>NC_069380.1:173568285-174169785 GCF_027475565.1 Acinonyx jubatus | reverse complement strand
ATATTCTCGATGTAATGCACCAGCTGTGGGCCCCTCAGTAATCCTTGCCACAGTGCTGTGAGGTGAATGCCTGTTGCTACCAACTCTGTAAACACTGATAATTATAAGAACAGTAAAAGCAGCAGACACTTACTGTGCCGTACCTGTGACCGCCCCTGTTTTACATGTGGGGAAACCGAGGCTGGTAGAGGCAACACCCCCTGCATTATAAGGTCAGTCAGCTCGTAGGTGGTAGGGCTAGGATTTGAACACTGAGAGTCTGGACTGGCATCACGATGCCTTATGCTCTTTACCAAGAAGGGCCCGAGCCAGGCCCTCAGATTGGTGAGGAACATACACCCCCCTGCCCTGGGGAGCCTGCAGCTTTATCGCTCACACCCCTGGGAAGCAGCCCGAATCCTGACCCCTCTTTTGTTCTGTCTCCCTTCTTTCTTCCTCTTCCCCCTCCCCTCCCTCCTGGTTTTCTTTCCTTCTTTTCAAGACGTATCTATAACTTACAAATAGCCAAGCGCATAAATCTTAAAGGTGAGACTTGATGAATGCTTGCCTCTGCTTATACCCGTGTCACCATCACCTCATCAAGACAACACATCTCCGCCGCCTGGAAGGTTCCTTCGTGCCCCCTCCCAGTCAGTACGTCCTGCCACCACCACTATTGTGACTTATTACCGTAGATTAATTTTGACTGTCTTCAAACTTCATAGAAAACTTCCCAGTTTTACAGTTAAGGAAACCGGGGCTCAGAGAGGTGAAGTAACTTGTCCCAGGTCCCCCCCCCCCCCCCAGCTTCTTAGTGGCAGGAGGTGAGCCTACATGTATCTGCCACTGCCCCATGAGTCTTCTCATCGCCCTTGCTAGTGACAGGAGGAATCAGGCCCGAGAGTCTCCAGATAGCAGTAAATCCACAAAAAAGCTTGTATTGTCCCTTCAGGTGGGCTGATTTCTGGCTGTCCGTTCACCTTTTAAAATCAGTTCAGCCCCAGCCAGTTTAGCTAGCCTTGGCAGGCTAAAGGAGGGCTTGCAGTGCTGGCTGGGGGTAGGAGGACGCCAGCAGCCCTGGAACATTCCGCTTTGGATTCCGAAGGTGGATCTCTTGGCCTCCTTGGGCAGGCGGCACAGGTGATTGAACTTCGTTTATCTTGCAGCCTGGGGCCCTTCAGGAATGCACTGGGAACAGCCAGTTCTGGCCTTACATAACCAGACTGGCCTATGCTCTGCAGGCCAGTGGGCTTTCCACCCCTCCCCAGCACCTCAGCCCCTTTATGCTAGGTGGCACTGGAGAGCCTGGGCTCCATGGGCTAGGAGAGGCCCCCTGGGGCCTCGAGGGTGAGCTCACCTTGGTGCCACACCTGGCATTCACCTCTCTGTGCACTGAGGTCACCTCCAGAGGATTGCCAGGGGATGACATCATCCCACAATCCGCCGGTGATGTGCTGAGTCCCCACCTCCGAGGTGGGAAAGGTGAGTAGCTACAAGGAAGAGTCTCGCTAGTTTGGGAAAGGAAGCTGGGGGCTCTCCCTCTCCCTTGGTGACCATTCTGTTAATCACCCAGTAGTGTCATTACTCAACAACCTTCTGGAGTTGCACATCAAGGCTGGGGTAGAAGTTGGGTGCTAAAGGCCGAGGAGGAGCCCTTTTGGCTGTGGAGATGTCCATCCTCCAGCATACCCTCCTGTGGTCCTGCTTGCTCCTTTCCCCCTGGCTAATTTGTTCTCTTTGTTCTCCGATGGGGGCCAACACTATGAGCCTGCCAAGTACAAGCCCCTGTCTCTCTTCCCCACACCCTGTGTGTGGCCTCAGAGGGCCTGCCCTCCTCCCCCATTTCCTCCCTTGATCCTAGATGTTGAGGGCGGGAGGGAGGGGAGACAGCATGAGCCCTAGAAAGTCTGGGGCTCAGGCCGAATGCAGACCTAGGTGGGATTTTAGCTCTGCTATTTCCTGCTGTGTGACTTTGGAGAGGGCACTCAACCTCTCTGAGCCTCAGTTTCCTGATTGTAAAATGGGGATCAGGACATTTTCACAGGATCGGATGGGAATAACATGAATGCACATAGGCCCAGTTGGGATTTTCCTGACTTCATGGGCTGGAGGCCCAACAGTCTGAAGGCCAAACCACATCTGTCACTCTCTTGTCTTCAGGAGCATCCTTGTGACCCCTGCAAGGAAACAAGCCCCAGGTGACTTTTTGAGCCCACTGTTTCTTTTTTTTCCTACATATTTTTTTTTAAGTTTGTTAATTTTGAGAGAGAGAGCATGCATGTGTGAATGCATAAATGTGTGCATGTGCACCAGTGGGGGAGGAGCGGAGAGAGAGAGGAGGGAAAGAATCCCAAGCAGCACCGAGCCTGATGTGAGGCTCAATCTCACGACTGGAGCCCACTATTTTTAAGTTTATTTATTTATTTTGAGAGAGAGAGAGAGAGAGAGCAAGCGAGCGAGCAGGGGAGAGGGGCAGAGGCAGGGAGGGAGAGAGAATCCCAAGAAGGCTCTGCATCCCATGTGGGGCTTGACCCCACACACTGTGAGATCATGACCTAAGCTGAAACCAAGAGTCAGAGGCTTAACCGACTGAGCCACCCAGGTGCCCCTGGACCCCACTGTTTCTTAATTGAGCACCAGCTACATCATATTAAGTGCTAGGGGCATAAAGACAGGCTCTGTCTTTGTGAAAACAAAATGCCCTTGCCCTGACCTGACTCATTCTTTCCCAGAGATGTGGCCATGTACAAGGCTTTCTTAGAGTCTAATTGCTTAGAGCTGCAAGCCTTTATTTACAGCCTATGGACTGGACCCTAGTTAATGCTTTCAGTAGCCACAGCCCAGCCACTTCAAGCACTGCCCCCCTACCTGCCCACTGGGCCGAGCCTTTAGATTCGGTCCCCTCTCCCCTTGGGGAGTGCTCTGGGAATCAGAAGTGGCCTTCAGACACGGCCACCCGGCGTCCACTCAGCGGCTCTTCAAAGATGCCTCTGCGACACTTCGAGCTCAGCACAGCCGTTTGCAACTCAGTGCCTTTCCGTCCTCACTGCTCTTCTTCCAGGAGCTCCCAGCCCAACAAATGTTTCCAGCAAGACACATGGCGGTCTGCCTGCATGCCTCCCTTGAGCCCCCCACGGCCCATAGCTGACATATCTGGCATCCCTCCCTCCCGCGCCCCCCTCCCACAACACACCCAATCCAGGCCATCTCTTGCCTCCCGTGTGGTTTCCCCAGTGCACAGTGGCCCCTCCGGTCAGTCTTCCTTGCAGAGGAAGCCTGTTAAAGGGCAAGACTGACCATGCGGCTGCACTCTGTCTGGATGGAGTGTGAAGGCCTTACCAGGGCCTCCGGGCCTCCCTGACACAGCCCCTGCCCATTCTCCAGCTGCATCACAGCCCACTTCCCTTCGCTCTACGCTGCAGCCACAGTGACCTTTCCTCAGTTCCCCAAAATAGCTACTTCCAGGCCTCTGCACACTCTGTCCCAAAGATCCTCCCCTCCCCCACCCCCACCTCTTTGCTGGGGCAGCCTCCTCCTCCTTCAGGCCTCCGCTCCCATCTCCTCAGAGAAGTCCTTCTGGCCCATTCTCCCCAGAGGTCACTTGTCCTGTTATCCCTCCCTTGTCACCCCACAACTTTCCAACCAAGCAATAATCATAGTTGGTGGAAGGTATTTTTTAAGGAGGCGAGTGGTGTCTCTAAGGTTGATGAAGACAGAGACCGTGTCTGACTGCGTTACCCACTGTCTCTAGTGCCTGACAGCAGGCGCTCGAAAAGTATTTGTTGAATGAATTCACGTTGCCGACAGGTCCTGTTGTGGCGCCTTTGTCCCAGATAGCAAGGTGGCACGACTGTCCATGGGGCCCCCTGCCCCCAAACTGTGCCTCTCTTCACAAAGACCTGAAACCTGTGAACGTGTGACCTTACGTGGCCAGAGGAACTTTACAAATGTGATTGTGTCGAGTCTCTCGTGCCAGGGAGATGGCCCTGAGTTATCTGGTGGGCGAGATGAAATGACCAGAGGTGCTGTACGAGGGAGTTCGGAGGCCAGAGAGGAGTGAAGATGCTGTGTGGTTCTACTGGGTATGAAGGTGGAGGAGGGGCTATGAACTTAGGCAGCCTCTAGAAGGATTCTCCCGTAGAGCCTCCAGAAGGAGTACGGCCCCGCAGACCTGTTTTATACTGTGGACCTCCAGAAGTGCAAGGTGATAATAAACGTGACTCGTTTTAAGCCATCAGCTTTGTGATAATTTATGCTGCAGCCACAGGACACTAATAAACTAGTCACGTCTGGTTGCATCTTGGACCTGGTGTTCGCCCCAGGGCTTTGTGAGGGCCGAGCATCGAGGATGAGCGCCCAGGGAATCCCCACTTCCCAGCTGAGTGGGAGATGGTTCCAGAGAGTAGGGACTAGGGTACCATATGCCTGGAGGTACCAGGCCCTGCGGCCTAATAAGACTCCCATTTTTCACTCAGGTGTTCAGACCACCCCATTAACGGTAGGTGGTGATATCCCACTCGAAGATGGGCTCTGCCGAGCTCACATAGAAAATGGCAGGGCTGGGATTGGAATTTGAATCTGTCTGACGCCAAAAGCCGTGCCCGTTATCACCACCCCAGCCCCCTCCCTCTGAGTGGTAAGGCCAGTGTTTGGAGAGGCCCTCAAGATGGGAGCCCTGCTCCCCTGTGCCTGAGCAGATAGGCTTCCCCTAGATGGGTGGTTGAGCAGTGGTCACCAAGGGAAATGGCTCCTGGCTGTCCCCGGCATCTGTGATGGGTGCCCCCTCTCAGTGAAGGCTTCTGTACTTGTCTCCCTTAGCGTGAATGAGCTCTATGTCGATGACCCGGACAAGGACAGCGGGGGCAAAATTGACGTCAGCCTGAACATCAGTTTACCCAATTTGCACTGCGAATGTGAGTATTCCCAACAGCCCTCTGCTCCAGCAAGGCCCCTCAGTTAGGCAGAGCTGAGTGTGCAGAGATGACAAGATAACCGGGACAAGTCAGCAAACAGGGCAGGCTGCAAATAGCAGGTCGCATAAGGTTCTCCTTGTTTCTTTTGGGGGTGGGGGGGGGGGTGCGGAATGTAATCAAATGTGCCTGCATTTGGAGGTTTTGTAGAATACAAAGTACTCGAAATGGCTAACGGGGGTTACCTCTGGAGGGTAGCCATGTTTTCAGCCGGATTTCACGGGGAGCTGTGGCATGTGACTGACAACCACAGTTTATCCTGCCCCATAGCAAGGGGGCCGGGCTGTTATTACCCATATCTTGGCAAGAGGCTGTAGGGTGCCGTGGGGGGTGGGGGCAGGGTCATATAACCTCTCAAGCATCTTAAAGCAAGGAGACCTTGGACCTCTTTTGCTCACTAAAACTCTGACCCAGGCTGAGGTGTGACTTCTCTGAGCTTGTTTTCTCATCTATAAAAATGGGTTTATAATGCTATCTGTTGCCTGAGGTTTCCGGGAGGGTCTGATGAGCCGGTCCCTAGACTTCTTATTGAGTGGACTGGGTGTCCCTTCCTGGACTGGGATGTCTAGTGTCCCTTTGCCCCAGGTTGGCACATAACCCGATGCAGGCCCTTCTCCCACCCACGCCCTTCCTCCTGAAGGACAGAACACTGGGTGTGTCCGCAGGCAGAGATAGGGAGAGATTCAGTTCTGTTATTGCTTTTGGTGAGAATTACATCACAATTTTGAATCCACAGTGGGCCCCAAGCCAGGGAACCTGTTGAAATAGGTCGGTTTTATTTTTATTTTTTCTTTTTCCCTTAGAAAAATAATTCATCTGGCAGCTTCTCAGTCAGGAGTAGGTCGTGTCTCTGGAACAAGGAAATTCTTAGTCAGGCCAGAGGACTGGGACCAGTGGGGTAGGGGAGGGAAGGGATGTGGTTCCAGGCTGCGTCCCAGCTACGGGCAGTGGCCCAGGAGGGGCCAGGCAACCTTAAGCTTGGGGCTGCGCTAGCCCACGGGGCGCTGCCTCCCTGTGGGGCCATAACCCGAACCCAGGCATCTTACACTCGAGCTCTGCACCCTGGCTGTTCTTTAAGAGAACAGATTTTTATTATTAAAAAAAAAAAAAAATGCACGTTCATCATTGTACCTTTGGAAAATCCAGAGCAGCAGGGAGAAGAAATCGCCCATAATTCCACCCCCAGTGACAGCGTCAGTTGACATTTGACGCCATCCCATCCCGTTGGCCTTCCTTTCTGAGCCTTTCTAAACACGGCTGAGATCACACTGTGTGTGCAATCTCCTATCCTGCTTTAAAAAGTGATATTTTATTGCTAACTAATAACAGGAATATTTTTTTTTTTTTGGCTTAAAAAAAATCACGTTCAAAATACAGAAACATACAAAGAGAAAAGTTGAAGTCCGTGTTCCCTAGTGTGCCATCCACCCCAGAGGAAGTCCCTGCTAGCAGCCGGGACCCCTTCTCCACCCCTGTGTTTGTGTGCCTGCCTTGTGTGTCTGTCTCCGCGTCTACAAACGCATATTATGTTTAGGTGGCGGGTGTTGTTTTTTCTTTTTACTTTTCATGTAATTGGGACCCAACTGCGTGGGACCTTTCTGGGGTTTCTTGTTTTTTATGCTAATATCTTGGAGCTATTCTTACGTTACTCATAATATTAGTAAGATGATCACCACAGCTGCCATTGATTCTGCTCCTGCTCCAAACCAGGCTCTGTCCTGAATCCTTTGGCTGTGTTAGTGCATTAAGATGAGACGTACTCCAGTGGAATGGCCACAGGGTGTGGCCTCTGGATTGAAACTCTGTGGGTTCTAATCCACGCTCCAGTGTTTCTTAGCTGTACGATCCCAGGCAAGTTACTTAACCTCTCTGTGCCTTAGTGTCCCCCAGGATAGAATGGGTCTGCTAGTATTATCTTCCCCACAGGGATGCTCGGATGGTGCATTCCTATGTAGAAAGCACTTAGAAGGGTGTCTAGCACCTAGTACTATTTTAATTTTCGAAATCCTCACAAGCCTAGGATAGAGGAGGAAACCAAGGCACAGGAAGGCTAGGGGATTTGCTCGAGGTCCCACTGCTGGTAAGGGGCAAGGCCAGGAACCACAGACAGTGGCAGCCCCAGAGCCCAAGCTCTTAGTCACTGCCCTGCTCTGAGCTGCCTCTCCCCACACATGGATTTAGCTCAGTTCTCGTACCTGCTGCACCGCATTCCAGAGGGGACTGTTCCATTGACTAGTCCCTTGTTGACAAGCAGCTGGGTTGCCTCCACTCATCACAATTTCAAATAAAGTTGCCCAGAGCAGCCTCGCACACACGTCTGGACATGTGTGCATCTAGACAACAGGCTCCCAGGGGTGGAGCCGCCGAGTCCTGTTTGCATTTCTCTTAAACCAAACGTTACGGCATCAGCGTTTCCCACATACTACAGACCTGTGAGCGTCATTTTTAACGACTACATCATCTTTCCTTCTGTGGATGGGCCCTCCCTCACTTCCCCACCACCACTGAGGGATACGTTTGTTCCCATTTTTCCCTTGTAGGGTTGGCTCACGTAAAACTGCTTCCAGTTCTTTCTCTGTGTCATAGCCTCCTTTCCAGTGCTTCTTTCAGGGAAATGTCTGCATTTTCATAGTTTGCAAAGCCGTGCCACTTAAACCATCTCAAAGGATGCAATTGGCATGGGCCTGCCCATTTTACAGATGGGGAAGCTGAGTCACGGGTAAAGAGTCACATTGGAGTCAAAGACCGGGACTCCCAAGCCCCAAGTTTCCCATTCAGTGTACTGAGGAACCCAGAAAAGTACCTAAGCTCCGGGAGGGCAGGGCCTGCAGGAATAGGCATTGGGTAAAAAAAGGTGTGAATGAATGAATGAATGATGAGTGAACGGATGCCTGCCTAAAACCTTACCCAACAAACCCAGAGACTGAGAACCATTAGGGGCTGACGTTCATTAAGCCCTTGCCGTTTACTATACGTCAGCCCCTGTTCTAAGCATTTTCTACACATATTATTTGATCCTCATAATTCTCCAAGGAAGGTCTAATTGTTATCACCCATTTTCACCCCATTAGCTGCCGCCTCTCCCCCGCCCCCCCCCCCCCCCCACCTCCTTCCCCTCTTCCTTTGCAGCCTCAGGCAGTGGCAGGGACCTTGTGGGCTTGCTCCCTTTCAGTCCAGCCTTGCTGGCTGCCTTGCTCTCTGTGGCTCTGGGCCCTAGGCTGTGGGTGCCTGGAAGGCCCAGGGTCCACCTGTCCATGGAGTAGATGAGAGGAGGGGGTCCAGGGATGAAGGGCTGGGCCCCATCCCCATTTCTCTGGATGTTTGTGACTCTCTCCTCTCCTTGGCCCCTGCAGTGGTTGGACTTGACATACAGGATGAGATGGGCAGGCATGAGGTGGGGCACATTGACAACTCGATGAAGATCCCACTGAACAACGGGGCCGGCTGCCGCTTTGAGGGGCAGTTCAGCATCAACAAGGTACGGAGACCCTGCACGGGCCCCTTTTCCCCACTCCCCATCCCTTCGGTCCCCTTCCTCCCAGAATCCGGGTGTTCAGAGCTGTACGCTCACTCAGCCTCCCCCGCAGCCAGGGACTGACAAGCATCAGGGTGGCCAGCAGCATTTCCTGCTGAGATTTTGGGTGAGGGTTCCAGGCTCCCAGAGGCACGGAGCCCCCACTGGCTGGTTCAGGAAGGGGCTGCTCTTCCTCCCGCCAGGGAAGGGAGCGGCCGTTAAGAAGACCATGGAATTTGCAGTCCTGAGCCCTGAGTGTGCATCCCGGCTCTACCCCCTCTTGGCCAAGCAGCGCCCTCTGAGTCACTCCACCCATCATAGCCTGTTTTTACGTCTTTAGGGTGAGGATACAATGATGGTAATAATAGAATGATACCACCCAGCTCCCAAAGTTTGCATGAGGATTAAATGAGCTATCACACATTCATTCGAAAAACGTTTATTGGACACCTTCTGTGTCAGCTCTGGGGCCACTCTGAGTAGGTGGCATGGAACGGGGTAGGTGGGCAGAGTTCCCACGCTGTCAGAGCTCCTGTGCTAGTAGGGGGATATAGACAGCACGCTAACTGAAAAGCATTTTGGTGGGTGGCGATGTGACGAGGAATAAAGCAGGGGAGGAGTGAGATTGGGGTGCATTTGAAAGTAGCTGGTAGGCCCCCAAAGGACCATTCAGGTGTTACTGTGGTTTTGTGGCTAGAACCAGGAACTTCAGATCCTGAGTCGAGGATGTGAGCACAGTGCATTTGGGAGTACGAGGGAACCCTGGCGGGAGCCAGCAACCTTGGCTCCATACACGCTGCACCCTTTTCAGCTCTTCTTATGTATTAATCACAGCGGAGCCTTGCAAAAATAGCTCTGTGAGGTGGCACCATTTTGCAGATGAGGAAACGGACGCCCAGAGCAGCTGAGTGTCTTGCCCAAGATCACACAGCTGTCTCCCGTGTTCCATAAGTCCCATTCCCGGTCCCAGCCAGACTGAGCCATTGGCCACTCCTGGCTTCTGCTTGCCCTCTTGTAGCCTTTGCTCAGAACACCCTTCCTCTGGTCCCCGACATCTGAATCAGACATTTTAAGCTCACTGGCCACACCCAACCCAAAGACAAGTTACGTTTGTCCTGTATAGCATTCAAACACGTCAGAGCCAATAGCTAAAGACTGGGAGCCCAGAGTTCCAGATTTTCAAAGTCAGAGGCTCTAGCCACACTGGGGACACATCCCATTGTCAACAGACATCTGGAGCTGCCCCTTTCGACAAGGCATGTGCCCTCCCTTCCCACAATTCCTGCTGAGTGGCTGCAAGACTGGGCTGGGACATTGGTGTGACTGGACCTGTCTCTTCCCACGTAGTCTCGGGGCCTCTCCTCTCCACTGCTTGAGATTCCCTCTCTCTCCCTTTCTCTCTCTCCCTCCCTCTCCCTTTGCCCCTCCTCTGCTCACATGCACGTGTGTACGTGCTCTCAAAAAGTTAAAAAAAAATAAAGACCCATACTATACCAGTATGGTAGCCATTAGCCACGTGATGCTATTTAAATTTGAATTCATTAAAATTAAATAAAGTGAAATATTCAGTCCTTCAGTCTCACTAGTCACATTTCAAGTACTTAATAGCCACGTGAGACTAGTGACTACCATATTAGTGCTACATAACATTTTCATCACCAGAGAAAGTTCTGTTGGACTGCAAAACTTCAGAAAGCTCATGGTGATAGCTGTGCAGGGAGCACACTGGAGGGGCCAAGAGCAGAGGTCACGGTCACTGGGTGTGCAGTGGAGTTGGAGAGAGGTGGCCAGATTAGGGATGTGGAGTCAACGAGACTTGCCGATCGGTTGGATGTGGGTAGTGAGGGCAAGAGTGGAATCAAAGAAACCTCTTAGGTTTTTGTCTGGACAAGCAGAGGGTCCCATTTTCTGGATATGGAAGTCTGGGCAAGCATGGATTCTGTGGGCAGTAGGGCTGGGAAATTGTAGTTCGATTCTGGATGTGTTTCATTTGGGATTCCTCCCAGAGATACTACATCGGAGGTGTGTTTCTGGGGTTCGGGAGAGTGTTCTGAGCCGGAATGTAAACGTGGGGGGGTCATCAGTGAATAGATGATGTTGGGGTCCTAGGTCTCCATCAGCGCTACTCAGAGTAGGCTCCCAGACCAACAGCATCAGTACCGCCTCAGAACTTACTAGGAATGCAGATTTTCAGGCCCCGCTTCAGACCCCCTAATCTGTGTTATAACAAGCCTTCCAGGGGATTCCAATGCCATGAATGTTTGCGGATTATTGGCCTAAGCTAAACTATCCAGAGAGAAGGTGTAGAAATTTTTCCAAACCTGGAGTTCACTGACACCCCAGGAAGTATAGACTGAATCCAAGGGGTCTATGAACTTGCATGGGGGAAAAAAATGACACGTTGATTTTTATGAAGCTCTGACTCAAATTCAGCATTTTCTCCTATGATGAACGTTGGCTACAAACCATAGTAGCCTTAGCAGCACCCGTGGCTTGTCACCAATAAATTGCCGATATTTATATCACATTAAAATAGTTGCAGATAATTTTGAGATACTATTTACATTCATCACTACTTTGAAATCAGAGTGATCAGTTGACCTGTGACCAGGTCTTATTATTTGCTGTGGTAATAAAGAAGCCTATTTAAGTATGTTTTTTCGTATTTTAATTACTGCTTCACATCATTTCTTTCCTCCATAATCCTATGTATTGGATACATTCAACACATCTTAAACGTTTAAAACACATGTCACCGGACTGGCAAAGGGCCTGTGGCACCAAAATGCAAGAACCCAAAGTCTTGGTGCAAATGTGGTTTCAGGACTGATTTCTGATACGCTCCAGCATTGAGGAGTGGGGAGATGAGGGGGGTGATGAAAGGTAGGAGAAGGAGCCGCCAGGCAGGTCGGAGGGAACCAGGCCCAGGCGGGCCCTAGAACCTAGAAGAGAACATGGATCAAAGGGGAAGGGCTGGTGCTGCGCGGGCGGGGTGAGTGACCGGGGAGCTGCAGGGGACGCCAATGACGTGGGAGAGCGCAGCGGGCTGGAGAGGCGGCCTTGGAGAGGAGGGCGGGCGGGCGGGCGTGTGGGCACGCAGGGAGGTAGGCGAGTTGGTGGTAGGCTAGGCTCTTGCTCTGCCCAGAGAACTGCTGCTCTTCCGCAGACCTCGTTGACGTGGGTCCCTCCGGGGAGTCCCTCCTTCCCTCTCCTCTGACCCCCATTTCACTTCTTGACTTCTTTGGACCATTGCGTCCCGCCCCTTGCTGATTCATTCATACATCATGCTATTGAGTGCTTTGTGCCTGGCTCCACACTTGGCACTGGGACGCAGTGCTAGAAGGAACGATCATGGTCCCTGACCTTGATGGCACTGTGGTCTATTATGGGGTGGTAGCCACCCCACAGGTAAACACTCAAACAAGCAAATTGCGGCTTTGGTAAAGCAGCCGTGAAGAGAATGAAGAGGGTGTGAGGGGGGAGCATAAGGGAGAGAAACCACTGAGATCGGGGTGTAAGGGGAGGCCTGTCTGAGGGGTGACGGTTGAGGATGAACACACACACACACACACAGTCCCGGTTGTGGGAGCCTCCCCGCAGGGGTATTATGATCACCTGGCTGAAACAGATATTTATGCCCCAGACAGTGAACAAGAAGGGGCCATTTTGGCACCCAGCCTGGGATGGACACAGGAGAAACACCACCCAGGAGATAGCCCAGCACCGTACCCTCCTGCCTCCTTAGCAAACACGCCCAGGCTGTGGTCAGCTCCCCTCAGATGGGCTTTGGTGGGGCCCCCAGAGTGGGGAGTGGGACTCGCTCTTTGGGGTCAGACCTACCTGTGGTCGAGAATCCTGGCTACAGTGCTCACTGATTGAATGAATGACTCTGGGCAGTTTAGCCTCTCTAAGCCTCAGTTCCCGCATCTGTAAAATGGGGATAATAATATTGCCCTCACAGATTGTAAGACATGAGCAAATTAAAATACAAAGCATTTGGGGCGCCTGGGTGGCTCATTCAGTTAAGCGTCCGACTTCAGCTCAGGTCGTGATCTCACAGTTCATGGGTTCGAGCCCCGTGTCAGGCTCTGAGCTGACAGCTCAGAGCCTAGAGCCTGCTTCAGATTCTATGTCTCCCTCGCTTTCTGCCCCTTGCCCGCTTTGTCTCTCTCTCTCTCAAAAATGAATAAACATTTAAAAAAAATTTTTTTTAATAAAATACAAAGCACTTAACTCTGTGGGGATGGGAACAAGCCTCGGTGCCCTTTCCCTGGCCTGCTTTATCTCCCATCAGTGGGAGCATCCGTGATCTCATCAGCTGGCACCCACTGTCACCTGGGTGCAGGTGTGCTCCTAAAATGTGCGTGGATGGCGTTCAAGAAATTGCTCTTCTCTGGCTGGCGAGGGCCAGGGATTCTAGGAAAGTGTGAAGCTGGCCCTTGCCTTATGGCTACCACCGATTGGGTTCTTACCTGGCCCTTTCCTGTATTAACCTACTTACTCCTTGCAGCAGCTCTGAGGAAATGGAGGCCAAAGAGATTGAGTAGGTTTTGAACCCAGGCAGCCTGGCACCGGGCCCCTGTTCTCCCCCTGCGCCCCCCTGTTGCTTCTTCTTGGCAGCATCTTGGTCACACGAGCTGTGACCACTGGTGTCCATTCACTCCAGGTCACGGCTCAGGCCACCCTCTGTCCTCGTACCCTTGCAGGGAGTGGAGACTCCCACTCTGCCTGTGTTCAGAGTTCCTGCCTCCTAGGAGCTCTCAGTCAGGCAGTGCTCAGACAAGAAAGCCAGCGTGACGGTGTGCCCTGATGATGGGTGAGGTTAGTAGCTGGCCCCCACCCCTTTATCTCCCGGCATCAGGCTTACACTTGCCCCATGGCTTCCTTATCTGTCCATCAGGAAGTTGGCCAGCAGTCAGATGGCCAAGTTCGAGTGTTCCAGGCTGCCCCGGCAGCCCCCAGCAGCCCAGACTCCTCGCTTAATCAGCCAGCCCCCAGGAGGAGGGCAGGATGGGCCCGGGTTTGGGGCCTGGCTCCATCTATATGCTTCTAAAATCTATCAGAGACACTGACGTAGGTTCCTAAGTCACAGGCTCTAAAAGCGTCGTCGTTTCTTTCTTCAGCCCAGCGTGTGCTGGCATGAGTCAGCCACCTGTGATGGATTCCTTGTGGAGGGGGAGTGGGTCACTGAGTCACAGCCTCGGGGGGAGGCAGCGGGTGGCAGATGGCGCGGGAGCCAGCCTCCTTGACTCACTTCACTCTGGGAGCATGAGGCCCAGCCTCCAAACCCCATTCTGAACTCTGCCCACCGGAGGCCCCGTGTCACTCACTTCAGGGAAGAACGCCAAAGGACACGTGCTGGACGCTATTGGTTTCTTCCAGAGGTGATAGACAACAGGACCTTTAGTCCTCACTTGATCATGTGCCTTTTTTTCTTCTAATTTTTGTTTTAATGTTTTGTTTATTTTTGAGAGAGAGAAACACAGAGTGGGGGAGAGTCAGAGAGAGAGAGAGAGAGAGAGCCATAGAATCTGAAGAAGGCTCCAGGCTCTGAGCTTTCAGCACAGAGCCCGACACGAGGCTCGAACTCATGAACTGTGAGATCATGTCCTGAGCCCAAGTCGGATGCTTAACTGACTGAGCCACCCAGGCCCCCCGATCATGTGCCTTTTTTTATAATATAAATGTATAATTTATTATTTATATAAGTAAAAATAAAGTTTAAACATATTTTTTTAAGATACAGTGGGCTTTTCCCCATGCCCTGCCTGTGTACATGTGGTTCTGTCTTCCAGGAGGGTTCTTCTGTCCTGGCTCTGATGACGAACACGTTCATGCTAGGAACCCAGCCCAATAACAGCTGCCATTGGCTTTGCACTCCCCACTTTGTTTAATCCTCTCAGTAACCTTTTGCAGCTAGCGTCTCCATCTTGCTGATGGGGAAACTGAGGCACACAGGTTACTGACCTTGCCCAAGGCGCCCCAGCTGAGAAGTGGGGCTGGACTGGAGTGTGGAGCTCAGCTGCTATTCTACCACGGGTAATTGGGCCCCTGAGGCCCACGTCTCAGGCTCCATTCTAGCCTCACCTGTGAGCCGAGGCCAGGCCGTACCCTGTCAGCCTGGTACCTTCCAGGTGAGTCCAAAGCCCAGGCCCTAGTGAGGACAGGAATACTTCTGTGAGCAGCCCACAGCTTTGTGTTCGGAACAGGCATGCTTACCAAACAAGCAGACTTTGATGGACTGCTGCTTAGCCGGAAGCTCTAAGCCATATTCCTTCCTCTGATGCAGTTCATTGAACTGGAATAAAATAAACTGCGTTTTTCAGCATGGCATTTGGGGCCTTTACTGAACCGCCCCATCTCCCTCTTATGCCTCTTTATTTTCTGCCACTACCACCCCTGCAGACCGTTCTAGTTCCTTACACGTGCCCACCAACCGGGCAGTTTCTGACCTCCGTACTCGTCATGCTGACCCATCAGCTCTGATGCCTTTCCCCCTCTTCCCGAGTACTGCATTTTTACAGCCTTAGCACAACAGGGTCCTTTCTGTTGAGAAGCCCTCTCGGAACACTCCCAACTGAGTTGGGGGCCCTCCCCGCGGCCCCCACGGTCTACATCTCTCTGGTCCGGTGTGGGTCACACAGTCTCATTTTCTGTTCCAAACCTGTGTCACCACAGGCCAGAGGCTCGTCCAGGGTCAGGTTCTTGTCTGGGCCATCTTCCCAAAACCAGCACGTCCCAAAGGATGGCTGCGTGTGGCCATCAACCCAGGGCTGCTGAGGTAAATGGAGGGAGGATCATGTCCAGCTTCAGTGTGCGGAGTCTGGAGGCCAGCATCCCTGAGTTCAAACCACAGCTCTTGGCATGTTTCTTAGCAAGTGTCTTCACTGTTCCGAGCCTTAGTTTTCTTTTCTGTAAAATAGAAATTACCAGATGTCACAATCAAAAATGCTATTTCCAGAATTTATTTACTTTTTATTTCGAACAGTGTTTCAATGTTTATTTATTTTGAGAGAGAGAACGCGTGCGAGAGAGCACAAGCGGGCGAGCACAAGTGGGGGAGGGGCAGAGAGAAGGAGAGACAGGATCCAAAGCAGGCTCTGCACCATCAGCACAGAGCCCGGTGCGGGGCTCCATCTCATGAACCGTGAGATCATGACCTGAGCCGAGATCAAGAGTCAGACACTTAACTGACTGTGTCACCCAGGTGCCCCACAAATGCTATTTTAAGAACTAATGTCTTTCTTTGGTTTGTTCATTCATCCAGTACCTAATGTAGTGGGCATCTACCAGGGTCTGGGGAGTGCAGAGCAAATCAGACACAACTCCCTACCAGCGTGGAGCTTACATTCCCCGGTGAGGAAGCAGAATAGAATGAGATAAAGATACGGTAGCAGGTGCTGCTGAGTGCTTTAGCAGGCCAAAGGTTTGGGGAGTCGGGGTCAGGGGGCTCCCCGAGCAGAGGCCTGAGGGAAAACAGGGAGGGGAGAGCCATGTCAAAGAGGGTTCCAGGAAGGGGTCACAAGTACGAAGGACCGAGGTAGGACCTCCACGGTAGGCCGTTCCCAGCCAGAGGGAGTACACAAAGGAGGTTGCGAGCAGAGGAGTGACACGATCAGAGGTAGGGTTCAAAAGGACCCCTCTGGCTGTTGTTGGGGGAGGGCCTGTGGGTGCCAAGGGTGCAAGCTGGGGGCCCAGTGAGGAAGCTGCCCCAGGGGAGCACTGGAGGCTTGAGAAGGTCAGGTGCTACATGTCGTGAGGGTGGAGCGGACAGCCTTTCCTGGTGAGCAGGAGGCCAGGTGTGAGGGAAAGGTAGGGGGCCAGGATGATCCCAAGGGCTTGGCCTGAGTAGCTTGGTGGAGGAGGGGCCTTTTAGTGCAACAGAGATGCCCCAGCAGAACCCAGGGAGGTCCTGGTCACAGGATATCAGTGCCTCTCCTGGGCTGTGCTCTGCCAGGGCCTCAAGGCCCAGGGAGGAGAGGAGGCCACCACAGCCGTGCCTTCAAGGATCCCCCAGCATAAGGTGATGGGGCAAATTGGGGTGAACGGTGGTGTTGATTTGGATTTTGAGCAGGTTCGGTTGGTCCGTGGGCCTCAACCTGCTATGGGGCCGACAGCCAGGAAGTTGGTGGGCAGCTGCCATTTCGAGCTCTGGCCTGTGCCAGGGGCCCAGCTGGATGCCTCACATGTATTTCCTCCTCCCAAAATCCCAGCAGCCCCCTCGGGTAGCTTCTGCTACCGCGCCCATTCTACGGATGAGGAACCTGAGGCTCAGGGAAGGGTGGCGGCTCCTTCAGAGTCCCATGGCTTGGACCAGGCTGGGATCCAAATCCAGATCTGTCCAACACCAGAGTGAAGACCTGCAGCCCACCCTCTGCAGCAGCCAACGACACTCCTGAAACCTGTATTTCTCCCCCCAGGTCCCAGGCAACTTCCACGTGTCTACACACAGTGCCACAGCCCAGCCACAGAACCCGGACATGACCCATGTCATCCACAAGCTCTCCTTTGGGGACACACTGCAGGTGAGCAGGGCACACTCAAGGTGACATGACTGGGGTGGGCATACAGCGAGGCGGCTGTGTCACCCGGAGCCTTCTGGTCCTCTCTGGGCACAGAGAGATGACGTGTAGAGGGGTCACCTCCTCTGAGTCTCTGCTCCGTCAAACAGCTCCTCTGTATCATTCCTTCTGGGGGTGCGACTGCAGTTTTATTGACAGTGCACTGGACTTGGAACCTTGGGTTGAGACCTGGAGGCTGGGGAAACGGTCTTGCTTTTCATGAGCAAGTACTAAGTGCTGGTGCTTTCTCCATGCTGGCACAGCCTTATGAGGCACAAGGAGGCACCGCGTGTTACAGTCATGGAGCTGGGCCCAGAGAAGCCTCTTGTCCAGGGTCTGCCAGCAGATCTGTTTGATGCCAGAGTCCGGCCCGCTCTCCTCTGTGGCCCTTTCTGCCTTCCAGCCCAGTACCCACGCCCACTAAATAGGGGTAACACAGTGGACGAAGCTTTCTGACAGTCCTTGTTATGATGGAGAGGGCCGCCTTCAGCCGGCCTGGCCCAGCAGCTCCCTACCCATGGCAGCAGTGTGAGGGGACGGAACACAGGCGCGCCCCCTCCCCCCCCCCCACCAGCCTCAGGCAGGGGAGCTTGGATGTTCTTTCTTTTTTCTACCGCTCACCGTGGTCCTAAAGGTGGATTCTGGAATTGAGGCTCAGAGCGGGGAAGTCATTGCTCCAGCCACAGTGCTGGGATCGGGACCCCAGGTCCTGTCCCCAAGCCTTGCTTGATGAGAATCCCGGATCCTGGTTGAGGGTGCTGGGGGGTGGGGTCCCTCCAGGAATGGTGGTGTGCACATGGGGCTCACACAGGCCCGCAAGCCCAGCACACACAACATTATGCCACTTATATGCACACACGCATCACACACACTGAAAGGTATGCCCAGACATACCTGTGCTCCTACGTACACCCTAAGATCCATCCCTAAGCACACATACCAGATGGACACACGCTCAGACCCTTGCACAAACACAGCTCACACACACCACCCGGAAGTGCGCAGACTCACCCACGTTGGAAGGTCTCACATACATGCTCGTGCCTGCACTGCCCCACTCACGTGAACCTGCCAAGCACTGTTCTTTATAAGCATGACCTTCTTCATGCTTAGCAGCCCAAGAGGTGGGTACTTTATTTTTTCCATTTTACAGGGGAGGAAATTGAGGCACAGGGAGGGTGCAGTCTGTCACAGAGCCTGAGTTTGAATCAACAGTCTGGTTTCAGGCCACACTGCTGGTTCTGCGTCCCCATGCACCCTCTTGAGTGCATACTGCCCCTTAAGCACGTGTGCATGCTCACACCTCCTCTCTCCACTGCACATGGCCCCTTGTGCCCGGCCTGAGTGGCCCAATCATCACCTTTCCAGTCCCTTTGGAAATCACAGAGATTTTTCCTCTTGGAGATAGGGCTTAGGAACAGAGAAATCCTGGCCTCCCTGAGTGCCATGAGCCAGACTCCCTAACTACACACTCGGCCTGCCCCAGGACTATGGACTCACTTCACACAGGGTTCACCACGCATATCATCCCATCTCTCCATTCAGGGGGTTGTCGTGCGGAGGTTCCCAGCCTGTCTTTCTGGATTCAAATCGTGGCTCCACCACTTACTAGTTGTGTGACCTTGGATAAAGTATTTAGTCCTGGTGGACCTCAGTCATCCCATCTGTAAAATGGGGAGAGTAATAGTACCCGCCTGATAGGATTGTAGTGGAGATAAAACAAATTCATGCACACAAAGCCCTTAGAACACTGCCAGGCACAGAGTAAGTGGTCAGTGAAATGAGCTATTACCACTGTTGTTGGTATTTGTACCCTCACTCTGCACCAAGCCCTGCAAGATAAAGCATGCTGCCAGCCCCGGGGCGCCGGGGTGGCTCAGTCGGTTAAGCGTCCGACTTCGGCTCAAGTCATGATCTCGCGGTTTGTGAGCTCAGGCCCCGCGTCGGGCTCTGTGCTGACGGCTCAGAGCCTGGAGCCTGCTTCCGATTCTGTGTCTCCCTCTCTCTCTGCCCCTCCCCTGCTCACACTCTGTCTCTCAGAAATAAACAAACATTAAAAAATTAAACAACAAAAAAAAAGGCATGCTGCCAGCCCTTGAGGGGCTCACACGGCCACGAAGGAGACAGGATGTGGGGTGGTCACCACCCCCGGTGGGACAGTAGCTAACAAACCACAAGCATGTATTAGGCAGTGGGCCCTCCACATACGAGGTGTTGGGCAGTCTCTTAGCTGCCTTTGGACCCACCAGCTCACCAAATCTGCACCACAGCCCTGGGAAGGTGGTCTCTGTGAACTCTAGTGGGCACAGGAGGAAACTGACACGTGGAGTCGTGAGTCCAGGGTCACTCAGCTCTGCACAGGCAGAGTTCAAACCCAGTCTTTGTACCACACCACACTCCTTCCCTGTGGGAGGTTTTGACCCCGGAAGCCTGCACTTTCTTACCTAGAGAGCAACATTACAGATGACATCTTGTTGAATCCTCACAAAAACTCCCCTCAAGGATACTGGATGGCATTTATTTTTCCTGATGAGAAAACTGGGTCAGAGGGATTCAGTAGCTTGCCCAAGGCCACACAGCTTCTAAGAAACCAGATATGTCTGGCCCCAGGTCTTCTGTCACCGTGCCCCATATAGTCATGGATCCGTCAGACCCTCTTGAAATTTCTGCTCTGTGCCAGGCCCTGGGGCTACATGATGGGTAAACAATACAGGGTTCTTGCTCTCAAAAGAAGAAAAGATCAAACAAATAAACATGATGATATAGGACAAGGAGGACTAAGGACAAGAGAGGCAGAGGATTCTGGGCAGTGATATGGGAGCAGGGACAGGGTACCTCCCAGCCTGGGAGGTCAGGGAGGTGACCTCTCAGGTGACATGTAAGTCAAGCCCTGAGAGTGAGGATTTGGCCAGGCTCACAGGGAAGTCTCATGGGCAAAGGGGCATCTCCCACATCTCCCACTCTATGACACGCCCAGTTGGTCATTTTCATATAAAAGAGCCGCAAGGTTATTTTAGAAAAAATGAATCAGCAGGTGTCCACATCATCAGAATGGTGTTCTGTAATGAAGCCTGGGAAGTGAGCGCTCCTCGGAGTTGGCAGAGAGGGTGCGGAAGTGTCCTGGGATGGGAGCAGAGAGCTGAGTTTTACTAGATTCGGGCAGGTTGGTGTGTTAGAGCACCCGCCTGCTGTGTGGAGGATGGCCGTGAGGCCAGAGTGGAGGTGACGGAAGGGCTGCAGCCAGGGCCAGGGGAGCCAGGGCGCGGACTGAGGCTGGGTAGCAGGGAGAAAGGAAGGGGACAGATGGGTAGGAGAGGGGGCAGTCTTGTGTTGTTGTGTGCTGTGGACAGAGCAGGGCAGTAACAGCCTTCTTCTTGGTCATGGTTATGGTGGAAATAGGATTTTCTTTAAGTGGAAAAAACCCAAAACAACTGAGGCTCCATCTACCCATCCATTATCCATCATCCACGCGACAAATATTTCTTGAGCACCTATTAGGCACATGATGTGCCTTGTGCACGTTGCTGAGGACAAGCACGGTCCCTGCTCTTGTGGAACCTACAGTCTAGAGGGGAAAACAGAAGTTAATCAAATGATCATACAAATGAATGTGAGATAAAACCATGACACGTGACTGTGGGAGGGAACATTCTCGCTCTCGTGTCCATAACCACCATCTTCTTGGGTTAGAAACCAAGTCGTCAGATTGTCATTCCCTAAGGCAGCACTGGACAGATTTTCCTTTTCTTTGGACTTGTTAAGGGTATGCAGCTCTGTTAAGTGCTTGATAGACGTCAGCCACCTGAGACCAGGATCAAAGATCAGGCCACCCAGCTACTCCCCACTGTTCCTGAAGTGGCCCTCTCTGCAGGAGCCTGTTCTCACCTCCTCTCTGACCTCCCTACTTCCTGCTTCTTACCTCCTTCCTCTGGGGCCACACAGGCCTCTGTTTATTCCTCAGTCTCCAGGCTCATGCCTTCACACATGCTGCTTGCCTGATTAACTTCCCACTTTCCTGGGTGTCAGTGTCACTGCCTCCAAGAAGCCCTCCAGCGTGTCTACGTTGGCAACTCCTGTTAACCATGCCCATGGTGGCATGCCCCATGTGCCCCATGCCTTGCCCTGCTTTAGACTTTCCTATGGCTGACATGGTTTCCCCTCATCATCAGAGAATAGGTAGTATGTGGCCTTCAGCCCCACAACTGCTATATGTTCTCTGTAGCAGATACAGTGAGGCCAGCAGCCCTGGGTCCTCAGAGAACTGTGAGCCGTAGAGGATCTCAGGAGGCGTGTGCTGGGACCTAGACTCACCTGTACTTGTATTTCCTGAGTGCCTTGATGGAAGAGCTCAGGCTTGAGGTCAGATACCTGAATTTGGAGTTTGGCTCAGCCAGTTATCAGCCGTGTGATGCTGGACAAGTTTCAGTGCTTCTCCAAGCCTTGGTCTGCTCTTCTGTAAAATGGGGTCAACAGTACATCATTAGGGGCATTAAATGAGATGGCTAGAAGTACACAGGACAGAATGGCACATTAGAGGTACCCAAGATGGGAAGCAAGCTAGTGCCTGCCAGGTGCCAGACCCGTCCCGTGTCTCTCTCTTGCTCCCCACAGCTTCTCTACGAGACAGACCATGCTGGGTAAGGTCCCTAAACCAGGTCGCACCTGGCCGTCCCCTCACGGCCAGGGCTATACCTGGAAGTGGTGGCATTCTGAGGTCAGCCCCCTCACTGTGCTTCTCCACAGGTCCAGAATGTCCATGGAGCTTTCAACGCTCTCGGGGGAGCAGACAGACTCACCTCCAACCGTATGTATCCCATATCCCCACTGGGGGCGGGGAAAGGGGGAGAAGAAGGGAACATTTATTTATCAAGCACTCACCATGAGCAGAGCTGTTAATGCTTCGTTCGTTCCCACAGCTGGCCTGTGAGGAAGGTGGAACCAGCCCCGTCTTACAGAGAAGGGGACCTGTGCCCCCTGGGGAAAGTATGTGACAGCCCTAGGCAACATCATAAGTGCTCAGTGAATACCAGCTATTATCATCATTATTGTTCTCATGCCACATGATTGTTCTTAGGCAATATAATCACCTAAGATCCCACAGGGAGTCATGGCAGAGCCAGGATTTATTTTGGTTCCAGTGGCACTGTGAGAACAGGGATGTGGATGGCCCAGTCAGGTCTGACCACCTGGGCCGCCCCCCAACCCCATACTGTCCTCCTGGTTGAGCCCCTCCCACCCACCAGTGCCCCCTCCCTGAGCTGTCTACCCCCTCAGCATTCTGGCATCTTGGCCCTAAGTAAAGAGGGCTCCATGTCTTTACACGCTGACACACGTATGTACACAGCTGTCTGTGGCCTCATCTAATGAATGTTTACACACCTACACATGCACACATGCACACACCTAGGGCCACGGATGCACGCACAGAATGGGTCCAGGTGGTGCGTCTGCTTAAATGCATTCATCCACTGGATCCTGCAAGACAGGTTACCTTGACTTATTTCCTCACCTGAGGTCACTTTTTTTTTACCCATAAGGCTTTTCTCATTGTTTCTTAAAATACACTGTTCTCTCTGATAGTCAGAAATTCACACAAAAGAAAACAGCTGTCCATGACCTACCCTTCCCCCCCCCCCCCCCCCCGCCCCGCCACAACAAATCACACTTTTCATTTCTCCGTGTCCCCGTGAACCCTTGTCCATCAGCGGAGGTCATTTTTTCAAAGCAAGTAGACAGCAGTTTACCTTCTGATTTTTGTACTTGACGTTGTTACGTTAACCACAATTTTTGTACAGTTTTTCCAGTGGTGACAGAGGCATGGTCGCCCATCTAGCAGCTCTGCTGTGCTCTATTAAGGCATTGTCTTCTCGTGGAAAATGTCTGTCTAGTTTTTTCTAGTTTTTTACCATTCCGGTAATGTCTGTGATATTTGCGGTCTTTGCTTTCTTTACATTATCCCGTTGCTTTCCCCCTGGGTGCGCGCCCGTTCCGTGCCGCCTCCTGCAGCATATGAGTGTGAGCAGTGCCTTCTTCTTTTCACGCAAATGTCTGATTGTAAGTGAGGGTGATGATCCTTCGGGTGGTGGTGTAGTCGTTGCAGTTCTGGGTAAGGGCAGCGCGCCATCCCAAGGCGGCCATCCACGTGCACTTGCAGTTAGCATGGAGCCCTCGGCGGCCTGATATTGAAATAGAACCGAGCGAGGAAAGGAACCAGAGCGTATGCGCAGAAAACCCTGCCTGCCCCAGGGCTAGTGACGAAAGCCATCCCGGGCTGGCTTCCGTGGGAAGGAAAATGCATTAGATCAGACAACAGGCAGCCAGGGGTAGGGCTGGCTTTTCCTTCCCTCGGCCCTCTAGCTTGGTGTCCCTGCCAGGGCTTTGCCTTTGCTGCCTGCCCTCTCTGCTCCCAGACCTTCCCACTGAGGGCTGTCATATAGGTCTCCGCTCAAAAGCCACCACCTCCGAGAGGCCCTCCCTGAGCATCTTGTCTAAAGTAACCCCCACTTGGAGTGACCTGTTTTCCTCCTGAGGAGTGATTGTCGATGTTTTAGCCATGATGATGACATTGTGGTTGTTGTGTTTTGTTTTTTAAGAGTCTTTATCTTTTTTTTTTTTTTTAATTTTTTTAATGTTTATTTATTTTTGAGGCAGAGAGAGACAGAGCATGAATGGGGGGAGGGTCAGAGAGAGAGGGAGACACAGAATCGAAAGCAGGCTCCAGGCTCCGAGCTGTTAGCACAGAGCCCGACGCGGGGCTCGAACTCGTGTACCACGAGATCATGACCTGAGCCGAAGCCAGACACTTAACCGACTGAGCCACCCAGGTGCCCCAAGAGTCTTTATCTTTTATGGAGACATAACTAAAATATCTGTGGATGAATTGATGTGATGTCTGGGATTTTCTTCAAAATAAAATGGGGTGTGGGGGGGGAACAGTAGGGTAGGGATGAAGCAAAATCGGCCGTGTGTTGTTAATTGCCGAACCTGGGGAATAAGGTATGTGGGGCTCATAATATGATTCCCCATTTTTTCTGTGTTTGAATTTTTCCATAATAAGCTGTTGGGAGGGAGCGAAAGGGTATGTGGGCCTGACAGGATCAGGTGGGAGCCAGCAGCCCCTTGGAGGGGGTCCACTGACGAGGAATCCATGTGGGTGGAATTAGGTGCGGTGTCTCTAGTGGGCATTTGGCAAAGGCTATCAAAGGCCCTAAATATGGTCATTGCCTTTGAGTCATCATTTCTACTCATAGGAGAGTAAGCTAAGGAAATAATTAAGAGAGTGTGCACAGATTTAGGAAAATAATGTTCATTAGGTCATTGTTTACAAGAGTGCAAATGAGGAACAGCGTCAGTGTCTAGCCATGGGGTCGGGGGGGTCGGTTGAGTACATTTACGGGGCTGCGCTGGGAGTTGCGTGCAGCCACTGACCATGATGTGTCAGACCTCTGCTGGCTTTCAGGCAGCAAACGTTTATTGAGGACGTACTATGTGCCAGGCCCTGTGCTAGAGGATTTTGCAGCAAATAAAAGAAACACTTACAGAGCTTACCTTCTGTGTCTTGGGCCTAAAATGGTATCTGTGGTGTTTAGTACTTAGAAAAAAGGTACGGTATGATCGAATTTTAGGAAGACATGAATATATGTATAAGTCTAGCAGTTTATACACAAGAACGTGAACCCATGGTTTTCTGTGGATGGCGGATTTGTGGGCGGTTTTAGTTTTTCTTTTTAGGATCCTCTGTATTTTGTACAAATTGTAACAGAACTTCCACGAGTGTGATTTTTCATAAGGCGTTCACTCTTTCCTTCCCTCAAGTTTTTAACCTGGGGTGTTGGGCATCTGGAGCACTGTATCTCAGATGCAGATTCTGAGCCCCACTCCAGAACCACTGAGCAGGGATCTCCAGGGGTGAGGCCCAGGGGTCTGCCTTTTAAATCCTGGGTAACTCTACTGCTCCTGATACCCGAGGACCACAGCAGGTTTGAGAAAGTGGGGTATTGGGATCTTCATGGGCTCAGACCTGAAGCTGCAGGGCTTTTCTGAGGTTTTCAGAGGGCTCAGGTCTCAAGACAATTCAGGAAGCACTACCCTTTTCTCACCAAGATGCAGTATTAGCAGGAAGAGGCCATGGCTGTCATCTACACCCCCTACCCTCTTACAGCAAGGAAGTCCAAGGACTCAGAACTGATTCAGCCAGTAGACCAGGATTCGAAAACTCAAGGCTAAATTCCCATGCGCTTTTATATCCATGATCCCTGACCTGAGACTGTAGAAGGCAACCACAGAAGGGTCTTTGGGCTTCTCGGAACCTCCCAGAAGGTGCAAGGGAATTCACACCTTTCCTGGGTGACATTTGGCAGCTTTGGGCCAGCATTCTATCCGCCTCGTGTTTGATTCCGGTTACCTCATGCTTATCAGAAGCTGATTCATCTGTTCTCCATTCATTCCTCTGGCCGGCCAGCCATCCCTCCATCCGTTCATTCATTTAGTAAGCACTTGACGCTGTGCGCTCTGAGCCAGGCCCTGTGCAGGGTTCCGGGACAAGAGATGAGTAAGGCACAGTCCCTGCCCTCTGCAGCCTCCCCGCATCCAGCAGTGGTGGGTCAGGGTGGAATATGACAGGGCCAGGCGGAGGGAGAACTGATCTTCCGTTCACTGAAAATGGGGAAAGAAATGGATTCTTCATAAATACTGTTTTTCTGGTTTGTGGGCTCTTTCTTTTTGAAACTTTTATTGCTTCAAAAGCAACAATATTCAAACAGGACCAGGGGGTGCACAATGAAATGTGATCTTTATCAAATCCTGCCTGCTTCCCCAGGGACTAAAATTGCTAATAGTTTCTTGGGTGTCTTTCTAGAAAATTCTATACCTTCCTGCATGGAGAGTGAGTTTTCCCTGCCCCCCAGTACATGGAAACAGGTTATCCACTCCATTCTGCAACTTAGTTCTTTTTGTGTAACCATACCTCTTGGGGCGTGGCTTCTCGCAGCACCCACCTTTCCACGGTTGCCCTGCTGATGGACATTTGGGTTGTTTCCAGAATTTTAATATCATACACAATGCAGGAGTAAAGATCCTGATAGATGGAGTCTCAATTCCTGGTGTCCAGAGCGGGGGAAACGAAGAAGGGCTGTTTGGCAATGAAAATTTGGAAACAGCCTCCCAGCAATGCCAAGCAGGTTTAGAATTGAATTGGCATAGAAAGAGCTGCCGGCTGGTCAGTGCCTGTCCCCCTGCCTCATCCTGCTGTGTCCTTCCTGCAGCTCTCGCCTCCCACGACTACATCTTGAAGATCGTGCCCACGGTTTACGAGGACAAGAGCGGCAAGCAACGGTACTCTTACCAGTACACCGTGGCCAACAAGGTACTCAGTTGGTGGGCCCAGCTGCGTGCAACTGCACCCTCTGCTGGCCAAAAGCAGAGGCGACAAGTGTCTGAGCGAATTCCCGCTGGGTTCTATCTGGGGGCCTTTCCTGTGGCTGCTCTGGCCAGGCTCTGCCCCTGGGTAAAGATGAGAGGCCAGTCTCAGAGTCAAAGGGAGGAAATCTAACCAGGACATAGGATGTGATCTGTTGAGAAAGAGCCTTGCATCTGGCCCCAGTCCTTTAGACTCAGGATCCTGATAGGTCAACACACGACAGATGCTCTGGTTCTCAGGGTACAAGCACTTTATCCAGGATCACAAGGACCTTGAATCATACCAGTTGGCCATCGGTTAACAGGAACGTCCTAGGACGCCAGCACTCAAAGTCATGGAGAAGCAGGTAGGCCTTGGTGGGCAGCAGAGCATGGTCAGAGCCAGCAGAATAGGGTGACTGACAGTTGTTTCAAGCTGAGACAGCCTCTGGCCTCCCCAGAGTTGACCCTGCCAATGAACATGAATGCTTGAAACATGTTAGTTGAGGCACCCCCGGTGGATCCCTTTATCACCAGGACTCTCCTTTTTCTTCTGTTCCAGGGCTGCTAAACCCCTTATAGGTGATGCATTGTTTAGCCCAGTTAATAATAATAGAGTAGTAGCTACCATTTACTGAGCACTAGCTATGGGTCAGCTATGACGCTAAGCTCTCTACCTCCACCATCATTTTCAGTCACCGTGACAGCTCCGTTTGTCCCCATTTTACAGATTTGGCCACTGAGGCACTGAGATGTAGTTATAGAGCTACAAAGTGGCCAAGTGGGGACTAGAACAAGGTTCTCCTTTGGCTCCAGAGCCTGGCATCTTGATCCCATCACCTACTCAGTCTGAACAGGGGCCCTTGAGTCTGTTGGTCTGAGAGCTGCTCTCTCCCAGGCGACCTGGGGTCCCTGTGCTGATGTTCTGGTGTAACTTTCCAAAGCGAGTTCTCTTTCTTTCACTCACTGTTTCTTGAAGGGCATCTCATTGTAACTGTCAAGTGCTGACAACATCCAGTGGCTGGGAGAATGTGGACACAGTCTGAGCAGAAGAGGTGGGGCTGGAGCAGACTGCTGGTTCAGACCCGGCTCAGTCACTTGCTAGTTGTATGGCCTGGGACAAGTCACACAACTGCTCTATGCCTCTGTTTACTCATTTGTGAAATGAGGATGGTGCACCTGATAAGATTGCCATCAAATGAGGCAATGTCTTGAAAACTGCTTTGTCCACAAAGGAGGCTTTGGGTAAATGGTACCTACTGCTGCTACTTTTCATTATTTTCCTCTATCCCTCATCTCTGGGCTTTGACCCAGACAGTCACCCTGCCCCATCAGCTCTCCCTGGAGAAAGCTCCTCTTGTTTTGTCCAAGGCTCCTTCCCCCGAGGCTTTGGCAAAGACCCAGCAGCCAGGACAGCTTGCTCAGCTCTCTCTGTGGCCTTGGCCCCAGCCTGCTCTGGGAACAAACAGGGCCGTGCCTGTCAGAGCCGATGGCAATCCATCAGTGGGCGGGGGTGGGGGGGAAGAGGAGGGGTGGTCTTGGATCATCCCTGGAGAAGCTTCAGAGCTTGGGGCCTAGCATTTGGGATTGGGGGTTCCCCTGTGGTCGAGTCCAGTCTACAGTTATTGTAGACGAATGAGAGTAGCCCAGAAGTGTCCAGCAAATGCCCAGATCAGAGGGGACACACATCAGTTCAGCTCCTAGCCGCCTTCTAATCCTACCCAGCCAGGTGCCGTCTCAGGAAGCCTTGTCTTAGGGTCCCTCTCTCTTTGCAGTTTGTGTTCCTTCTTTGAAGAAGCCCACTCCCTACATGGCCTTTATGCTCATATCTCTTACACACACACACACACACACACACACACACAAGGATGTCCTGTGTGACCTAGAATGCCCCCTCTTCACTAAGCCTTCCACAAACCCTGGGGAGAATTGGTCATTTGTTCCTGGCCCTGTAGCACTCCATGTCTCTGTATCACTGCGTGCGTAATGTGACAGTATTAGAGATACTCTTTTACATCAGCATCCTTTCCAGATTGTGACACCTACCTCCCCCGACAACCCGCTCTGGGGATGGGGCAGGGCTTACCACCCTTAGAGTCCCCAGCAGCCAGCAGGGGTGCCAGCACATGGGAGAGGTGCTCAGTAAACAGTCAATGAGTAGGCGTGCCTGGGTGACTCAGTCAGCTGGGCATCTGAGTCTCGATTTGGGCTCAGGTCATAATCTCACAGTTCGTGGGATCGAGCCCCGTGTGGGGCTCTGCACTGACAGCACGGAGCCTGTTTAGGATTTTCTGTCTCCCTCTCTCTCTGCCCCTCCCCACTCACATTTGTTCTCTATCTCAAAATAAATAAACCTAAAAAAAATAATAATCAGTGAGTAAATGAATGGGTTTTGCATACCCAGGAGTTAAAGGGGGAAGTAGGCCTTTACTCAGATGGAGCCCAAATCACACCTGTTCTTTTACATCTCTGCTCTCTGATTCTGGTGCAGCTTCCATAGGTCATCCAGTCAATTTCCAAGCAGCCAAAAGGGTTGAAAATGTCCCCAGGAATGTTGCCCATCCAGGCACTGAGAGCAGAGCCTCTAGGAAAAGGGGTGAGACGAACGGGTAGAGTCTGGCTCCAGGCAAGAGGGAGAGAAGAAAGCCCATTCTTAGGGGTTGGCGGGGGACCCTCTGCCTTCCAACCCCCACCCACCATGAGACATGGCTCATACATCTGATTCTCACATCCCCGTTCTCTCTTCCTTCACCCCAGGAGTACGTAGCCTACAGCCACACAGGCCGCATCATTCCCGCCATTTGGTTCCGCTATGACCTTAGCCCCATCACGGTCAAATACACAGAGAGACGGCAACCTCTGTACAGGTTCATCACCACGGTGAGTAGGTGGGGCGCCTGCCGTGGGCTCCTTCTCTCGGCAGCACTCCTGGTTCTCAAAGAACGGGATGCAGCCTGCAGGGCTAGGATCCTAGGCTGTACACAGGAGGTTGTGATCCCCAGGATGTTTAGAAATGTTATCAGAATCATGTCATCCAGAAAATATTTTCCAAAGAGGTTTATCACTAAGTCTATTTAGTTTGTTAAGCAGGTTTTTATATGGGTCAATTAGATGTTTGTGATTTTCTCCAGTTTTTTTATTTTTCTTATGGGTTTAGCAGGGTTTATCCTTTTCTGTGGAGAATTTACAGCAAAGGTTTAACTCATTTTTTTCCCATGTCTATTTTCCAACTATAACTGCTGATATTGTCAAGTTTTTTCTTTCTTTCCTGCTTGCATTCTCTTCTCTTTATTTTCTCTCTTCCTTCCTCCCTTTCTTTCTCTCTCACCCTCTCTCTTTTCTTTTCTTTCTTGCCGTTGTCTCCATCAAGTCCAGTTTTCTGTGAAGCAGCTTCAGGCCGATGTCATTTTTCTTTGATACTGAGTATTTCTATTAAGTATACTGTTTCCTGGCCTTCCATTCAAAGTGTCCTTGGGGGCAGAAAAGCAGGCTCGCAGCATCCTGCTTCAGCCAGGTGGCCCGGAGATGTTTGGTAAGCCAGAGGCAGCGGAGGTGGGAGAGATGGGGTGATTATCCCTACCTCACAGATTTGGAGACTGAGACTAAGAGGCCCTTCTCCCCTTGTACCTCTTTATACTTTTAATAATGATTGAAGATCAGGGGTCTTAGTCCCGGATCTTTCATTTCTGGCTCCCACTAGGTTTGTATTAGTCAGGACTCTGTTACAGAAAAGACAGCCCCACGTCCAGCTGGCTTGAGGGGTAAGTAAGCCTCAGGCATGGCTGTATCCAGGCACAAATATTGTCTAGAATAGGCTTTTTTTAAAATCCTGCTTTCCTCCGTACCGGCTTCATTTTCAAATAGAATTCACTCATAGAAAGTGCCTCTTTCTCAGTAATTCGACCTGAGTCCTGGATAAGGTAGTGCTGTCACTGGCCCTGCTTCATTCCCATGCCAGCCTTGTGGCCTAAAGAATGAAAGGACTTCCAGCCCGCTGACCCCAGCCAGATGAAGAAGACAAACATTATGAGGGGATGGGACTCCCCAAGAGAAAAATCAGGGGTCAGTTACTAGAAAACAGAGGGGTGGATACTAAGAGGCAAAAAGGTCCAATGTCCACAACAACGTCTCTGTCTTATAATCCATTAAAAAGGAATAACAGTTCCTGCTCTCCCTGCCTCCCAGGCCTCATGGGGCTCAAAGGAGATCATCAAATGGAAGCTTTTTGCCTTCTAGAATGCCATGTGGGTACAAAGGGTGTCAGAACCCTAGTGCTTTTAGGAGCCTCACAACATTCTCGGACTCCATAAAACACAAAACTTTCAATCAGCAGAGGGCACCTAACAGAAAGCTAAGACACTCAACACAGATTGGAAAAAGGTATTCGTCACACATACGAGACAGGAGTAATCTTCAGAATTTATATATAAAGAATTCCTACAAACCAGTAAGAAAAAGTTAAGCGACCATGAAGAAAAATGGGTGAGGACTTGAGCATTCATAGAAGAGACCATACTGGCCATGAAAAGGTGCCCAAGTTCCCTAGAAACTGGAGGAATTTGATTCAAAATACCAGACCCAACTTGGTCCTATCAGACTAGCACAATAGAGACTGGGGGGATGCACAGCTAGGGGTCCTGCATGCACTATCCGGTACGAAGGTAGATTGGGCCAGCTGCTGGCGGGGTCAGGCGCAAACCCTTTGACCCCAAAGCCCGGGAACTTGTGAGCAAGCGGTTTTACCCAAAGCCCCGCAGGGTAGGACCCCAAGTTGTTCCTTTTACCCCAGTGCTCTTAACTGCATACCCAGAGTAAGAAACTACAACACAGGTAGGTACGTTTGTGCAGATGTGTGTGGTCTGCTCCTCTGAGGCCCTGGGGCTACGGCATTGACAGTGGCAGAGAAACCCCTGTGCCCATGTCTTACTGTAGGGTCTAGAAGGATCTTCATGTCCCCTTCTTATTTGCTCCTACATGCCAGATGGCTGAGGCTCCAAGTGTGAAAACCCCTTGGCAGGTGGCTGAGAAACTAAGCGACTTCATTTATTTGCTAAACTTTCGCCAGCATTGACCACACGCCAGTCCCTGTGCCCGGCAATGGCGAAAGCCGAATTTGACTTCATCCCTGCCCTCAAGCTGCTCCCGGCTGGTGGGGAAGAGGGGCGGGCACGCAGAAAACGGAAGCCCACCCAGCAGGGGCTCCACTGAAGCTATGCACCGGGCACTGTGGTAGCAAAGACTCCCTTCTGTTCGGAAAATTTGGGGAAGGAAACCCAGGGATGAAGGATGCAGAGACATTTTCTAGACTGGTGGGTGAAGGAGAGAGGGTCTTAGCACAGGGAGTAGTATGTGCAGAGGCGCTCCGCTTAGCATGTTTTGTGAAGGCCGTGTGGCCTCTTTTGACGCGGGTGGACTTCTAAGAGCTGGAGGTCCCAAGAAGTCACAGGGGAAAAGCCCATCCATCTGACTCAGAGGCCAGACACCTCCATGACCCCATTGCCTTCTCCTCCTGCCTTTGGCCGTCAGCGTCTCTTCCACCTCTGTCCCATCCGCCTCCGCCGGAGCACGGACCATGCTGCAGGGGACTTCCTGATATCGTTAGCCTGGTGGCCCCGCACCACCATCATGGTCGTCCCGGCAACCATGGGGTCAGCCCCAAGTGAGCCAACCGGCTGTCCCTGGCAGATGGCGTCATTGTGGAGCTTCAAAGCCCCTTGTCACGAGGCGGCAGATGTGAGGATGACGCTCACAGGCAGACACACACAGCACAAAGACCCCCGGGAGCCCTAGCAGGGTGGGGTGGGGCCAGGATGGAAGTGGAGGCACCTGCTGTGACTTCTCTTTCTCTCTTTTTAAAATCAAACACTTGTGTGCCAAGCCCCCAAGCCCCAAATGGGGGCCTCTGCAAATAGCTCCTCACAGGGGCTGCTTAAGAGAGGGCTTAGGCCAGAGGCCAGGATGTCGTCATGTGGCGGCTGCAGGGCTGCAGGGGCAGCTGTGGGTGGGCTGGAATGAGGTGGGGTGTAGTTCAAGGGGGTGTGGGTGGGGCGGGGAGGGGCGGGTGGGGCCTCCCCGATGCATCTGTACCTATCAAGTCCCTGGCTTATCCGAGGTCGCTCCTCCAGGGTCTCACGGTCTGGAAAGGAGCTGGACATCCTGAGCCCGAACAGAGGAGGGTCCTTCCTCCTGGAAGTCCCCATCAGGCTGCCTGGGGCTTCTCTCTCTGGGCACCCAGGGCACCTTGCTCAGACTTCCACTTTGTGCCATTCCAGAAAATGTCACCACTAACGGAATAAACAGATGTTTTTTAACAACATGCAAGTGATCCCCTTCAAAGCGCCCCCTCCCACACACGCACATTTGTCCCCTGCCCCTGCCACTTGCCGAAGCCCCTTTTTTGGGATTGCCTTCAAGTGGGCTGTGGTGACGGATTGGATGACTTCAGAAGTGTCACGTCGCTTTCCCTGTGTGTTTTATTCTGTCAGGGAGGAACAGCCAGAAGTCAAAAAGTATCAGCTTGGATCAGTTTGGCCATGACAGTTTTTGCCCACCAAGAATGACCAGTGGGTAATGGCAATTCAGTAGCTGCATTCGACGTAATCCCTGGCCTCAAGGTGCTCCTTGCCAGCGAAATAATTCCCCAAACTTTAGATTGTACTTTGTACTTGCCGGGCCTGATTATGATGAGCCCCAAGTCTGTTTCCCCTCAGTGTCCCCTGCATCCAGCACAGGGCCTAGCCTGGATGTCGATACTCCGAAATATACGAGGGACGGCTGCTTGAAGAAGGGATCCTATAGCTACACTTATTAAGCATCTACCGTTACTGGGTAATTCTATAATTATCTCCTTCAACTTTCCCGGCAGCCCTCCAAGGTAGAGATCATTCTTGTTTTATGTACGAATTAACTGAGGCCCAGAGAGTTAAAGAAACCGTGCCAGGGCACAGCCAGTAAATGGCAAAGCTGGGACCTGACTCCAGAGCCTGTTTCTGCCACATCGCCCACCCCACCCCCACCACTGCCACTAGCTTGGGAGCCTCTGCCTTCCAAAACAAAGGCTCTTCAGGATGTCCCAGGAACAGAGTCCCCAGAAACCATGAAGCCCTTGATAGGACACCAGGATCTTTTGATACAGTGACTCCATACTGGGAATCAGGAAGAAATGTGATAGCAGGAAACAAGGCGACGTCGTGAGCATGAGTGATAAAATCACAGTCATGCACACAAATCATTAAAACAACAACACCACCCACATGTAAACTGTCCATCTGAGACTGGTTGGCTGGTGACTTGCAAATTTTCCTGCCCAAATCTGATTACCTGTCACTCATCTGTTGGGACGCCTATGAGGATTTGCCATAGACAAAAGGCATTAGATACTCGGGTGTAGGGGGGGAGGGAGACAGTAAAAACAACTGAGAAGAGACAAACTTAAAACTGAGGAGGTTTTACCCACTAAGGCAATATGAGTTGGGAAGAGACCAGCTTTGTAGCTCGGTCTGAATCTCGCCTACTCAGACTTCCCTTGAAGTATCTCTCTTACCCGGACCATGAGCTCCAGGAAGGCAGGGCGGGGCCTTCGTCATCTCTGGTCTCCAGACCTGGGACAGTGCAGGCAGGTGATAAATAGGTGTCAAACAATGAGCAAACCAATGGAGGGGTGCGCGCCTTGGTCCATGCCCATAGCACAAGTTCCCATTATCTGAGGAACGGAACAGAATCCACATTAGCAGCTCAGTTATTGAGGGCTGGAAATGTGTGTGGGTGGGGGACAAAAACTTTGGTTCAGATCCTTCCAGACGTTTGAGCAGAGCTAGCTCTTCCAGAAGGTTGTGTACCAGGGACAGATTGCTCCAACTGGGTCTGAACACAGATATCTCGGTTGCAGCAGAAGTTCCTGGTGCTTGCTTTTTGAAGGCAGATTCTGAGACGTAAAAGGAATAGCAGAATGGAGCGAGCTCCCTTTTAGAAACTGTACTTATTTTTACAGCCACACAGCTTACTTCCTAAACTTCATTGATGGGGTCCCCTTACTTCAGGACATTTGATAAAACTTAACTGAGAAAAAGCCATTCACGCGTGAAGGCGGGGACTGAGAGGAGCCTTCAGGTTGCGGGTAAAGTGCGGTGGTCTAACAGAAAAAAGCAGGCCCTTTGCAGCCTTCCTGACCGGATTCTCATCACCCTCGCCTATTTGGTAGTTGTGTGACCTTGAACAGGCCAGTCCCTCTCTGAGCCTCTTCTTCCCCATCTGTGAAATGGGGATCACGCCATTTCCCTGAGTAGTTGCAAACATTGCATGAGAAGGCAGAAGAAAATGCCGTCTCAGGCCTGGCCCACAGTAGGTGCTCAACCAAGGTGGGTTTTTTTTTTTTTTTTTTTTGCGGGGGGGGAGGGGGAGTATTTTGCAGCTTCAGCCATTGTAAGAACGGGGCAGGGGGGAGAGGGCTCTGTTCCCCCACCAGGCTCCTGTGCTAGAGGGTGGGAGTGGAGGGTCCGGCAGGCGTGACACCAGGGGATGGAGACCACCACACCCTCTCCTCCCCCCACTTTTCCAGGGCCCAGTCATCAGCTTCCCTTCTGCGACAGCCCCCACCCCTGCGTAGCCACAGCTTTGGTGTTCTCATCCACGGCTCCAGTCTGTCTGCCGCCACCAGCATCTGATGGGACTCCGATTCATTATTTATTTCCTCATTCTGGGCCTTTTCCACAAGCTTTTCAAGCAATGCTGACTGCACGGGGAAAGTGAATGAACAGTTCGCAGGCACTCGAGGTACAGCAGACAGCCAGACAGAGGCCATCCTGGTCCTCACAGGGGGCCCCATTTTACAGATGGGAGAAACCGAGGCTCGCGGGCGGGGGGGTGGGTAACCTGGCTTTCCTGGCCAGAGTGGCAGAGCTGGCGTCTGACCGCAGGAATGTTTCCTCCAGAGCCCGCAGTCTCCACCCCCACCCCCGTGTTGGTATGTGTTGTGCTCCTCCGTTGCCCACTGTGGAAAAGAAAATGCGGGGGAGGGACGATGGATCGGGAAAGCATTAGTGCTGGTGGAACAACAGAGGGATTCAGCTCTCCAGCCAGTGCGGTTAGAACGCGTCCTTTCCATATTGTAAGGAATTAAGAGCCATAATTAAAATGTAAGGGAAACACACACACACATCTTTTCAAGGTAGAGAAACTGACTTCATTCTAGCCATAGCAGGAGGCTGGGAAGCTGGTGAAACCACAGGAAATCTCTGCTAAAGAACAAAGGGGCATGTTATTGAGGACTTCTGATGAAAACAAAGTAATGCGCTCCTCTCAGACTCACTGGGGCCTGGATATCGAATTGTCCTTGTTTCCATTTCTGGAGCCAGGGCTGCTGACCAGAGTGGGGTTGCATGTGCTGGGTCTAGTGGCCCTTTCTGGCTCAGTGGCCCTGCTCCTTCACCACCCCCACTGCCCCAGGGCCTGGTCCGGAGGTACAAGAACATGGCAGCGGTGAGGGACCAAGGGGACATTCACGGCTGTGTGCGTAACACAAACACTCGTTCGGTCTGATAGCTGTCCTGAGAGGTGAGGATTAGCCTTCCCGTTTTTTTAAAGGAAGGAAACTGAGGTACGGGAAGTAAGGATGATGCAAGGGTACACGACAGGAGGGGCCCCAACCAGAAATACCTTTGTATCAGGTACTTCTGATATCTTCTTGGTGTTTGTGGTTGACGTAGAGCCCTGGGCAGATGTGAAAAGCTCCCTGAGTGGCCAGAGAATGGAAATAACCTCCAGCTTAGGTACTCTGCCCCCTGAGGGATATGCTTCGTCACAAACACCTCTTGGCATGTGCTTGAGGGAATATCCTGTCAAGATCTCAGCTACCCCATCTGTAGAATGGGCACTTGAAGTGCTTAGGACCTGGGCAACTGCAAAGAATCTGCATGTGGTGCCAGGGACACCTTTGCTGTCCTGTCTTTCCATGAATGGGCTTGTTCTTTCGGTAAAAGAGCCAGTTAGAAAAAAAGGAAATTGAGACCCAAAGGGTTGCTCTGAGGAGTAAGTGGTATTTTACCCGTTGCGGTTCTTAGAGTGGGTCTCAGAGAGATTTAGAAAATCTCAGATCTCAGCAACAAGGTCAGAGCCTTCCAGTCAGTTGAAAGATTAGGTATTGTTTACGGAGCACCTACTAAGCGCTGGGAGCTCCAGGGGCATCTCCTGCAGTACGACAATTGGCAGGGTAGGGGTGGTTTTCCCGTGTCGTAGATGAAAACGAGGCCCAGAACGGCTCTCCCATGGCTAGAGTAAGCGACAGCCACGGCTCGGCTTCCCAAGGCTGAACCCTTTCTGCTGCCATGGCAGGGGAGGCCCTGGTAGACTCCCCAAGACGCACTTCATCCCCACCCCACTCTGCTCAGGGCCCCTGCACCATGTACAGTGAGGATGCATATGATTGGCTTTATGTAAACTTTTCTTCATGTGTGTGCATCTTGGCACATCCCCCATCGTGGGTCAGAGAGATGCCAGGCCACCATCTGCCCTTTCAACAGCCCTTTTCTTGGCCTGTTCTTGAGACCTGCCCCACCAGTATGGTGAAGCCTGTCACCTTGCCACCACCAATGTAAGGCCTGAGTCCCAAGACAGACATTCTGTCCACTGCAGCCTCGTGGCTTCATTTATTTCCCTGTTTCAGAACTGGGGACTGTGGCCTTCCCGGGACACAAGATGGCTGAGACTGGCCACCTCCTCGGAGAGTCCAGATGTGGTCACCTCCTGGTGTTGAGGGTCGCTGTGGCCACCCACGTGTCAGAATCCAGGGAGCACCACAGCCTGAGAGCGCCCCGGGACCCCTCCCCTCGTGACCCCTGCTTCACCTCATACCAGTCACCACCTATGAGTGTGAGCATGTCAAGAAGGCCGGAGCAGGCTAATGGCAAAATCCTGAAGGCAGGGGCCATACCAGCGTCAAACAGGCTGCTAGATTTTTCTTTCAGCTTTTGAGGTGCCTCCCCCTGCCCCAGAATGTGCCAGAAATCCCCCTCCTCATCGGACCGGTGACGAGCACCTTTAACAGATGTAGGATAAAGGGGGATGTGCTGCTGTGTGGGGGGTATTGGGGGATACCCAGGGGGCCTCACTGCAGCGCCCGCTTAGCCCTAGGCTCACGGCAGCTCACTCTGATGGGGCTAGTTGCCGAGTAGCTTACGTGCCCCGGGGCCTCAGCTTCCCCGCAGCTGTGTGTTTTCTTGTACCTCAATGCATGTGCTGTCTCCTCCTGCTCCTGGAGACTTCAGACTGGGTGCCAGGTGTATGTGAATCATAGGCACGCTTGGGTTCCAGAGCGTGTGTGCGGATATAGGGTGTGTGTGTGTGTGTGTGGTTTTTTGTTTTTATTATTTGCTCCATTGCACTTAAGTCACATTTTCCTCTTCTCTGACCCAAGCTCTCAAAGCATTTTGTGGTGTAAAATCTCCTATCATCTGATCCAGTCTACCGAAATAAACCAGCTCCCCTGCCGTCATCTTCCTTGAAAAGTGGCCCTGCGTCATGCTCTGAGGCTGGCAGGGAGAGGCCCCGCCTGCTGAAAACACTTCATAATAATCCCCCTAGCGCCCCCCATCCTCTTCACTCCCTGGGGGGCTGCTCTGGTTTCTTGGGCTGTTATTACTGGAATGCCAGCTGCTCTACTTAGAGCCCATCCGTACAGACCTGCTCTGTCTTGGGCCTCACAGGCCTCTGCTTAGCTCATCTTGTGGAAATATCATTTTAAAAATAAACACTGGTTCGATCTGCACTTCCCTCTCACCTCCGCCGTGTCTCCTGGCCTCCCGCACTTGGCACCAGAGGATCCATTAAGTCACTGCCGTCTCTCGGAGTCCTCCAGCGGTTGAGCGTCAGTGGCGGGCCAGCCACCCAGTGGTGCCTCCGGGGCAGTGTCAGGGGGCCCTCTAGGACTGTTCCTCTGGGCTTCTTCGGAGTCCTGTGGTCATTTAAGTGCTTCTTGCATGTGGCATGGGGGAAAGAGTGCGAGCTCCGGAGGCAGACAGACCTCGCTGTGCCACCCGCTCGCTGTGTGACCTTGGAAAAGTTATTTCCTTGTCTGGGCGCCATGGGTACGTGACTCAAGAGTGGCACACTGGGTGATGGGTGGTATTGGCTCTTCGGAGTGGCATAAAGTATGTGCTCAAGAGGAAAAATACATCAAAAGAAACTTTTTTAATGTTTGTTTATTTTTGAGAGAGACAGAGACAGAATGCGAGTGGGTTAGGGGGCAGAGAGAGAGGGAGACACAGAATGCGAAGCAGGCTCCAGGCTCCGAGCTGTCAGCACAGAGCCTGACGCGGGGCTCGAACTCACGAGCTGTGAGATCATGAGCTGAGCCGAAGTCAGGACACTCAACCAACTGAGCCACCCAGGCGCCCCAAGAGGAAAAATTCATTTAAAGTTGCCTTGCAAATCTCCTCTGAAGTTCTTTTATCTTCCATCATCCATACTTTGATTCTATTATGCAACCAGAAAGCAACCAATAGGCAGGCCAGGAAATTTTGAGTAAAACAGAGCATTATTTTGATGTGTCACAGGTGGAGTTCTGGCACAAGCAAAGATAGGAATTCAGTTAGGTGGAGAGTTTCGTGCCTGAGAAGCAGCGGAGCGTCCTGTTAAGAGTGCAGACTCCCAGGTTCGACCCACTAATCACTGTGGTATTGGACCGGTGATCCAATGTCTCTGTGCCTCAGTTTCCTTGGCGGTAATATTTGCGTCAGAGTAGTACTTCCTAGGGTTGGCCTGGGGATGCAGGGAGGAGGGAGGCACAAAGTACTCAAGCCCCACCTGGCACAGAGAAAGTGCTATGTAAGCTGTTTTGTCCTGGTTATTGCATTTGATCGTGTGGCCGGGAGTTAGGAAGTACAGCATACAGGTGGCATTCATTGTCATCCCCCCTACTGCAGCGGTTCTTAACTGGGGGCAGTTTTTACCCCCCGGAGACACTTGACAACGTTTGGTTGTCACGACAGGAAGGAAAGGGTACTACTGGAGTCTCATGCGTGGAGGCCTAAGAGGCTGCAAATAAACATCCTTCATTGCACAGGACAGCCCTCCCACAACAAAGAATTTTCTGGTCCCCAAAGTAAATAGTGCCGTTAGAAACTTGGCCGTAATGTAAGCTTTCTGGTAGTGCCAGAGGCTCCCTCTCTTCTTTAGCTCTTGCCCTGGTTGTACTTTTGCATTTGTTGGTATGATTATTTGATTACTACCCATCCCACTGATCTCCTACAAGCTTTGGAGAGTGAGAGATTTATTTCTCATTCCCGTCCATCCAGGCCAATGCTGCCTATTCGGCCCACCCTGGATCTCAGTCACAGGCAGCGCTGGGCCTGGACCTGTCAGAGCCAGGTTCAAGTCCCGGGACTGCCACTTCCTGGCTGTGTGACCTTGGGCCAGTGGCACTGCCTTTCTGAACCTCCATTCCTTCATCTGCAAATGGGACTGTAAAAATCTGATAAATTTAGAGTGGAAGTTAGGACCACAGGCTCCAGGGTCAAAACATAGTTGAGTTCAGGTCACAGCTGTGTTACTTCCAGTGTGAATTCAGTTACCTAACTAAACCTTGGTTTTCTCACCGATGAAACGGGTCTACTAATCCCCTTCCTCATTCAGACGGTTGGTATGGGATTTAAAGGAGCTGCTGATGGTTACTTTTATTGTTATTAAATTCATCATCCAATAAGTGGGTTTTGTTGAACCCTGCATATGTTCCAGACCCCATTAGTTATGGGGCAGAGCTGGTGATTTGGGAGGGGTGTGGCCTGGTGCTCCATCCGGCGCTGAGCTCTGACCCTCCCCCCTTCGCCCTTTCAGATCTGTGCCATTATCGGTGGGACCTTCACTGTTGCCGGCATTCTGGACTCCTGTATCTTCACAGCCTCGGAGGCCTGGAAGAAGATCCAGCTGGGCAAAATGCATTGACGACCCGCCGGCCCAATGGCCGAGGACCCCGGGAGACTGCCAGCCCTGCTTCCGGCCCCCCATCTCCTCCTGCCCTCTTATCTGGCCCAGGATCTGGCTGCATCCCAAAGTGGGGGTGGGGGGAGGCAGGGGGCGGCTCACGGTTTCGCAGCTACCTCTTTTCCCCATCTTTAATTTGACACGAATTACACTGCCTGAAGTCGTGGTGCCCCTTTTCCTGGGGAGCCCCAAGACCACCACAGTCAGGCAAGGGAGGTGCGGGGATATTGGGGACCACTCCTGGGAGGGCTGCAGTTCCTTCCCTCTTAGGGGAACAGCCCAGAATCCACGTCGACCAGCTCACAGCCAGGCTTTGACAATCTTGAAGCTCCCACCATTTGGACGCACTAATCACTTGGCCTCTCCCCTGGGGAGCCGGCCTGCAGACCGGGGCTCTCAGCTTTGGACCACACTGCCCCCGGGTACCTCCACTCTGCGCCTTCAATAAGGATGGTACTTCCCAGGCAAGTCCCTGGGATGTGGCGCTATAGGTGGAACCCTCGCCTTTGCTCCATCCCTTCTTGTCCATCTCAGAGCTCAGGCTCAAGTCCCTCACCCCCACCCATTTCTTTTTCTCCTGAGAAGCAGACGCCCAGTTGTTGGGTAGCAGCGGTGGAAACTCAGGTCTGCCTGTTGGAAACTGGGCGGGTGGCAAGTTCTCCTTCCTCTCTTCACCTTGTTTCTCTGAAACCCCATCCCCACCCCCACCAATGTGCCTCAGCCCCTGTGCTGTGTGGCAGCAGCATCTCTTGGTGGAGGGGCTGGTTGTCACTGGGGAATCATCCTTTGAAAACCAGACATGGTCTGTGCACTCATGTCCAGATGGAAGGCATCCTTCTCTGCAGCCCTGAAATAATCATGTCTCACCCTCTCCTGGACAGTTGCCATCAGTCCCAAGGCCTTAGGTGGGGCAAGCAGAGCAGATCAGCCCTGTCTTTGGACATCTACCTTCCGGGCTTCCAGCGGGTGCATAGCACTCGGACTTCTCTGCAGCTCAGTTGTGGCCCACTTGCCACTGAGGTCCCCCCCCCCCCCCATCGGGCCATATAGGTTCTTGGTCCCTGGGGACAGCTCCATTGTCTCCCCACTTGCTCCTGAGGTGGGTCCCTACCCTGCTGCTCACCCTCATCCTTCCCCTTCAGTCCGGAAAGGGAGCTGCGATGGTCCAGGCACGAATGCCACCCCGGGGGAATTTTAGGTATGCCCTTGTGTCCCAGGGAGAGAGCCGCCTGCCTGTTTTCCATTTATATCAAGATTGTTTGCATACTTTTGTAATTAAGGGGAGTGTCTGGTGGAAGTTTTTAAATTATCTCTATGGATAGCTCAAGTCTGCCATTTGTAAGTTTTGGCTCTGGATTCCAGTTAGAAAAGTGTCCCCTTCTGCATACGCGTTGACTGATGTTGTGAGTGCAAACTACATTTGGTTATCTCTGGTATCTGTGGCCACTTGGATGGATTTTTTTTTTTTTCACCTTCTGTTCCCCAGTTGGAGAAAGGAGTCTCTTTGGTGTGTGAATACCTGCACCTGTAGAGGGTGGGCAGGGTGGGGTGGGGAAATGTGTGGCATGCACATGAGTTGAAATTCCACTTTTATGCTTTTTTTCAGAAAAAAAAATAATAACTCTTGAGGACATGGGGGATGTCAGTTTCCTATGGAAGAGACACCTCTGACCTGTTATTCTTATAAACAATCTCAAGGGAGAAAATGGTTTAGTTCTTTCCCCACTCGTTGGGTTCAAATAGATTAAAAGGCTGATTTTCAGAACTGTTGTTGTGTGTTTCTTTCTACTTGATTGTGGCTGGGTAGCCTAGAGGCTGGGCACACAGTCAGAATGGAATTTAATTCTAGAGGAGAAAAATGGGGAAATGTGGAAAAGATCCGTGAGGATGATTGGAAAGTCAAGATCTCTTGCAACCAGCCCTTCTTTATTGAATCCCTACAGAATATTCCTGGATCTGCCATTTTCTAGCTGTGTAGCCTCAGGTCAGGTTCTTAACCACTCAGTGCCTCAGTTTCCTCAGGTGAAAATAGGGAGAGTAATCAATCAGGGCTGTTACAGAAATTAAATCTATAATATGCACAAGTAAGTCACACTGGATCAGAAGGAGCTTGTGGATGTGGCAAAGGGGTATGTGGTAAATTTTCAAAAATGGGAGTTGTTTCATACAGGTATTCCAAAATAGAATATAGTCTCTTTGAGAACAGGGAACAGGGCTAACTAACATGTTTAACCACAGCTTTGAACCAAGGGCTGCAATAAATTAAAGGTGTTTCACAAATTCTCCCTGATTTCCAAGGATCTGGCAATCCTTGTTCAGACTTAATCTCAGCAAAGGGGAGACTATCCCAGCTCTGAAAAGGAGATTGACATGGCTATTTACCACCCTGCTCTCGGCTCTTTAAGGCCCTCACCTGGAACAGCATGAACGTGGATCATTCATTAGGGATGAATGTGGCAGTGAACCGCTCTGCAAGAAACTTCACGGATTCTCTCTGTAACATCCTGATACTAGAGTTCTTGTGACACTCAAAGCTGAAGGTCAGGAGGAATATGCTGCCGGTGGTCAATTACGTGTCTTCCCAAGCCTTTTTATGCCAGCCGTGCTTTATGCTGTCATGATGTGATCAACCAGTGAAAGAGGATTGAAAAATGAAAGAATCGGGGCGCCTGGGTGGCTCAGTCGGTTAAGCGTCCGACTTCGGCACAGGTTATGATCTCACGGTTCATGAGTTCAGGCCCCGCATCGGGCTCTGTGCTGACAGCTCAGAGCCTGGAGCCTGCTTCAGATTCTGGGTCTCCCTCTCACTCTGCCCCTCCCCTGCTTGTGCTCTCTCTCTCTCTCTCAAAAATAAATAAACAAGAAAAGGAAAATGAAAGAATCTAGTACAACTAAGTTGTACACTTTGCAGAGACCTGATAAAGGCGAGTTGCCACCCCCCTCCTCAAAATGCTCCCAAATTAGATACGAGCAAGACCTCTTACTAAAAAGACCTGGGAAGAAGGGGTGCGGGGGAGGGGGGTGTCCTTGAAGATTCTGTATTCACATGGAAAGGGTCTAAATTCTCCCTCCACATTTAAGGAACCCAAAACTGGAACTCTCTCACGTTGGCTTATGTAAGGACATGGTTTATGCAAGGAAAGTGAAGGAGAACTCCAACGGGGAGGTTTCTCCATGAGAAAACCTTGCTCCAGCGTCAAAAGATTGGCAAATGTTTTTTAAGTGGACGTAAAACATTTAAGGTATGTGTCATTTGTATGATTTCTCTCTTAAACCAATTCTTTCAACTATCTAACCAAGAGCAGATTACAGCGTTTTCGCATAAGAGGATTTCTCAATCGGGGATTATAGCACAGATTCGTAGAGGGGGAGTTGATAGTTTGGGGACGTGGTGGCTCGGGCAGAAATGGCTTCTTGCGGGGCGGGGTTGGGGTGGGGAGGGGCTTGCAGTTGAGCAGGGGGTGAGGTTACAGAGGTGCATCAGAGAAGAAGGCAGCTCAAGTCCTGCAGCCCATGCTGCCTGAGGTGGGCGGGTGTCAGAGTGGGTGTGAAGTTTGGGGAGAAGTGTCTGTAGCAATGGGGCTTGGAAGTGGCAGCTGCATTTCTTACTACGCTATGTCGCAAATTAGTTCTCGATTCTTGCCAGAGACAAAGACACACATTTTCTCAATGTGGCAGGCCACCGGTAGTCCTAACGCCTTCCTAAGAAATGGGCTCATTAAAGACCTTTTTCCCTCCCCAACAGTTGTCTTTGGTCAGTCGTGTAGTGACGAGGCCATGCACTTTGTTCTGCCCAAAATAAGTTGTTTTTATCTTAACTCATGTAGAAAAAGCTACCCACGGTTGGGCATTCTCCACGTGCCCGCAAGGAGTGATCGTTCAGGCCTTGTCTTTCTCTGTCCTCACAGCAGTCCTGCCCGGTGGAAGTTACCTCCTTTTTACAAAGGACAAGACAAATTTAGTAACTTTTCTCTGTCACACAGCTGGTAGGTGGCAAAGTTGGAATTCAAACTCCTGTCCACCTGACTCTGGGTTATGGGTCTGCCTCGGTCCCCAAGGTCATCTTGTCCATATCAAAAGAGAAAACTGACCCCCGCCCCCCCCCCCAAATGGGGGAAATTGAAAGCGGTGAGGGTACTTTGTGTTTTGTTTCCTTCTTTCTAAACAGCCTGCAAGGGAAGCTAACTTGAATATTGGAGATCTTGTTAAAAATGTAAGGCCCTTAAAACATGGTTTTAATTACACAAATAAGACATGCTCATGGCCCCACTGGAGGAAAATCAGACAGGCAAAAAGTAAAAAAAGGAAAAATTAAAGGGACCCCTGATTCCACTAGCCAGAGATAATCATTGTTAACATTTTAGTCATATCCTCCCACAAACAAAATGGGATCATGCTGTTAATATTATTTTGCGGTTTACTCTCTTCCAGTAGACATCCTCCTATGTTACTGATAGATCTCATCCTGATCTCTAGTGGCTACAAGATAACAATAAGCATGTTGAGTATGTAATGGTGGATCATGTTCAGCCTGTTCCCATCTCATTCGGAACCTGTTTTCTCACCTGCAAAAGGGACCAATTCAGGGGATTGTTTACCAGATTAAGTAAGGTAGTGTTTGTAAAACTTAGCACAGTGCCTGGCATTAAATGCGCAGCCAAATAAGATTAGCCACTGCTATTCATTCATTTAATAAACAACAATTTCTACCATTAATTAAGTGCTTACTTTGTGCCAAGGCTTGTGCTAAGGGTTCATTTAATCCTGACACCAAATCAATAATGTAAGTACTATCATTATTCTCATTCCTCAGGTGAGGAAGATGAGTGACCTCTAAGAGGCTCAATATCCTACCCAAACCTACACAGCCAGGAAGTGATGGAGAACCAAACCCAGGCAGTCAGAATCAGGGCGCACATGTTTCCCCACCACATCACCCTCTACCTCAGAGGCATAAAAATATTTCCCGGGCGTTTCCTCTGTGCTACCACTGTATTAGGTCCTGGGGCTTCTGTACCAGTTCCCATGCGTGTTATCAAGAGTGGACATGGGGCAAGATAGTAGCCAAGCCCACTAAGTCCTCATTAGAGTGACAAAGCCTCAGGCTCTCAGGGTCTTATCTGGTGATGTCACTGCACCTGTCTTAATTTTACTGAGCCGTGGGAGAAGGAGCGTCAAGCATCGCCTCCCCACCCTGGTTGATCATGAATATACCTTGATTATCCTGGGTTGTAATGATCTGTCCTCAAGGTTGCCCTGCACCAGTGAGGTTCTGCGCTCCTCACTGTAATCAGGGACTAGATAGATCTTCCTCCTCCCCAGAGCTCCTTGATCTAGGCCCATACTATGGCTAAATTACTAGTACCTATCAATAAATTAATGCACAAATGGATGAATATTGGAATAAATGAGTAGGCAAATGAGTTATGCCAGTGAATGACTAAATGAACTTATGGGGGAGGGGAGGTAAGGGACCTTGGGTCTGATGAACACTGTAAGGGCTGCTTGAGAAGAACCCTCTGACTTTCTATGTGCAGTCGGTCATAACAGCTTCTATTCCTGCCTTCCCGTGGTGAGTGACATTTTTTTGGTCCCAACTTTGAGCTATAACGGACCTATAACCTTAGGAGTTTAAGGTTGAGTTGCTACTGCAAAATGATTGCCACAGTAGCTGAGTTAACACTTCATCACCTCACATAATTGCCATTTCTCCTTTGTGGCAGAGACATTTAAGAAAGTCTTCCTTTCTTATGCTTCTCCCTCCAACCTCCTTACTCTTGGAGGGAGAGTGGCTTTCCAGTTGGGGCACCCACAGCGGGTGGCTTTCCAGTTGCCACTGCCTCAACAAGTTTGGCACCGCTCACCCTAATGCCCTGGCGTCTACAAACAGTCCGGATGTTGGCCATCCTCCCTAAGTCTGAAGGCCAGAAGTCTCCAACACTGACTGCAAGCGTTCTAGGGTGAAACCTAAAATAGGACCCATCGGGTTCAGGGATCAAGGCAGATGCCCTGGCTGATCATGAGGCAGAGTAAAATGCTAGTGTTTGACAACTGCGTCACCATATGCCTGGGGACACTAATAAACGGAGAGAGCAGGGGACCTGCTTGAGTCTAGCAAGACAACCCTCTCTCTGAATTTCGGGGTGCCTGTTGATTGAGCACCACAACGTCTTCTGACATGTGGCGTAAAGTAGGTGCTTAATACATATGAACTATGTAAACTCTATGAGCAGAACGAAACCTTTCATTCCCAGCTGCCTCGCGCGCGGGGTGTCTCAGGCTGACTGCCCGTAGGGTGGCGCCCGCGTCTCCGGGCTGTCTGCCCGGGAGGGGAGGCGGGGCTCGGACACTACTGGGCGGGGCGAGGCGGGAACGCGGGGGGCCGAGGTTGGGGCTGGAATCCGGGGGGGGCGTGGCCGGGATGAGCAGGGCGGGGCAGCGGCCACAAACTTGCAGGCGAGCTCTGACTGCCGAGGCCCCAGCTGGTTTTCCCCAAGGTGCATTGAGTGTGTTTACTTCAAACACAAAAAGCTTACTGTTTGCGTCATCGGTAGTTAATGGTGAAAGTCTGAATGTGAGGACTCATGGATGTGAGGCCCGGCTTTAGGGCTGGCCTGAAGGAAGCCCCACACATAGGCCTCTGCTTTCATTAGGAATAACGGCTTACTGTAATTAAGAGCTATGCGCCAGACCCTGTTCTAAACATTCCCAACGGATTAGATCACTTAGTTCTCATAACAACTCTATGAGGCACCTACTGAGATCATCCCCATTTCACAGACGAGAAAACTGAGGCTCAGAAACATGCAGGCATCTCCCCAAGATCCAGCCACGGGAAGAGGCACTTGGGTTCAGGTCTGAAACTACAACCCCAGCCCTCCCCAACAGGGCTAAAACACTGGAGGAAAGTTTTGCAAGACCAGGTGGTTGGTTCTCAACGCCCTATTGTTGCACCTCAAATTCTTTGGGTGGGCAGGACGAGGGGAGTGCTTGCTTTAAAACCCCCACTTACCACTGCGTGGTTTCTTACGACTGTGATGGAGCACAAAAATTTTCATTTTGGGGGCGCCTGGGTGGCTCAGTCGGTTGAGCGTCCAACTTCGGCTCAGGTCATGATCTCGCAGTTTATGGGTTCGGGCCCCTCGTCGGGCCCTGTGCTGACAGCTCGGAGCCTGGAGCCTGCTTCAGATTCTGTGTCTCCCTCTATCTACCCCTTCCTCGCTCATGCTCTGTCTCCCTCTGTCTCTCAAAGATGAATAGACGTTTAAAAAAAAATTGTTTTTTAATTAATTTTTTTTTTTTTTTTTTTTAAATTTTGAACAAGCTTCTCAGTGTTTCTAAAGAAGCAAGTCAGCCGATTGCATCTGGATCATCAGGAATGCTCAATATGCCTCTCGGCGGAGGGTAACACAGGCAAAGAAAGTTTGGGATGAGAAACAGACTATTGGTGTACCTATTTTTAACACACCAATAGGCCTCTGTTGCAGGCCCTACAGAAATATGCCCCTTCTCCCCCGCGGTGCCAACTCTTCGTGGCTTCTGGCTTGACCCCCGAAAGCGGCATGGCCCTGGGGTGGCTCCCTTAGAATGAGGCACTGCGATCCCACCCCAAGTCGCAGGGGGCGCCATTCAGTCTCTTTCTGACCGGAAAGGGACTCCGCTTCCTCTCTACGCTTGCGCGGCAAGGAAGTCCTCACTTCCGGCCTTGCGCGCGCGCCGTCTGAGCCTGACTGGTGCAAGGTGAGTAGAGAGAGGCAGGTGTTTTGTCCGAGTGAGAAGCGCTCCGCCCCATTGGATTCTTCCCCAACGCGCCGCGGGGCCGCCCGTCTCCCCAGAGATCTCTGCGTGACCTCCAAGCATGCATTCTTCTCCAGCCGCCCAAACCTTCCTCTGACAGTGAGCCTCGAGGCCCCGCTGCCGCCCTGTTCCCACGACTCCTCTGCTCAGGCACGCGCTCCCCACGCATGCCTTACTGTGTCACAGCCAGACCCCTCATTTGCCCCATTCTCCTCCCTCCATCACCTTCTGAGGCCATCTCCTCCCGTAGAGCTCTTGCGCAGGGATGGGAGGAGTGTCCTGGATGGAGAGCGGGCCATGGTACCCGACTGAGCACCCATCACTCCTTCCCGCGCCTCTTTTTGCAGACGGCCAGCATGAAGTTCAACCCCTTCGTGACCTCGGACCGCAGCAAAAACCGCAAACGCCACTTCAATGCCCCCTCGCACGTGCGCAGGAAGATCATGTCTTCCCCGCTCTCCAAGGAGCTGCGGCAGAAGTACAACGTCCGCTCCATGCCCATCCGCAAGGACGACGAGGTCCAGGTTCGTCTCCCTCGAGCTCTGGTTATCCAGAAGCGTGTCACTCTGGTGCCGGCTTTGCCTAAGAATACCATGTGTGCTTGGACGTGGGGGAGTCGTAGACTCCCATGCCTCCAGGCCCCTGGCAAGTAACCTTGCAGATGTGTCCACAGCCCCCAGGGTGTGCCTACCCAGATTAACTGAGAGCATTCAGATACAATTCTTTAGTAATCATGATTGTTCAGGAAACTAGTATACGAGCCAAGCAAAACTTTGCTTTTCGGTTTAGTCCGTTGGCTCCAAGTTTGCCAGGCATTGCTTGTGGTGACTCTTTGAACCAGCATCTCCAGGGGAAAGTGCTACGATGAGAGTAATTCATGTTTCAGTAACATTGGATTTAGTGGAGGCTGGGCATTTGGTGGCACTGGATTTGGCAGAGAGAATAGAGAAGCAGCAAGTCAGAAGCATGAAATTATTAAAGAGAATGACCCATGTGAGAGAGTATAAGCCTTCTGTTCTTCCTAGAGCTTAGGATGTGTGGTAAGAAAGGGAGCGTGGGGGGATGACTGAAATAGACAGGGAGTGGATTGAATATGTACGGAGCAGGCGCCGTTCTAGACCCTCTCCAATCTGATCTCTTTCTTACTACTTCATAGAAACTGTTTTTGGCTGAGATCAGTAACATGTTTATGACAAAATCCAGTGGACACATCTTGGTCTCATCATCCTTGACTTTTTCAGCAGCATTTGGCATAGGTAGCACTGCCTCACTTCTAGAAATAGTCTGTCTTTTTGGCTCCTGTGACCATTTGGGCTCAGTTTACTTCTGCCTTCTCAGACTCTTTTGCTGGCTGTTTCTCCTCTGATCTCTAAATGCTGGAGTTAGTCAGGGCCTGCACCTGGTCTAACATCTCATCTTACCTACATTGTCTGCCTGGGTGATAATACCTGCTCTGAGAGCTTTAACTGTCTGTCCTATGCTAACAATTCCCTCTTTTATATCCCAGCCCAAACCACTTTTCTGAGCATAGACCTGTAGATACGACTATCCGCTGAACATCTTTCTTTTAAATTTTTTTTAATTAAAAAAAAAATTTTTTAAACGTTTTATTTATTTTTGAGACAGGGAGAGACAGAGCATGAACAGGGGAGGGTCAGAGAGAAGGAGACACAGAATCCGAAACAGGCTCCAGGCTCCGAGCTGTCAGCACAGAGCCCGACGCGGGGCTAGAACTCACGGACCGCGAGATCATGACCTGAGCCGAAGTCAGCCGCTTAACCGACTGAGCCACCCAGGCGCCCCACATCTTTTTTTTTTTTTTTTTTTTTTTTTTAAATCTCATAGTCGTCCCAGGGGCACCTGGGTGGCTCAATCGGTTAAGTGTCCAACTTTGGCTCAGGTCATAACCTCAGTTCATGAGTTCGAGCCCTGCATCGGGCTCTCTGCTGTCAGTGCAGGGCCCACTTCGGATCCTCTCCTCATCTGTTTCTCCCCCTCCCATGCTTGCACTCTCCCTCTCAAAAATAAATGCTTTAAAAACCTCATGTCGGCTCAAGCTTCTAATCTGGGAGTGCTCTCGATCAAAAAACTGCTACTGCCTCTATAATCGGATTCTCCTCCCATCTTTCACACTTCAGTAAGCAATGCTTTTTCACTTGCCTACGCCATAAACCTCTAAATTCTAATATCTCTCTCTCCCTGACCCATTTCTACTTTGTCACTTAATCTTATTGATTCTGTCTCTAAAATGTGTCTTGAATCTGATCACTTCTTTCCATTTCCATTTCAGTTCAAGACTTCTCCAGCTTCTACTCTTAATCGTGATCAGACGTTCTTCACAGAGGGGTGTTTTTTGCAAATCAGATTGTACTTAAACCCTATCAGTGTTGCTTGATTGCTTACTATAAACCTAAAATCATTGACAAGGCCTTGTGTGACCCAGTCGTGGTCTACTTCTCCAACGTCACCTTATTCTCTAATGCCCACCTGCTCTGTAGTTCAGACATACTGACCTTTTCAGGTCCTTAAATGCACCTTGATCTTTCCTTCCTCAGGGTCTTTGCCCGGAATGGTCCCTCTGCCTGAAGTGCTCTTCCTTCTCCCCTTTACCTGACTAACCCCTCATTTTTCACTGTTACCTTAAATGTCAGTTCCTCGGAAAAGCCTTCCCAGATACTTTAACCAGTATTCTATCGTAGCATCCTCTATTTACATTTCTGTCATAACAGTGAACTCAATTTGATTTTATTTCTTTTTAAACTGAGGCATACCGGGCCCATCTGCACCCCCCAAAGGCGTGGCTGCCCCGTTGGCGTCACAAAGCCACGAGCACTCGTCCTTCAGCCTGGAGTAGCTGGAGTTCATCTTCCTCCAGACTGTTCCTCGACAGCCACCTGTGCCAGTGCCTGTCTGCGATCATCCCTGAGCCCAGGATCCAGGTGTGGTTCCAGAACAGGCGTGCCGAGTCATGACATCACAGTGGGAAATCCTTTCGACCTCGGCCAGGCTGGACCTTTTGCTCCACCACTCTGCTCATGGAACTGAAACGAAACGATGGAAGCCCTAGCTGCCTCTTGAGATAGATGTGAACTGCCTGCCACATCCCAGCACGGTTGGAGAGGGCAATCTCTGACCCTGACTCTCAAGGTCAGAATTTTGAAACCTATTCTCTCTCTCTGAAGGCACTGATTCAAAGCCGGACTCATGGGAGGAACACATCTTTTCTGCCTTTGATAACTCTTGAGGATTCTAGGCAACTTCAGGTTAAGCTCAGAGAGGCATGACTAGTAGCCAAGGAGACGCTCATCAGAATACTGTCCTTTCTGGCTTCCGTGTTAAGGTCACAGCTGTGTTCTCCTCATGAGGGTTTTGCCAGTTCTCTCTCACCTGTGAAGCTGCCTCACCTTTCGCCTGTGAACATTTACCCTTGCCCAGTTCTTCTTTCTCTGCGGTGCGCTCCCCCGAACCCCCCTGAAGTTGTGGCATTCATTTTGACACATGCATCTCCAGATCTGCACATTCAATTTGGTTTATATTCCTGCTTCTTCTTGACGGTCCTCTCGTCTTTTGGGCTGGTTTTTCGGAACTCATTATCTCCACAAGAGCACTTCAGCTTGACCCAATTTCCACTTGTGCCTGACAGCTGCCGCCTTCTCACGCTTCCTCCAAGGCTTGCACGTTTAAACGTACTCTAACCCATCTCCTTCAACCTCACGCTGTGCCCAGTATTTACCACTTTTTTAAAGCAGCCTGTCGTCTCTACACTCCTTTGTAGCTCCCAGGATTCTGTATCCAGATTATTTCAAGAGTCCCCTGTCTCTAGCTTCTCAACTTTTTACATATCACTCTCTTTAGAAATCTGTAGTAGCCTCCATTTGCTACCAAATGATGAAAACCTTTTGGTTACTTTCCCAGACAACTAACTGACATGTCTGGCCAACAGGGCAGCTTTTCAGATCTTCTTATGGTCACCCCTTCACAATGTATGTCTCAGAGCTCCCCCATCCCATTTGGGCGCCAAATGAATACTTCTCTCAAAACACGTGAGATCTCTCCCCCCGACCCCCAACCCCCTTCTGAAGCCTGAAACTTTCTGTAGTCCTAATTTTTGTGCCTGTTACTTCAGTCATTCCAGCATCCCCCTTAGCACTTATTGTTGTACTTCTGTGCCATGTTGGTGAATTACTCAGTGGTTCAACAAATGAAAGAAAAATAAATAAAACTGAGGCATAATTTACAGACAGCAAAATGCACAGGTGAGTTTGGGCACACGTAAAGCCATATAGCTGTCACCGCAATTATGATCCCAGTCACTTCCCGTGTGCCCTGTTGCAGTTAGTGATCATGTATTTGCATGTTTATTAGTTAACTGCTTGCTACCTATTACATTAAGATGAGGCCAGAGAGCTTCTCTTTTTTGTTGCCTGACCTCAGTGCAGAGCCTGGCACCTACAGGGGCACAGCCACTATTTGTTGGATGAATGAAAAAAAATTATTGAGCGGATGGAATTAAGACGTGAAAGAAAGAAAAGGAGGGCAGAGGAGAAGATGTGGCCATTTTTCCAGTGTCTGTGAGGTGTGAATTGTTTCCCTTGTAGATAGAACCTGAAACTCTGGTTCAATAAATGAAGAAAATCACATCTAGGCCAGGAATCCAGGTCTGACTCCACCAGAAGAGTAAAATAGTCGCAAGTGTTTGTTAAAACTGCCTCTTCTCTTTTGGGATCTTCCAAATTTCACATACTTTCTTTGTCTGCTCAGGACTACCTGTCCTGCTTCACAGAGGAAATTACAACTATCACGCAGGACCTTTCAGAACTCCTGTTCCAAACCCTCTAACTTACCTCCAGTTCCACCCCTGCGTCTTTGTGCTTTCCTATTGTATTGACAGAAATGTTCCTGTTTCTGTCTAGAGCTGATCCACTATATTCAGTGGCCTTCCATTCTCTTAGATTCTTCTCTCCATTTTCCCCTTTCTGTACAGTTTCCTTTAACTTTTCCTCCATACTTGTTCCTTTTCATAAGCATTTAAACACATTCGTGTTTTCCTCTCTTTAAAAATAAAAAAAATTATCACTTACCTTCGCATCTCCCTCTAGTAGATATTCTCTGTCATCCTCTTCACAGCCAGGTTCCTTGGGACTGTTTTTCGCCTTCACCTTCTCTATGGGGAACTCATTGTCTTACTGTAAATGCCTTCAGTCTCTGCTCCACTGAAAGCACTCTAGCCATGATCACCAGTGACCAGCTTATTGTCACATCTTTTCCTTTATCCTTCCTGCAGTTGACCATTCCATGGCATTTGACAGTGTCTTCTTGGCTACTATAACCCCACACTCCCCTGGTTGCCCATTCTCTGGCCACTTCAGTCTCCTTATGAGCTCTTCCAAAATGTTGGCTTTTCCTTGGATTTCTGCATTCTGCCCTCGTAAGACCAGCTCCCTGAACCAAATCAGGTTTCTGAATTGCCATCTCTGGATGACTCCCAGGTCTTTGTTGCTGACCCAGTTGGTCTTCCAGCTATGTATAGAATTCTCTACTAGAATGTCACGAGATGCCTCAAATTCAACATGTTCCCAACTAAACTTTTTTCTCCTAACACGTATTTCGTCCCGCTCTGGGAAAGGCATATCCATCCATCCAGTTGCCCAGCCAGACTCTGTACATCCATCCAGTTGTACCCAGAGGCACAACCATCCTTGCCTCTTCTCTTTTCCCTTCCCAGGCCAGTTAGTTTAGTCTTACCTTGTCCCTCTCCTCATCTAGTGTTTGTCCAGTTCTGTTTAACCGGGTGTTCCTTTGGACTTGTTTTATTAACATCTTTTCTTGAATCTTGATGATGGTTAAGAGAGGCTATTTCATAGACTTTTCCATGTAAAAGTCTCTGATCATAGAGAGTATGGTGGAGTTCCAGTGAGGCATGATCTTCAGCCTGAAAATCACCTTGGTAAGTAAGTTGAACAGTCTAAATGACATTTCAGGAGTATTGAGATTCTCTAGTTTTTTAATACATGTGGTATTTCCTCTCTGTTTATTATCAGCATCAGCTATATCATGGCTCCTATTGAATAGGCTTGTGCCTTCAAGGAAACCATAATCTAGTTAGTTTTGAATAGCATTGGAGTGTGAATAGTAGATTTTTAGTACATGAAAACAGCCCAAGAGATTTTAACATTTTTGTTTTTTGTGACTATAAAATATTTGTGTTAATTATAGAAATCTTGAAATTTGAAAGAAAATACATTTTTTCTTTTTTTAAGTGTTTATCTTGAGAGAGACAACTCAAGGGCAGACAAGCAGGGGAGGGGCAGAGAGAGAGGGAGAGAGAATCCATACCATCAGGTATAGATGGCAGGTATAGAGCCAGGTATAGATGGCAGGCTCCATACCATCAGAGCAGAGCCTGATGTGGAGCCCAATCCCATGAACTGTGAGATCATGACCCTAACCGAAATTAAGAGTCAGACACTTAATTTACTGAGCCACCCAGGCGCCCCTGGAAGAATATACATTTTTTAAAAAGCCATGTGTAATTAGGGTGTCTGGGTCAGTTAAACCGTGTTGCACAACAGGTTATATTCACTCCTGGCTCAGTCAGTTGAGTGTCAGTTGGATATATTTCTATCCCATTGTGTTATATGCCATATATATGAAACATACAAGATTCAGACTATATTTCATATAAAGCTTTGTTTTTTTTTCTAAAGGTCCTATCTTGAGCATTTTGCTCGGTGATAAATTATTCTTTGAAAACATGGATTTTAGGGGCACCTGGGTGGCTTAGTCAGTTAAGTGTCCGATTTTGGCTCAGGTCATGATCTTTCACAGTTGGTGAGTTCAAGCCCACATACAGCTTTGTGCTGTCAGCATAGAGCCTGCTTTGGATCCTCTGTCTCCCTCTCTCTCTGCCTCCCCTCTCCCCCGACCTTGCTCACGTGCACACATTCTCTCCCTCTCTCTCAAAAGTAAATAAAACATTAAAAAAAAAAAAAACATGGGATTTTTTTTTTTTCAACGTTTTTATTTATTTTTGGGACAGAGAGAGACAGAGCATGAACGGGGGAGGGGCAGAGAGAGAGGGAGACACAGAATCGGAAACAGGCTCCAGGCTCTGAGCCATCAGCCCAGAGCCCGACGCGGGGCTCGAACTCACGGACCGTGAGATCGTGACCTGGCTGAAGTCGGACGCTTAACCGACTGTGCCACCCAGGCGCCCCAAAAACATGGGATTTTAAATGGTCGCATAAGAATCTCAGGATGCTATCTTTAACCATTCTTCTCCATTTAGATCTTGAGAGTGATTATCTTTTTTTCTTAAACTTTACTTATTGTTATTTAACTGAGATATAATTGGTATATAAGATTGTGTTAGTTGTGGGTGTATAGTGATTTACCTTTTTACTCTCCGGACTAGTTCTGTGATAGCCATTCTAGTTCAAGGAATTTTTTGTTTTCAGATCAGAAAAAAATTGAAGTGAATTTTCACCTGACTTGGAACAACACAGAGCAGATTTATACCCCCAAAAAAGCTAACTCTCGACTGCCAGGGTTAATCTGCTTTGTACAAAAAGTTGTATGTTAGTCTGTATGTTCCTGATAATTAATTTCCTCACGGTGATGTTCATGCATGAGAATGGGGGAAAATTCTCTTCTGTATTTTCTCTTAGGTGGTTCGAGGACACTACAAAGGTCAGCAAATAGGCAAGGTAGTCCAGGTGTACAGAAAAAAGTATGTCATCTACATCGAGCGAGTGCAGCGTGAGAAGGCTAATGGTACAACTGTTCATGTGGGCATTCACCCCAGCAAGGTATGGCGGGACTGAGTGGCGGTAGTGGCTGGGTAGTGTAGCTTAGTGCTGTTGTAAGTTCTCAGTGTGTTGGTAGTGTCTACTCAGGTGGCCCAGGCAAGGACTTCTAGAGGGAGGTGGGGCAGGCTTGATTGATTCACTGGCTTAGTCATCAAGGATCCGTATTGTTTTCTTACCTGTTTTATCATCCTCGGTGAAGGCTCTGCCTTCCAGCAGGTTGCAGGAGGGTTCCAGGCATCCCTCTCCTACTAGATAACATCCAGAGGGAGGAGAGGGAAGGAACATCTCTTCCTGTGGCCCTCACATCCACCTGGCAGAATATGCTGTTCCTCATTTGCACTCCATTCCATGCACTGTATTGTAGGGTCTTTCTCTTCCAGAGTTTCAGATGAGGGCAGGATAGTTGCGGTCTTACTTATCCTTACGATCTCTATTGCCTACTAGCTGGTGGGAATGGTTTTTTAAGCTATGCGCTTTTTAAGGGATGTTTTTTAAGCAATGCGTTTTGCTGGCCAAGGGATGATAAACAAACCAGAAACATGTTGGTAGTATAATTTGTTTGTCCCAGCCCAAATGATAGTTGATATCACTAAACTAACTGGTCTTATAGATCCTCAGGAGTTGGGCAGCAGAAGGAACCAAACTGCTATTGTTGGGAAAAGTTCTGCTGTACAGAATAATTACATGGTTATAAATCCTTTCCACTTAAAAAAATAAATAAATGAAGATTTATTTTCTCACTCCTAACAGGTAGTTATCACCAGGCTAAAACTGGACAAAGACCGGAAAAAAATTCTTGAACGCAAAGCCAAATCTCGACAAGTTGGAAAAGAGAAAGGCAAATATAAGGAAGAACTTATTGAGAAAATGCAGGAGTGAATATAACCTGTTGTGCAACCACGGTTTAACTGTAGATTTTTAGTCTGGTGTGTATTCCTTTGAAACTTTTCAAGATGTCTGTCAAACGTTTCCTTCCTGTTTTGTTGTTGATAATGTAGCTTTGTAAATCTGCTTTTGCTGTTTTGATTAATAATTTTATGAATAATAGTTGAAAATGTCTCCTAATTGCAGAGGGAATTTGCATTGTTTTGTAGATAAAATCCATCTTACTATGAGTTCCTCGATGCCATTCTTTCATGTGTTTATCACGTACGGAGCAGCAAAATAGCAGTGGCAGGATGGCTGTGCTCCTGCCTGGACCCTCATGCTGAAGGGGTGGACAGGACAGGGCTCTCGTCCCTCATTCAGGGGTGTGTCCCACTCAGTGATGGTCATTATGTGAACTGGCACATACAGGACTGAGCTCACTCAATGGCTGGTGCTGCTTTGCACGCTTATGTCTCAGGTCTCGATGGATTGCCCTTTGGCCAGCTTCCTGTCCCTCGTGCTCCAACCAAGCCAAATGGCATGCAGCTCCCTGACCAAGCTGCCCTTCCCAAGGTCTTGACTTTGTAAGTGTATTTCCAAGTGACTGAAGTGTCCTTCCTCTCTCCTGGGGCTAACTCAGGAAACTGACGACAGCCTGTAGGCAAGATGTGGCTCACAGATTATGTTTGTCCTTCTGTTGTTCTCATGATTTCTTAGAAGTCAAGTTCTAACACTTAAAACTTGAGAGATTCCACAGAGAAATCTGGATCTTGCTTCATCTGGTTGCATGGGGCCCTGATCCTGCATAGCGTCATTTGTGTGGAGCCCGGGGCTGGCTGCTCTATCCAGTCTGCTCTGCCCATGTACCCAATTTGCCTGGCCCCCACTGGCGTCTGCGTTTTACACTCCAGGTCTAACTGCAACCAAACTAATATGAGTTCACTCCTTGGTGAGTTACAGATAGAGACTATACCAGGTGGAGTTGTGGTTTTGGTTTTTGTTGTTTGGTTTTTGGTTTTTGGTTGTTTGGGTTTTTTTTGTTTTTTTTTTTTGAGAGAAATTGAAAATTTTAAGCAGGCTCCATGCTCAGTGCAGAGCCCAATGTGGGGCTCGATCCCACAGCCCTGGGATCATGACCTGAGCCAAAATCAAGAGTCCGGACGCTCAATCGATTGAGCCACCCAGGCGTCCCAAGGTGGAATTGTTGTACAACAGAAACTTATTTGCAGTAAATAAGGAAATCACTTTGAAATCTGTGACCCCCTGAGTAGGGGTGAATGGGTTTCTTTCATTTAGGGTTAGGATGGATATTCAGAAAGGGGAATTTCAGTCATTATAGGTAGAGGTGGGTATAAGGTCATACACTTGTCTTAAGGAAACCTGCTGATTTAGCATTGTCTGTTGTGTTAATGAAGTTTGTTTCTGCCGTGGGTGAAGATTTTAACATTCTAATGAAGCAGAGGTAACTGTTGGACCTGGGGAAGGGGTTATGGGCCTGCTGAAGAGCCATAAACTGGATTGGGTCTTGGGCTCCTTATCTTGGGGAAGCAGTGAAAGGCCTTGCTTACTTTTGAAACAGCTCTGGGAGTTTTGCCACTGATTCATTATCTCTGATATGGTTAGGCTACTTCCTGGCCTAGTTGAATCTGTTGTTAGTTTTTGCATTCTCATTCTTCCCTTAAAATCCTTAGCTATTGAGTTTTTTACATTTCTTTGTAATTCTGACACCTTGTAAGTTCTACAAGAAGTGTGCTAGAGCAAGAAGAGATGCTTGGGGGCACCTGGGTGGCTCAGTGGGCTAAGTGTCCAACTTTGGCTCAGGTCAGGATCTCATGGTTTGTGAGTTCAAGTCTCGAATTAGGCTCTCTGCTGTCAGCGCAGAGCTTGCTTGGATCCTCTGTCCCCCTCTTTCTCTGCCCCTCCCCTGCTCAGGCTTTCTCTCTCAAAAATAGATAAATATTAAAAAAAGAAGAAGAAGAAGAGCTGGTTAGGCACCTATCATAGAAAATAGCTGGGACCTAAAATGACTTCTTTTCTTTTTCTTTTCTTTTCTTTTCTTTTCTTTTCTTTTCTTTTCTTTTCTTTTCTTTTCTTTTCTTTTCTTTTCTTTTCTTTAGGTTTATTTATTTTGAGAGAGAATGAGAGCAGGGGAGGGGCAGAGAAAGGAGAGAGAGAATCCCAAGCAGGCGCTGTGGTTTCAGCACAGAGCCCAACGCAGGCTCGAACTCACAAACAGTGAGATCATGACCTGAGCTGAAATTAAGAGCTGGATGCTTAACCGACAGCCACCTAGGCACCCCTAAAATGACTTCTCTTTCTTTTTCTGGGCACCCCTAACTCTTTCTGCTTACATAACTTCTAGTTACCCTTCAAGATTTAGCACCAGATCCATCTATAAAATCCTCCCTTGCTTCTGTGAAAAATTATTGATTAAAATGCATGATAAAAATGCATAAAATGATAAAATGCCTCTAGTGACACATGGCTGGACACATTGAGTTTCTTAGTAAGTGTTGATTGAGTCCATTATTTCCCATTTTGAATGATGAAAAATGAGCTCAGATTAATTGTCCAGATCCCAGAGAACGTAAGAGATGGAGTTAGTATTTGAACCCAGACCTCACTGTATCAGAGACCACTCACATCCCACTTCAAGCCATCCATCCCTGGTGGTCATTTTTTCACCCTGTCATTTTTCACTCCCTTTCCTGGAGTCTGACAAGAGACTAGACATCAGTGTACAAGGGAGAAGAAGCTATACATTTATAGCAGTAGTGCTGCCTGGTGGGAAAAGCATTGTCACCATTTCTCCACGGGACAGTCCGTAAGCTTTTGAGCAAGTTACTTAGCTCTGTGCTTCCGTTTTCCCAGTAGTAAAGCATCATAGTTAATACTTGCACTGCCTTCCCGCCTCATGGAAAATGGAAGGATCAAATAGGCTCTTTCTGAGGACCCTGAAAGCTGTGAGTGTACAAATGCTAATATTGTTAGTTGTTATTGTTGTTTTACTGTATTTCCAATCTAAGATTTGCTTTGCACCGAAAGAGGTAATGATTTTTTTACCAAACAAGTCTGTGGAAGTGGAAGCACAAACCACAAAATTCAGTATGCATTCTCTGACTCAGGCATTGATTTAAGAGTAGGCAGAATGATACTTGTCTTGGCTCTGAAGCCAGAGAGATTTGTATTCAAATCCTGCTCTGGTTTTTGGGCAGCCATTTGTATGAGCTTGTTTCCCCGTATAGGTGAGAAGCTAAAAATATTTCTCTTTGTGAAAATGCTTTATCAGACGTGAAAATTAAAGTAGTGGTCCACCAGATTCTTCTGCCCTTAGGAGTCACTTGGATGCTTACTAATAGTTTCTACCCCTTTGCCGGGAGGTTCCGTGATGCAGTAAGAATGGAGAGAGACCTCTTCGGGTCTTATGTGAATGTGTATTTCTGAGGTGGCTCTTGTGTGATATGTACAACCAGTTAACTCTGGGGATTGTGGATTAGGATACGTGTAAAGTGTATATATACACACAGCACATAAAATAGAGTTGGTGCCTCATACATGGCAGCTATGTTACCATTAGTAGTCTAGTGAGATCTGTAGTTTTTTCCGAATTTGAGTTTTGTCTTTATTCTCAAACAACACATGATTTAGTACCCAGAAGTTGCATAAAAGTAAGATTCCATACTAGATTATAGCACGGACGACATATTCTGATACCTGGTCTGGGCCCTAGGCTCCAGCCTTAATTCTCATCAATAAACTTAAATGATGATGTTTCCTAGGAGTCGGTCTTGGCTTGTTGTCAGCAACCCGTTCACTACAAATGACGGACCAGAGCTTTGAGAGCTGTCATTCCCACCACCGCCAGCCCCCCACAGGCAACCAGATCATGCCAGAATGCTTGTATTGAGCCATGTGAGTAATAGTGCATGGTGAAGAGCAGGAGCTCAGCATCACATGTGAGTTCTAATCCCGGCGCTGTCAGTTCCCAGTTGTGTGCCCTTGGGCAAATTGGAAAAAAGATGGAAAAAAAAGGAGTTACCACTTCATTGAGTTGTCAGACTTAATACCCGAGATACCACGTGTAGAGCAGAGAGCTCAGCAAACTTCAGCTTTTCTTTTAAAGGAGATGGGCAGTAGGTTTGTTTGCAGGAGCTGAGGGAAAACGTTTTCTCAGGGGAGCTCATAAATGCCGGTTGGTTTGGGGTTTTTTATTTTTTGTTTTTAAGATTTTATTTTTAAGTAATTTCTATAACCAACGTGGGGCTCAAACTTAACAATCCTGAGGTTGACAGTCACATGCTCTACCAACTGAGCCAGCCAGGTGCTCCAAATGCTGGTTCTTGAATGGAGGGGAGATGTACGGGCAGTAATGTGTTTTGGCTGCTGCAGGAAATGGGGACTGGAGAATGCCACATGGGTGGGCCTGCCTATCAAGGTTCAGGCCCAAGGATTTTAGCGTGTTTCCTGGAATGACTTTGAATTAAGCAGTTTCCTACCGACCTCATTATGCAGATGTCCATTCACTTGAGTGAGTCCCCTGTGCTATTTTGGGAAGCCTCCAAACTTTTTTTGTTAAATGTTGTATTTATTTTTGAGAGAAAGAGAGACAAAAGTACAAGCTGGGAAGGGGCAGAGAGAAAGGGAGACACAGGATACGAGCAGGCTCTAGGCTCTGAACTGTCTACACAGAGCCTGATGTGGGGTTTGAACTCCCGAACTGTGAGATGACCTGAGCTGAAGTGGATGCTTAACTGATTGGTCCCCCCAGGTGCCCCAATGGAAGCCTCCAAACTTTTAAACTTCAGATAACTGCTTCCGAATGTCTGTTTTTATACTGCATTCTGGCATGTTCAGCTACAGAGCTCTTCGTGTGAGTTGGGCAGGCAAGGAATTGAAAATTCTGGGAACCAGACAATTCTACTCACCGAGACTCTACCATCCTCTCTTGATACTACAGACTGAGCAGTTCCCATCTGACAGCGTGTGTCTTTTTTCATTGTTCTGCTATATTAGTTTTTTTTTTTAAGAAGTAATTCTTACATACGGTGTAACATTAGACGATAACACAAGGCATGCAGTGAAAAAGTTAAGTTTCCTTGTCACCTTCGTTCTCAGTTACTCAGTTCTCTCCAGAAGCAGTCACTGTTTCCAGTTTCTTTTGTATTTTGCCAGAAATATTTTGTGCATATATGATTGAGTGCTTATTAAAAGTCTGTGGGGCACCTGGATGGTTCAGTCGTTTAGGCATCCGGCTTCAGCTCAGGTCATGATCCCACGACTCGTGAGTTTGAGCCCTGCGTTGGGCTCTGTGCTGACACCTCTGAGCCTGGAACCTGCTTTGGATTCTGTGTCTCCTCTCTTTCTGCCCTTCCCCTGCTCAAGCTCTGCCTCTCTCTCTCTCTCAAAAATAAACATTAAAAAAAAAGAAGTCTGATCTATGAAGAAGTCTTCTTGAGAAAGATCATCCAAGTGTAAATAGCTCTATACTATAAGGTTGATTTACTGTTTGAACACATAATTACAATATAAACATGCACAAATATTAAGTAAAATATTTGGCTGAGGCACCTGGGTGGCTCCGTTAAGCATCCGACTTTGGCTCAGGTCATGATTTCATGGTTTGTGACTTACAGCTCTGCATCTGGCTCTCTGCTATCAGCTCGGAACCCGCTTCAGATCCTCTGTCTCCCTCTCTCTCTGCCCCTTCCCTGCTCACATGCTTTCTTTTTCTCTCTCTCAAAAATAAATGATCATTCATAAACATATATTCTTTGGTCTTCAGAAATAACTAAGTGCACCTGGTTGGCTTGGTCAGTGCAGCTGTTGACTTGATCTCAGGCTTTGAGTTTGATTCCCACGATGGGTGTAGAGATTCCTTAAAAATTTGGGGGGCACCTGGATGGCTCAGTCAGTTGAGTGTCCAACTTCGGCTCAGGTCATGATCTCATGATTCTTGAGTTCAAGCCCCACATCCGGCTTGCTGCTGTCCGTGCAAAGCCTGCTTTGGATCCTCTGTCCCCCTCTCCTTCTCTGGCCCTTCCCCTCATGTTCTCTCTCTCAAAAATAAATAAAAAACATTTAAAATAAAACTCTAAAAAGAAATAACTAAGTCAACCACATCCTCGCCTACCCCTAGCTGGAGAGCCACTAATTCTAAAATAGGGTTTTCACAGTTCTCATCTTAGGAATTAGATGTCTCTGTCTTGTTAAGCTGTGTAGAATTCAGGGTTTTTGGGTTGACTTACTGTCTGAAATTGGAGAAGCAGTATGGCTTAGTGGGATGAACAGAAGCTATAAAGACTTCTATTCAGATCCCAGTTCTGTTACTTAAAACAGACTTTGGGCACATTACAGATCTAAGCCTCTCTTTGCTAATATGTAAAATGGGTTTAATAAGGGCCATAAGGTGCTATGACTATTGAATGACAGAGGTAATTCAAAGCACCTAGTTCAGTGGCATATGGCTGCCACTCAAGAAACCTGTCATCAGTGGTGGCTGCCCACGCATATGTGCTGAGCAAATGAACTATGAAGCATGTTGGGGCTTTCGGCTCCTCCAGTAACCTCCAAGCTTCCAGATCAGGAAAGGAACTTTATGACTGCATGGCTTTGTGACTCTGCGTGCCTGTTTTTATTTACAAGGTCGAGCTTAGGAAAAGGGATCCTCGAGGTTGCACTAGAGCGTTTTAGTCAGCTCTTGTTTACTTTATCCTTTTGGGATTGTCTTGGAGGTTTTTCCTTTAGCAGTTGATCTCAGACTTTTTGGTCTCAATATACCTGCTTACACATTAAAAAAAAATTATTTATTTTGAGGGATGGGGAGGGAGCACGAGGGGGTGAGGGGCAGAAAAAAGAGAGGGAGAGAGAATCCCAAGCAGGCTCCTTGATGTCTAATGTGGGGCTTGATCTCGTGAACCATGAGATCACGACCTGAGCTGAAATCAAGAGTTGGACACTTAGCCTGTTTATGCATTTAAATACCTGTTACACATCTAAAAATTTTTGTGGGGGGCATCTGGGTGGCTCAATCAGTTAAGCATCTGACTTTAGCTCAGATCACAATCTCAAGATTTGTGAGTTCACGCCCGGCATTGGACTCTTTGCTGTCAGTGCAGAGCCTGCTTCGGATCCTCTGTCTCCCTCTCTCTCTCCCATCCACCCCCATCTCAAAAAAAAAAATTATTGTGGACCCCAAATCTTACTTACATATGAGTTATGTCATATTATTTACTACATTATAAATCAGAACAGAAATTTAACATATTTTAGATTCATTTTAAAATAACAATAATAAACTTATAAAATGTTAAATAACATTTTTATGGAAAATCTTTTCCAAAGCAAAATCTGAAAATGTGGGAAGAGTGACATTGTGTTGCATTTTTGCAAAATTCCTTAATGTCTGGCTTAATGCAAGACAAATGGATTCTTAACAATGCTTCTGCATTCAATGTGTTGCAACATGTTTTGGGTAAAGCACAGGAAGAAAATTGAGCTTCACACAGATTGGAGAATAGAGAGGCCCTTGCACATCTCCTGGGAGAGTCTCAGGGACTTCCAGGGGTCCTTCAACCATACTGACTTATTTCCAGAAGTAGACTTTTAAGTGCCTTGAAGGCAGAGAGTATTTCTTCATTTGGTGGGTCACTGAATCTTTGTTCCTGGCCTTCAATACCACTTTTTATCTAAAGTGGGTGATAAAATGTGTTTGACAGATTGACTGATAGAGGGAGCTATTGGCCAATGCTAGCCCACAACTGTAATACCAAGATTAAGGAATTTTCTCATTTCACAGAGCATGAAACAGATTTAGACAAAACTGGTGTCTGAAGAGCCACATCCCTGTGCTTCCCAACACCTGCTTTTAAAAGAAGTTGCCAAGAGGGTGAGGCAAAGACTAGACTTAATGTTGGGGCGCCTGGGTGGCTCAGTCAGTTGAGCGTCCAACTTCGGCTCAGGTCATGATCTCACGGCTCCTGAGTTGGAGCCCGGCGTCAGGCTCTGTGCTGACAGCTCGCGGAACCTGGAGCCTGCTCTGGATTCTGTGTCTCCCTCTCTCTCTGCCCCTGACCCACTCAAGTTCTGTCTGTGTCTCTCTCAAAAAGAAATAAACATTTAAAAAATAATAATAATAAAAGATTAGACTTAGTGGGATCAACTTAAAAGAAAATATTTGCCTTTATTTAAGAAACAGGAAAAAATCCACAATAGCTAAAAAGTGGAAGCAACTCACATGTCCATCTTCAAATGAATGGAGAAACAAAATGTGGCAAATACACACAGTAGAATGTTACCCTTAAAACGGAAGGAAATTCCAACACATGCTACAGTATGGCTTAAGCTTGAGGACACTGTGCTAAGTGAATCAAGACCGTCACAAAAAGAAAAATACTGTATGACTCCACTTATATCAGGTATCTAGAGTAGTCAAATTTACAGAAACAAGGTAGAATGGTGGTTGCCAATGACTGGGGGAAGGGAGAATGGGGAGTTGTTAAATGGGTATGAAAAAGTTCTGGAGGTTGGGTACACAGCAATGTGAATATACTTAATGCTACTGGGCTTTACCCTCCATGGTTAGGAGGGTGAATTTTATGTATATTTTACCACGATTAAAAATAAATTAAGAAAAAAATCGGAAGAAAGGAGTAAACTTTTTTCTCTAATTTAGTTATGGCTGACGTCACCCTTAACTACTCAGTTCAGTTATACAAAGTGTTTATTGAGCACATTCTACATATAAGTACTCCTGAGGAGCAACCATCAGTTAAACAGTGCCTGTCCTCAAGAAGGAGTTTGCCCTCTACTAGAGTGTTGGTTAAGATACACGGCCACAAAAGAAACACTAATAGAATGAAACAGATCTCGGAGAAGGCAGTGCTTGGACTGGAACTTAAGGACAACAGAGTTTCTAACTAGCATGTTTTCCGGGAGCAGTATATACACAACGATGACCTAGTTTCCCATATTACTGGTCAGATCAAAAGCTTGGAATCGTGTTTGAAGAGTTGGTACAGATGTTAAAGATTATTGGTCCAACTTCTTATTTAATCCAAGAATCTATTCTGCTAAGTGAAGAAAGAAATCAGGACGTAATTCGAGGTAAGAAAACGTGGCTAGTGCAGGGAAACGGTGGTCCACGATAAAAAAATGCACTGGATTTAGGGAGGGGCGGAGTCCGGCGCGCGGGTCACGTGGGGGCGCGGGAGGCGGGTCTGTGTGCGCGCTGGTCACGCGGCCGGGTGTTGACACTTCCGGGTGGGACCAAAGTGAGGCGGCTGGGCAGGGGCTGGCAGGTTCCGCGACAACCATGGCGTATAACGGCCTCACGGTGCCTCTCATCGTGATGAGCGTGTTCTGGGGCTTCGTCGGCTTCTTGGTACCCTGGTTCATCCCTAAAGGTCCCAACCGGGGGTAAGTGCGCCAGGCCCGCCTTGGGAGGGACGCGCGGCGAGGACCGGCCAGGCAGGGCGGGGGAGGGGGCGACCTGCACCGGTCAGAGACCTTGGGGCGGCCCTGGACTCCAGAGTCAGGCCCCTATCTCCTGCAGCCCCCCGACGTCTTATCGCAGCAGCTTCCGTGTTCGCCGGGCCGAGGGTGATGAGGGTGACTTCCGACGGACCCTCCTTGGCAAGGGGTTTTAGGGAAATTTGTTCCCATCACGGGCCTGTCCGGGGAGGGCGCATCGGAAATAGGTTTATATCGACTCAAGGAGAAGTTGGGGTTTGTCTCTAGACGACTCTTCGCCCCTTTAGCCCTGCCCTCCACTCAAATGAGGCCTCGTTTGCCTAAACTTTAAAGGAAAGGATCAAATAAGACAGAAATGCCCTTTGTGCCTCACATGTTGTCGCAGTTGCACAGGACAAGCTTGTGCAGCAACATTGAGCCCAGGCCTTGCATCTAGTGGGCGCCAGGTAGTTGGGGCCTGATCTAAAGCGAGATCAATTACCGAAGAGCAGGAGGTATTGTTTAGAAACCCCTGCGTCATACCTTTTGGAGAACGCTCCTGCGCTTGTATTTTGAATGTACCAAGTTCTTAGAATGATGGACTAAGACTTTTCTCCTAGACTTCTTTGTTAATTAGAGCTTTGTAATCTATTTTGTAAGCATGAGATAGAGCCTTATCTTCGTAGGAGTTTTGGAACACCCTCTTTCTGGTTCCTCTTTTGCCTCTTAGTCATTTTTTTCTCAGCACAAAATCACGTGGAATGAAACTTAGGCTGAAGACAGAGCTTGTCAGAAACAACCATCTCTTGCTTTATTCTTTGAAACAAATCGGTGGCTTTACAGTGCTTTGCATGCATAGGAGGCATTCAGTAACTATCCATTGAATGGATAAGTCTATTGACTTTATTAAAGGAAAGAAAATGCCATTACTTCCTTAATATTTTGTGACCCAAACCCCATTTGCTGTCTGGGTACTTAGATTTGGTACTTATATCTACCTTGAAAGTCAGTCAGTTTGTTTAAAGAGTTAAAATGGTAGATGAATTTCTGTCATTTGGTGGTATTGGGTTTCCCCTTCCCCCTTCCCCCCCATAACATCATTTATAGAGGGTCATCTCTCTAGCCTATAATAAATGATGCAGCGTGTCAGTTCTTGGGTTATTAAAACAATTTGTATTACCAAATTTAATTTCTTAGACTTTTTTTCTTCTACTAGAGTTAAGGAACAAGAAAGTACTTCTTTGTTGTGTTTCTTTCTTCAATTATTTCATTACCCTACTGTCTGCCTCTCCAGCCTAAATACTCAAAAAAGCGTTTACTAATGTGCTGGTAACAATGACCACTCCTTTCTCAAAGACCCCCATTTGGGACTCCCCTTGCCCAGCCTTGGGACTTCATGCCGCTGCTCTTATCCAGGGTAATGAAATGCTTCTTGTAGTACATTGGACTACTCAGTTTCCAGCCCTAGTGTCATGATTCAGGTTTGACCTGCTAGTGATATGTTATCTGGGCCTGATTCACAGCCTCTACCCCAATCCTTGTGTTTCCTGCTCTTGGCAGGATTGAGCAGTTCTTAGAACACAAAGTGTCTCTTAGGAGTTACTGTATTACACTTTGAGAAACACTGCTCCTAGCTGGATGATCCCTGTGACCTTGGACAATTTAGTTAACTTTTCAATGTTCCCATTTCCTTATTCTAAGATGAAAATATTAGTACTAAATTAGTAGTAGTTCCCCTTTGTCTCCTGAAAGGCTGCAAATGGTTTTTTTTGTTTGTTTTGTTTTGTTTTGTTTTGTTTTTAGTACTGTGAAGTTTGATTGCTTCAAGGACTAGGTGAATTTTTAATCAGGAGAGCATTTCAGATTTCAAGGATTTAAAAATATCTTTGTTAAGGAGATAAGTAAAGGTGGCTGTGTGACAAGGGAAGAAGAGAGACTTTGATGTTAAATCCTTTCCCCCTGTAAGTCCCAAGCACATCAGAATGCAGAAAAATCTCTGTAAAACCTAAATCAAACCCCTTGTTCTCATTCTTTTCTACACTGAAAAAAGGCCAGGTGAAACCAAGTTTGTGTTTGGAATCAGCTTTCCTGACCATTCATGTTTTTTATGATTTCACTCTCTTCAGGAATCCACAGATGCTCTAAAAGCTTCGGTTTTTCACAGTGGCTCCTTTAGCAGTAGGTGTGGGGGGGGGGGGTTGGAGCTAGATCATAGGGACTTCAGTCAGCTCCAATTTTTTCAAACATACAGAACATTTTCAAACATAAAAGAATAGAGAGACTGCTGGATACCACCACTTAGATATAATTGGTAACATTCAGATTTGCTTTATATCTGTGAATATGTGTATGTGTGTGTATATACACACATACATAATTTTGCTGAACTGTTTGAAAGTAAATTGCAGTCATCATGATGCTTTACCCCTAAACACTTCAGCATGCGACAACTAAGTGGCATATTTGGAGACGATATTTTATGTATGCATGTATGTATGTAATCTCTACCCCCAGCATGGGGCTCGAATTCATGACCTCAAGATCAAGAGTTCCACGTTCTTCTGACTGAGCCAGCCAGGCACCCCTGAAGGCGGGGGGGGGGGGGGGGGGGTGGCTTTTGCTATGAAACTATTAAGCAGGTAACACAGAAGAGACTCAGCTGTTTTCAGCTCTCTGAAATGGTCTTTGGGGAAGACAGAAGATACAGGGATTCCAGGTTGAGGCAGAGGGATGGAAGAAAATGAGCAAAAGCTTGGCATGGAGAATAGTAAACCTGACGTGTTTGGGGGGACAGTGAGGCCCCCTGCGTTTGGGAATGAAAGGTTGCTGTTTGAAAGTGGAGAGTGGTGAGGATGAGTGGAGGGAACTGATGACAGGTGAGGAGCCAGACTTGATGGTGTAGATCTTCACACATTTTTAACTTTTTGTGTTTATTTTGAGAGAGAGCGTACTTGAGTGCGAGCAGGGGAGGGACACACAGAGAGGGAGAGAGAATCCCAGGCTGGTTCCTCGCTGTCAGCAAGGAGACTGACGTGGGGGCTTGATCTCAGGAACGGCGAGATCATGACCTGAGCTGAAACCAAGAGTCGGATGTTTAACTGACTGAGCACCCCCCCCCCCCGCCACCCAGGCACCCCTTCAAGCATTTTTATTCCGCAGTTGGCAAAGTTTTGTAGCACAAATTCTCATGCATACTTATTTATGTATTAGAAGCATAATGTATCAGTTACTTTGAAAAATGTGCCTTCAAAATATATCCGGAGTCTGACCAGTCCTCCCTACCTGTGCTATCAGCCTGGTCCATGGGATTATTGCACTTCCCTCCCCGACTGGTTTCTCAGCTTTTTCCCTCTGCCTCTTTCCCCCCAGGGTGTTTCCACTCTGGAGAGATTGTCTTAGAATCAGATTTTGTCAGTCCTGTTCTCGGATCCCTCCAAATAGCTTTCCTTTTCCTTTAGAAGCTATCAAAACACTGCTCTTTATCCTCCTGAGTGTCAGAAATTGCAGAACTACAGTTGATCTATTTTGAAGGTGTTTCCAGTTCTTGTCTATATTCTCCCCTCCCCTGACTTCACTTCCTGCTAGGCTCCCGTGGCTCTGCTCAGCCCCTCGGGCCTCTGTCCTGTTTTAACTCCTGGTACCCTAGAGCCTCTGCATTCACTATTGCCCCTGTCTGGAACATTCCCTCACCTCCTTCAGGACTGACTTGCCGGGTCCTACCCTCTTTAAAATTGCAGCCATAGTGGGTGCCTGGGTGGCTCAGTCATCAAGCATCCTATTTCGGCTCAGGTCATGATCTCATGGCTCATGAGTCCGAGCCCCTCTGTGCTGACAGCTCAGAGCTTGGAACCTGCTTTGGATTCTGTGTCTCCCTTGCTCTCTGCCCCTCCCCCACTCATGCTCCCTCTCTCCCTTCTTCAGAAATAAATAAACATTTAAAAAAATTTAAAAATTGCAACCACAGCCTCCAACCCCTGTATACCCTTATTCTCCTTTCTTGCTTTAGTTTTTTCCATTAGCACTTACTGACCATCTGGCATGCTAATGGTACATAAATAAATAGTTCTTGATGTGTCTGACTTCGGCTCAGGTCATGATCTCGCAGTTCGTGGGTTCGAGCCCCGCTCTGTGCTGACAACTTGGAGCCTGGAGCCTGCTTCAGATTCTGTCTCCCTCTCTCTCTCTCCTCCCCTCCCCTGCTCATGCTGTCTCTCTCAAAAATAAACATGAAAAAAAATAGTTCTTATTTATTGTTTACCTTGTTTGTTGTCTTTCTCCCCCACTATTATGTAAACTTTACCAGAATGGGGGTTGTCATCCATTTTGTTTACTCCTCATTCCCCAGAGCCTGGTACATACTGGATTCTCATTGAAATCTGCTGAATGAATGAATGGATGTGCCAATATTAACCACAGAAAGTGCACATGCACACACACAACTTCAAAGGATGAGTTAAAAATAAGATAAATGGGAGTTCTGATATTTGCTTCTTGCATCCTAGAAGATAGTCTTGCTTATTCTGTAGGGTGTGGAGACCCCCTTTTTGGAAATTACTCCTATGGATGATGGAGAGTATTGAAAGATGGTCAGCTGTAGAGTGACGTGATGAAAAGAATATTTTAGGGGCGCCTGGTTGGCTCAGTCGGTTGGGCGTCGACTTCGGCTCAGGTCATGATCTCGCGGTCCGTGAGTTCGAGCCCCGAATCGGGCTCTGGGCTGACAGCTCAGATCCTGGAGCCTGTTTCGGATTCTGCGTCTCCCTCTCTCTCTGCCCCTCCCCCGCTCATGCTCTGTCTCTCTGTGTCTCTCAAAAATGAATAAACGTCAAAAGAATTTAAAAAAAAAAGAGTATTTTAGAAAGATGACTCTGAGGTGATTGTGATAGGATGAAAGGGAAGGAAGAAAGTTTTGAATCTTCTAGCATTTGGTGATGGAGGGTGAAGGGGAGGTGTGAGCAGAAAGATGACAGATTTGTGGAGTGGGTGGGATGGGTGGAAATGACAGAGCTGCTTCTGGGGAGTAGGGAATTGGGAAGAGGATATCATGAGTTCAGTTGTTTAAATGTTGAGATTCAGCTGACCAGAGATCCAGATTTAACTTTTCAGATGGGACTGGAGATGGGGAGAGGTCAACATTAGAAAGTTTGTTTACTTATTTACTTATTTATTTAAAAAAATTTTTTTTGAAGAATCCTCTTTTTCATTGTGAACCCATGCAGTTCTGATATTTTTTTAAAGTTTACTTATTTTTAGTAATCTCTGCCCCCAATGTGGGGCTTGAACTCACAACCCTGAGATTAAGAGTCCCATGTTCTTTCGACTGAGCCAGCCAGGTGCCCCCTAGAAAGTCATATAATTTTTTTAATGTTTGTTTGTTTGTTTGTTTTTTAACGTTTATTTATTTTTGAGACAGAGAGAGACAGAGTGTGAGCAGGGGAGGGTCAGAGAGAGAGGGAGACAAAGAATCCGAAACAGGCTCCAGGCTCTGAGCTGTCAGCACAGAGCCCAACGCGGGGCTTGAACCCACGGACCGCGAGATCATGACCTGAGCCGAAGTCGGAGGCTTAACCGACTGAGCCACCCAGGCGCCCCCTTTTTAATGTTTGTTTATTTTGAGGGAGGGAGGGAAAGACAAGAGTGTGAGTGGGGGAGGGGCAGACAGAGAGGGAGACCCAGAATCTGAATCAGGCTCCAGACTCCAAGCTGTCAGCACACACCTTGATGTGGGGCTCAAACTCACGAAGTGGGAGATCATGACCTGAGCTGAAGCTGGACGTTTAACTGACTGAGCCACCCAGGCGCCCCTAGAAAGTCATATTTTTAAAAGTATAGTGTTGGGGTGGCTGGATGGCTCAAATGGTTAAATGTCTGACTCTTGATTTCTGCCCAGGGCATGATCTCATGGTTGGTGAGATCAAGGCCCACATTGGGCTCTGCGCTGACAGCACAGAGCCTGCTTGGGATTCTCTGTCTCTGTCTGTCTCCGACTCTCTCTTCCCTACTCACCGAGTTCTCTCTCTCTGTCACAATAAATAGTAAATGAATATGTTTTTAAAAAAACCTGTAAAGTAAAATACAAGTATAGGGTCATTTCATTGAAAACTACCAAAAATGAAGTTTCTTGGATGTCAAAACTAATTGTCACTGCAGCCTTCTGTGTTCAGTTTAGATGGGTTTGGGATTAGCCATCTAAACTCTGGCCTCGACACATATCCCTTTAAATAAAAATGTTAATTACTTAAACCTCTACCGAGTACAGTCTATTGATGTTTGAACAGATTTAGATCACTTTTCTTGGTGCACAGTCCTTGCCAGTTTGATAACTTGGGATGGAGGCTTAAACCATCCTGCAGTGTCTGCTTAGTTTGCTGGTTATCTAATGATGTTTTGTTTTGTTTTGTTTTGTTTTTAGAGTTATCATCACCATGCTGGTAACCTGTTCAGTTTGCTGCTATCTCTTGTAAGTACATTTCTCTTGTGAGTAGCTTTTTTCGAAGATAACAGGAAGTTATTCTTGGTATTTATAACATGTATGATTGGAAAATAAATTCGTGGGGGCACCTGGGTGTCTCAGTCAGTTAAGCGTCCGACTTAGGCTCAGGTCATGATCTCACAGTTCGCGGGTTCCAGCCCCTCGTTGTCTCTGTCCTGACAACAGGCTCAGAGTCTGGAGCCTGCTTCGGATTCTGTATCTTCCTCCTTCTCTGCCCCTCCCCTGCTCACACTCTGTCTCTCTCTCTCTCCTTCAAAAATAAATAAACACTAAAAAAAAAAAAGAGAGAAAAAGAAATTTGTGGAACATGATTGTTGTGAAACTTTTACAGTTTTGTGTCATTGGAGCTGTTCCCTTATGTAACATCTAGAAATAGTATCCTAAGATGGAAAAGAACACACTTTGCTGCTGCTCAGTACATTTACATAAAAACTGTACAGATGCTTTGTTCTTCTGGCAATACAAGTGTAACTTATTTGGCACAAATTGAAATCTTATAATTAGCCAGAAATTGCCTTTGTACTACTTTATACTTTACTGTTGTGAGGAGTTTAGGCGTACTCATTTTGTTTAAATATCTCACTCTGAAGCCAGTAGCCATTCTTTATTATGACTTGTTTATTTGATGAACAGGAGTTGAGCTAGAATTACAATCAAGATAATTTTTTTAACATACTGTATCAAAGTATGGTAATAACACCTAGTTGAAGAGGTAACATAGTTTGTATAAATTGTTGTTTGAAAGCTATTTTAAGATATGTAAGTTAATTCCTCAACATATATTTTTGGAATACCAACGAGGATTCTTTTTTTTTTTTTTTTTTAATGTTTATTTTTTGAGAGACATAGACAGAGCACAAGTTGGGGAGGGGCAGAGAGAGGAGACACAGAATCCGAAGCAGGCTGCAGGCTCCGAGCTGTCAGCACAGAGCCCGATGTGGGGCTCGAACTCCCAAACCGTGAGATCGTGACCTGAGCCAACGTTGGACGCTTAACCGACCGAGCCACCCGGGCGCCCCGCTAACGAGGATTCTTAATCCTCATGAGTGTCGGCAATGGCAGACCTGTAATTGAACTATTGTAAAGGGGTTTCCAATGCTTGTCTACACTGTCCCCTTCCCTGAAGTGCGGAATGAGTCAAGCCCCAGAAAAAACTGAGTATTAATCAGCTTGTGGAAAGAATGACCATTTCAAATGTATTCAAAGGCCGTATGGTTTCTTTCTTTTTTTTTTTTTTCATTGAGAGCTATCTCACATACCATAAAATTCATCCTCTTACTGACTTCTTTTTAGAGTTTAGAACCAAAGGTTATCTTTTCTTAAAGAGATCTCTGTAGCTTCCCGAGACTTCTTCATATGGGAAGTGTCAGTGTCGGTGGAACTGTTTAGTGCCCACAAGAGGGAGGAAACAGCAGTTCTGATCATGTGATGAAAAGCCATGGTTCTTTGTGACTCTGAATCTGTGCGTTTATTTCCTAGGGCTTTTGCACTCAGGTTTTTCAGAGAGGTTTGCGGGGATGACCCAGTTCTAGTTGTTGGCATAGATCAAAATTTGCTCCTGACAACAAGTCATTACCATGAATTTTAGCTATGTGGCCATTCAGTCACTTGTTGGAGTGCAACTTGAAGCCTTTACAGCTCATTTGCTAAATGATGATGGTATTGTTTGACTGCCTCAACCTTAGGGCGTAGTCGATGAGGCTTTCAACAGTTGGCTTGTTTAGTCTGTATTCTTCTAGTTAAAAAGGTAAATGGCTTTGGGGTGCCTGGGTAGCTCAGTTGGTTGAACATTCGACTCTTGATTTTGGCTCAGGCCATGATCTCAGTTGGTTGAACATTCGACTCTTGATTTTGGCTCAGGCCATGATCTCACCATCATGAGCTTGAGCCCCACATCAGGCTCTGTACTGAGTGTGGGACCTGCTTAAGATCCTCTCTCCCTCTGCCTCTCTCCCCTGCTCGTGCTTTCTCTCTCTAAAATAAAATTTAAAAAAAAAAAAAAATAAAAAGGTAAAAGGCTTTTCTAGGTGCTATAGCTCAGTTTCCAGAATGAAAGAATGGCGAATTCTTATACCAGCTGTTTTTAGCTTTAAAGAGTGAAGAAGTACATACGTCATCAGAATTTCTCATTTTTGTAAGGGTGATTGAGTTTCAGTCTATACCACTGGATCTCCTATCACAATCTCAACAAGGGAGCTGTTTTTCAGTCCAGGAGCCAAGGAGTGGTCAAAAGGCCTTTGTTTTTTCTTCCTTTGAAGATCTCTGCTACTTGAGCCGCAAGTTTGGTAGTAGGGTTTTAAAAATGAGAAAATTACTGCACAGAAGAAAGACTGGGGATTAAGATGGGGCAGAAATGTTTTATAACTTTCTGGTCCTCCGTCGTGTGTGAAACTTGCTTAATTTTCATATAATGTTTTCTTTTTTTTAATGCTTATTTTTAAGAGAGTGAGCGAGCATGAGTGGGGGAGGGGCAGAGAGAGGTGAGGGGCAGGGGATCTGAAGTGGGCTCTGTGCTGATAGAGAGCCCAGTGCCAGGCTCGAACTCTGAGCCCAAGGTGAGCGCTTAACTGACTGGGCCACCCAGGTGCCTCTCATAATATTTTCTTTAAAACAAACAAGAAGCCTTTCCAATCATTTCCATGCCTCTTATTTTCATTTTCAAGTGTAAAATGAATAACTGGACTTGGTTGGAAATTATACATCTTTGGAGTCTTAGTGACTCAGATGAGAAGTATCTGTGAGCCTTTACCTCTTGCTGTCCAGATTTTTTCCTTTGTCCCAAACATATGGGTGACTTCTCTGTTGACAGTGGATTAGTTCTGTCATCAGTGTATTAAACATAGCACACACAGTGTTCTAACATTAAATGTTAGAAATGTCCAGAAAGGAGGCCATTGTATGGGGAAATGAGCTGTCTGGCGTAGACTTTATGAAATTGTTTTTTTTCTTTTGTTTCTTTGAAACCCGATCATATATCCTACTTAGCAAAATAGCTGCCTGGAACATGGGTGAATAACTTGAATTCAAATCCCAAATACTTTATTCCACAAAGGGACAGGATTCTGTAATAAATTTGAAATTTAAAGACAACTTCACTGTATATGTTTTTGAAACTACCTCTTGAAATAAGAGACACCCAAACTGGATTTCCTAAGCAAAGTCACATTTTTGAAATACGTTCATGGACTTCTACATTGCCTTCGGTTTATGGCACTTTTTTTCTCTTTCCAGTTTGTTTATGGTTTAAGGTTAGATTCATGGGGCGTGACTTGTTTGAGCTCTGAGAAATCAGGATCTCTGCCAGTACAACCAGTTTGTGTTAACAGTTGACCAGAGGAATGTCTGAATGTTATACATCTGGTTCCCTCTTTGAGGCACAAGGTCACTTTTGTTCCTTAAGCATACAATCCTGTTAGTTACTGTTGCATACTTTCTCTTGATCTTAGGTTAGTTTTTAATGTTGAATTATGCATGTAGCTTCCCTAGAATCACAAAACTTAACATCTTCAGGGTAAATTAGAAATTCAGTACTGTATTATGAAGATACAATTGCTTCTTGGAAAACATGCTATATCTTTAGCACTTGACTAATTGTACATCTCACCCGCAGAGTGATACACAAAAAGAAATAGTGACCAAAAGGCAGGAGTCCTTGTTTTTTTTAGGATGAATAGTATGTGGCCTGTTTATGTGGTAGTATGGTTATGTGAGTTTTATTTTATTTTTATTATTATTTTCAATATTTGTTTATTTCTGAGAGAGAGAGAAACAGAGCGTGAGGAGGGGAGGGGCAGAGAGAGAGGGAGACAGAATCCAAAGCAGGCTGCAGCCTCTGAGCTGTTGGCACACACTGCCTGATGCAGGGCTCGAACTCACAAGCCGTGAGATCATGACCTGAGCTGAAGTAGGATGCTTAACTGACGGAGCCACCCAGGCGCCCCCTCAGCATGTTTATTTAGAGCCTACTGTGTGCCAAGCACTGGATGTATAGCAGTGAAGAAACAAGACAGACATATCCCCCTGCCCTCTTTAATGAGGGGAGACAGTAAACAAATAAAGAGCCAGAGAGACCCCAGTCGCTTACCAAAGTAGTTCCTTCATCTGCTTATTCCCACAAGCCCCTATTCTGTGACTTCAGACGAGTCCCCCTCACTCACTCCCCCAGCCGCCTAATACTGCCCATCGCACAAGGACCTACACAGCCTACAGGAGCTTTGCCCAGCCTGTCCAGGGACGTGCACATCCACAGCTGAGCATAGCCTTGCTTTGGTCCTGGCTCTAGAGCCAGTTTGAGTACGAGATGTGATCACCTCCCAAAGTGTTCCACTTTGGTTTCCAACCAAGTAGCCACAAGCTGGTCAGTTTCTGGGATGTGCTATATATGTATGTGTGTATATATGTATATATATGTGTGTGTGTGTGTATATATATGTACATATATATATATATATAGTCTTGAACTTTATGTACATCTATACTTTATATACATGTATATACTTTATGTATATACTTTATATACATGTATATACTTTATATATATACTGTATGTATATATACTTTATATATACTGTATATATACTTTATGCTTTATATATACTGTATATACGCTTTATATATTATATATATATACCTTATATATAATATATATATATTGTATATATACATGGTCTTGAACTTTTACAATGTACTGTATGCTCTTTACAAAAATTAAGGGCATAGAACAATGCATCTTCTTTTGTCTACCCACCTGTCACTCACCTTCAAAAATTATCCACTCACAGCCAATCTTGTTTCATCCCCACACACTTCCCCTCTCCACCCCAGATTATTTTGAAGCAAATTCCAGACATATCTGTATTTCAATATATATGTCTAAAGGATAATCATTCTTTTTTCATGTAATAACTACAATACTATTATTATCACACAGAAAAAGTTAATTCCTTTATATCATCACATATATTTAAATTTTCCTAGTTGTCTCATTAGTTATTTTACATTTTGTTTGAATGAAGATGCTTGTAAAGACCACACATTGCAACTGGTAGATGTGCCTGTCAAGTCTGTGTCAGTTTCTTCTCCATTTCTCTTTCTTTTTTCTTGCACGTTTTAATAGGAAAAAACTGGGTTGTTTGTCCCATAGTTCTCCAGAGAATGGTCCTTGTTAATTGCATACCTGTAGTATTGTTTAACATATTCTTCTTTCTTCTGTATTTCCTATAAGTTGGTGGTCATATCTAGGGGCTAGATCACATTCAGGTTCAATTTTTGATAAGTCTATTGCGTAAATGGTGTTGATGCTTTCATCAGGGGGTACATAACGTCTCAGTTTTCTTTGTGTTGTTGGAATCATTGGCAATATTCTGTTTCTGTAATCTATTTATTCATTAGCTAGAATACATCCATAAATATTTACTTACTCAACTGTTTCATTATCCAGATAGCTAAAAACTGTTCATAAAGGAAAGCTAGGTTATATGTCTGGTTTTCTCTTTACTTACCCATTTGCAAAATAATGAATTGTGTTCCCTAGCATCTTCTGAGGATGAACAATAAGTTTTGTTTTGTGTTGGTATCATTATGATCTGATACATTTAAACATATTTGTTGTATTTCAATCCAGTATAATTAATCTTTGTTGATGTTCAAATTGTCCCATTTTTGGCCAGAGGAAGCACGTGTTTTATTTGGCCTTCTGTTAGCTGGCTGTTAGTCTCTGTCTTCACCTCTAGCTTTTGAAGCTCCTTCAGGAGCTTTTTTTACAGGTGGACTGTCTGTCTCTGTCATCTCCAAAGATGAGATCAGATGAAACAGGTCCTAGGAGGGTGTGTGATTTGGGAAGGTTGTATTTGACTATACAGATACATAGAGTTTTTTAAAAATTGCAAGTATTTATTTATTTTTGAAAGAAAGAGAGAGAAAATATGAGCAGGGGAGGGGCAGACAGAGAGGGAGACACAGAATCTGCAGCAGGTTCCAGGCTCCGAGTCAGCACAGAGCCTGACTTAGGGCGCGAACTCCCAAATCCCGAGATGATGACCTGAGCTGAAGTGGAATGCTTAACCGACTGAGCCATCCAGGCGCCCTTAGATGCAGATTTTTTTTTAATTTAAAAAAAAATTTTTTTAATGTTTTATTTATTTTTCACAGACACAGAGAGACAGAGAATGAGTGGGGGAGGGGCAGAGATCGAAGGAGACACCGAATCTGAAGCAGGCTTCAGGCTCTGAGCTGTTAGCACAGAGCCTGACATGGGGCTCGAATCCACAAACTGTGAGATCGTGACCTGAGCCAAAGTTGGACACTTAACTGATTGAGCCACCCAGGTGCCCCGGGCTTTTTATTTTTTATTTATTTATTTTTATTGCCGGTTTGTTTTCATAGTACAGGTACTCCGTTGTTGCTGCATCATTGGTTGGAAAGATTTTCCTTTCTCCTTTAAACTGCTTTGGCATCTTTGTTCAAAATGATTTGACCATATATGTGTGAGCCTACTTCCAGATGATCTGTTGGTTGATCTCTTTGTCTAGCCGTATCACAATACCACATTCTCTTGAATATTTAGTTTTACATTAAAATCAAAAAGTTGAAGTCCTTCATGTTTTTTCTTTAAGATTATTTGGCTATTCTAAAATAGCCATATAGATTTTAGAATAGTCTAGTCAGTTTCTACCAAAAAAAGCCTGTTGATTTTAGTTGGTGTTGTGTTTAATCTATAGATCAATTTGGAGAGAACTGACATTTTAATAGTACCAAGTCTTCTAATCTTTAACATGGTGTATTTTTCCATGTACTTAGGTTTTCTTTTATTTATTTCCTTACTTCTCCTGAATTTGGGTTGAATTTGCTCTTTTTTTAACTTCTTTTTTTTTTTTTATTTTTTAATTTACATCAAGTTAGTTAGCATATAGTGCAACAATGATTTCAGGGGTATTTCCAGTGGTTCATCCCAACAAGTGTCTTCCTTAATGCCCCTTCCTCATTTTGTCCATCCCTCCACCTGCAACCCTCAGTTCTCTGTATTTAAGAGTCTCTTATGTTTTGTCCCCCTCCCTATTTTTATATTATTTTTGCTTCTCTTCCTTTATATTCATCTGTTTGGTATCTTAAATTCCACATATGAGTGAAGTCATATGATATTTGTCTTTCTCTGACTGACTGATTTCGCTCAGCATAATGCTGCCTAGTTCCATCCATGTTGTTGCAAATGGCAAGGTTTCATTTTTTTTTTTTTGGTTGCCCAGTAATACTGCATTGTATGTATCTACCACATCTTCTTTATCCATCCATCTGGCGATGGACATTTGGGCTTTTCCCATACTTTGGCTGTTGTTGATAGTGCTAAGTGGACACTTAAATGATTTTAAACCTTTGTTCTTTTTAAAATGTGTGCAGTTAATTCAGTAGAATTCCCTCTAAGCATTACTTTAGCCACAGCCTACAAATTTTGGTGACACTGTATTTTTCATTAATTTTTAAATATTTGGCACTTTCTTTCTTTCTTTCTTTCTTTTTTAATATGAAATTTATTGTCAAATTGGTTTCCATACAACACCCAGTGCTCATCCCAACTATTTGGAACTTTTCTAGATATCTTATCAGAAGATATACTCTGGGGGGCGCCTGGGTGTCTCAGTGGGTTGAGTGCCTAACTTCAGCTCAGGTCATGATCTCTCTGTTCATGGGTTTGAGCCCCACATCTGGCTCTGTGCTGACAGCTCAGAGCCTGGAGCCTGCTTCAGACTCTGTCTGCCTCTCTCTCTCTGCCCCTCCCCCACTCATTCATTTCCTCTCTCTCTCTCTCTCTCTCTCTCTCTCTCTCAAAAATAAATAAACATTAAAAAAAAGAAGAAATGCTTTGTAAGATTCCAAATCTTTTGCAATTGGGGTTTGTTTTATGACCCAGCATAAGAGTTTATCGTTATAATCATATCATGTGCACTTCAGAAGTGTATATTTTGAAGTTAAGTGTGGTGTGTTTTATAAACATCAGGTCCAGGTAGTTCAAATCTTCTATAGCTTTATTGAGTTTTTTTGTCACTATTATTAATTCCTGAAAGAGGGTGTTAAAGTCATCAGCTATGGTAGATTTTTCTATTTCTCTTTTTAATTCTTTCTACTTTTGTCTTACATGTTTTGAAGCTCAGTTATTAGGAGCATAGACATTTATGATGATGTCTTCTCAGTAAATTGATATTTTATCATTATAAGGTATCCCTTTTTATCCTTGGTGATACGCCTTGACTTGATTTTTACTTTATCTGATACTGATAATTGTACCACCTTTCTTGTGCATTATATCTGTCTTTATATTCAGAAAGTGCCTTTTTGCAGGCGGCATATAGCTCAGTCTTATTTTTTATCCATTCTGACTGCCTTTGCCTTTTAGAGTTCCTTATTTTTGTAGATTTGAGTTTCTTTTTTTAAAAAGTTTATTTTGAGAGAGGAAGCATGAGTGGGGTAGGGGCAGAGAGAGAGAATCCCAAGCAGGCTCTTCTCTGTCAGTGCAGAACCTGATGCGGGGCTCAAACTCATGAACTGCAAGATCATGACCCAAGGCAAAGTCAGACACTCAGTTGACTGACTGAGCCACCCAGGCGCCCCTTGTAGATTTGAGTTTCTATCTGATATCCCTTTAGTCTGAAGAATTTCCTGTAGTATTTGTTGTAGGACAGGTATGCTGATACATGTTTACTAATCTTTCATTTACCTGGAAATGTCTTTATTTCATGTTCATTTTTTGAAGGATAGTGTTTCTAGATATAGAATTCTGAATTGACAGGATTTTTCTTTTCTTTTAGCTGACTTTAAAGATGCTTTTCTATTGTCTTCTGACCTCCATTATTTCTGCTGAGAACTCAGCTATAATTTGAATAATTATTCCTCTTTATACGTTCTTTTTCCTTTGGATGTTATCAAGATTTTCTCTTTATCTTTGGTTTTCAGCAGGTTGAATATGATGTGTGTAAGTGTAGTTTTCTTTGAATTTATTCTGATTGAAGTTTGCTAAGCTATATGAATCTGTAAGTTAAGTTAATGTTTTCCATCAAATTGAGAAAATTTCTGCCTGTATTTCTTCTATTTTTTTCTACTGTATTCTTTTTCTTCTGACACTCCAGTTGTACCTATGTTTGTTTGATTTTTTTTTTCTGACATTCCCAATCTGTTCATTCTTTATAGCCAAATTTTCTTTTAAGTCCTTAAACACATTTATGATAACTGCTGTAAAGTCATTGTCTTTTAACTACAACATCTGTATCATTTTGGAATCAGCTTCTGTTGATCCCTTTGTTCTTGACTGCTGATTAGATTTCTTATGTTTTTGCATGACTGTTTTTTACTAAATACGGGATTTTGTAGATGACAGAGACTCTGGATTCTACTTTGTTTCTCTGAGAGAGGTTAAATTTTGTTGTAAAAAACAGTGAAATTATTAATTGATCACTTTAAACTTGTGGACGGTTGGTTTTATACTTTGTTGGGGCAGATCTATGTCAGTTTTGCCTTTAGATTAGAATGAATTCTCCATTAAAGTGTGGCCCTTCTGGTTCTGGAATTTCAGTGGAAAATCTGAGTGTTCTAACTTCAGATTCCGAACCCTCTCTCTCCTGTGGCAGGCAGCAGCTGAAATTTCCCCAACATCGTTTCAGACTTCCAGGTGTTTTCCACAGCCCTTTTCCCGGAACATACACGATTCAGGGATCTGCTAAGGGGTTAAGGGAAATTTATACACAGACTTCGGGGCTCCCCTTTTTGGCACCCCTTTTTGAGATTTCCTTCTTTAATTTCCAGCTGCCCTGGCTGCTCTGAACTTCATCTTTCGATACCCCAAGCCAGTAAGACTGCAGCCTTTTTCTTGAGCTTCAGTTATTTATCTTGCTCCACACATGGACTAGACAATGTTCTCAGGAGAAATGCTGTATAAAGGCACTAGTGTGGCCTCCTTTCAAGGATTGAATCCCCTCCAGGTTCTGCCTGTGTTTGGACATTCTCTAGTATCATCAAATAGTTACTTTTCATATTTTATTCAGGGTTTATAATCACTTTCTGTAGGATGAGTGTGATACAAGTTACTCTGCCGTACCAGACCAGAATTGCACCAACTGACTTTTTTATTTTCAGGTATTCTATTTTTCATTTCTGTAGGTGTTTGTTTTGCTGCTTTTACAAGTTTTGCTTTTCCTTCCTCCCTTCCTCATTTCTCCCTGCACATATTCAAACTTCTTTCTTGAAACATAGTAGACAGTTTATTTATAGTCCACATCTGATCATTCCCATATATGATGTCCTTGCAGATCTGTGTCAACTCTCTGCTGTAACTTTGGTCCCTCTCACTCATGGTGCCATATGCATTTAATTATATTTGACTGCCATCTATTCATTTCCCGTATGACGTCTTTGAGGCACTTGCCATGAGAGTGGGCTTCTGCAGAAAGGATTTATATCGCTTCTGCCAAGTGCCAAAGGCCATCACCACTGTGGAATCAAATTAAGTAAAATTCTTGTTATGTGGGGTTTTTTTTTAAACAATATAATACGAATTTGAGTTACACACCTTCATTAAGGCTCATTTGCAGTGGCAGTTTTTCTCCTTCCTTCTTGATGGTTATATTTGAGACAGTTGATTTTCCTAGCATTCTTCTTCAGGGGTTCTGTCTGATATATCCTTACCTTGAGATAGAGCCCTTGAGCATGTATTAGATTCTCTACTTTAAGTGGGCTTGGGCTTCGTCTCCTGTTTCCCATGCCCTGGGAGCTGTGAAAATAAAAGTTCAAGTTCATCTGGTTTAGTCTTTTGCCTTCAAGGTGTGGAAAGCAACCTGTAATCACTTCATTTTCCCCTCTGGGTACTTGCCTTCGCTTAGTTTTTTTGGCCTGAGAACTGCTTACATGTCTATCATGGATACGTTAGAAATAGTTGGATATAGGGGCACCTGGGTAGCCCAGTATGTTAAGCGTCTGACTTCAGCTTGGGTAATGATCTCACGGTTCGTGGGTTCAAGCCCTGCGTTGGGCTTGGTGCTGCCAGTGCAGAGCCTGGAGCCTTCTTTGGATTCTGTGTCTCATTGTCTCTCTGCTCCTCCTCCGCTTGTGCTCTTGTCTCTTTCTGTCTCTCAAAAATAAATAAATGTTAAACACACACACACACACACACACACACACACACACACAGTTGGATATCTTGACTGTTTATAGTGGGAGGAAAATCTAGGCACCCGGCCCACCTTATTATCATCTGCTATATGAAAAAAGCATATTTTTCTTACTCTGACTATATAATCTTTTCCTTTATAATTTGGGAGATAAAGAGATTATTACAGACTTTGAACTGGAAGTCCAGGTATAGAAAGTATGGAGAAAAGAAATGATACTTCAGGTGTAGAGTTGGCAAAAATAGGGCATATTCCCATGGTAGTGAAAGGACCCTAGTAGAGATACCATTGGGATAAGGTTAATGGAAATAAGTTTGTGCCTTCTCATCTGGAGCTTGGGGCCCTTTTGCAAGCTCCTATGGCTGTGGCAGAATTCAGTTCCTTTGAATTGGTTGTCAGATTGAGGTCCCTTTTCCTTGCTATTAGTTGGTGACTGCTCTTGGCCCCTAGAGGCCACATTCTTTGTCAAGTAGCCCTTTGCGTCTTCAAAGCCAGCACGAAAGGATCTCCTTTGTGTCAAATCCTTCTCGCCCTGTAATGATCTGGGTCCAGTGAGGAGATAGAAGCCACACAGTAGGTTAAACAGGGGAAGTTTAACATAATTACTGTTAATTACAACAAAAGAGTAAGTATAAGATATAAATAAGGAAACTCTGTATGGTACCTTAGGGCTGAGGGAGAGTACCCAAGGAAGGACAGACTTGGAAGGGAATCAGACCTCATTGGAGAAAGTATGGCTCAGCCCACCTGACAGCAGAGAAGTTCATTGGTTTGGCCAGGCTGGAATTGGTGAGCAAGCAGTAGGCCACCCACCCTCTGGAGTACAGGCCGGAGAGTGGGCAGTTCATGGCCTGGGTGGGATTCCCTGCATCCGTGTGAGCAGGAGACCTGCCAAGCATGTAGGCCATGCAAGGGCTCTGGTTTCCTTGTCAGGGGGACAGCAGACAGGTTATTTCCAGGCTGATGCTATCAGATCAAAGAGCGACTGTGTTCCAGGCCTGAATCAGTACAGGCTCCACGGAATATTCTCATACCCACTCCAACTTCCAGCCCACACCTGCGATGTCCCTCTAGCCCCCTCTCCTGAGAAAGCTTAACATCTTGTTCACTGTAAAGGAGAGAGAGGAATTCAGTTGCTTATTATAGAGCACATATTAAAGGGTGTGTTCAGAGATGATCGGCAATAAATTCATAAGTGATGCACACACTTCAAATGTCTTTTATCAGGGAGAGTCCCATCCGTTTTAAAACTCGCCTGATTAGGTCAGGTCCACTCAGGATAATTTCTCTTAAAGCCAGCAGTACTATTTAACACAGTCTAATCTTGGGAGTGGCTGTCCCATCATACCTACCATCCTGGGTTTAGACAAGGCGTGTACACTAGGGGACGGGAATCTTGGGGGAATATCTTAGAATTCTGCCTACCACAGAGGGCTGGGGGCAGAGAGGAGGTGGAGGCGACAATGACTCACTGTTACATGAGAAACTCCTTCATAAAGCAACTGGCTTTTATTCATTCTGTGGCTGTCTCACAGAGAAAACGAAGGAATAACTAGTATTTATTGAACGTCTAGGTGTCAGCTACTACACAGAGCACTTTCATACATTAACATCTTGATGCAGAGATTATTATCTCCATTTTACAAAAGCGAAAACAGGCTCAGTGTAAGGTCATTGCCTGGAGTCACTCCGCTAATATTTGGTGTAGCTGGAATTGAAAGCCAGTCTTGCCTAATGCTGAATCTCCTATTTTCTTTGTTTTTCTCTCTATAGTAATAATATTTAAATTCAAATTATTTAAATAAAGCAAAACACAGTTCACCCATCTCTCCCATCCCCTACATCCCACCTCTGGCAACCACCCATCTGGTTTTATATATATACCTATATAAAAATTTGTTTTATTTACATATCATAAATAAATATATATATGTTATATATATTTTTCCACATATAAGAGAGGTCATACAGTATTTAACTTTCTCTGTCTTATTTTACCTAGCGTAATGCCCTTGAGTTCCGTTCATGTTGTCACAACTGACAAGATCTCATTCTTTTTTTTTTCTCTCTTTTCTAAAGATTTTATTTATTTATTTATTTACTTTTATTTTTTAGTTTTTAAAATTTACATCCAAATTAATTGGCATATAGTGCAACAATGATTTCAGGAGTAGATTCCTTAGTGCCCCTTACCCATTTAGCCCATCCCCCTCCCACAACCCCTCCAGTAACCCTCAGTTTGTTCTCCATATTTATGAGTCTCTTCTGTTTTGTCCCCCTCCCTGTTTTTATATTATTTTTGTTTCCCTTCCCTTATGTTCATCTGTTTTGTCTCTTAAAGTCCTCATATGAGTAAAGTTATATGATTTTTGTCTTTCTCTGACTGATTTCACTTAGCATAATACCCTCCAGTTCCATCCACGTAGTTGCAAATGGCAAGATTTCATTCTTTTTTGACTGCCAAGTAATACTCCATTGTATATATATACCACATCTTCTTTATCCATTCATTTCTTGATGGACATTTGGGCTCTTTCCATACTTTGGCTATTGTTGATAGTGCTGCTATAACCATGGGGGTGCATGTGTCCCTTCGAAACAGCACACCTGTATCCCGTGGATAAATGCCTAGTAGTGCAATTGCTGGGTCATAGGGTAGGTCTATTTTTAGTTTTTTGAGGAACCTCCACACTGTTTTTCCAGAGTGGCTGCACCAGCTTGCATTCCCATCATTCTTTTTTTATGTCTGAATAATAACCTATTGTGTGTGTGTGTGTGTGTGTGTGTATAACATATATATGTACATATATATATATATATATATGCTACAATCTCTTTATCTATTCATCTGTTCATTCATTGATGAAGGCCATATTTTCTAGTAGTGCCTAATAACATTGCTGCCCTTGAAAAAATTTGTGTCATTTGATTGGGATGAGAGGATATGACAGGGGTCATCTCTGTGGGGATAAGGCAGGCGCTCTCCTGCATCTCTGCTGTTTCTTCATGAACCCACTAATAGAGGTCACTCCTATTATGGCTCTCACTGGAGGGACAGTGGATCAGAAGAGTAGTCCTAGCTGGACTTACCCATTCCAACAGGGAAGCCAAGCAGTTATTCGCTTAATCTGTGCGCCACAGGGAAGTAATCATCCTTTTGTTCCCTGTTCTCGTATCTGAGCGTGGAACAAAAAAACAAAACAAGATTTGAGAGAGCTGGCTATAGTCTTTTCTGTGTGGAGGGTGTATTTTGTGCTTGGAGAATTCTAATAACCAAGACCTGAGCTCATGATAAGTGAGCAGGGAGTGTTTGTAGAATGAAATTCTCTGCATGTTATTTAAAGCCCACTCTACTGCTAACCTTGTTTTGTCTCACAAGCTCATGAACCCCTTGGGGGTTGGCCCCTTAACCAGTTCCTCTTTGTGTCCTCACAGCCTGACATGGAGCATGGTCTTGGTAACTGGTTGTGGAATTAGTTGGGAGCTCCTGGACTGCTTGGTTTGTTTTGTCCTTAATAAGCTATGGAAGCAGCCTGGTAGAGTGGGACTCAGGAGGTGTGGGTTCCTCTTCCAACTCTGTCACTGATTCAGTGTGGTATCGAGCTCCCTGGCACTTAGTTTCTTCATCATTAAAATGAGGAACATGGACTTGACCTCTGGGCCATTCCAGCCCTGCAGTTCTCTGAAATATGTTACCACACCATAGCTGCCTCAGTAGTTTGAATAATTTCAGATGGTTAGTTATTAGGCTGGCCTTCAGGTTATGGAGACATGTGGAACAATTTGGGCAAATGTGAAGGGTACACTTAGTTCTCTTTTCTTGGACACATGAAGTAATAGATTCATTGGAATATGATCTCTTCCTCCACCCACTTCCATCAATTCAGAGTGGATTTTTTTCTCTTTCCAGTTTTCCAACGTGTTTATCAGCTTTAAAGGGAAATTTTAAGTCAGGCGGTAGTCAGAAGGGCAGGCACAGAGCTCAGCTGGTTGGAGGGGGGAAAATTCCTCCATGAAATTTCAAGTGAACTGACCTGGGCTTTTTCCCAAGGAATTTTCTTGAACTGTGGTTTGTTGGGGGTTTTTTTTTGGTTTGTTTTCTTTCTTTTTTTGTGTTTGGTGTTTTTTGTTTTGTTTTGTTTGTGTAATGAGATGTTTTGCTGGATTTGAAACATTAAGAATAGTATGTAAGATTAGATTTTAAAAAGTTTCTGAATCCTGATCTGAGCAGGCAAAGTGGACTTTGTTTTTGACTTGAGATATTTCTGCTTTACCTCAGGTAACAAAAGCTTTTGTGATAGACTTCATCAATAATCGGCAGATGGATTCTTTGTTTCCTTAACTCCAGATAGATTAAATTTAGTTAAGTAGATGCCTTCTGAAATGTTATCTGTTAAAATAGATTTCCAGAGATAACTCTTGTAGTTATCTACAAAACGTAGTTAGGAACATTAGTCTAACCTGATTTCTGGGTTCAGGAGCTGCTACCACCTAATTAGATTTGTGACCCTAGGCAAACCAGTTAGCCTCTCTCTGCCTCAGTTTCCTTAACTGTATCGTGGGAGAATTAAAAGAAAGATTGTATGTGAAGTGTAGCGTCAGTATCTTTTAAAGCTCCCTGGGTGATTATAATGTGCGGCCAGGATCGAGAGGCACTGCTATACGACATCATACAAAGTGCTGGGAGATGGTGCTTTCATTTCATTCTATACATTTTTGATGAAGAAAGGAGACAGACTAGCATAGGGTTCTAGCATATTTTTTTATCTAGTACTTGTAAGCACTGGCCAGTTATTTCAGTCTCTTACGAAAGGATGAACGACTGTTTTTACGGTCAGCCTCTCTTGCCTGCTGGGATTGGGGAAGTCCTGGGTCTGTGGAATTTTCCATGACTCTTAGCTCTGCACCAATTAGGGTTCACTGCAGGCACAGAGCTCTTCAGTGTGTCTGCTTGTGCTGTCTTCTTCCTTTTTTTTCACAGTGTCAGATAGATGTGATCTCAGCTACAAGCCTTGGCATTTTTTTGTGTTTAACACTCTCATTTTAAGGACAGATCAGAGAATCTCACCTGAATTAACTTTTTGTTTATAAAGTGAGTCAGCTTAGGGTATCTATTTTGGCCCCATTTCCTCAAGTATCATGTTTCCTGTCACAAAACCACCTTGCATGGGGTGGGGCAGGGTAGGAGGGCGGGCAGGTATGTTTGTTTCCGTAGGTGCAAGCTTCTGGTGTGGTGCTGGCAGATTCTGTGGCAGTCTAGTCGCTGGTGATCAGAATCGGCTTTTTGAGCCGTTGGCTGGCAGAGTTCTAAAAACGACAGCAAGTGGAAGAAAAAAGGTGCAACCAGCTGACAGTCCGGTTGGGTTTGGCTGGTTCCCCTCTTATAATAGGGGGATTTAAAGTGCTAAAATTTTAGAAGGAGACTCCTGTAGCAGTAACTCTCCTTTTCCTTGCAAAGTGGTTCCTTCTATTCCACGCAGAGAGGATCGCTGCGTCAGATCATGTTACTAAAATCCACTCTCCCAGATCAGTCCATGGAGGCTGGGCTTGTTCACCATACCCTTGCCCCGTAAAATGAGAGTCTCCAATCACTTCATATATATTAAATAGGAACAAAAGGCAATGTGTATTCTGCTCAAATGTTACCTCCTTGGAGAGGTCTTCCCTCACTACCTCCATCATTCCCTATTCCTTCGTCCCACTTTCTTTCCTTCCTGATACTATATTAGGTAAGCTTCGTGAGGGTGGTGACATTTCATTTTCTCCTCTGTATCCGTGGGGCCTGGAACCTAGTAGGTGCTCATTAAATATTTGTTTAATAAGTAAAACATGGAATGGTTTGAACGGCCAGACATTTGTGTATTATCTTTCTTGTTGTTTTTGCTTTAGTCTTAGCTCAGTGATTCTGAAACTTTGCTGGATTATGTGTATTCCTCTATCAGACACAAAACCATTTATTCAGAATTTTGGGAGCAGTAGAACAAAAGTTTAAAGACAATTTAGGTGCTATTTTTTCGCTTCTAACCCTGAGGTAATGTAGCATCACTGTACTTCCTCCATAATTAGTCCGTATAGTACAGAGGAATGCCTTGTTGCTTAGATTCTCAAGTAAGCTGGGGGAATTAAATTCCCATTTGGTTCAGCTCCACTGGGGCCCAAAAGACGTGTTACATATTTTAGTGGTGATGGTGATTAGAGAAGGGGAGCTCAAGTGTTACAGTCTAATTGGAAGATGGGGGGCTGAAATTTAACCTTGGCTGTGCCAGTAAAAGTGGGTGTGTCATATCAGTTGTGGGTCTTAACATTTGGAGAATGGATAAAGTAACACCCATTCTTCCTGAGCCTGGAAGTTGTGATGATGCTAAATTGAGATTAGGTAAAAATACTCTGGGTTAAAGGTTTCCTATGAATGCAGGAGATCTTGGATACTTGGAATTAAGGTAATGAGAGAAGAAAAGACAGAGCAGACTATGGTGAAACCTCACTGCTAAATTTTACTAAAGCACTCGTTCCATCCTAATTGAAGATGGTCCTGTTCCCACATGAGTTCACCACTTTCTGTTGTTTTTTTCCTCCCCCATTATTCTTTTAGTTGGCTGATTGCAATTCTGGCCCAGCTCAACCCTCTCTTCGGACCACAGTTGAAAAATGAAACCATCTGGTACCTCAAGTATCATTGGCCTTGAGGAGGAAGACGTATTCTCCAGCGCTCAGTCATTGAGGTGACTATGCCCTGAACCTTTCACATCAGCGTTGTCCATCAGGCAGCTAGAGGTTGCTTTGACTTTTCCTCAGAAAACGACAGCCATTTTAACACTTGGCAAGGGCAGGCTGCCGAAAGCAAACATCTGAAGGACAGAATTTGGAACTTAGGCCATTCACCTTACCAGAGGATTTATTCATGAGATTCTTTTCAATTCTGCTGTTACCCAGCCATTTAAATAAAGTTTGCATGCAGTCTTTCAGACACAGGAGCGCTATTATTTATACTTGATATTGCAGGATTCTTAAGAGTTGCTGGCAGATTTTAAATTAGGAGCATTTCTGAATGCTTTGGATAGAGAGAGACAGGTGCTTTTTGAAAACTGGAATGAAAATTGTAGCTTTTATTTGGTTCACAGGCTCAGAGACATAAGGAGTAGTATAATGGAAAGATTTATTCACTGGCCGAGAGTCAGGAAACCTGTCATTAAGTCTGTTCCTCTTTCTTGATTATTTCGATAAATGGAAGTTAGCACTCAGTGCTTGCCTAGATCTGGCTCAGCTTTTTTGGCGAGGGTACTGCTTATGTGGTACTGTGAAGTCCTATCAAGAGACACAGAGTGTCTGACTCTCCTGTCTTTAGTGATGCTATGATGATCGGTGGATTCAAGTAATGACAGCCTGGTCCCTCCAGTTGTAAAATTCTCTGCCAGCCTTTTATCTGGGGGTTTTACCCGTTGATTGTCATAATCTGAGCCTGAAGTAAACGTTTCGGTAGCAAATGCAAAATGGTGATTTTCTAGTTCCATTATTACTTCTACGTTTGATTAGATAAAACGTCTCTACCAAGATGAACTTAACCCTCATTCTAAGGTTATTTAGTAACCTTGAAATATAGAACATACAGGAAGAGCAGTGTCCGTATTTAATTATTTTAATTTTCAGAGTGAGATACTGGGTGTCCAAGTTACTTCCAGGGCATCCAGTGAGGTTTTCTTTTCTTCCCTTTTGAGTTTTAATCAGTTACATTTATTACCATTTTCGTAGTCAGTTGCTCTTTCTTTGGCCTACTAGAGCCTGTGTAAACTGGCTTCTGTGTCCTTTTATTATTAGTCTTTGGTAGTTTCCTCACTTACTGGCAACATCAAGATGTCCCAGACCCCTCTTGTGTGTTTCCTGTCCCAGACTTGGAATCAGCTGTTTCCTCCTGAAAGGATACCTGGTTCACTAGTCAGTCCTCAAGCCCAGCTGGCCTTCATTCCTTTCAGTGGGAATGGTATTTAAAAACCAAGATCTAAAGGGCGCCTGGGTGGCTCGGTCGGTTAAATGTCTGACTCTTGGTTTCGGCTCAGGTCATGATCTCGCGGTTTTGTGGGTTTGGCCCCATGTTGGGCTCTGCCCACTGACCACTTGAAACTTGCTTGGTTTCTCCCCCTCTCTCGGGGGCTCTCTCTCGGCCCCTCCCCTGCTCACCCTCTCTCTGTCTCTCTCAAAGTAAATTTTAAAAAAAGAAAAGATCTGATTGCTAGGTACATCCATTTCTGCTGGGATGTTGCTTCTAAGCCTTTACAGTGGACAGAGCCAGGAATTACATTCTTCTGAGAAGAAAAAATAATCATGAGTTTATGTTAATATTTCTAATTAAAATTTAACATTACATGGTTTTGACTTCTTTGGTTTTATACTTGAGTATCATTCATATATGCCGAAAATCTTGCCTCCTACAGGCAGTAACTTACTTTCATTATCCTGCAATACATATGGTTTCCAGATAACACTAGATAACTACTAACTGTAAGTTTATCGAATGCAATTTAGGATTTCTTTGCTGCTTTATTTGTCCTTAGAACAAATAAAGAAAAGATGTTGTTTTCTGAGGTCCCTTGAAATAATTATTTTCTCTCATCATTATCAAAGTGATATATAATCAGATTAAGTTGTTTTATTTTGTGTTCAATTCATAGTAATATTTTTATTTGCTACTATTTTTGAATATGTAAACATATTTTCACAGTCAGAATTATAAACAAGATACATTCAGAGATGTCTGTCTTTCCAGTGTTTCATTTTGCCAAGATAAGCAAATACATACATACAGGTATATATGTGTGTATACGTAACATGTACATAAGCAAATACATACACATAAATATATATGTATATGTGTGTATATCCCCCCATACAGCTATTACAGAAAAGATACCATATTGCATATACTATTCTGTACCTTGCTTTTTTTCACTGAACAATGTATTTTAGAGATTGCTCCTATCAGTGTATAGAGATCTTCTCCAATTCTTTTTATAGCCATTGGTGTACTTTTAGATTGTTTCTAGTCTTTTGCTATTATCGATAGAGGCACAGTATCATCCTGTACATAGGACATTTTATTTTCTATTTTTGCTGGAAATCTTTGGGTTAGATTCCATGAAAAGTGGATCTCTGGGTTAAAGGTGTATGCTTTTTCTAGCTATTACTACACTCCCTTCTATAGGGATTATACCATTTTTACATTTCCACTAACAATGTAGGAGAGTGCGTGTTTCCTCACAGCTTGGATTTTTGCCGATCGAGATAGGTTAAGTAGTCAGCTTTTTCTTTTTTTTCTTTTTCCTTAGGGTTCTGTCTTTGCCCAAAGGGGTTTTGATTTATCATATATATATATATATGATATATACATATATATCATATATATAATATATATTATGTATATATATATCATATATAATATATATTTTATATATCTCATATATATAATATATATTTTATATATATATCATATATAATATATGTATGATATATATATATTTTATTATTATTATTATTATTTTTTATCCAGCATTCCAATCCTTCCAGCATTGCCTTTCACTTAACTTCTCTGAGCCTCATTTCCTTCCTGTGTAATGAAAAAGGGCCCTTTGGACCTGAAGAACACTGGGTGTAGATCTGAGGTTTCATTTGTCCATTTTCTTTAAAAAAAAAAATTTTTTTTTTTTACATTTATTTATTTTGAGAGACAGAGACAGCTTGAGCAGGAGAGGGGCAGAGAGAGAGAGAGGGAGAGAGAGAAAGAGAGAGGATCCCAAGCAGGCTCAATGCTGCCAGCTGCAGAGCCCCATGTGGGGCTCAGACCCACGAACTGTGAGATCATGACCTGAGCCAAAACCAAGAGTCAGATGCTCAACTGAGTGAGCCACTCAGGCGTCCCTCATTTGTTCATTTTCAATCTCAAGTTAACCTGACTGACAGATACCTTCTGTCTGCACTCTGGTCCAGAGCACAAACCAGGGCTGCTTAAAACTTGTATTAAAGGTGGTTCCTTTACAAGCAAACACCAGGAAGCAGGAGGGCAGAGCCAGACAAACTCTAATTGGGAATGTCTTCACATTTATTCTGCATTTGAGGTCATGACTATGGTAGTACAATAACTGTAGGCCTTTGGAATTATCACATGAAGAGATCTAATCTCTGCCTAACAGAGCAAATAGAACTCTTGTGACAAGACTTCATTTTTCTTTGTGGTAAATCAAAAGATTGAGCTAAATTCCCTTTTGAACTTTGTACTTTTACACAACAGTGGGATGATAAAGGAGTACAGAACCAGATTTAGGCCTGTCTTCATCTGGTAAGGAAAAATGTTTGATTTTGTACATGATTAGAGGCCAGATTTGGAAAGTAGGAGGTGTAAACCAGACATGGTATGCAGCAGAGAAAAATGAGGAACAGTCATGAAAGCTTTAGGATAATTTTATATAGATGGAATTGATTTGATTTCAACAGCACAAACACCTAGCTGATCTTTTGCTACTTTAGTCATTTTAATTGCCACCATTTTGTCTCATGTGGTGATGATAGGCTGAGTTATAGCACATTATGTTTATTGGCTGGAAATCTTGCCCAGTACTTCTAAGAACAGTGCTCACTCCCTCTCTTTCCCCTGCCAACCTTGTCTGCCTTTCCTAGATTCCTAAGATGCTTCTGGAACTGTCACATCAAGATTGCTGTTTTTGTCATGGCCCATTTTCCTATTGCCCTGGGGGTGCGATGCTAGTGTGGAATCTTGTTGGAGTGGATTTGGCCCAGCCCCAGTGTCCTACAAGTTAGTTTACTACAGCATTGTAACATTTTAGATGAACTTATATGGCTTACTGCAGTCCTAAAGGGCAAACCTTGTATTTTTTTTTTTTTTTTTTTACAGAGTCTGGACAGGAGAGGAATAAAGTATATTGGTAATTAGGCCTATGCCCCAGGGGGAGCTGTTTTTCTATGCATTCCAAAAATATTTGAGTGCTCATGAGGTGCTTGGGTACTGAGTGGGGATTTCAGGGAAGGCTATGGGCTCTAAAGAAGTTGTGACTTGTTGAGAGGTTGAAAGTGAGCCATGTTTGTGAAAAGTTAAACAGTGCAAGGTGTTTTGTGGTTAAAAAGTGTATCTTTTAGGGGCGTCTGGGCGGCTAAGTTGGTTAAGTGTCCAACTTTGGCTCAGATCATGGTCTCACCGCTCGTGAGTTTGAACCTCATGTCAGGCTCTATGCTGACAGTTCAGAGCCTGGAGCCTGCTTTGGATTCTGTGTCTCCCTCTCATTTTGCCCCTCCCCTGCTCATGCTGTTTGTCTATCTGTCTCAAAAATAAATAAACATTAAAAATTTTTTTTTTTTTAAATGTTATCTTTTACTCGGCTCTCTGTGACCGGATTTGCTGCTGCCACTCAAACTGTCATGTCTCTGTTTCAATTCCTGATGTCATAGATCTCCCTGTCACTTAGAGTCAGAACCTGTTCAGTCACTTCTTTCTCTAATCACTTCTTTCTCTTTTTCCTCGAATCCATTTGATCCTGTTAATGGCTCTTGTGTCTGTTCTTGTTTCCAGTTTCTCCTTTGGGCACCCTAATTTCTGACCCAGATCAACGTGACTCCAGGTTATTACAGTGGCTCTTCCTCAGGACGCCCTGCTCTATAGTCACAGTATCTACAAAACTCCACCCTGTTTGTCTTCCTGATGCAGCTCTCCCTGAAAGAGATCACTGCTTGCCTCAGAAGCTTTCAGTAGTTCTCCGTAGGCTACTGTAGGGTTTTTTTTTAAACTTTAAATCTCTGAGGTTAGTGAGTACCTGCCTATGTAACATGTTGTAAGCACAGCTTTTGTCAGGGTCACCAAAGGTCCTATGAGCCACAAAAGATAAGAATGACTAACCTGCAAATCATGTCCAGCTTCCTCACTTGGCCGTCAAGGCCTTGCCAGTTGCCCTCAGACCACTTTTGCAGCCTACTTATTCGCTACTTTCCTCCGTGACCTATTGGTTCCAGCCCTGCCATTTCCGTGTTCTTGGTCTAATTAACTTCACTTAGCTTTTCCTGTCTCTTACTACCCCATGACATTCATTAATTTAGGACGCAGATTAGTAAGCACATACTCTGCAGACATTCTTTCTGCCCTCCGTTCACCCATTGTCTCAATTCTTTGTGATGTTTTCTCTTTGAATGTCCAGCTTTTCTGGCCACTTGGTCTCAAAGTGAGTTCATTTCTCCCTAAATGTATTTAGCTATTCATTTGGTACATTGCCTTGACTCGTTAAATACACATACTTTTCATTTGCTTAAATATCTCTCGTAGTTACTCTGCAATAAACACATATCTTGCACATAATCGTAAAAAAGGAATTGTTGTGTGAATTTATCGAAAATGAAAAAACAGAGGGGCGCCTGGGTGGTTCAGTCAGTTAAGCGTCCGACTTCGGCTCAGGTCATGATCTCATGGTTCATGAGTTTGAGCCCCGCGTCGGGCCCTGTGCTGACAGCTCGGAGCCTGGAGCTTGCTTCAGATTCTGTGTCTCCCTCTCTGTTCGTCCCCCACTCGCACTCTGTCTCTCTCTCTCAAAAGTAAATAAAGATTTAAAAAATTAAAAAAATAAAAATAAAATGAAAAAAACAGGTAAAAGTAAAACCTATTCTTTGACACACACACACACACACACACACACACACACACTCACACTCTCTCTCTCACACACTCATCCTCCTCTGAAAAGATTTCCTGGTTCAGGCCTTAATATTTTTATGTTGTCTTCACTGTCAGTTTTATCTGAAAGTAGCCTTAGTCATTTCCTTATTTTACAGAATGAGAATGTGGACCCTTTGGTTGAGGTCCTCCCCACCCACCCCCAACGGCGGTTTCATGTCAGAGAGACAATTAGAATATGTGCTTCTTTAATTCACCCCCAAATCAAACCACAAGTCCATGCCATTTAATATAATGCTCACTCACATTTATCTCAAACTAGTATCATTGAGCCTAAGTGAAAATTAGCCCCTGTTTCAGTGTGGTTTTCCAAAGATGAAGACTTACTTTTTACTTTTGTTATTGTTCATTTGTCCAAAAAGGCCTAAACGATGAGGAGGTCTAACCTGTATGCTTCATAAAAAACTAACACACGAAACATCTGCATTCACTGCTTCGGTATTCTCAAGTAAAATTTCTCATCTGCGTGGAACACAGGTCTGTGCAGACAGGTTGTTCCGGTGGCCTAAGGAGGAGAAGAGGAAATGATCATTAGATTAAAGGTTTTATGAGGCAGTGAGGCACAAGAAACCAGTAGCTCTCATAGTTGCCCCTCCCTGGCCTGATGTGGTTATTTTCCTAGTACATTATAAAAACAGTCCTCTGATTATATCTCGAGTTGAATGTATTTTGTTTGCAGTGGCCTGCCTTAGTGGGTCGAGCAGTCTGGTACTTCCCATGCAGAGGGTGGTTGGACTGCCCCAGCTTGCACCAGTAAGACTTAGTGGCCATCTTGTATCTGCTAGTGGGCATTGTGGACCCTGGGAAACCTATCATTTTACTGCACTGCTCTGTGGATTCTCCTGCTTGTGCCCACTGATCTGGAAAAACTTAAGGACCCATCAGATCTCCTACGTACTACTTGACCTTCAGTCTTGTCAGACGTGCCTGCCACAAACCGTGTCTCTTCCCAGTGTAACTAGCCCTTTGCCCCCCTGCACTTAACCCTCAACATTCTGCGAAATTCTGTGTCATAACCAGCTTGTTTTCTTATCTGCCAACTCAGGCCTTGTGTGGAAATTGCCTTTGAAAGCCACTATTTACTTAATTTTTATATTCTCTTTATTTTTTAATTTTGAAAGCCACATATGTGGCTTTATTGTTATAGTCTTTTTTTTAATGTTTATTTATTTTTGATAGAGAGACAGAGCATGAGCAGGGGAGGGGCAGAGAGAGGAGGAGACACAGAATCCGAAGCAGGTTCCAGGCTCTGAGCTGTCAGCACAGACCCCGATGCAGGGCTCGAGCTCACGGGGCTCGAACTCACAAACCACGAGATCATGACCTGAGCCGAAGTCAGACGCTCAACCGACTGAGCCACCAGGCACCCTTATTTTTATGGTCTTTTAAAATAAGCTTTATGGGGGCGCCTGGGTGGCTCAATCGGTTAAACATCGAACTCTTAGATTTCGGTTCAGGTCATGATCTCACCATTGTGGGATTGAGCCCCAAGTTGGGCTCCTCGCTTGGCATGGAGTCTGCTTGGGATTCTCTCTCCCCCTCTGCTCTTCGCCACACGCACTCTTTCTCTCTCAAAAATAAATAAAATAAGCTATATTAAGGGAGTGGACGTGACCACTGTTACCAGTTTGATGTGTGAAGATACCTATTTTAAATGTTTGCTAGCTCTGCAAAGGTGATGTTACAGCTTAAGCTTCCGGAAAAAGAAATCTCATTTGTCACCTATACCAGAAGAATGGGGAGCAAACTAGGAGCAACCTCGAGTACCAAGGAGCTAGCTCTTTAGGAGTCTGACATAAGAGAAAAGCTTGCCATGGCTGTGGGAACTGTGCTTCCTTGCTGTAGGAGGGGAAGGGCAAATACAGATTCTCGAGGTGAACCCATTAGATGCCAGTAGGATTGGTCTGAGTCAACTTCCTGCTTTCTATGACACAGTCCAACTGTTACTTAACGACCCTCAGTTCAGCAATGTCCTTGGTAATCGGATCTCTTGTCACAGCTCTACGAAACCTGTCCAAACTGGGACATTATTTGAGCCAATTTTTCATTCAAGTATTTACTGAGCACCTATATATTTTAAATTATTGGCCTGATTGACTTTTATTGATGTTATTAGCCATTTGCCCACTTGAGGATGGGGTAAGGATTAGTTACTAGAACGGCTTTGTTTTGCAGGTCACGAAGAGAATTCCTCTAGATGCAAAATCAGCTCCAAACCCAGAACACCTCTGACTCGCCTGTGTTGGCCATCAGCTGCCTTAAACATTCACACCACGTTTGAATATCTCCTTCTACAATGCAGTATTTTCTCCTGTCACCTTTTTTACATTTTGATGAATTATGTGCCTACTTAACCTAAACTGTGCTGGCTCTGTAAAATGTCTATGCACTCTTCTGAGATAGGAGGCGCTGTACTTCTGAGAAACGTGCTGCTCTCTCCTTGGAGCCTGTGCATTTGGAGACCACTCCTGCCTGGTCACAACATGGGAATCTGCGAAGTGTTTAAAAACTGTCGCAAGACCGGTAGAGTCAAGTGGGGCAGTCCGTAGGAGAGCACGTTCAGAGGGAATATCTGTGCTAACAGAATTACACCAAAGTATATTTTCAGGACGACTTTCTTATTTCTGCCATCTATTGGAATAAATTATTTTTCTGCTTTCTGTGGAAATCTGGTTTCAGTGTTTGTTAAGTTCATTTTTGGAAGCTTTTCTATCTTTAGATATGATGCCTTTAAAAAAAAACCTGATGTAGTTCAAACTAGGTTGGAAGTGTAAACCTGGTCATGTGGTTTGACATACCTGAAGATACTGGTGAGTACTTCCCTGAATCATTAGTAATCATTTCAGCACTTACTGTAGCCAAGCAAGGCACTGGAGGAATCAAAGGTGTGGAAATTGAGGTCCCTGCAAGGTCAAGAGCTGATACACAATTTGGAGAGATAAGGTCAGTATACATAGAACTGTAATGCAAGGCCATGTCTGACCGTGGTCCATAAAAAAGTGGTCATGATGGTGAGCAAGTTGAAGGTTCCTTGTATCACAGCAGCTCCTTGTATCATCACACCCCCAGAAGTAGCACCGGAGAAATCGAGGCAGATTAAAAAGCCTGGTATAGGACAGTATTTCTGTGTTTTGGTAGCAGGCATCTGAATAATTCACTAATTTGGGGACTTTATTAGTTTTAAGAAATTAAAATTTTAAATGGATCTAAATTTTCACCAGTGCATGGCTTTTTGACAACCAGCCAAGCCAAGAATGGATTTCCTGTTTTGCAGTTTGTGCTTTTCTATTCCTCCCCGACTATCTGAACTCATTGCTTTGCCGTTCTTAGGACAAAAGAGTTTCGAGTTGAAATGACCGTCCTGCTTTCATTTCTTTGTTTCCATTCTTTACTTTTTGAACTTCAGATTTTCCTGAGAGGCAACTTCATACTTTACATTTCCAGCAAAAGGGTAGCCAATTTCATGGAATCCATAAAACCCTGAAGATCTGACATTGGAGGGGACCATGGTAACAAATGCTAGCTAACCCCATCGTTTTATAGATAAGCAATCTGCACCCAGACAGGGAGAATCGCTTGCCTAGTTAAATGTAGCTGCTCAGAGGCAGACCAGGGAGTAGGATCCCTGGTTTTGTAATTTCCATTCGAAAGCCCTTTTCACTTGCTACCCTGACTCTCCCACAGTTGGAGCCAACTTTGAGCTTCGAGTAGAAGGGAAGACTTCTGCCAGGCTGTCTCCCATTAGAGCAGTTCACTTGACCCTTAATATCTGTCATTTAAGAAAGCAATGCAGGTGGTTACGGTGGCCACATAAAAGGATGCCACAGTCTTTGAGCCCTAGCCGTGGGGGAAGCGTGACTCCATTGCAGCTCTCCACCCAGATTCTTCTCGCCAGGCTCTGCACCCCATTATCCCTGGGGGCGGGGGAGTCCGTCTAAAACCTTCCCACTGCCACCCTGCACTGCTTTCTTGCAAACCACCACGGTTTCGAAGCTGAGCCTTGTGATGTCTCTTGTGTAGTGGCCCTTCTTTGAGTGCTGCTTTCACGTGGCTTGAGTTCAGCATGCTGCATTAGCCAATAGGGAGCCTACATGGTTTTAGGACAGCAGACCTTAGCTATGGCGTGCTTGCAGCAGTGATGGAGAGCAGCATTCATGATCATATTTTGACACATTTCCAATGTGATGGCCTAGTTTAAGGCAGAGGTCATGACCCTGGCTCATCCAAGTCCCTGATTTCTGCCTTGTTCTGTTACTTTGTACTGATGCATTTTTTTTTTACTTGCCATTTGCTCTCAATTAGACATTGGGAAAACAACTGGATTACATTGCTATTTGCACTAGGGCTTGCTTGCCACTTGCTGGGATCCAATTCCTACAGACACGAGTCAGGAAGATTAGTATGTTGGCTGCCCTAGTAACAGTGTGAAACACAAGGATGAGAGCCCTGAAGGGCCTGGTTCTGTGCCAGGGAGGTTTTGATTGTCCCCCAGAAGGGAGCATTCTGCTCAGTAAGCCTTCTAGGGAAGGAAAAGGCCCTAATGAGGTAATAGTTCAGGCCTGAACCTGGAAGGGTTCTCCAAACCCTACTGGGACTTACTGCTAGTGAGGCCCTAATGGCCTCAGCATAAAGCCTATGGAAGAAGACAGGAGTAGGGGCGCCTGGGCAGCTCAGTTGGTTGAGCGTCTGACTTCCGCTCAGGTCATGATCTCACGGTTCGTGGGTTTGAGTGCCACGTTGGGCTCTGTACTGACAGCTCAGAGCCTGGAGCCTGCTTCAGATTCTGTGTCTCTCTCTCTGCCTCTCTCCCACTTGCGCGCGCTCGCTCTCTCAAATATAAACATTAAAAAAAAAAATTTTTTTTGAAACGAAGAAGAGGAAAGGACCTCCTTTCCTACCCAGATTAGAGATCAAAGACTTCCTAGATAATCGCAAGCCCCTAAAGGCCAGGTAGGGTCACTCTGTCTGTCACCTCATAGCTTTATTGGTATTGCTGAAATGAGGGAATCAGCTCAGATTCCGTGAGGGAAACTTGTCGAGTTCCCTTTGCCCAGGAAGTCACTTAACTCTTGAGCCTGTTTCCTTGTTTATGAAAGTGTTGAATATATTAATATTAACCAGTATATAAACTCAGATACATGTTTTCTCCTCCCCTCATTCCTAGTAACTGACCCATTTTGTTACAGCATGGCCCATTGTCTGAGATGGATGGATGGCTGCGAATCACATTCTGCTTGGCAGTTCACTTGCTCCGGTGATTGTCGCGACCCCAGCTTAGAAGGAGCTCCATCCAGCCCTTTGAGAGGATATTGAAAATGTCCTTCTACAAAGCCTGTCCAGGTGAACACAGTGTGGACTCCTGGTATGATCATTAGACTAAGTGAGGCCCCAGGTTTGCAGTCTTACTGCATCACTTGCAAGCTGGATTAACTTTGCACAAATCATTTAATTTATGAGCCTCAATTTTTTCTTCTACAGAATGGGGCAATACCTGCCCTTTCTGCTATCCAAGTTATTACCAAATGAGATGGTGGTGGTGAAGATGATTTGTAAATTTTAATAATACACAAAGTGTATTTTGCAAAGAAACGACAAAACCGCTGGGACCCCCTGATGACTTTCCTATTAAGATAAGCCCCAGAGGGGCAGCCAATTGATATTTTCTTCTGCATTTGGTTTACCTTTTGATTAGTCATTTGTGCTTGGGTCATAGAAAAAGAAAAGGCATGCTCCAGGCTCCAGGCGTGAGCTCTCAGCAGGGAGATAGATCTCTTAGAAACCATCATAGCATAAATGTCTGGACCACATCCTTCCTGCCCTTCCAGATTCTACACGAGTTCTATGGGCCCTTCTGCCAGGACAGGAGTATTTGCAGCATGATTTGAAGATGTAATCTGAGGGGCACTGGTTGCTTTTAACAATGTTTTCCTTGTTTTCTTTCAACATAGAATGATGTCTATATCCTTATTACTGACCCAACAAAATTTTATCATATGTTACTTTGACATTGCTTCAGATATAGCACCATTTTGTGCATTTCTTCTGGGCAGTTTTTTAACAACAGTGCTTGGACTCATGGGAGATTTGGCCCTGGATTTCCTTTCCCAAAAATTTGAAGAGTCAGTTGCTCTTTTATTAACTATATTTAAATTATATCTTAAAATACATATTTAGGCATTTTAGAATGGGTTCACCACCCTATCCTTGCTCCTATTCAGAGAACAAATGTATTTTTTTTTTAACGTTTTATTCATTTTTGAGAGAGAGAGAGAGAGAGACAGCACGCCAGCAGGGGAGGGGCAGAGAGAGGGAGACACAGAATCCGAAGCAGGTTCCAGGCTCTGAGCGGTCAGCACAGAGCCTGATGTGGGGCTCGAACCCATGAACCTTGAGATCATGACCTGAGCCGAAGTCAGCCGCTTAACTGACTGAGCCACCCAGGTGCCCCTAGAGAACAAATGTGTTTAAAATGAAGATGGGCTCTTAGGCAAAAGTTATGTATTTCTTTTTCTTGCCCCTTTATTTCAACTTCTTCTCAAGAGTTGAATGGATGGAATTAATTGTAGAAAAATCCGTAATTTTCAAAGAAAAAAAAATCACAGTATAAAATACCATTGTAAAGGATATTTATCATGGTACAGAATGAAAAAATACCTTAATGCCCTTAAGGAGAGGCTTAAATAAGTTATACTGCACCCAACTGAAGGAATATGGTGCATTTAGTAATTTCTTTTTTTTCTGGAACATATGCCTAGAAATGAGATTGAAAAGAGAAAACTACTAACGTTGCTTCTGGATGGGAATCATAAGTGATTAAAATTTTCTTTTTCCTTTTTAGCATGTTCTCCTATGAAAAGGTAATACTTGAGTAAAAAACAATAACAATTATTTTAATAACAAAAGATAATAGAATATTAAGAGAAAAAGGATTTTTAACTTCTGTACATAGCAAAAAGCCTGGTGAGAAACAGACCAAAATGTTGATAATGATTATTTCTTTTATGGCTTTGTATATTTTCCAAAAAGAGCATGGTATTCATAATCGGGGGTAAGAGGGAAGGCATTTTGGAGGGGACCATTGTCAAAATAGTGTTAGTACTTCCTTCAAACATTATATAACACACGCACTTTTTTTTTTTTTCTTTGAGAGCAATTCAGGGTCAGGGGAAATGAAGTCAACTAGCTCTATTAAAACACTGAAGCTATTCTGAATCAATAAAAATCAGCAAGTTCACATAGCAATTCTGATTAACTGTTTCCATTGTGCAGGACAAAGTACAGAGCATTCAGCTTATAAAATTCTGGCCTCCTTTTGTATAGGTGTTCACAGTGACAGCATGGTGAAATGAAAGGGGAGCATTGATTTCGATTCTGCCCACATAGAAAAGTAGAAGCCTGGGGTATTAATGTTCTGGGGTCCCACATGCGTTAGAATAAGCCCCACTGTTCTTTCCCTCCCAAGTGCCCCAAGCAAGTCTTTTATTCAGGCTGTGTCACCGCTTCAGTTAAAACCTCCTCCTTTTGAAATGTGTTGGCCCTTTCCCCCCCCCCCCCCCCAGTACTCACCACCACCACACACACACACACACACACACACACACACACACACACACACACCCGGCCAGCCGTAAAACAGGAGTATTCTAGTGGCTAAGGATGCTCAACGACTAATACTGCTACCCACGTGAATCCAGTCAGGATTCTGACATGGTTTCCATAGTTTCTTTACACTGTCCAAAGTGTGGTACTACACTGTGGGTTGCCACTCCAAAACAGAACAAGCAGAGCAGATGTTTTGTAAAAGTAGGCGATGTATTTGAGGAAGCCGGAGTGGAGAAGCTAAGTGTGACTGTGCAAGCCACAAAAGCTTTTCAGCAACACTCGACAGGTATTTCCAGCTCCTGTTCTTTGTCCCGATGTTAGCTGCTTGGAACAGTGGGAAGCAGGAGACTCCCCCTGGGCTCCTGGAGCTTAGAATTCAGCAGGGTGACAACTGGCACTGGGTGTCCCTGGTGGATGGAGCCCGAGGTAGCCAGGTCCTGTGCCTTAGGACGGACTGGTTGCTGGGTAAGAGCACTAGAAACACTGGTAGCGGGAGGCTTCTTGAAGGAAGTGACCTTTAAGGGTAAACCCAAAGGATGATTAAGAGCTAGGCCAACGACTGATGCCGCTGTTTCAAGAGTCTGCGAGAGAGAAGTATCCTGGGTTATGGTAATAGGAATGAAATGGAGTCAGAGAAGTTAGTGTTTTGGGGGCTAGCGCATATTTACTAGCATATTCAGGTGACTGATTGGATGTTAGGGGTGGGGGTAATTAAGGGACAGGAAGGAGTCCAGGTTCCCCGCTGGGTGGACATTGGAACCTTTCACTGAGATGAGGGCAGTGAGGAGTTTAGTTGTAGACAGATGGAATTTGCCGGCACCAGAGGTATGCACGTGCAGATACCCAGTGGGCAATTGTTATGTGGCTCTGGAAGTTGAGCAGGAAACCCGGGCCGTAGGTGGGGGTGTGGGGCACCAGCATGGAGATAACTGAACCTGTGAGTGTAGCTACGAGGGCCAGGAAGAGCATGTAGAGTGAGCAGAGATGCAGTCTGGGCTGGAGGCTAGGAGCATCCTCTCTTAAGCGGTGGGCAGAGAAAGAAGAGGAATCTAAAGGGGACCCATGGAAAATGCCGCCTTGGCTTGGACAGCAGTCAGCACCGCCCTCCCCTCCAGCTTCCTCACATACCTTATCCTATGAGTAAGTGGGACATATTCCTATTTTACAGTTGGAGATACTGCGGTTACGTGACTTAGCCAGTTTCACCCAGAGGCTACCGCCTGAAATCCACAAAATTAGGTGCATGTACACTTGTCTGTGTTTTTCCCGGGAGCAAGTATATGGCTTTCATGAGACCTCTGGAAAGGTTCAGAACCACTGTTACTAGTACTATCAACAGTAGGGGCACCTGGCTGGCTCAGTTGGTGGAGCATACAACTCTTGATCTCAGGGTTATGGGTTTGAGCCCCATGTTGGGCAAAGAGTTTACTTAAGAAAATAATACCAGGGGCGCCTGGGTGGCTCAGTCGGTTAAGCATCCGACTTCGGCTCAGGTCACGATCTCGCGGTCCATGAGTTCGAGCCCCACGTCGGGCTCTGGGCTGACGGCTCGGAGCCTGGAGCCTGCTTCGGATTCTGTGTCTCCCTCTCTGTCTCCCTCTCTCTCTGCCCCTCCCCCGTTCATGCTCTGTCTCTCTCTGTCTCAAAAATAAATAAACGTTAAAAAAGAAAATAATACCAACAATAGCTGATCCTTCCCTGGTGCCTACTGTGTGCCAGGCCCTAAGGACTTTACCCTTCACCAGACTGTAACTGGGGCAGGACAGGGCAAAGAGCAGTACCGCACATCTCTCCCCTTTCTAATAGTCTCAACTCCTCTGTGTCCCCCCAACCCCCAGGCGGGAGAAAAGACCACCAATCTGGTCCTCTTTTCTCCCGTGGTGTTTACAGGGGCCGCTTACTGTTACTACTTCCTTTTTTAGAAGGAGAGGAGAACTGCCCCCTACTTTGTCCTCATCTCACTCCAGTCTCCACCTCGACTCCCAGTTTTCCCAAAGGTGACTCCCTTGTTTTGCCATGCTGGGAAGAGATGCTTGGATAGTGGGCAAGAAGCCCCCTCATGCCAAGCTGACTGGTTGTAGGGGCACCAGGGAAGAGCTGTGGCCAGGTCATCAGGACTCCTGCAGCCATGATCCTGGCTTTAGCCTGAGTGACGATGGGTGGGCCGACCAGGTTGCTAAGATGTCCTCAGGGTCTGTATGGAAAGGCAGGCACCCTGCAGGGGCCTAGGTGGGCACTGAGGCATGCCTCTTCCCCTCCTAACAGGATAGTACCTGCACTTGGCATTCAGGTTTGTTAACGTGCTTTATGTCTTGCTGTGACTGGTGTGTAAGAACAGGTGTAGAGGATGGCACCCATTTCTTTTACACATTTCACTCCTGGGCTGGACCCTGTGAGGCCAGGGTGAAAACACTGGTGGTACCTTCCCTGGTGTTGCTGTCACACCAGGGAAATTTCTGACATTGCGAATTTGCAGGGAAAACAAAAAAACCTGGGATACACAGGACCCCCCCACCCACCCACTTCACCCATAGTTCTCTGAACTTTTTATTCTTATTTATTTCTGTCTTCTAGCAACCTCTCTGGACTGTTCACTTCCTGGATGTGGAAATCCAGCTTCATAGTTTTACACTGGATTGAGGCTTTCGGAGCACACTTCCATCCATAGCTCAGCAATCTATTATCAGAGTTACAGGTCTTGGTTCCTGCTGCTTATCAATCTGTTCCTCCACTTGCTGTTTTTATCGGCCTACTTCGGGCCTCACCAAGAAGAATGTCTTGTTGTACCTGTCCTTTGGGAATCTTTCCTACAACAAATGCTAGATTGTTCTCACTCTCTGGCTTCCTGGTTTGCTATCAGTTAGAGTTGCTGATACTAACAATGTATGTTCAGCTCAGTGCTGACAAAAAAACCAAACCAAAGCAAAAAACAAAATCCCACAGGAACTGCTAGCTCTCCTAGAAGTTTTCAGTCTTAGTGGAACAGACAAAACAATTTTGACAGGAATGCCGCCTTGGAAGATAACGGAATCACCAAACAGTCTGAGTTGCTGGCTGCCTTCTCTTGCCAGGCTACTTTCCCTTTGCTGCTGCTTCTCTTCTAAGAAGCTTCTGGTCACATTCCTCCCTAGAAGGTGGAGGAGGGGAGAGCCAACACTGTTGAGCACCATTATGCATCAGGTTCTGCATTTGATTTTCAAAATCAACCTGAGGGAAGTTATGCCAGAAATCAAGGAACAGTCAGCTTAGTTTGTGCCTTGCCCCAGTACGTTAGCAAGAAAGTGGCCCTGAAACACATAGGTATCTTGTTGTTAATCCCTGCACCGCGGCCTCCCCTGTTATAAACTCTGTTGTTGTTATTGGAAGCTTTTCATGTCAGTCTCCTTCAGGTTCTGGGTTCCTCCAGGGCAAGGACTGTGTCTTCATGCACACATGAGACGTTCAACTTGTCATTTTATTTCTCTCTCTTCTCTTCCCCTACTCACCACTAAGCACAGGCTTGATTGACTATGCTGTCTAGTGACGTGCTTTGCATTCTCCCTAATTCAAGGACATATTAGTGTTTATGCCACTTGGTTTATTTTTTTTACTTATGTTTTTAAATATAATTTATTGTCAAATTGGCTTACGTACAACACCCAGTGCTTATCCCAACAAGTGCCCTCCTCAATGCTCATCACCCCCTTTCCCCTCTCCCCCACCTCCATCCACCCTCAGTTTGTTCTCTGTATTTAAGAGTCTCCTATGGTTTGCCTCCCTCCCTCTCTGTTGTAACTATTTTTTTCCCCTTCCCTTCCCTCATGGTCTTCTGTTAAGTTTCTCATGATCCACATAGGAGTGAAAACATATGATATCTATCTTTTTCTGACTGACTTATTTCACTTAGCATAATACCCTCCAGTTCCATCCACAAATTGCTGCAAATGTATGCGCCTCGATTTAATTGAGGACATAATAACACATGATATGAATAGTACAAAGCAATAGGTACATTAAGTGCTCATCTGGGTGGTAGAGGAAAGGGTATTAATGAGGGCAGTAGTAGATATGGTAGAAACAGACTTCATAAAAGATGTGGGATCTTGAGCCACGGAGGATAAATAGGATTTGGACCATAATGGGTTATTAAGCTCCTATTCCATGGTAGGCCTGGTTCTCCATATGGGGAGTGAGGAATCAAGGTAAAGAAGTAACAGATAGAGTGGAGAAGAGCCTTGGCACAGAATTGGGGGCTTTCTGGGAGAAGAAACCAAAGCTCAGAGCTGTCACATAAAGAATACTGCATCCTACGGAGAGGTTTAGGCCAGGGGAAGAACTGAACTCTTCTTCCCCCAAAGAATGTTTTTTAGGAGAAGTAAATGAGGGACGGGTGCCGATTGCCAACCATCAATTAGTATTTTTTAGATTCACCCAGTGTCCTCAGGAATAAAATCAGTTTTTAAAAGTGCGAGAAAGGGGCGCCTGGGTGGCGCAGTCGGTTAAGCGTCCGACTTCAGCCAGGTCACGATCTCGCGGTCCGTGAGTTCGAGCCCCGCGTCGGGCTATGGGCTGATGACTCAGAGCCTGGAGCCTGTTTCCGATTCTGTGTCTCCCTCTCTCTCTGCCCCTCCCCCGTTCATGCTCTGTCTCTCTCTGTCCCAAAAATAAATAAACGTTGAAAAAAAAATATTAAAAAAATAATAAAAGTGCGAGAAGGACACAGCTTTTCCTGGAGATCTTCCAGCTTTGAGTTAATCAATCGCACTTCTGAAGCTGTGAAATCTTCAGGTATCATACAGGTCCACAGGGGCCTGGAAAGAAAATACTTAGACTCAAAAGGATAACACTCATTTAAATATGTACATAATCAGCAGGCAGGGCTCAGTCTGTGCTCGAATGAAGAATTGCAAACTTTAGGTCGTAAGTCAAGCCAGGACCCGTGGCAACCATTTAAATTATTTTAATTATTTTCAGGAGAAAATCAGAACCCAGAGAGGTCCAGCCCCTCACCTTGGATCCTATAGTAAGTGGGCTCAAATTGAAGTCTTGGGTCCAAGAACAATGTTTCAAATACATTAAGGTTTAAAGTGGGTGAAATGTCAGCATATCCAAAAAAAAAAATATCGCTGGTAGGAAACACAGAGCATGGGCATTTGTGCTTGCTTCTAAGAGGGGAAAACGAATGGCCAGGGAACAGGGGTAGGGGAAAGATTTACTATTCACTGAATACCTTTTTGTACCTTTTGAATTTTGTGTATATGTTACCTAATCAAAAAATAAATAATTTATTTTTAAGAGTTCAGCGGAGTCCTAAGTATTGCATTGTGTCCGCCATTGTGTCATGCTTGTGTAAAAAAAACCACCTTTTTTGACGAAGGTTATGTAAATGATTCTGCAGAAGCAAGGTTAAGCACTTTAGAAGTGGTGATGGCAGTTGGTTTCTACTTTGTGGCTAGAACAAGAGGCTTCTGAGCCTTAAGCCAATGCTATTCCAGAGTCCCAACTTCCTGCCAATTTTGATTGTGGCACAATCTGGCAGGATAAAACCCAGAGAAACACAAATCAATTAGCAGTCAGTGATTTCATTCACTTCAGAGCAAGATATGGTCATTAACAAACCGTGATGTCTCTGTTAGTCAAAACTGTCCTTTCCAAGACAAGGGAAGATGCAAAGTCGGGAATCCAATGTAACTCACTAGTGAACCCCTTCAATTGCAGAGCCCCGTGCTAGAAGAATCAGGCTGCTCCTTGATCCCAGCGAACTGTTGCCCAGCAGAAGTGTGAAAATGATGTGTCAAAAGGGCAGTGGAACAATGGAAGAGCTAACCATCAGCTGGAGTTTTTCCAAACATAGTATTACGTGAAAGGATAGTCTGTGATGTGTTCCATGGAGATTTAATACATGAATCAAAATGTGAACAAGTGAGAGGAAACTGGCCCAAATTTCCCAAGCCAGTTTTTCTATTGATGCTTCAATTTTAAACTCCAGTTGATATGGAAAATTAGAATGTGGTATGTTAGACTTAAAAAAAATAATTACAATCCTGCTACTTAGGATTGCAGGGAAAAGACTTATTTCTTCACTGGGCATTGAGACCCTAAAGTATTTTGAAGGATACAGAGGTGAGATTTACTTTCCGCTTAGGTATCTACATATACCCACCTATTAATATTGTTTACAAAGGTATTATTTTAGTGGCTGTTAAACTGCTAAAGTCTAGTTACCCTTACTGTACTTGTTTACAGTACATCTTCTAAATGATGTCTTTGAAACAATCTGATAATACTACCATTCATTAACTACTCACTATATGCGAAGCACTGTGGTAAGTACCTGGTGAATTTTTCCACTCACTTCTCACAACCCCCATGAGGTACTTACAGAGGAAGCTCACAGAAGTTAAATAATTTGTGCTGGTTCACATATGGTAGAGGCAGGGATTCAAATCCAGCATGTTATTCAACAAGTATTTAATGACTGTCTATGTCATGAAAGGTAGAGGATAAACAACCGGGCTAGTCCCTGCCCTCTTGAAGTTTATGATCTTTACAAGTCTTTGAATTACAAAGTCCATGGTTTTGACATTGACATTATACTACTTTCCTAGGTCTGTGCAAAGAGGAGCCACATTTTCTAAGGCAATTATTCCTAAGAGAAATATGGCAGCCTGAGGGAATCTGGCCAAGCATTTCTGTTCCCCTATCCTCCTTTCTCCATGGCTACTAAAGTCATATTTCTGTTCTGTGCTCAGAAGATAACTTCTGTGCCCTTAAGAAGTATAAAGAGGAGTCTGGAAGCACAGGCTATGGTAACAGATCTGGGTTCCGGACCCAGCTGGTTCATTTACTAGCTGCCTGACCTTGAGCAAGTAATCCCACTGAGCCCTAATTTCCCCCTCTGCAAAAATGTATTACCATTGCGCGTCCCTGTAGGGTGAACTAAATGAGATGATGAGCCCACTACACAGTACACGTTCAGGAGCAGAGGGTGGCTATTGTTATCAACAGGATTAGGGAGCACAAGAAAACATCAGGCACATGTGTTATGAAGGTTTGTGTAGGCGCTTCTAGTTATCACCCTGTTTGTACAGTCGTGTACAGGTATTCTCTCTCAAATGTGCACGCAATATAGTTGATCCCAGTGTCTGGGGCTTACGTACGCAATAAATATTAATTGAATGAACGAAAGACTAAAGGCAAGGTCAGTCTCAGCAAATTAAGAGGTTCAGATGTGAAGGACATACCTAAAACAGTCGATACAATTCCTCTCCTAAGCTTATGCCACTATGGTCCCGGAGCCCCCTTCAAGTTTCACTGAACTTCGAATGTAAATGCAAATTGGCATAAACATAAATATAAACGGGTATACGTATATTCAGGCCTCACCGTGTAGCTGTGAGATCAGATAAAACGCTGGATGGGAAAGTCATTGTAAATGAACCTCCTCTACAAACGTGAGTGTGGCTGGGTATCAAAGTCGGCCCACGCCCACGCAGCAGTGGCAGGCGCCAAGCCCCCGCTCCGCCCCCTCTTCCTGGTTTTTCCCGGCAATCCGCCCCTCCGGCGTCATGTGACAGGGGTGCCCTGCCGGGCCGAGTTCCTGATTGGCTCGGCTGCAGAGCGTCTCGCGATTGGCCCGAAGCCGGCGGGCCCCCGCCTCCCTCCTCCTCCTCGCCGCGGCCCACGTGAGGGGGGCGAGTCACGCGATTTCCGGGAACCCGTCAGGAAGGACATAAACAAAACAAACCGAGGCAGCATGGAGAGGGGCCGCGGCCCCTGCAGCGGAACCGGACCGAGCCCCTGAGCCACCCCCACACGCACAGGTGAGCTCCGTTGACCTCCGCCCAGATCCCTCAGGGGTCTGGGCTGGAGGACTAGCCAGGCGAGGGGCGGAGGAGGGCCGCTGGCCTACGAGGCAGCAGCGCCGGGGCTCTGAGCCGGGCCGGCGCGGGGCGGGGGCCGGGACCAGGGCCGAGTCTGGGGGCGCGCGGGCTTCAGGCTGCCACCTGCCGGTCACGGGGTCCCCGGTTCCCCTCCCCCACCCCCGGCCCGGGACGGTTATATAAAAGAGGGGGGCGGCGGTAGAGGGGACCCACGGGTGGGCGGCAGGGTAGACCGGGGGTGGGCAGCTCCAGGCGTCTGTCCTGCCAGGCCGCCCGGCCCTTCACTGTTGCCTCCAAGCCCGGGGCCGTGGCTGCCGGCAACCGGCCTGTCAGAGAAGCGAGCGGGTGGGAGGGGCCGGAGAAGGGAGGGGAGGCGAGGCTGGCGGGGGAGGAGAGAGAGGGGCGTGTGAGGAAGGGCCGGGTCCACTAAGGTTGGAACCGTGCAGGCAAGAGACTAGGAAGCGCGAGCTGGGGGTGGGGGGGCTCCAGGCAGGGGTGTCTCTGGGGTAGCCGCTCCCCCTTCCCGTCTCCGCCCCAGAGACGGGCGAGAGGGGCCTCCCTCCCGGGATTTGTTTATATGTCTTCTCAAAGCAGCTTGAAGCGGCTCGTAGGCGGAGCCCTCAGCGCGGAGTGGCACGCCGTTCGGCCCAATGGGGCAGGCAGACGGAGACTGCCGCGCCAATGGGCTTGGGGGAGGCGGTGCCGCGGACCCCCCCCCCCCCCCAGTTGGTTTGGCTGTGCCGGGGGGTGGGCCGGGTGGGGCGGCCATGTTAGATGGGAGGGGACCTGTGGTGGTGGGTCACTGAGAGGGGAGGAGACAGGGCAAAGGGCGAGGGAGCCGGGCCGGGGGCGTTTCGGGTGTCCGAAGGCGAGTCCGATCGGACCAGGAAGTAGCTCAGGGGAGCCAGACCCCGACCCACCGCTCTCCCCTCCCGAGCAGAGGAGGCAGGGAAGTACCGAGGGCAGTCTAGCCGCCCATGGGGGTGGTTCCTGGGACTAGATGGAGCTCAATCTCTGGATTCTCCCTCTTTCTCTGCCCTACCCTTCCTGACAAACACGGCCGCCAAACCCTGTAATTGCTCTCTTCTAATCCAAGAAAGCAAACCTTTTTGCTGTTTTCTGAGCGGGCTTGAGCCTTACGACTACCTTAAGAAGGTACTTGGATAACTAGCGGTCTGAATTTCGGCACAAGGCCTCAGATAGAGGCAGGCAGTGAGGAGGAAGTTCTGCTTCTCTGGATTTTGCACAGAAGCCGGGACTAGAAAAAGCCGAGAAAGTTAAGAGCTGGGTGGGGTTTCCATGTTTTCATCAGGGTACCTTCTGAAGATCGCCCCCGCACTTGCTTGTCCAGTCTTAGGAGTAATTTGCCCCTCCTGCTAACATAAATCTGTAGCTCACGTGAATCAATTTCATGAGAAAACAGCCTTCAGAAAATTATTTACATTTGAAGGCTCTTTAGGAGTTTGTCTTCTGAATATCCTGCAGGTGAGGAATAGGATCAAGATCTGACTTAACTTCCTTTTTAAAAAGCAGAGGAGAAGACTTTTGTGTAAATCTGGTCATCTGTGGTAAACTGGTTGTCACTTGATTGTACTGTTAAATATTTCCCCCCGTTTTCTTTTTATCCCAAATAGCTAGGGAAGCACCAAAGATGAAGGGGGGAGATGGTATGAGTAGTTAGAAAATCAGTTATTTTACTTTGTTTCCTGGTTATTTTGGCATCCCGTCGCCTTATGAATGCTTGATTTAGATTTATGTTCACGTCACCTTACAACCTGTAACTGCACTGGTATTGTCGAGGGTACCAGGCTGCGTGTTGATGCATCTTTGGGTAAACACTTAGGGTATCAAGCAGAGGCTATTCAAGAGTTGTCTGTATTTACCAATAGGCCTTATCTCCTATTGTAACTGGAGAATAATAATAATCGGTAAATAAATGATTTGTCAATTTCTGTATTAATTGGACATGATAGACTCAGTACTGTTAAGAATGATATGTAAAAATGTAATCCCTGATTTTTTAACAGACGTCAGTTCTTAAATACAACTTTTATAGCAAAGAAAGTATTAGCTTTTTTTTTTTTTTTTTTTCTCTTATTTGAAGAATGGCATAAAGAGGGGTGCCTGGCTAGATCAGTGGGTAGATCATGCCGCTTTTGATCTCGGGGTCAGGTTCAAGCGCTACATTGGGCCTAGTGCTTACTTAGATAAAATAAATGAAGAATGGCAAATAGATCCAGCAGGACTTAACTTGATTCTTCCCTATGACTTACATACCAACTTTGGGATTTTTAGACTAGTAAGCATAGAAGAGGCTGAATACATCCAGAAGAAGAGATTTTGGATGTTCCACTTACCATCCCATTCTCTGTCGTGACAGGTGAAAGCAAACTTAGAAAGATTATGGCCTATTTTGTTTACTGGTTCACTGTGTGTGGGCTCTTGGATGCCAGCTTAAGGAGTAAAAGAATAACTTGCATGGTTCCCTGGTGGTGGTTAACTATACAAGTGACAGTGAAAGTCAGTAAGTTTGTATGTTTATTCTATTAATGTAACACAGCTTTTAAAAGATTAAGAGTTGAATCCACCATTTGCTTTGAAAGTTTAGTTTTTAGTCAAGATTGACAATTATATGACTTGGAATGAATCAGCAGAGGTTTGCTTCCCTGTGGGTTTTGACTTGGATGTTTTGGGGAAGAATTCTCTTTCATTGTATTCAGTAGTTCATCATCCAGGCTAGGTAAACTCTTAGGCGACATAATTTGTCGGGTCATTAGTCTGATGATTTTAAGATAGGGGTTGACAGACTTTTTCTGTTCAGGGTCAATTAGTAAATACGTAGGCTTTGTGGGCCATGTAGTCTCTGGCCCAACTACTCAGCTCTGCAAATTGCATGAACAGCCATAGACAATTTGTTTGGGGCTGTATTGTAATAAGATTTATTTACACGAGCCGGTTGTGGTTGAAGGTTGTAGTTTGTCAACCTCTGTTCTAAGATATCAGTCACTGGGTTTTAATTACTTAGATGTCTAGATATTGCAGCCTATATGAACATGCATCAAAAGTAGTAATTGGAACACTTGTAGAATGTACGTATCTCTTGAAGAACTTTTAGAATAAGAGCACATGGGAGCATTGTATTCTATATTTTTATATCATTTGTGGATAGATGTTTTCCTGAAAAGACATTTTAAAGCAAATGTTGGAATATTAAGTCCTATTTATTTTAGAGATGCATTCTGATTGAAAAGATTTTGCTTTTTAGGGTATGATACCTAAGAACCTTAATACAGTCAAGAGTATGGTCCTATTGATACCTAAAAGTGCATTTAGGTTATCATGCCTAATAAAACTGTGTATAGCTGTTTGAAGAGATGTCAGTGAATCGTCCACACACTTAGCTCTTATATACATCGTGCAGTTAATTTGGAAGCCACACTGATAGTGCCATTGCCTGAGATGTTTGTGAAATTACCTAAATAGGGTTGGGTACTTTTTCACACAAGACCCCAAAACGTACAGATTGCTACCCCTTCCCTTCCTTGGAAAACGTCAAGTGGTGCTAAGTGCCCACTGAAGCCGAGATGCCAAAACCTAAAAATACTACACAGGCATATACTTAATTTTCTCATGGGTGGCTTTTTGCTTAGTTTCTGTGTAGTATTTCTCCAGTTTTGTTGACTTGAACTGGATTTCAAGTGCGAGCATGACAGTTGAGAAAGGAGAATATATTGATCTCTTAAAATTGATAAGCATCATGTGGCCTATAATCTTTTTTCTAGTTTACCTGTTGTTTGCCTGGGTGACTGTGGGTAATCCAGTTTATTAATTTGTGATGGGAGAGATTAATATTTTCTGTCTCACAGTGGGATTGGGAAAGTGTCAGTTACTATATTCCCAAGCTTTTCTACTTTGAATATGCTAATACTTCCAGCTGCTTGGAACCACCTCTCAAATCTCTCTTCTGGTTTTTTTTCTCATAGTTTAATTGCCTCTCAATTTATCTTTATTAGTACTTGTTCTACTCTACAGTGTTTATCTACTCATTTATCTCATCTACCTGGTGAGCAACTTGAGATCAGAGTCTGCCTCTTTATTTCTATATCCCCAGTGCCTCACCCTGTGCCCAACATCTTTTAGTGCTTGTGAACTGTTTAATTAAATGAGTAAATCGGTGCCTGGGTGGCTCAGTCGGTTAAGCATCCAACTTCAGCTCAGGTCATGATCTCACAGTTCGTGGGTTTGAGCCCCACATCAGGCTCTGTGCTGACAGCTCAGAGCCTGGAGCCTGCTTCGGATTCTGTGTTTCCCTCTCTCTCTGCCCCTCCCCGGCTCATACTCTCTCTCTTTCTCTCTCTCTCTCTTTCTCTCTCTCTCTCCCTCTCTCTCTCAAAAATAAATAAACATTAAAAAAATTTAAATAAATGAGTGAATTGCTAAAGATTGCTTATCTGGAAGGCAGTAAGTCAGTTTGCTATTGGTAGAGATGTTGGGCTTAGTTGGAAGGGAGGAATTAATCACCATCTATTTCACTTAACAATTGACCTTTTAAGAAAGTTTATGTAAAAGCTATTTTGATGATGTCTTAAAATCTCTTGAATTCTTAAAAAATTTTTTCAGATACATTCTATTAGTTCAATTTGTTGAATATTCCTTCTAGACGCATGCATACGGATATGCACGCGCACACACATAAAACCCCTGTGCCTTGTCCTTTGGGTTTGTCATTAGCTCTTGGCACACTTGGTCTCTGAGTGTTTGGCAAATGTGAGTGGAACCTCTTATTTCTTAGAGGTTTGTGATAATTGTTCATCTGTATAGCAGTGTTCCTTGTCTGGGGGAAGCACTGTAAAATCGTTCTTGCTACTAAGTCTGGTTCATCCCAGTGGGGACAGTTAGACTCAGAGTTTGTTGCAGGGGACTGCAGTGCTACTTGGTGACTGCAGTACCATCCCGTTCCTCTGCCAGCCAAGCCTTATATGCTTTTTCACCAGTTCATGACCTTTCTTCCAAAACGGAACTTTACTCCCTAAACGACTTTCTAAACTGCTCATCTTCCCACTGATTCCCAGCAATTCTGATCATCCTCCTATTCTGTCCATTTTTTTCCCTCTGCTATTCTGTCCTCTTAACACCAAACCCACTTTTACATATTTTGTTACAAAGTCATGTTTTACTTATTTATCCTTGGGTGTTGACTTTGACAGTTTCCCTGTGAAAGCATTATGAGCGTGCTGATTTTGTTCCCTCCAGTTTTCTTCAGATTCTTTTTGTACACTTATTTTCTTTAGTATATGATGTTCTGCCTTTGAGGGTTTAAGGTGCTTTTTTTTTTTATTTTTTATTTCAGAGAGGAAATTCCTTCTTTGACTACTACACACTATTCCTGATGCAGTTTGCCTTCTCTTTATGTTTTTGCCATTCACTGGAAATTTAAAGCATTACAAAAATAAGACTTTAAGGGGCATCTGGATGGCTCAGTCTAAGTGTTCAACTCTTGATCTTGGCTTAGGTCATGATCTCATGGTTCGTGTGATCAAGCCCTGTGTCAGGCTCTGTGCTGACAGCGTGGAGCCTGCTTGGAATTCTCTCTCTCTGCCCCTCCCCTGCTTGAATGCTCTCTCTCTCTCTCTCAAAATAAATAAACTTAAAAAAATATGTTAAAAAAAAAAAAGTTGACCATGGGCCAGTTAAAAGAAAATAAAACTGCAAAAGGGTCCTTTATGGTATGGGGAGGAAGTAGGGGTAGGCCATGTGGGCTCTTGTTCAAAAGATTCACTGTAGAATCCCTTTAAACAGCAAGGCTTCTAGCTTCCTACTTGTGATGTATAAGATGTATAAAATTTCCTACTTGTAAAAAGACTTCACAGTTTTTTTAAATGCTTTTTAGTAAGGGTTTTCATCCTTCCTATTGAATGCTCTACTGGAGTTGCTCATAGACTAATAGAGGAGACAGACATTGCAGTTCAACAGGATAGCATTTAGAACAACATGTTCTGAAGATATGGAAGAGGCACTACTAACTCTGCCTGTGAAAGTTGGAGAAACTTCACGGAAAAGGTCTATTTGAACTGGGTTTGGTTTTTTTTAATACTTATTTTTGAGAGAGAGAATGCGCGCGCGCGAGCAGGGGAGGGGCAGAGAGAGAGGGAAACAGAATCCCAAGCAGGCTCCAGGCTCTGAGCTGTCAGCTCACACAGGGCTCGTACCCACAGACCACCGTGAGATCATGACCTGAGCCGAAGTCAGACACTTAACCCACTGAGCCACCCAGGTGCCCCCGAACTGAGTTTTGAAGACCAGCAAAGGAAGCATTCGAGTCCAGTCAAGGAGGTATAAAAGGGGTATGCGGGGCACCTGGCTCAGCTGGTAGAGAATGTGACTCTTGATCTTGGGTTCAAGAGTTCAAGCCCCACGTTGGGTGTAGAGCCTACTTAAAAAAATGAAAGATGATGTATGCAATTTGTGGGATAGGCTTGGGTATGAGAAGGCTTCGCCTAAGGCAGGGTCATGGAGAGGGGATAGATGGAAGGGGAGGAGACTACTTGGTGAGATTTAGGAGGAAAGTGCTTTTTTGTTTTCCCCTTGTTCTCTACTTCTGGGCCTGCTCTCTACTGCCAGGTCTCTGGTCTCTTTTCTCTGTAGCTCTGACTTTGATTAGATGCTCTCTTTCCCCATAGTTGTTAGTTTTTCTTTTAGTCCTTCATCAAGATCTAACATATCTCCTTTCTCTCTTACAGTTTGTCAGTACCAACATACCTTTTATTCTGACCAAATGTGTCTCTTGCCTTTATTTTACCTCCTTGCTTGCATCCCTTTCTTTATTCCCTTTGAGTTTCTTTTCACCTTTTTTTGACTCTTGCTTTTCCTTTTCATTTTGCTTTATTTAAAAACAAAAACACTTTCACGCATTTTCTTTCTGCTTATTTTGCATTTGAGCAGTAATATATGTCTGAGTTGATTTCCTTTTGGGAAGTCTTGTGAAATCAACTTGTCTTTGACACCTATCCAAGTACTGATTATCCATCTCTATGAATTTCCTTTTATGAAGCATTTTCTTTGTATTCAGAGATGCCATTTCTCATAGGTTACAATGCAGAATATAATCACTTACAGGTTTTGTTTTCTATCTCTTATGCACCTTAAAATTATTCTATGATGAGATCCAATTCATATATCACCTTTTCCTGACGTTTTCCCAAAATTACCCAAGTAGAGATGATAGTACTCTTCTCTGTAGTTTTATAGTATTTTCTAAACACCTCTTTTTAAGTCAGCTTTATTGCGGTATAATTTGCATAAAATAAAGTTCACCTAATTTTTAGTTTTGACAAATGTATGCAGTCATCTAATTACCTCTGCAGTCATGATAACAGAACATTCTCAAAAAGTTCCCTCATGACCCTGCTTCACCTCTGGCCCCCAATCACTGATTTACTTCCTATTACTATAGTTTTCTCTTCCTGGAATTTCATTTCATTTATTTATTTGTTAATGTTTATTTTGAGAGAGAGTGTGTGCGCGCGCGCGCGCGCGCGCGCGCAGAGGGGGGAGGGGCAGAGAGAGAGGGAGACACAGAATCTGAAGCAGGCTCCAGGCTCCAAGCTGTCAGCCCAGAGCCTGACATGGAGCTCAAACCCACAGTCCACAAGAGTGTGACCTGAGCTGAAGTGGGACCTTTAACTGACTGAGCTACCCAGAGGCCCCTCTTGGAATTTCATTTAAATGCAGTCATAGAATGTGTTGTCTTTTGAGTCTGTCTGCTTTTCCTTAACATAATGCTTTTGAGATTTCATGTCATTTCAAGTATCAGTTGAGTACTTGTTACTGTATGGATGTACCACAATCTGTCCATCCATTTTGGGTTTGCTTCCAGATTTTAGGCCATTGTGAATAAAACTGCTATAAACATTCATGCGCAGATCTTTTAAATACTTCTTTTATCATTAACTGTCTTTGATTTGGAGGTCCAGTTGCAGAATGCTTACGAGTAAAAGTCCTGGAGTTAACTGTATTCACAAACAGACTTTTTGCTTGTGCTGTGGTTTTTGGCAATGTGTTAGCTTAGATACCTCATCTGTAAAATGCGATTGGTAGAGATTGGAGCAAGCTGGAGAGCACAGGCCAGTTTAAAGGGATAACTCATTTCAGTTTGAGTGATTCAGTTCAAGTGATCTTGCTGGAAATATGTACCCAATGACTACCCCCCCCCCCAAGAGAGTGGCATTTGTTAACAGGATTCAGAAATTTTATATGAAATTTCCAATTTAAATGCTGGTAGTTAAAATTAAATTTTTTTAATTAATTTTTTTCATTTTAATTTTTTCATTTTAATGTTTTTCATTGTGTGAGCCGAACAAAACCCGTATGTAGGCATTGATTTGTGGCTCCAGTTGGAGACCTTTGTTTTAAATCTTCAGTTAACTTTGTGTTTGTTTTAAATTGTGTATATTCCTGGTAGAGTGAACTTGGTAGGATCCTGCTCCCTAGTAGCTTAGCATAATAACTTGTGGTTGTCCAACCTCCCCAGTGAAAAACGAATGAATTACTATAAATGAATTTCATTCTTTTCTCTGGTAGGATTATCAGAATTCTGAGTGTCTGATGGGAGGGTGGGATCAGATTCTTTTTACTTTTGGTACTTCTTTGATAGTGGCTCATTCTATTCAAAGTTCTGTTTTCCTGGCAATTGAGATAGTCCATCTCCTTTGGTTTATTCTGAACCCTATTGAGACAAGTATAATATAGACTGTGTGTATTTATTAGGAACTGTGTAAGGTATTACGGATATAAAGATAAGTTTTAGGGGCGCCTGGGTGGCGCAGTCGGTTAAGCGTCCGACTTCAGCCAGGTCACGATCTCGCGGTCCGTGGGTTCGAGCCCCGCGTCGGGCTCTGGGCTGATGGCTCAGAGCCTGGAGCCTGTTTCCGATTCTGTGTCTCCCTCTCTCTCTGCCCCTCCCCCGTTCATGCTCTGTCTCTCTCTGTCCCAAAAATAAATAAACGTTGAAAAAAAAAAGATAAGTTTTAAATGTTAAGTCCATTCTCTTGAGTTACCCATAATCTATGGTGAAACTAATATAACTATAAAAAAGATAAACTGTATGTAATTGGACAATTAGAGCTATAATCTCTCTGAAGAAAGCCTTTCCCTCTTGTAATTTTCTTGCCAGTTTTTTTTTTTTTTTTAAGATTTTTTTAAGTGATCTCTACACCCACTGTGGAGCTTGAATTTACAATCCTGAGATCAAGAGTCACATGCTCCACTGATTGAGCCACCCGGTCACCCCTACTTGCCAGTTCTTTATTGTTGTGTTTTTCTTTTCTTTTCTTTCTTTATTTTAACTGTTTATTTTTGATAGAGCACATGTGCACACGGGGGTGGGAGGAGGAGGGGCAGAAAGAAAGGGGGACAAAAGATCCGAAGCAGGCTGTGCTGACAGCAGGGAGCCCAATTTGGGGCTCGAATTTGCTAACGGTGAGATATGACCTGAGCCGCAGTCGGCAGCTCCACTGACTGAGTCACCCAGCTGCCCTTATTTTATTTTTAAGTAATCTCTACACCCACTGTAGGGCTCAAACTTACAACCCAGAGATCAAGAGTCACACTCTATCGACTGAGCCAGCCAGGTGCCCTGCCAGCTCTTTATTGTGTACAGAGATGACTAGCTGGCAGCTTTATGAATTACTTTGTAAATCCAAAGATTCTTTTGCTGATTAAACCAGCATAATTGACACTGACCCTCATAAACCAGGACAAGGATGTTAAATGACCTGTGTTGCCTGTGTATACCTTATACATCCTAGTGCCAAGCAGTTGAGTTTTTGTGATAATTAAGTGTGGAATTTAGACAATCTAGGACTCTGAGTTGAGTTTGGGTGTATACCTTAAGTAGCTGCAACGCCCCAGGATTATTTTATAACAAGGAAGAAATCTTAGAATAAAAAATAGCCACAATTTATTGAGTAGCTATTTATCTGTTTTGTGCCAGGGCACATATTAATGTGAATCACAAAATCCCTGCAAAGTGAGATGGGGAATTCTTGTATTTACAAATAAAAGAAGCCAAGTAAGAATCTAGAATGAAATTCCAAATACTCATAAAGCAGAAACTTTTATTTTGAATCTAGAGTTTGCTTCTCGCAGAGCAAGCCTTTGGAGTACTAGAGCCAAAGAGCCAGTCTTTCTCAGTGTTGAAAGAAAAGACTGCAAAAAACTATTCACAACCTCTTTGTAGCCTTATGCCCATAACCCCTGTACCTGCTGTTCTGTAGTCTTGTGCCAGTGGTGTAGCTCATTTCACACAATAGAATTTGAAGAGGATTTCAAAATTGTTGTATATATTTTTGCTACTTTTCAAAAGTGTCCAATCTGGGAAAGGAGGGAGGAAACGAAGTTTGAAGAAGAGCCCAGATCGCTGATAATGAGTGCTAGAGTTGTTAGGGTATGTCCAGCGTGTCTCGTGATGGTTGTTCTGCTGGAATCTTGCAGGATGGTTCAAGCGTGTTTGCTTACACCACTGTCTGTTTCTATGCTACGACCTTTAATCCTGCGGGTTCCTTTTTACACTTTGTAGTTCTGCTGAAGAGCTCAGAAAACGAAAGGATTCTTTAAAATTTCAGCGTTTAACCTGCAAAAATATCTTGTTTTAATTAAAAATGAGAGTGGGAAGAGACAGAACAGTGTAACATGTATCAGTCCAGTGCCTTAATTCAGTTGGTTTAAATAAAATTTAATCCTACTCCTTCCTCTTCCCTCTCCTCACTAAAGAAGAATTCTCTCTGGTCTTCAGAATTGACTGGAATTCAAATAATACTTTTCCTGGTTGTGTAAAAGAAAATTCAGGAGTACAATTTAAAATATTTTTATTATATGACACTACAGTGATTCAAGACTCAAATTAACAAGCTACTACTAGATAACTTCAGAGCACATAAAAGATCAATAAATATACAGTGCCCTTGAATATCATGTGGGTCAGGGGCACTAACCTTCCCCTCCCATGCAGTTGAAAACCATGTGTAACTTTTGACTCTCCCAAAATTTAACTATTAATAGCCTGCTGTTGTCAAGAAGCCTTACCGATAACATAAACAATTGATTAACACGTATTTTGTATGTTGTATATATTATATACTGTATTCTTACAATAAAGTAAGCTGGAGAAAAAAATGTTCTTAAAATCATAAAGAAGGGAACATACTTTTACAGTACTGTACTTATTGAAAAACATTTATGCATAAGTAGACCCACACAGTTCAAACCCATGATCCAAGGGTCAATTGTATACTAAATGACTGACTTCTTTGTATGTAAAGAAAGTTGCACCTCTGACTCCTTATCCAGAAAGACCTGTGATCTTAGGGGATTTCCCATTCATTGTCCGTCAGCTCTTGTCTGGATGCCTGTCCTGGGAAAGGCATTGCTTTTGGCACTGTTGTGAAATAGAGATGGTCGTTCTCAAAGATTTTACGATCTGATAGTGGAGACAAGGGATTGAGGAGGAGGAAGAGAAAAGCCATTATGAGCAAAGGCATAAAAGGCCAGAGCCTCACTGTTGGAAATTCCTGGTGGAATGAAGTGAGATTGTGTGTACCTCAAGGGTTTGATGGAATTGAAAGATCAAGCTAATATTAGTGTTATAAAATGGTAGTGGAAGATGGGATTGGAAAGGTAGTTTCATTGTATCTGAGTATTTTGAACATTATCCAAGACATTTCTGGGAGTTGATGAAAATTTTTGAGCACAATGCTAATACAAAGTGGTGGTTTAGGGAGAAAATACAGTGGGACATAAGAACTGGAGAGAGGGGGGAAGGTCTCTAGGGCAGCAGGAAGGTCTGTAGGGCAACTATTGGAATGGTAAATATAAAACGATGAGGCACAAGTAAGAGTTGAGAAAGTGGGAAAGGCAAAGATGAACAGATGCCTGTGTGCTGGGTACAAGGTAAGTTGTCCGTGTATCTTTGTTAAGAGAACTGGCATGATTTAACAAAGACTTGAGGAGGAAGAAAAGAGGGTTGAGATCAGTGTTCCATGCCTGGATGTCTGAGAGTGGTAGTACTGCTGACAGAATGGAAATGTTTGGATAGGAAGGTGACATGCTGTGTCTGAGGTCATGGGATGTGAATGAACATGGAAATACCTGGTTCTCAGAAGGTAGGGCTCGTGCATTCACATATTTAGGCTGAAGGTGTGGATTCGGAAGTCTTCTGGAGATGCACTGAACGAGACAGTCTCTATAATGATAGGTTTGCACAGAGCCATTTACTAAATGACCTCAGATAAATCCCTTATCCTTGCTGGACTTTTTTTATTAATGTAAAAATGGTTGGACAGAGGTTAGGGCATGGCAGTGATGTTAATATGTACCCTAACTACTTCACCAACTTGTTTTATCAAATGACGGGGTATAGCAACGTGCCTGTTGTCTGTAAACAGTGATACAGGTATAAACTTGTGAATATTTTGTTGCCAGTGGTAACCAAATGTGGCTGGGGTTAGAAATGCATTCTTTAGTTCTGTCAAAAACTGTCCCATACTCTTATTCTTGTGCTCTGAACAACTTAATTGACAGGTTTCAATGCTTCAGAAGGCCCCTAATATCTTGTAGTTAATAGTTTTTAGAAACAGAAAGTAGCTCTTCCTGGGGGCGCCTGGATGGCTCAGTCGGTTAAGCATCCGACTTCGGCTCAGGTCATGATCTCACGGTTCATGAGTTCAAACCCCACGTTGGGCTCTGTGCTGACAGCTCAGAGCCTGGAGCCTGCTGCGAATTTTGTGTCTCCCTCTCTCTCTGCCCCTCCCCTGCTCACACTTTGTCTCTTCTCTGTCGCAAAAATAAACATTTAAAAAAATTAAAAAGAGAAATAAAAAGTAGCTCTTCCTGTTTAACTCACGTCGATCCAGACACCTGCTTTAATGGTCTTTCTTTTTGGATCCCAAAGGGTTTTAAGTAAGCTCCCATGTTTCTGTAGGTCAAAGATTAAAGTTGGGCAGGAGCCTTTGGAAAGGAATTGAATAAAATTCTGAGAGGTCTTGTGTCTTCCTCCAAAACTGTATTTCAGGGAGAGATCATTTTTGAGATGTAGTATCTTTTCTTAACTCCTCAGGATTCTCAGTAAAATGTAATTATTTTAATTAAAATATCCATATTTTTAAAACTCTCTGAATGTGAGGATAAAAGGGGACTATCGGATTTACCCAGGAATAAAGAGTTTACAAAATGGGGCACCTGGGCGGCTCAGTTGGTTAAGCATCCGACTTCAGCTCAGGTCATGATCTTGCGGTCCATGAGTTGGAGCCCCACATTGGGCTCTGTGCTGACAGCTCAGAGCCTGGAGCTTGCTTCGGATTCTGTCTCTCTCTGTCTCTCTCTGCCCCTCCCCTGCTCGTACTCTGTCTGTCTCAAAAATAAATAAACATTAAAAAAAAATTAAAAATTAAGAAAAAAAGTTTACAAAGTGTTACGGTAGAAGGATTACATCTGCTTATATAGGGTCATGATAGGTACTACGTGGCTAGGAAAATGATCTTTTCTCACTCAATATGAGGGAAAAGATACGTCTTCTCTCTCTTTACCCTGCTCTTTTCCTTAAACACCAGCAGCAGCAAGGTTTGGAAAATAAATAATGGGGGTCTTTTGCTAATAATTCCAGACATAAAGTATAACCATTTAGTGTGAAGTGTTACCTGTTTTCTATATTTTGGAGTCCAGAGAACTGCTGTTGGAAGGTAGAGAATAGCAGTTTACTTGCAGTGTGTTCATGGGATTTATATTACACGATAAAGGGAGAATGTAGCCACCACCATTTGCCCCATGTGTTCCTGGCATAGGCAGTGTATGCTCCCTTAATGGTTTGGAGATTAGTGGATCTCTGATTTCTGCTGTGCCATGAAACAGGTAGTGACTTGATTCAGTAAGCATCTGAAGAACTGTTTTGTTCCATAGAACTATTTTGTTCACTATTCTACTGCATAGTTTTCAAAAGGAATTGTTGAGTGGGACATACGAAGTATGGCAGGATGGATGGAATGTGGCTCATGGGTCCTGGTCTGCTAAGGAGCTTGGGCAAACTGATGAACTGTCCCATGGGGAATCCCGTGGGACATACACACTGTATAAACTTCAATTACCAAGTCGGTGGTCCTTCTTTCCTTCCTTCTTCCCTTTCCTCCGCTCTCCTTCCTTTCTTTCATTTTTACTTGGGGATTAAGCTTCAGGAAAAATGGTTTATTTAAATTAGGGGGTCAGGACAGTGAGCCACATCTTAGAATTGTGGATCTAGCACAGTTGAAAGATAACAGAGAGAACCCAGAAACTCTGCACACATGAAAGAAATGATGAGCACGAACCAGCAAAGATTAGGGAATATTAAAATAAACCATGGTATGTGAATTACTTAACAATGTAAATGTGTTGGCATTTCTTACCTCAAAAAATTTTTAAGTATTTTTCATAAAACAAATTTGGCCATTTAAACCGTTTTCAAGTGTAGAGTTCGTTGGCATTCAGTACATTGACACTCTTGTGTAACTGTTTCCAGAACATTTTCCTCATTCTAGATAGAAACTCTGTACCCATCAAACAATAACTCTCCCAGCCTCTGGTAACCTCTATTCCACTTTCTGTTCCATGAATTTGCCCATCCTGCTACCTCATATAAGTAGAATCATATAATAGTTGTCCCTTTGTGTTTGGTTTATTTCACCTAGCATCATGTTTTCAAGGTTCATCCATGATTAGAATTTCATTCCTTTGTATGGCTGAATGTTCCGTTGTATGTATTACTACGTGTGTGTGTGTGTGTGTGTGTGTGTGTGTGTGTGCGTGTGTGTGTGTGTGTGTGTTACCGCATTTTGTTTATCCAGTCATCTGTTGATGGCTGGTTAGGGTTGTTCCCACCTTTTGGCTATTGTGAATAATGTTGCTGTGTAAATGGGTGTATGTGTATCTGTTTGAGTCCCTGCTTTCAGTTCTTTTGGATATGTAGCCAGATGTGGAATTGCTGGATCGTATGAATTCATGTTTAACTTGGTGAGGAACTGCTAGAGATTCCCAGCTGCACCACTTTGCATTCCTACCAGCAATTACACAAGGGTTCCAATGTTTTCCATATCCTCCTCAATATCCTCCACTTGTTATTTTCTGGTTTTTGGGTAATAACCATCCTAATGGGTGTGTCAGAAAGCTTTTGACCTCTACTCTGATGAGTGTTGGATAACTCAGAAATGCTACCTCCCACGTGTGAGGAATCAGTTCCCTCGGGTTAACCAAGAGGGAGCAGTGACCCAAGTTAGTGCCATAAAAGGGGAGCTCTAGGGATTCTGACCATCACATATAGTATCTGCTTTTTTATAAGATATTTTCATTTATAAATTCATTTATATTTTTAGCCTTTTAGACATATGTGGACTCTCAGGAATCACGTGAAACCCTCAGGTTCAGAGGGGGCACAATTTAGGGGCTCTTGGATATGTGTAAGCTGCCTGGGCCCCTGCAGTCAGCTCTTCAGTTTGGCTTTTTAAGTTTGGATTAGTGGTTTGAGCAATCCGAGGGATGAGCTTTTGTGAAAGTCCTTTGGCCTTACCTATCATCTTACTTCACATTCACTTTTTGTCTTGCCTGACGTACATAGTAAGCCTCAACGTATTTTCAAGTGGAGTACTGAGAAAACCTAGGGAAAGACTTGGTAAAAAGGGCTATGAAAGATACTGAGCTGTGGTTGTCTTCGATAAAGTGGTAAATGCTCATAAATCAGTCATTTGGTCCATCTCATTTGTAGGGGAGGGAAACTTTTTCTTTCTTCCCTTGTAGGTTCTTTGGCTGGTCTTATGTAATTAAATTGACACAAGGCAGATTAACAGGAGAAAAAAAATTAATTTCATATGTATAGGAGCTCAAAGAAGTAAGAGGTTCAAAGAAGTAACCAAAGCAGGCAGCTTTTATACCTTTTAGACAAAGGAACAATAAATCTGTTAAGAGTTGATAAGACAAAGATGGTTGGGCTTGGGATAGCAAATTAATGAAGAGATAACAAGGTTTATTTATACAACCTTCTTGGCCCTGAATTGCCTATCTCTGGCAATAAGTATGCCTCTATCTCCCAGGTGCAGGGAGAGTCTTCGACATGAAGACTTTATTTCCTGCTTTCAGGGGGACAGAAGAGGGTCAGAGTATCTTTCTTGTACTGGCTCTTTGTTGAGTAACTTTAATTAAAAATAATATACCAGGGTGGCATATTTTGGGGTGGCCTGTCCTGGACCCCATCACATTGCTTCAGAGAGCTAATTTTCTGCTAACGGTATCTTCCTGTGCCTAGAAGATGTTGTTGAATAGTTCTGAACAGACCCAGGTACAGGAAATGTTGGCGAATGATTCTTTTTAAAAAAAGCTTATTTATTTTGAGAGAGAGGGAGCAAGTGAGCACAAGTGAGGGAGGGGTAGAGAGGGAGAGAGAGAATCCCAAGCAGGCTCCAAGCAGTGAATGTGGAGCCCAGTGCCGGGCATGATCCCATGAACCATGAGATCGTGACCTGAGCCCAAACCAAGAGTCAGATGCATAACTGACAGAGCCACCCAGGTACTCCTACTGGCAAATATTTCTGATGGAAGACCGTCTTCTCTCCCTTGAAAAGCCCACAAAACTATATTGGGAACTGGTGAGCCAGAACTATGAATAAAAGGAACTCATAACTAGGGGAATTAATTTAGCCTTTTCTTTAGGGTGGTGTTGTTTAAGAAGCTCTAGTCTTGAGGTCTCCCTTGAGTGCAGGGTAGAGGATTTTAAGATCAAGTAAGTTTGGGAAATGATATCTGCTCTATTCATCTATTGGTGATTTATAATGCACATTAGCACCTAGCACCTTAAAGTTTGCAAGAAGTCCTACGTAAAGGTAGTATTAACAGTTTTATTTAATGTTGTGTTTTCCAAACCTCATAACCCTTTTGTTGAGTAACTATTCAACATCATTTGGAACAAATACTCCTCAGGTCACACGTTGAGAAATTAATTGTTTTTAAAGTACATAACTTTAATATCAAAGCTTTGAGTAAAATAGTGGGTATTCTTGAGAAGTATGAAGGCCTCCTGAAAAGCCCATTGTTACACTTTTCCTCTTGTTACTTGCTCATCTAAACATTAATGTACCCTCTGTATATGGCTCCCCAGTATAGAAGATGATTTGGGAGCAGTGTATCGTTACAGAAGATTCTGTGCAATGGTAATTGGTGTAGAAATCTTTATTCTTTTTTTCCCCTTCCACTTTTCGGTGGGGAATTTTGTTTGTAGTTGTTTCACAATAAATGTTTGGAATGGTATGAAGCATTTGGAAAACCTTGGGAATGAAGATAATTGATTGTGACCTTGGATCATTAGTTTTAGAGACTGAGAGAGTTTATTACTGAAAAGAGGTTCTGCTGCTTGGGGTACAATTGGCTCTTCGCCCATCCTGTTTGCTGCTACCCGAGAGACTGGGAGAAGCACCTAAGGACCTTTACTCCAGGAGTGCGTGCTCAACTCTTTACATGGTGGATACCCTCTCTTTGGGAATTGGTGTCCTTAAAACATTCAGCCTTGCTGCCAATAACTGTCACAAATGTTGAGCTTCTGAGATGGACTACTGTGCAACAAAATAAAGCATTGGCAAAATATACCTGTTGATAATAATCACTTTTCAGATTTATTTTATTAGTACATCCTAACTTAATATCTCATTCAAGTCTCATAGCATTCCTGTTACATAGTTAAAGGAGAATAATTGTAATTCCTCGGTCTGGGTGTGCTCAGTCATAAATTTAAATAACTTGTTCAAAGTCATTAGACTGTTTAGTTTTAATTATGGGATCAAAACTGGAATCCAGGTCTCCTGTCAAGTGCTCCAAACAAGTGGTCTTTTTGCTAATTGCATTGACAGCCTAGTTTTGATGTCCAGTGTTTAAATAAAATTTTAAATAAAAAAAGGTTTCTCCTGCTATGCAAAACTAGAACGCTCTTCTGAAACCTTTCGTAAGCTGAAATGTCATAAGGTGGAGAAGCAATTATCATTAATTATGAGGAAAAATTTTGATCATTCCCAGACCCGAAAAATAACCTCTCCTAGGGTTTCCTGGTAACCTTAGGATACTCTTGCTAACACAAGCGCAAAATAAATGTAGATAAAGCACAGATGCTCACAGACACCGTTCAAGCTGTGGCAGCTTGATGCTGAGATGCTGAATGTGGTTCCCAGGAAAGGAGCTGGTGAGGCTGCTCTCGCTGCTCTGCTTGTGGTGTGCCACTGCCTCTATAAGGGCCCAACAAATGCTTAACACTATTTTCACCTTTTTTCATAAAAACAAAAGTTTGCTCTGGATTTCTTTCAGTTAGCAAAAACTGGTACTGATGTAGGTCTTTTGTAAAAGTGAGGTGGCATAACATGAACTTCAAAAAGTGGGATATACCTGTATTTGTATCTGTACATGGTTTTGTGGCTCGGAGAATTCAGTGGCCAGGAAACTAGTATTTTTAGTAGTAGTGTTTTCTTTCTAGAAATGAGAAACATGAGGCTTAGAAAGATTGACCTACTCAGTGTTGTATAGTTTGCAAGTGAGAGCTGCGACTAGAACTTGGCCCTTTTTTGGTCCAGTGTTTCCCTGATAAACCAAGTTGTTGGTAGCTGGTGTCCTTGATAGACGTCAGTAAGTATTTGTTGAATAGAACTTAGTTTTTCTTGAGTTCTTCAGCCCTGTTGCTTAGTAAGGGTAAACTTCAGGTTTTAGAGTATCAAACTTGTCTCCCAGGTCCATACTAACCCAGTTTGTTGAATGCATCATTTGAATCATATTCCTTTTTGGAATCTAAAGTAATAGGTCTAGAAAAGGCAACTTGACCCTGTTTCTCACAGGAATCAAGGGAAGAATTTGGACTGAGATTATGTATCAGTAGTAGGACCAAGGCAGAAGGAAGGCTGCATTAGAAGCTGGACTAGAACTGGCCTTTGGCAGGAGCAGGGAATAATCTGGTTAGACTGTAGCATTGGATTGAGATGCATAATTATTGAGATGTTAATTCTGTTTCTAGGCCCAGTCTGGGCACTCGATGGTGTTTTCTAGGCTAGAACAGTAGCGTAAGAATGAGAGCCCACCAGAGGGGAGAGCCCATCAAAGATCCAGGAAATACAAATGGTTGTCAATTTATTAATCTAAAAAGTGGACCAATTGTTGAATCCCTTGTTGACAGTCTCTTATTTGTTCAGCAGAGGCCTTTGAAATTGATATAATGTACTATTCTAATCCTCTAGTGCAGATGTGTTAACTATGGAGCAGCTCAGTTTAAATTGTTTCTTTACATCAATCCAAGAAACAATACTGCAACTAGGCAGAAATGAGAGCAAAGAGTTCTCAATTTTAGGGAGAATTTTAGGGAGAATCAGAATTGCCTAGAGGGTTAAAGACATAACTGGAAGAAACACTCCCAGAGTTTCTGCTTTAGCTGCTCTGGGTTGAAGCCCAAAATTTTGCACTCGTTAACACATCTCTAAGTTTATGCTGATGCTGCTGGTCTTAGGATCATGCTTTGAGAACCACTGACAGGAAAAGTTGATGAAGTGGGTATAATTAAGGTCTTCACAGAGAAGGAAAAAGGGAATTAATCCACCATAGTCAAGACACTGTGCAAGGTGATTTGCAATCATTACTTAATTTAACCCTTGAAACCCCTCTGCAGAGTAATCCTTAATCCCTGTTTCCCCCCAGGATAAACATGTTGTTAAATAAGTTATAAAAAACTTACTGGAATAATTCTCATTTCAAGGACAGCTTTCACTTATAACTCAAAGAATAATGTTGCATATGCTGTTATGAATGTGATTTTATTTAATGCAGAGGATGATGTGTTAAATTCCGTTGTTGACTTTATTTATTCGTTACTCTTGTAGATTTATAAGAGATATAAAATGTAGATCGGTTTCATAGTAATAATTACACAACAGATGGAATTAAATGTTGAGACATTATCGTTTCTCATACAGAACATAAAGTGAATGGGAACTTTATTTAACATTAGGTATCTTTCAAATCACAGGAAAAGGTAGGCCTCAGTTAATTTTGTCAAGGTGGTTTTTTTTTTAATGTTGCCAGTTGGTTATTGACTTACCCTGTTTTAGAAACAAATAGAGAGATGGTGAGTTTCAGGAAAGTTACTACCAAGAAATGACCAAATTCTTGAAATTGCAACCCTAAGACTTACTCCTTTAAAATGTTCTTTGTTAATGTCATTTTTGAAAGGTCAACTTGTTTTTAATGGCACTCAGTAAAGTTACTTTGTGTTGTTGTTTGACAGATTCACACAGAATTACTTAAAAAAAAAAAAAAAAAAAAAAGCAGTGATCCAAGCATTGAAATTGAAGGCATTCTGGGAAAACCTGGCATTTATTGTGAAAATCGTCTTTGATCTTGAAATTAAAAGTAAAGCTGGAAAGGAATTTACAAACAAGGAAAAAGAAAAGTTTGCCATCGGACTCACAGGATCTGGGCTTGGAAATGCCTCAGGTAAATTACAACAGAGTAGGTACAAAGTTTTATATTTTCCCACTGCAGAAAAGTCCATACCATTGATTCTGTAAGTTCTCTGAATCTTAACACAACTTGACAAACGCTCTCTTTAAGACGTTTTACTTACCACCTCAGCTAGTTTTGAATACATGTCCTTCCTTCCATTGCTTCTATTTCCTCCTTTGCTACCACTTTGAAATGTAATGAGCTTGACATGGGAAACATGGTGAATGAAAAGCTGGTTAGAAGGGGGACAGGTCTGCTGGCTTTATGGAGGCTAACCCAACTCCCCTGAAAATATCAGTCTGCCACAAAAAGCCCACTTCCATCTCCGTGTCTACTTCCTGTTTCCCGTTTGTTCCTTTGCATGTATGCCTACTGAATTGAAAAGTAGTTAAGAGGAAATGGTGAGATATTTCAACCTTTCTCTCTTTCATACACACACTTATGTTCCCGTGTGTGTGTGTCTCTCTCTCTCTCTCTATATATATACACACATACACCTCCCAGAAAACATTTCTGAATGATTATATCTATTTATATTATGGTAACTACTTAGAATTGATTAGCTCTGGTTTGAGGCAATTTCTGAAAAAACTAATGAAGCCCCCCCTTTTTCTTTAATGTTTATTTATTTGTGAGAGAGAGAGACAGAGTGTGAGCGGGGGCGGGGCAGAGAGAGACAGAGACACAGAATCTGAAGCAGGCTCCAGGCTCTGAGCTGTCAGCACAGAGCCCCACGTGGGGCTCGAACTCACAAACCGTGAGATCATGACCTGAGCCGAAGTTGGAAGCTTAACCGACTGAGCCACCCAGGTGCCCTGCCTCATGAAGCCCTTTTAATCCCCATTGCACATCCATACTTCTTCCTGTCCCCCTCCAGTGGTTAGTTCTTACCCCCTTACCTCTTTCTGTTTGTTCAGTGCTGAGGAGAAGCCTAGAAATAATGAGAGGGCAGGGACTCTTAGGTGGCTTTATGTGGGGCCAGGCAGAATTACACCTTGAACACAGAAAATAAGCAACTTGGTAGGACTGTCCAGAGGCTCAGAGGCAGGCAGCAGAGGCAAAGAAAGGGGATTTGCTGGTTGATATTAAAACCAGGGGCCTGTCTCCACCCCAATCTCTGTGCCAAGTAGACTACCTGTACTCGTTTCGAGTTCTTCCCCATTCAAAGTTTCATTTGCTCTTTACTGAATACTTGAATTTAGAGCTATAAAACACTTACTTTGAGCATGTGGCCTGGTAGGGTTGGGAAAAATCAGAGAAAGAAAAGAATGGGTTGGGAAGTGCCAATGAAGAAAAAACATGATAGGAGAGTGTGTAAAAAGGCCAGTCCGTGGTAGGAAGAAGCTATATGAATAGAGAAATACAAGCAAATTGGCTAATATAATTTTTTTAAGTTTCAGCAAAAACTTGCAGAAGGACAAAAAAGAGAGAATTTTTATTCTTTCCCATCTTCTTCCTTCATCCAAGTTAGATTTCAAAGTTTGGCCATTCACTTGTTTGGCCACTTTGGAGTGTGAGTCCTGACTTCACTCTGGAGTGATTTATATAGATGTTGAAATGGAAAAGGGGGATGGAGAAAAGGAGCATCAACTCTGGGTGCCAAGTTTTTTCCCCCTAATTTTATTACAGAATGAATGGTACCCTTTTCTGGAATCAGGATTGTTTTTGGCAGGAGGGGGTGGGGTATCAGGATAAAGGTTACTGAGCTCATGCCCAAGTGTCTGGTCTCACCAGTAGGATTTTTGGATATTTGGCTGTTCCTATCTTCATCACGTTCCTGGATGCACTTGTTGCACTACAGATGCCAGAATTCTCTACTCTTCTAACTCGGGGAGTTAGAAGAGGGAGTGTTGTTAGAGATAGATTTGAAGAAATGTCATATAGCTGAATAAAAGTACTCATTAAGTAGTGTAGGCTGATTCTAGTGGCTAAATAAACTTCAGTTTTTAGAAGTTAGATATTATTAACAGTTGCCACTATTCCTTTTTCTGTTTTTAATGCATCTTCATTGTTTTCCTAGTTTAAGGTCACAATTTAATGCTAATTAAATCTCTTAAATGCACTAAAAAGTAGAAAATATACAAAATTCTGAAAATAATAAGTTAGTAGGCACGGGAGTGGGGTGTATGTCTAATAAATTGGCCTTGGAGTAGTCTTTAACTTGTCTAAAGTTAAAATCACTCTATTGTAGCCTAGTGTAAGCGGAATGGATCCGCCTTTTGGGGATGCCTTTCGAAGCCACACCTTTTCAGAACAGACTCTGATGAGCACAGATCTCTTAGCAAACAGTTCAGATCCAGATTTCATGTATGAACTGGTAAGTAACACTTTCTTGGATTCTGCTTTAATTGATTTGGGGTAAAAATGTTGTGGTATCTTTTTTTTTTTTTCATTTATAAATGCCTGAAAAGAGAAAGGATGTCAAGTTTGATTCTCGTGACTGTCAGTCTAGTAATTTTAGACGGCTAAAATTGAAAAGAGTAAAAGGAAGGCAGGTGGGTGAGGGGATGGGTGAAATAGGTGAAGGGGATTACCATGAGGAGCACTGGGTAGTGTATCGAATTGTTGGATCACTGTATTGTATACCTAAAACTAAAATAACACTGTATGTTAATTATACTAGAATTTTAAAATATGCATTATAATTATAAAAAAATAATTCTATACATATACACATGCACACACATAAAAGAAAATAGAGGAGAGTTTACCTTTAGATAAGTCCAGCTTTTGTTGATGAGGATGGGAAGCTTTTTTGATATGCCTAACTGCTAACGGGCTCTTCAGCTGGGATATTTAGGAATGATAACGTTGAGCAAAGCATCTGATGCAAAGAATGTGAGGTAAAAATAGCAATTCCAAACAGTATACTTATTACTTATTCTCAAGGTAAATAGACACCTAAGAGTACTAAAAAAATTTTTTTTTAAATTTTAATTACATACCATTTAAGCAACATGGAAGTATATAAAAACTGAAAAACTAAAACTAAGTACACAAACCGGCTAATTTACTACAAATCATTGAATTGTACACTTGATATAGGTGAATTTTGTGGTCTGTAAGCTGTATTTCATTAAAGCCATAAAAACACGCAGAGACACACATATAAAAGCAAAAACAAAACAAGAAAAGCCCCAAACAAATGGAAAAATCAAAACAGAACAAAAGCACACCGAAAAAGTGAAAATTTTCCTTGTTTCCTTCCTGAACCTCCACCCTCCAAACTTTCCTCCCCAAAGATAGGTACTCCTAACAGAGTTTTTCTGCTCATATATAAATATATGAGTATTTTAAGTTGGGTGACATATTCGTAGATACGGTATTCTGTAACTTAATCCTTTTAACATAAAGACTCATGGTGAGCAGCCTTTTGTGTTAGTACATTAGACCTTAACTGCAAACTGCATTCTTTTTAATGACTGCATAGTCTCACTGACCTATTTTAAAAATCCTATGTCTGTTCATGAGGAGTATCATACTTGTGAGAAGTAATATAGTCCCCATGCCCAGGTGTTGTTAACAAGGTCTTACTGAAAATCATACCCTTCTGTGGCTGAGTTTCAACTCTTCTTTGGTTTGCTCTTTGTCTCAATATTAAGTTCTCATTTAAGAAGACAGATCCTTCTGTGATGAAGGTAAGGTCTTCATTATTTGCTTTGTAATTGAAGCTCGTTTCTAAGGAGTTCCTCAAATCCTAAGTCAAAGATCAGGAAATGTAAAGCTTTTTCAGGAAGAGTGTTTATAGTAAAGTTCAAGAGCCCTTGATATTTAGACCATACCTAAGCCTCCCAAGGGGCATATTTTCCCTTTTTTTTTCCTTGCGCCGGGAAATGATATTGTATGGAATGGTAAAGTGACCTGTAAATAGCCTTTATCTTAAAATAGAACAGACCAGAGGTCAAGTACTGATTTATCAATTTGATATATGGATGTGAGGATGGAGGTGAATGTTTCTTTCCTAAAATGTGGTGTGTGATTTTTTTTTTTTTTTAACTTTTCTCAGGATAGAGAGATGAACTATCAACAGAATCCTAGAGACAACTTCCTTTCTTTGGAGGACTGCAAAGACATTGAAAATCTGGAGTCTTTCACAGATGTCCTGGATAATGAGGGTGCTTTAACCTCAAACTGGGAACAGTGGGATACATACTGTGAAGACTTAACAAAGTATACCAAACTAACCAGCTGTGACATCTGGGGAACAAAAGAAGTGGATTACTTGGGTCTTGATGACTTTTCTAGTCCTTACCAAGATGAAGAGGTCATAAGTAAAACTCCAACTTTGGCCCAGCTTAATAGTGAGGACTCTCAGTCTGTTTCTGATTCCCTTTATTACCCTGATTCACTTTTCAGTGTCAAACAAGCTCCTTTGCCCTCTTCATTCCCTAGTAAAAAGATCTCAAGCAGAGCAGCTGCCCCTGTGTGTTCTTCTAAGACTCTTCAGGCTGAGGTCCCTTTGTCAGACTGTGTCCAAAAAGCAAGTAAACCCACTTCAAGCACACAGATCATGGTGAAGACCAACATGTATCATAATGAAAAGGTGAACTTTCATGTTGAATGTAAAGACTATGTAAAAAAGGCAAAGGTAAAGATCAACCCAGTGCAGCAGAGCCGGCCCTTGTTGAGCCAGATTCACGCAGATGCAGCAAAGGAGAACACCTGCTACTGTGGTGCAGTAGCAAAAAGACCAGAGAAAAAAGGGCTGGAGCCTCTTCAGGGTCATGCCACTCCAGCTTTGCCTTTTAAAGAAACCCAGGAACTATTACTCAGTCCCCTGTCCCAGGAGGGTCCTGGGTCAATTGTAGCAGGAGAGAGTAGCAGCCTTTCTGCCAGCACATTGGTCTCAGATTCATCCCAGAAAAAAGAAGAGCACAATTATTCCCTTTTTGTCTCCGACAACTTGGGTGAACAGCCAACCAAATGCAGTCCTGAAGAAGATGAAGAAGACGAGGAAGATGCTGACGATGAGGACCATGATGAAGGATTTGGGAGTGAGCATGAACTTTCTGAAAATGAGGAGGAGGAAGAGGAGGAAGAGGATTATGAAGATGACAAAGATGATGATATTAGTGACACTTTCTCTGAGCCAGGTATGGTAATGCTTGGAGGCTTACCAGAATGACCTTTCTGCTATCTTGAGATACGGGTATTTTCTTTGTCTTAGTTTGGGGATCAAATGACTTACTATCTTGGATCAGATATGGAATTGCTTTTTTCTATTCAAGCAGTTCTGAAATAATCACTGCTGCTCTTACAGGCTATTCTTCAGGAGCTTCTTCTTAATTTATCTTATGTTAAGGGACCTACTTTGTTACTCTCTTCAGCAGCTGTGCAAAGATACCAAGAATAGATTGACTTAAAAATATTCCTATTTATACACATGGACTTCTGTTACAGTCGAGGCAAGTTAGGAGGGCCCACAATGGTAAACCAAGTGACGATGGTTTGTATTACTTATGCTTGTAACCAGCAAGGCCTCCTTAGTCAATAATGTAAAAAAGAGCTTTTTCTTTGTGTCTGCCCCATCTTTCATTCACAGTGTTTTTCCATTTAAGAAAAATACATGCTGTAATTTAATGCGTATGCAGGCTACTCTGCTTTATTGATGTACAGCACATATAAATAAACGGGAGAAAGAAAAGAAACCTGTGGGAACTGGTTCCCTTCATTCAGCATTTACGTGCTCGGGCTGTTGCCACTGTTGGCTTGTATAGTATTTATGAAAATGGTATTGCCAAGTGGCACACAGTTTAAACTGCACAAAGAAGTAAAGATCTTCAAATTTAAGCAAAAGTTATTTTCTTCAAAAATAATGTTGATACTATAACTTGTACATAAAAAAACGAAGTTAGTTTTTAAACTTTATCAGTTGTCAGAGAGAGCCCTTTTGTTATGATTGCTGGAATTTCTAGCAGTATAAACATTAATATTTAATTTTCAAAAAGGCTTTTAAGCCACGGTAGCTGTATGGTAGCCCTTGAAGCACTATTATTGCCGAAAGACTTACCTTTAAGGAAATCTTTCTATTGTAACAGATGCTTAGATGTGTGTGTTTGATACAACCCAATTGTTTGACTTGGGTGGAGTTTTAAGTAAGGAAAGGATCCTTTAAATTTAACGTGGAGGAAAAGGGCTTTTGCCTTTTTTTGGTTTGCTTTAGAACTCTGTGTCGTCTAGGTAGAACACTTGTTTTTCTACTTAGCTGGAAAACTTTCCTGTCAACAAATTAATGAAATCTGCTTTGAGGGTCACCTAGCTGGCCCAGTTGGTAGAGCCTGTGACTCTTGATCTCAGGGTTGTGAGTTTGAGCCCCAGGTTGGGTGTAGAGATTACTTAAAAATTTTTTTTTAAATCTTTTTAAAAAAAAAATCTGCTCTGAGATGTTTCAGGGAAAGTTGTCTTTGTAGCTAGTGGTAAGTTATGTAGCTCCCTCCCATGGGAAGACCAGAGTGCTGTTTATGAGTGGTCATCAAGGTCTATAGATCAGGCCTCTTGCTTTGAGTTCCATACTTAGGATCAGGGTAGGAGGGTAGGGGAAGAGTGAGATAAAGAGATGAGTAATAACTAAGGGAAATGGAAAGCGTGGGGAAAGAGATGCCTTTGCCAGTGGGTACTTAAAGGAAAATATAAATCAGAGGGAGTCAGTCAATCGCACCATCACCAAGGACTGTACTGTCTGTCTCACTTCTGGTTGTAGTTTTGCTTTTCTTTGACTTTCAAGTTCACTTTAAATTCACCCTTTATCTTTTAATGTGGTTTTGCCTGGATAAATGTGTTGAGAGATGAGTAGGTCCCCAAAGAGAGATCACTTGATGAGTTGACCCTCGTTTCCATTTTCTCAGCCTTTTGACTCTCATAGGGAGGGGGGACCAGTGTTACAGTTGGTGTTGCCCTCATGCCACATTCTCTTGCCCTGTCTCCTGTAGAATTATCCTGATTTGTGAGCTTGCTGGTGTTAACCAACACTACTTTGAAACAGAAATGCTTTGGCTGGCACTCAGCAGGGTAAAACTCTCCTCTTGGCTCTGTTTAACAATGCTAAATGTTTGGATGGCATTTAATTCACTCATTTCCAGTTGACTTGAAGTAAAGCCTCTTTGGTTAGTATTACTTGGACAGTTCTCACAAATGGTAATGAATGACATGATTTAACCACATAACCAACACAATTTTGTGGTACTATTTGGGCTTTATTCACATTTGCTAGTGAAAATTTCCCTTTTTCTTGGAAGAAAGAGCTAAACAAGTGACTTCAGGAATGCAAAAGTGAGTTACTGGTAAGAAGCAGGAAGACATTCTTTGAAGCAGAAAAGTGGGGATAGTTGTAGTTTCTTCAGAGTGCTAGTTTTAGAGTGGGTCGATTGGTTTAATTTGCAGCAGACAGTTACAAAGGCCCTTTTGTGATGACTAGCTCCCTTGATGCTGTTTCTTGGCAGTTGGCTACAACAGTGCCTGAGCCTACAAAGCTCCAGGAAAGGTGTAAAATGGAGTTCCAGTCCCTACTTTGGCCTTGCTCCCAAGTTTTAATAGAGCCTATTCTGTGGACAGGCTGTGGCTGTTCGGGGTCATTGGGATTACATGGTTGTAATAATAAGAATTGGGCCCCCAGAAAGAAAGTTTATTTTGTAATCCCTCCTAAACATTTTCACGATTGACTTTACTGGTAGTCTGCACTAACCAACGATGTGTGATTAGAATTTTACAGAATAAACGTGGCCTTTTTGATTTCCATCTGATAATCATGTCAGGAAGGAGTGAGTCAGATCAGTATGGTGATCCAGCAAATGAAAAGAAAAGGGAAAAAGGCTTCATGGAAGTGTTGCGTTAAACAAATGCTTGATTTGTTAAAAGAAAAATATTTCTGAGTGCCTACTTTTGTGTCAGGCACCGTGTGCATCAGGTATTGGCTATCTAGAGATGAACAAGGGAGACATGATTCTTATCTTCATGGAATTTAGAGTTGAGTGGGTTTGTTTACTGTTACGATTTCTCAGTCTTTTAATCCGCTTGTGTGTAGTGTGACTCGGCAAGAGAGAGATGTAGGATGAGGGTTTCTTAAAACTTATTTGACCACAGAACTCACTTGGGGATGAAGGCCTATCTTATGGTAATAGTGTTTCTGAGAACATACTTTGAGAAATATTTAATTACTTAAATGCTAGACTTATGATCTGGGAATATAATTTTTCTGCATTCGAGTTGCTCATGGTGGTCTCTGTATTGCAAAGTGGTCATCTTTAAGAAATCCATTGTGTATGTATGACTGTCTGTGTGTGTGTGTGTGTGTGTGTGTGTGTGTGTGTGTGTGTTATGGTGAATTTGTGGTGTATGTTACTAGAAAATGTTAATACGTTAGTTAGGTCAATACGTTATTGATGGCCCTTCAATGTTTTTTTGGAAAAGGCTGACCGTATATAAATAAATAAAACTGGTAAGTAATTTGAGTGGACTGAAGAAATTGAAATCTTCATCATTCTTTGAATTTGACACAGGATATATGTGAAGAAAAATCCATTGAGACCGTTTAACTAGGCAGATAGGAAAAGAGAGAAGACCAAGAGGAGCTAGACTCCTTGAGTCATGGGACTTGGGTCACCAGTTCCAGGTCTGCCAAGTCACTTAAAGCCTCCATGAACCTGTTTCTTTGTGTAAATAGGGTTAAAAATGTCTTTTTTTTACCAGGCTCTTAGAAGGCTCAAATATCTGTACGTGAAATGTGTAGGTACATTAAATGAGATAGACAGTGTTTTGCCAGAAATCCAGGCCACCTGAAGAGAACTGCTAAGTAGGGGAGAATATCAGATAAGTTGCCAGAGGGATGGGTTGCCTGAGGAAGCTGTATAGGAAAAAATTTCTTTTCTACTTTGGGCTAGGGTAGATTTCAATATGGAACACTAGTTCTTTCATTTTTTTATTAAAGTATAATTGACATCCACTATCCTGTTAGTTTCAAGTGTGCATCGTAGTGATTCGTTATTTTTATATATTACAAAAAGATTTCCATAAGTCAAGTCTGTCACCATACAAAGGGGTTTTTTTTTTTTTACTTATTTTTTTTTATTTTATTTATTTATTTTTAATGAAAGTATGGTTGATATACAATGTTAGTTTCAGGTGTATAATGTAGTGATTCAGCATTTATATACATTATAAAATGATCCCCACAATAAGTCTAGTTACCATCTGTCACATACAGTTATGACAGTATTATTGATTATTCCCTAAGCTGTACTTTATATCCCATGACTTATTATAACTGGAAAAATATACATCATAATCCCCTTCACGTATTTCACCCACCATCCCGTCTCTCTTTGTATCTTGTATACGGTTTGTTTCTTGTATCTATGAGTCTGTTTCTGTTTTGGCTTGTTTGTTCGTTTGTTTCGGTTTTTTGTGGAACACTGGTTCTTGACATTGGTAGGAAGTTGGGAGTGTTTTTGTTGGTCCACCTGCCTGTGTTGAGGTGTTCCCAGCCATACTAGGTTAATACCTGTAGTTTGTTCGAGCCAGTAAGCTTTTCTTGGTGAAAACACCATTTCTGGTGGCACAGTATTGCCCTTGCGCCTTCTCCAAAACTAGGTTGATAACTGGAACAAGATAAAATCCTTTAATTTGAAGTGTAACGGTGGCACAAATAAATAGACCAAAGCCATTGCTTTATGTATCTAACACAGTTTTTAAAAATCAGACTTCTAGGAACTGGATCATGTCTTAAGAAGAACCTGAAGTTCACTGTCACATCCCTTGCCATATTGTTTTAAACTACCACGTGTGCAACTCTCATGCTGTTAATGCTAGCAGTGCTGCAGAAGCTTCTCTTGATTGTTGCCCTGAAATCATTCTGGTCTCCAAACTGATTCTTTTTTAAAAGGTCATGTTTATTGCAGTGTTTATTTTATGTATTTTATGTATTATTTTATGTATACATAAAATTCAGGCTTCTTTAAGTGTATACTTCTTTGAGTTTTGACAAGCGTATGTACTGGTGGTTGTGTAACCATCAGGATATAGAAGAGTTTGATCACCCCCCCCCCCAATGTTCCCTTGTGTTCCTTATAGTCAGCGCCTCCCTCCACCCCCAATGCCTGGAAGCCGCTTTCTAGTTTTGCCTTTTCTAAAATGTCATATAAATGGACCATATTTCTGATTAATCCTTTATTTATTTATTTTGAGAGCAAGAGAGAGCAATTGGGGCAGGGGCAGAGAGAGAGGGAAAGATCGAATCCCCAATGTGGAGCTCAAACGTAAAAACTGCAAGATCATGACCGGAGCCAAAATCAAGAGTGGGATGCTTAACCAACTAAGCCAGCCATGCACCCCTCTGATTAATTCTTAATCTGAAGGAAACCTGGTAAAATTCTCAAATTCTAACTTTTTCCAAAATGTGCAAATGTCATCACTTTCTAGTGTCAGTTCCAGAGGAGTGATGATTTTAGGAGGGAGAGTGGTCATTTTGCTTGGCCAGAAGTGCCCAAGTTTTCCTGGCCACGTTAGGGTTGTATATATCTTGTGTGGGGCCCATCTCCACTCCCCTGCATATCTAGAAGTAGTGATGTGGAATACACTGAGATGGACATTCTCTGAAGGTATTTTAGATTTGTAGGTCATTCTGCGTGAGGTCTGACCAACAGTTCCAGCAGCTCAGTGTTAAGTATGTTCTGAAACTCCCCATTAGTAAGGAAAATAACTTCTTAAAAAGTGAAGTAAATGCAGATTTCTTCCAGTAAGATATTAGACTGTGCATATATGTTTTTATTTGAGAGTCTATGCAAGAATTCTCATTTTTGTACTTTTACAAAACGGTTAGGGTCAGAGGTAGGAAGAAAACCACTCCTGCCTTACAAAATTGTGTCTAGTAAGAGACCATCATAGAAATGCACACACCTGTCTGTCTGGGAATGTTTTGGATGCATAAATTTTAGGAGAAAGACATTAAAAATCACAGTGTCATGTCTTAGTACCATTATCTAATGGTACATTTGACATTCCTGTAGCTGTATTTCATCATTCTCTCAGAGCCTATGTGAAGATACAAAAGATGTCATGTACTAACTTATAAGAACCAAAGAGAAATAGAAGGCGAGTGAACAGTATAGTTATCTGTGTTTATTAATCTCAATATTTTATGAGTTAGAGATTTCCATATTAACTTATTTTATATGGTCTATTATCTTTGACACACCAGTGATGTTTTCAGATGAAATGAATCAAGTGACAGATAGATCTTTTTATTTGCCCCTATTGCTATATTGAAAGTTATAGAACTTAAAAAATTGGGGGTGGGGGGGATTTTTTTTTTTTTAAGGCTATGAAAATGATTCTGTGGAAGACTTGAAGGAGATGACTTCAATATCCTCTCGGAAGAGAGGTAAAAGAAGGTACTTCTGGGAGTATAGTGAACAGCTCACACCATCACAGCAAGAAAGGATGCTCAGGCCATCTGAGTGGAACCGAGATACCTTGCCAAGTAATATGTATCAGAAAAATGGCTTACATCATGGTAAGACGGAATTACAGCCAAACATTTTGTGTCACTTTATTTTTTTTTAATGTCTTTACTTATGTATTTTGAGAGAAAGAGCGCTCAGAGGAGGGGCAGAGAGAGAGGGATAGAAAGACTTATAAGCAGGCTCCATGCTCAGTGTGGAGCCCAATGCGGGGCTTGATCTCACAACCAGGAGATCATAACCTGAGCTGAAATCAAGAGCTGGATGCTTCTGAGCCACCCACGTGTGCCTCGTGTCACTTTACATAGAGACCATAAACCATAATGCTTACTAAGTGTACCTGCGTATTCAGCCATTCCTAGCAAAGTGGAGAGGGGAACAAGAGAGCTGCTATATTTACTTATTACTGCAGAGACACTCACAAGTAGCCTTTACCAGTTGTGAGAGCTGTCACCTAAACGGAGGAAGGCCTGTGCAGAAACAACTTCTAGTCATCTCCTGTTCTATTTATCCTACTCGGGAAATGACCAGGAGACTGCCGATTCCTGACCTGCCACAGTTGCTATAAACCAGAATGGTTGGGGAGAAAGGGGCTGGGCTCCAGCATCTCTATCTTCTGTTCTTGCCCAGTCTCCAGGCTGAAATGTAAACAGGGAGATTGGAATCAAAATGGTAATAGGAAGGGGCGCCTCACTGGCTCAATTGGTAGAGCATGCAACTCTTGATGTTAGAGTCATGGGTTTAAGTCCCACATTGGGTGTGGAGCCTACTTTAAAAAAAAAAAATGGAGGTGGGAAGAAAGGTGGGAAAAGAAAGGAAAGGGAATAATTGTAGAGAAAAGCACTGGAGAGAGGAGAGTTGAATAGTAGGAATCAGGAGAAACTTATAGGCAAGCCAAATTTCCAATGGTGAACAAAGGAAGATGTAGTTAAGTAGAATTTCTTCTTTTATTCTGTATGATCTAAAACCTGTACTGAAAATGGGGAGGGCACTAGTAAGTTTGGCTCTCAGTAAACAGTTTTAGTAATCTCTCATGCTGCAGATTTATGTTGCTAAGCAATTTTGACAACAGGAATTATATCAGAAGTGTATCTGTGCCTCATTTTCCCTTTCCACTGGCACTCAGTCTGTATTCTACTGTTTGTCAGTGTATATGGCCTTCAGATCGGTTTTCTACCAGAAATGAAGACAGGTCCACTAAATAGCTCTAGGTGTCATGTGCCGAGTACTAGGAAAAGTTATTTGGTGTATTATAGTTCACCCCCCATCACTCTTGCCTGCAGTGATAGGGCAAGATCCCTGAGTCTTCTGTAATGTTATTTATCAAACTAACCAAGGAAGAGCTTTCAAAAAAAGCGGTCTTTATTTGCTGGCCTTTTGAGTCCAGCAACAAGGTATGCATGTCTGAGAATTTTTCAGTCATAGCATCAAAATATCTTGGTTTGAGTAAAGTCTCCAGAGTCTTTTCTGGGTGTATATTCTACCCTAGCCCTGATTTTTGGGCTTGGTGAACTTGCCCTCAAGTCCTGAAGTTTGAGATGCTTATTACCACTATGCATATAATTAAGATTCTGACATACCAGGGCTAGAAACTCTAAAGGTGCATAAGGACTTGGCGAAGACTGGCTCTGTGCCATGTTTCCCCCATTTCTTGCAGTTACAAGGTGGGAAGGAGAGGAGGCTAGCCCCTTTAGCATAGGCTGTTAACATGCTGAGACTTCTGAAACATGCCAAGACTTCTAAAAAAGAAAAAAGGTGGAGGGGGAAATGTGGATTTAAAATATGGCTGCAGAATGTGTCTTTTGTTAAATACAGTGATCTAACTTAAATCTCTTTATACCATCTATAGGAAAATATGCAGTCAAAAAGTCACGGAGAACTGATGTAGAAGACCTGACTCCAAACCCTAAAAAACTACTCCAGATAGGCAATGAACTACGGAAACTGAATAAGGTGATTAGTGATCTGACTCCAGTCAGTGAGCTTCCCTTAACAGCCCGGCCAAGGTCAAGGAAGGAAAAAAATAAGCTGGCTTCCAGGTAAATGATAATCATGTTCACCTGTGTGAATAAAGTCTAGGAGGTGAGGTTAGATTCTAAGTGAGCTTTTATGGATGGCCATCAACCTCTTACTCAGATATATGTTTTTATAAATACTACAATGAGAGTATTATAATTTTTCCTTTGAAAATAAAAGATGGTATTCAGACTTCATTTATGCTTCATAGTACCAAGAGATGGTATTATGCTTTTAAAGGGGAGAGGTGAAAGGACTCTCAAGTGCATTATATTACAGCAAGGAAAAGTTTTGTCATAATTTTAATTTTTGTTTTGTGGTAAGTCAAATTTTTTACTGGGATATAATTTACTTGAGGTAAAATATATCCCTTTTAATGTACACTTTTTATGGGTTTGACAGACATACCCAATCACATAAACACCACCACAATCAAGATAATGAATATTTTCCATCACCTTAAAGAATTTCCTCATGCCTCGTTGTAAAGCGAACTCCTTCTCCCACCCCTAATTCCTCACAACCACTAATCCGTTTTCTGTCCCCACAGATTTGCCTTTTCTAGAATGTCACATAGATGGAATTATATGTAGCCTTTTGAATCTGGCTTCTTTGATTTAGCATGAGGAATTCGAGATTCATCCATGTTGCTGAGTAGTATTCCTCTGTAGGGATACACCGTAGTTTATCCATTCCCTAATTGAAGGGGCATTTGGGTTGTTTCTGCTTCTTGTCAGTAATGAATAAAACCACCATAAGCATTCACTTACAGGTGTTTGTGTGAACATAAGTTTGCATTTCTCTCTACATGTTCAACTTCATAAGACATTGCCAAACTATCTATTTCTGAAGTAATAAAGTAAATTTTAAAAAACTTACTGTTTTTCAAAGTAGCAGTAAGTAGTGTTTACATCCCAATTAGCAACATATGATGGTTCCACTCACTTTACATTCTTTTGGTATTGTCAGTTTTTGTTTGTTTATTTTAGTGTACTGATCATAGCTTTATTTTTGGATGTGTGGTAAAATTTTTTAAAAATCAGTTTGGATTAATGACTGTATTGTGTGTTTTTTGGAAACTGAGTTCCTTGATATAAACATCAATAGGCAGTGATTCTCGGTTGCTATTAGAAAATAGTTTGACAGCAGCAAAAAGAAGTATATTCTGAATGTTCACTTAAAAAATAAGTGAACTAATTGCTCCTTCCTTTCACAGGGCTTGTCGGTTAAAGAAAAAAGCCCAGTATGAAGCTAATAAAGTGAAATTATGGGGCCTCAACACAGAATATGGTAAACCTAAACTTTTAAGAATTTAATTAACCTCCTGTTATTTTGCCAACCACTCTCTTTTTCTTCGGTTTTGTTATTTGCTTTCCCTGTATTCTGCCAAGTTTTAGGCCAGCCTCCTTTTTGTTCATCCATTCAGTAAGCTACATACTCTTATTCATTCATGTTCTCCTTTTAGTGAGTGTATCTGTGGCTCCCCATGCCAAATTTCCTCTCTACCCTAGAGAGCTTGTATACTTGTGACCACAATAATCTCCTACTTCCATTTTACAATTGTATTGCTGGGTCAGCCAGTTTTATTGACTAATGTCTATTTGAGTGGATAATTGAGATCTGTGTTTTACAAATTTGATGGCTCCTTAAAAATCATCTGGGTACATGTTAAAATATAGATCCCTAGGCTTCTCCCCAGATCCAATGGATTGGAGTCTGTGCAAGTAGAACCCAGGAGTCCATATTTTTCACACTACTCCAGATTACTCTAGGCAACTATCTTAGCACATATTTGGGAACTGTTGGCTTAGATCAGTGCCCCCCAGTCTTTTACAACATGGCACATGTAAAAAGTTATCATCTCTAAGACATCCTGGAATATAACAGAGTAGGCTGCTCAAGGGAGGGGAAGCCCCTTATGGACTGAGAGGATTATTATTTAAAACACCTGGAACCCTTTTTCAGCACTCTAGAGGTTTGTAAAGCTCTGGTCTTGATCTTCTGTAATAAGAACCATTCTTCCTTTCTTCCTTGCTCTATTACTATTCCTTAAGCCTGGTATCATAAGAGTTTGTATGTTCTTTTGCCTCTAAAATTATGTTCTTCACTGGACAGCTCTTGGGCTACGTTGTATCTGAAAGTGGATCAGTGGCGAAATGACCAGTTGTTATTTGTTTCCAGAGATTTTCTGAAGTCAGCACAATGTCTGGCACATAGGTGCTCACTAAACTTTGTGCAGTTTTCTTAATCCTTTATCTTGATTATCTTGCTTCCACTTGTGAGGGCAGAAAGAGGATTTCCTACTGTGAAGTTTACAACTTGTGAAATGAGCTGATGGTTTTATTTATTAATGGCCACTCAGGAACTCTCATCAGATAAATGAGTTAGGTAAAACAATAGTTGGTTTGTTAGAAAAGAAATCTACTCATTTTCCTATTATTCTTTCTTGCTGTTGAAGCATTCTGACCTTGAGCTCTGTGAGTACATATACACATAATTATTACAATACCATAGGCATTCATATTTCATTTTGGAACCCAGATGACTTACACTGCAGGGAGATATGATGGGCCATTTGGGAGCCTTCTGGCTCTGTGTTTCCTTGGACACTTGTAGGCATCTATCTGTGTGTTGTTCAATTTATGTATTTAACTATAAGTTTGTGTATCTGTGTGCCTGTAGATTTGTGCATTTGTGTATATGCTAATTTACATCTCCACACACATGCTCTGGGTCTGTAATGTAAGTATATTCTGGATTAGGGAACACCTGGGGAATTGCTAAGGGCCAGTTGGAGTGTTTCTGGATGTGTTCTATCTCATTGATTTTTGATAGCTGCCTTAAGTTTTTCTTATTTCCAAAACTAATAAAGCCTCTGTTTTCATGTAGGAATAGGCCTGTCTTTAAAAGGTTATCATTTTCTTCTCAGTTAGTCAGCATGGAGGAAGAGGATCTTCTCATTCATTTATTTCTCTTCCCCTTCTGCCTTCCTTCTCTTCTCCAGTTTCTGGGAAAGAACAGCCAGCCGTAACTATTGGATTAGAAGTCATTTCAGAACCCCATGAGATGCTCTCATGTAGTCTGCCACATGTAGTTTGAAAATTCTTCCTAGGGTTTCTGGTTCATCCCTCAAGAGAGTGGTGCCCTTGATTCCTTGAGATATTTGTCGGTCAGTCAGTTAACTGTTTTGTGGAACACTCATTACTCACCACCCACTGATTAGCTGAGTGGTTCCTGGAATTTGTGATTCAAAAATCTGTGACATTTGAAAAAGAATTTGGGATTTGGAACTATAGGCTGCCAACCTTAAATTAAACTTTATGAAAAATATATTGCATTATCCTTATCTGTTTTTATTTATTTATCTGTATTCTGAAGGTCTCAGTTATTCTGCATTGTATGTTTTGTACTACATAGAATTAAGCACAGCACAGAACCCTTCCTTCATCTTCCCTAGCCCCTTTATTTTAGGATTCAACAACTTATACACTTAAGATGTTAAAATGGAATTTACTTGGCAGTTAGAGGGAAAAGGATTAACAATATCTAAACACAGGAGTTAATGAATTCATCATTTCTAAAGATCAAGCACCCAAATATAAAAGACCACACTGAGAGGGACATCCCTAAGACATCCCCAAGTGGAAAATGAACCAAGTCATGGAAAACTGAGATAGCCCCAAGAGCTAACAAAAAGCAAAAAATTTTAATTTTGATGGACTCCCAATTTGCCCATTTTTCTTTTTATATTTTATATTTTTTGTGTTCTGAGAAATTTAGCCAACTTCAAAATGCAAATATTTTCTTGTATGTTTTCTCCTAGTATTCCTATAGTTTTAGGTTCTACATTTAGGTTTATGGTCCATTTTAGGTTAATTTTTATTTATGGTGTGGAGTGAGAATTGATGTTCATTTTTATCCATATGAATATTCAGTTGATCAAACACCATTCATTAAAAAGATTTTCCTTTTCCCATTCAATTATTTTTTCATCTTTGTCAGATCAGTTGACCCTATATGTATGAGTCTGCTTCTGGACTCTGTATTCTGTTCCATTGATCATTTGTCTACCTTTATGTGAATACAAACTATTTTGATTTCTGTAATTTTATAGTAAATCTTAAAGTCGGGTAAGTTTAAGTCCTTGTTAATCCTACAATTTTGTTTTTTCAAAATTATGTTGGCTATTCTGTGTCATTTACGTGACCATATACATTTTGGAATCTCTTTTTACAAAAAAGCTTACTGAAATTTTGATTGGGATTGCTTTCAATCTGTAGATCAATTTGGAGAGAACTACCATCTTAACAAAATGGAGTCTTCTAATCCATGAACTTGGTATCTCTTTCCATTTATTAGGTCTTCCTTAATTTCTTTGTGCCTTGTTTTATGGCTTTCAGTGTAGAATGCATAACATCTTTTGTTCTGTTACTGGCTATTTAATATTTTTTGGTGCTCTGTAAATGGAATCTTTTTTGAAATCTATTTTCTTAAATTTTTTGTTTTAATGTTTTATTTTTGAGACAGAGGGAGAGAGAGTGCAAGCAGGGGAGGGGCAGAGAGAGAGGGAAACAAAATCTGAAGCAAGCTCCAGGATCTGAGCTGTCAGCACAGAACCCTTTGTGGGGCTTGAACTCACAAACCACAAGATCATGACCTGAGCCAAAGTGAGACACTTAATCAACTGAGCCACCCAGGCACCCCTAATTTTTAAAAAAAATTTTAATGTTTATTTCTTTTTTGAGAGAGAGACAGAGTGACAGAGCATGAGCAGGGGAGGGACAGAGACACACACAGAATCTGAAGCAGGTTCCAAGCTCTGAGCTGTCAGCACAGAGCCCGACGCGGGGCTTGAACCCACAAACCATGAGATTATGACCTGAGCCAAAGTCAGATGCTTAACCAACTGAGCCACCCAGGTGCCCCTGAGCACCCCTATTTTTTTTTTAATGTTTATTTTTGAGAGAGAGAGAGAGAGAGACAGAGAGAGAGAGAGACAGAGCGTGATTGGGGGAGGGACAGAGGCAGATGGAGACACAGAATCCAAAGCAGACCCCAGGCTCCAAGCTGTCAGCACAGAGCCCAACACGAGGCTCTCCGTGAGATCATGGCCTGAGCTGAAGGTGCTGACTGAGCCACCCAGGTGCCCGTGAAATTTTAAAAGTAATTTTAAAAGTAAAATTTTAAAACTCTTTAAAAAGAAATTTTAAAAGTAAAATTTTAAAACTCTTTGCTGCTAATATATAAAATGGATTTTTATATATTATTCTTGTATCTTGTCATCTTGCTAAATTTATTAGTTCCAGTGTAGGTATGTAGATGCCCTGGGATTTTCTGTTTAAGCAGTCATCGTCTGCAAATAGGGATGGCTTTATTTTTTCTTTCCTGTGTGTGTGTGTGTTTTTGTTAATGTTTATTTTTGAGAGAGAGAGTGAAAGCAGGGTAGGGGCAGAGAGAGAGGGGGACAGAGGATCTGAAGTGGGCTCCATGCTGAGAGTAGTGAGCCTGATGTAGGGCTTGAACTCACAAACTGTCAGATCATGACCTAAGCCAAAACCAAGAGCTGGATGCTGAACCAATTGAGAGCCACCCAGGCTGTTTTTTCTTTTTTTTCTGATATTTTTTCTTTTTTTCTTTTCTGATATTTATGCCTTTCATTTTCTTGCCTTATTGCAATATCTAAGACATTGGATAGACATGGTGATTGTCTTGTTTGCAATCTCAGGGAAGGGAACCTTTCACCTTAAAGTATGATGTTGGTGGTAGGCTTTTTTGTAAGATGATACCCTGTATCACTTTAAGTAAGTTGTCTTCTTTTCCTAGTTTCATTTATCTTGAATGGTGTTGAATAATTGTTATATGCTCTTTTTTGCATCTATTGGAACAGTCATGTTGTTCTCCTTTATTCTGGTAACATATCACGTATTTACCTCTTAATATGGTGAATTACATTAATTGATTTTTGATTATTAAACCAACCTTGCATTCTTAGAATAAACTCTACTTGGTTATAATTTAGTTTCCTTTGTATATTAGAGTCTATTGCAAATATTCTATAAGATTCTATTCCAAAACTTTAAGTTGGATTCTGTTGCTAATATTTTGTTAAGAATTTGATGTCTATATTCAAGAGAGACATTGGTCTGTGATTTTTTTTGTAATATCTTTGTCAGGTTTTGGTATTTGGACTATTTTGGCTTTATAGAATGAATTAGGCCATGATCCTTCTTCCACTTTTCTGAAAAGTTTGATAAGATCAATTTTGTTTCTTCATTGTATATTTGATGTAGTTTTCCATTAAAACCCTCTGGGTTTTCTTTTGGGAATAAATTTTGGATAAATTAATACTTTTACTACAAATAGGGTGTTCAGATTTTTCATTTCTTCTTGTGTCAGTTTTGTTAAGTTGCATTTTCAAGAAATGTGACCATTTTTTACCAAATTGTTCAGTTTGTTGGCATAGTATTTTCTTATTATTCTTTCAATGGGTCTAGATTCTTAAGTGACAATCCCTTTTTCATTCCATGTCAATCCAAAAGGTGGAACCCCTTTTTCATTCCAATCAATCATATAGGTGATTGATCTATTTAGCTGGGGTTGGTTGGGGGTGGGAGTGGATATCAATTTTGTTGATCTTTTTAAGGAACCATTTTGGGCTTTGTTACTTTTCTCTCTTGTATGTTTGTGTTGTTTTATTGATTTCTGCCCTTTATGATTTCTCTCCTTCTATTTACTTTTGGTTAACTCTTCTTTCTTTCTTTCTTTCTTTCTTTCTTTCTTTCTTTCTTTCTTTCTTTCTTTTTTCTTTTAAAGCTTCTTAAGGTGGGGATATTTGTTTTTAAAGTTTTGTCTTTGGAGGACTTGAAGGACTTCATTTGATTTATTTAATAAACATGTATTAACATCTATGATTTGATATACAGGCACTATCATAGGTCTTAAAGCCATGAAGACAAGTAAGGAAATTGCTTACAGGATAGTAGACATTGATACATGTCTACAGTGTGTTATCGAAAATGGCACATCATTTGAAGTTAGTCCCTTTGGATAAGAAAGCTTATAACCATTACTACTTAATATTTTCTTACACATTTTCCATTTTTGAACCAAATAACTGTTACTACATAATAAAAAGCAAATTCTTCCATGTCAGTGACGTGTTCCAAGTGTCTTGTTCTGTCTTACAGATAATTTATTGTTTGTAATCAACTCCATCAAGCAAGAGATTGTAAATCGAGTACAGAATCCAAGAGAGGAGAGAGGACCCAACATGGGGCAGAAGCTTGAAATGCTCATTAAGGATACTCTTGGTAAGAAGAATATTGGAAAAATTAATAACAGTAACATGTAGTGTAAGATACATGATTTAAGGAGATACTAAGTTCTTTTAAGGAAAAACCCAAATGCTTTTATTGTAGTTACTTTTCTTTACGAGTTGTTTTGTCTTTTGAGATTTTGCATTCATAAACATGTATTGCTGGTTACCACAATTTGTTATTTATACTTCATTACTGAACTATTTTAACACTTAGGAAAGATGAACTTCTAGCAACTTTACCTTTTGTGAGGAAAGGAAAGATCCCTGAGCTGTCAAGCCTATAATTTGTACTTTGGTGGAGGTTCTTATCTGTACATTTACTCATTAGTACATTTCACGGGATTCTAATAAACTTAGTTGTGTGGTTTTCCCTGGACAGATTATATAACATGGGGAGGAACAGAGAGGCAGGCATCCAGAAATCAAGTAGAGGAATACCTGATGGAGGAAAGAGGGAGATAATACAGACATGAGAACTCTAGAGGTGCTGGAGCTTAGGGGCCATAGGAGCAGATCACCTTGGCAGTAGCATCCCAGGACATTGCAGCATAGTGCAATCTGTGAGAACCTTGAAGCATCATAAAATTGGTTCAGCTGTTTCATATGTTCTTTAACAATATTTATTCTAGGACGGTCTTTTAAAAACTGGTTGTTATGTACTCATTATGTAGAGTGACATACTTCAGCTATCTGAGAATTTTCTTCCAGTTCATTTTTCCCCAGGATGCTGATTGTGTATTGAATCAGGTCACTCAAAAGAATTCGAGCTTACTTTTTTTTTTAAGTTTATTTATTTATTTTGAGAGAGAGGGAGAGAGAGAGAGCAAGCAGGGGAGGGGCAGAGAGAGAGAGAGGAAGAGAGAGAATCCCAAGCGGGCTCTTCACTGTCAGTGGGGACCCCAGCTTGGGGCTCAAACTCACAAACTGTGAGACCATGACCTGAGATGAAACCAAGAGCCGACCGTTGAACCGATTGAGCCACCCAGGTGCCCCTAGAGCTTACTTTTTAATAATTATTTAGTTCCTTACCTGAATTCTAGAGTAACAAACACTATAAATCATTCTATTTTCTTAAAACTGTAAATATCTCAGAATTTTTTTTACATTTCTGTTAAGACAATTTTTCTTACTTTTAGTTACTATAAATTCATTCAAAGTTTTTTCAGTGCCTGCCATATGGCCCAGTGTGGGGGGATATAGGGTTGAATAACAGACTTGGTCACTAGTCTAAAAATGGAAGACCAAGAATAAACAGAAAAAAATAACAAATTGTGGCAATCACTGTGAAGAAATCAAGATGTTTCCATGGAGTAAAGTGAGCAACAGTTTATTTCTTTCTATCTATCTATCTATCTATCTATCTATTTATTTATTTATTTATTTATTTTTAATTTTTTTAATGTTTATTTATTTTTGAGACAGAGAGAGACAGAGCATGAACGGGGGAGGGGCAGAGAGAGAGGGAGACACAGAATCGGAAGCAGGCTCCAGGCTCTGAGCCATCAGCCCAGAGTCTGATATTTGTTTATTTAATATAATTTATTGTCAAATTGGCTAACATACAGTGTGTAAAGTGTGCTCTTGGTTTTTGGGATAGATTCTCATGGTTCATTGAACAGTTTATTTCTATTTATACAGAAATACTTCTCACAGCTACCAAAATGATTGCATTTTCTTTGATTAAAAATAAATGCAGATTGAATGCTTCCATGCATGTGTCCACAATGCATGTTTCTGATGGTCTTTGAAATTATTAGTTTCTCTTTGTCAGCATTGTGTTCATACTGAAGGTAAAATATTCTAGTATATTTGAAAGGTAGTTTGGAAATCATTGGTAAAATTAGCAATGCATATAGATATTAGCAAAATAGTTTCATAAAGTTTGGCAACATTTATGCTTGAAGGCCAAAGGAGAAGGTTTGTAAGTGAGATCAAGGGCCAGGAAAGAGGGCTTCCTCGGGTGTTCAGAAGGGATAAACAGCTAACATTTACTGGGTACATACTATGACCTAGGACCTGTCTGCTAAGGTTGTTTAGTCATTTACTTTCACAGTTCTGTGAAGGAGGTATTATTACTCTAGTTTTACAAATAGGAATTAGAAAACACAGCAAGGTATTAAAGTATCTTATGAGTCCCACAATCAATAAGTGGCCGAACCAGGAGTAGAAGTTCTTTGAGTTCCAGTGCTCACACTGCCTCCACATACCATCATTGAGCCCTATCATCTGACTCTCATCTCTGTAGTCTGACCTGAATAGTTTATCATTGGCCCCCTAATCGCTTCATCCAGTAGGCCTACTTGAGAATTTCTTTTTCTTGACACTCATTGTAACATTTGGCACTTTTGAGTATTTTTCTGGAAACATTTTCTTTATTTTAAGATCTGCATGCCTTGTTTCCTATCTTTTTACCAAAAAACAAACAAACAAACAAACAAAAAAACAAAAACCCAAACAAACACTAGTGGTGTCTCTGTGGCTCTGGCAAAACCAGTGGTCTGAAAATTAAAGTCATGTTTCCAAAAAACAGAAGTTTGTTTATTGTAGTGGTTAAAATCAGAGTATTTGAAATCAGTTCTAGATTGAACTCCTGGCCCTACTACATACTACATGAGGACCCTACGAAAGTGACTTCACTTCCCTCAACCTAATTTTGTTCATCTATAAAATAAGGACAATTGTGTGGATTAATTGAGAAGAGTGCATATAAAACACTTAGCACCCTGCTGAGCACATAAATTCTCAATATTCCATAAGTGTTAGCTGTTGATGTTACCATATTACATCTTAACCATTTAGGTTTTTTTCTTTTTTCTTAAAAGTTTTATTTCCACCTTATTCCTAAAATCCATCATTCATATTTTAGAAAATTGAAGATTTTTTTCATGACAAAGTCAATTAAAATTAGTCAAATGCTTAAGTTGCATGTTCACAACATATTAACCTGATAATTATTTGTGATATAATTGGCTAACAAGATAGATCTAATTTTTCTATTTAGGTATTCCAAACAGTATAACATTTCAGTGATTACTGCTTATCAGTAATTAATAATTCTTTTTGCTAAGTTTTGGGAAATGACTTATAGTTACTAGGTAAGTTCACAGAATAGTAAAATGAATATGTAATTATTATATTTACAGAATTACCTTTTCAAAAATAGAGTTGTACATATGTATCAAAATAGAGTAATGCAAAATGAAACAAAACTAAGAACTGTATATTTATACAGAAAATAAACAGTAAAGGGGTTCTTGGGTGGCTCAGTTGGTTAAACGGCTGACTTCAGTTCAGGTCATGATCTCGTGGTTTGAGTTCGAGCCCTGCATTGGGCTCTGTGCTGACAGCTCAGAGCCTGGGGCCTGCTTCCAATTCCGTGTCTCCCTCTCTCTCCACCCCTCCCCTGCTTGGTCTCTCTCTCTTTCTCTCTCTCAAAACTAATAAACATTAAAAAAAATTTTTTTTAAAAACACAAAAAACCCAAGATCACCTCAATTACCCAAAATACAAGATGAGATTGAAAAACTACCATTCATTTAAAAAAATAAAAAAATAAAACAGTATGAAAGATCAGAAGTTTATTTTGAACAAAACTGTATTTATGTAGAAAACACTTAGGTGAAGAGTGGATTCTAACTATCAATATTTTCCTAAACAACCAGTTACTTTTTACCTCATGTAGATTAATTCAGTATGCAAATAGGAAGTCCTGGTGAATTTACTTGACTTTTTCTTCAAATGGATTGATGCTGTTTTAATATTTTATGTATTCTTTCAGTGCCTTTCTGTCTTTAATGTTCTTTAAAATAATTTTCAGTTCTTTTATTAGGTAGAGGGAGGAACTTAATATTACAAGTAAAGATTCTTTTTACCTTTTTAGTTTTTAATTTAAAGGCCTTATATGTTGATAAACGTGTATATAAAGGTCAATTTCAAATTCCTTGACTCACATTTTCTTTCCTTTAAAAAAATTTTCTTTAATGTTTGTGTATTATTTTTGAGAGAGAGAGAGAGAGAGAGAGCACGAGCAGGGGAGGGGCAGAGAGAGAGAGGGAGACACAGAATCTGAAGCAGGCTCCAGGCTCTGAGCTGTCAGCATAGAGCCCCACGTGGGGCTCAAACTCACAAACCCTGAGATCATGACCTGAGGCTAAGTCGGATGTTTAACCAACTGAGCCACCAGGTGCCCCTTTCCTTGAGTATTTAAATATGCTTCTCCGGTTTTTGTTTTTTTTTGTTTTTTTTTTGGCATAAAATGTTTCTGTTAAAAAGCTAATAATTGCCTAGTTTTTTTTTTCTCCTTATAGGTCATTTGCTATTTTTGCCAAGTTGTCAACAGGATTTTTTCTTTTTTTTTCTTTTTTTAATGTTTGTTTTATTTTTGAGAGAGGTAGACCACTAGTGGAGGAGGGGACAGAGGATCCAAAGTGGGCTCCACACTGACAGCAGTGAGCTCCACACGGGGTTCAAACTCCCGAACCCACGAGATCATGACCTGAGCCAAAGTCAGATGCTAAACCAGCTGAGCCATCCAGGCACCCTTTTCTTTTTCTTTAAATCCCAGTAATTTCACTAGACTTTGTCTTGGAGTTGGTCATTTTAGGTTGATATTGTCATGTGTGTACTGTGCTCTTTCAAATATTACTATTTGACCTGTTTCCTTGCTTTGTTTTGTTTTTGTTGTTCAGGGAATTATTATTTGTGGGTTGGACCTTCTTTGCCTAGCTTCGGTATTTCCTATGTATATTTAGTTTTTTATCAGTTTTTTGCTTCTTCTTTTTTTATTTTAAAATTGTTTCTTGTTTGCACCTCCATGTCTCTTGAAAGCATTATTGTTGTGTTTATTTGCTGCTCTTGTATTTTTTTGTTTTTTCTTAATTTCAGAAATTAATTTTTCTTCCAGTTTTTTTCTGAGTTCTGTCACCTTATTTCTGAGTTTTTCTATTTCTGATTATTTTGTCCCTTCATGTAACATTTTCTCTAATGTGTTTTAGTTCATTTTGAATATCCTTGCATTCGTTCTGAAATAATAGTAGGTTCTGACCATTTAGGATAATAATAAAGGATATATATGGTCGTTTTGTGGTCATATCTGCTAGGATATTCATTGTTTGTAGGAATATTCTTCTCTTTTTTCTTATAATAACTTTATATGGGATTTTTGACCTTGATATTTTTCTATTCATTTGTATGTGAATTTGGTTTTTCTGAACTTTGAAAGTTTGGTTCACAATAGCTTTCCTGACTTCAGGCTTTACAGAGTTCTCTGTTTTTGTTAATATAAAACTATGTTTTGTATTCATTTATGAGATGGTGTATAGTCTAGCCACACGAAGGGGACACAGGAGAGGAGCAGGAAGAAAGCTTATCCTAGAGAAACAAAGTCACCACATGCCACAAGGGGGCCACATGAAGGAAGCACTAAGGGAGAAGACTCAACAAAGCAGGTAGGGAAGAGACAGAGAAGAGAGAGAGACATGAAGTGGGAGAAAAACAAAGGAACCTGGGGACAAGTGCCTTTATTGGATGCTGAGGTGATATGCAAAAGCAAAGGGTGGGAGGCAATTTTTTTGGTACATTTGTATGTCACTAGCCCACAGTCAAGTGAGGGCAAGAAGAACTTGTGGCAGGGCAGGTGCACAGGGCAGCTTGCTTTCTGAAATTTCTTGTTCTCTGCTCCTCTCCCATTTTATCTGCACTGTCTCTTTCTTTCATATCTATTGTTCCTGTCTTACTCAATTTTGATTCTTACCAATCCTGGCTCTTCTCATGCAAGGGAGTCCTGGTTGGTCAGTTTTTAGTTCACAGAGGCTAGACTGCTCCAGCCCCTCAACACCTTATTGCGGGCTCCTTGCACTCACCTTGTACTCACTATTCATTTGGACAAAAATCCCTCACGGCTTCAGCTGTGTTCTCATGTTGGTTTCCTGTGGCTTCCAGTGCATAACCTGTTGGCTATTTTATGCTTTTGTTCTCAGGTCCAATTACTCCCTTTTGACTCATCCTACACAAATGTTGGTAATGTTAATACCATGGAGGTCTTGTCACTTTTGATAGTTTGTTTGAACCCTTTCGGATTTTGGGGTTTGTGGAGATAACTTGTCACTTGTTAATGTTTTCCATGGGTTTATGGTTTTTCTGCTTAATCTCTTTATATGGGGAACTGAGGAGATTAAAAATCTATACAGCTTTGTAACAGTCTTTTCAGAATTCCCCTCTGGAGCAGTTTAAATAAGTTGGAGTTTCTTTTTCTTAAAGATTTGGTAGAATACTCTTTCAAACTGTCTCATCCTGTGTGTTTTTTTTGTGATTAACTCTTTGAAAACTTTCTGTGTTCTCTCTGATAATTTGTATGTCAGATTACAAGCTCTTCTGGAGTCAGTTTTGATAATTTATATATTCCTAGAAAATTACCCACTTCCTCCATGCCCTCAAATTTATTAAAATTATCTTCATACTCCTCTGTATCTGTGGCTAGTGCTTCATTTTCATTTGTTTATGTCTACTGTGTTCACCTTCACTTCTTGAATTGGTTAATTACAGGTGGTTCTGCTTCCCTCCCCGCCCCCCACCCAAACAACCAGCTCTTGAATTTGTCAGTTCTTCTGATTAGATGTTAGTTGCTTAATTCACTTCTTTTTATTCTTTCTTGTTCATTATATAATTAAAAACCTTTGAAATTTCTTCTGAGTGCTGTGTTAGCTATATCCCAAATTCTGATGTCATATTTCATTGTTTTCTGAATACTTTGAAATTTTATGCTTGATTTACTCTGTGACCCAAGAATTGCTTGAGAGAGATTTAAAATTTTCCAGAAGGTAGATATTATTATTTTCTAGTTTTGTTATTAACTATTCTTTTTGTGTGTGTGATTTAAGATTTTTTTAAGCTATCTAACATATGATTACATTTATTTATATTTGTTACATTTATTACAACCTATTTAAATGTTCTGTGGGCACTTGAAAAGCAGATACATTTATTATGTTAAGACTCCCATTATATTGGAGCACCTGGTGGCTTGGTTAAACATCTGACTTTGGCTCATGTCATGACCTCACAGCTTGTGAATTTGAGCCCCACCTCTGCTGTCAGCACTGAGCCAGCTTTGAATCCCCTACCCCTGCCCTGCTCATGCTCTCTCTCTCAAAAAAATAAACTTAGTAAAAAAAAGACTCTGTTATATGTTGGTTAGGTCATATTAATTACGTCTCTTTTTCCTTTTCATTTTTGTAGAGGTGTCCATTTACTCTATGTAAAACTGAGAATGAGCACCCACCACTAATGTATTTCATTTTTTCTCCTATTTTCCGAGGTTTTGCTTTTGAATGCTGGAGTGCTTGAATGGGAATCCTTACCAGTAGATCTTTATTATGAATTGTAATCTTTACATCATGAAGCATACTTCTTTTGTCTTATTAATAGCTTTTTCTCTGAATTCAGTCTTGTCTGATATTATAATCATAAATACAGCTTTCTTACTATTTATATTTTCTTAGTATATCTTTGCCTACTCTTTTATTTTCAGTCTTTCTGAATCACTTCATACTAGACACATCTCTTTTAAAAACATTTAAATTCAAATTTAATTTTGATAAGCATATTATAAAATTCACTTTTAGATTTTTATATATACCATATAGTCCTTAATTTGTCAGACTGGGAGTTTTTCTTTAATAGGTGAGTTGAACTCATTTTTTATTTATTGATACATGTTTGATTTTAGTTTTGTCATCAAAAAATCTGTTAGCCTTTGTTCATATGGCTGTTGCCTTTTTATATCATTCACTATATGATCCATTATTATAGTTTCAGTATGTGTTCTTTGATAATTTGTAAGCTCTGCATTGTTATCTTGTGAGTTGACTTTTTTAGTTACAACGTATATATTTTTTCCCTTAACTTTTCATTTAAGAAAAGTAGAAATAGTACACTGAACATCTGCTTATCATTCAGCTAGATTCACCAGTTGTTAATATTTTGCTGCACTTGCTTTATTTGGATATCTACTTATTTTCATTCCTAAGTATCTGAAGGTAACTTCTAAACATACCCTTCATCCCTAACTACTTCAGCATGTATTTCTTGAGAACAAGGACATTCTGAGAATAAGGCACAATACCATTTTCACATCCAAGTACTTCAACATTGATACAATATCTATATGGAGTCCATATTTAAACTTCCCCATTTGTCTCAATAATGTCCGTTAGAGCCTTTTTGGTTTTGATCCATTAAGTACCATGCATTACATTTATTTATATCATTTTTCTCCTTTAATCTAGATCAGTCTCCCAGTGTTGTGTTTATTTTTTCCTATGAAAAATCTAGGTAGCTGTTCTTGTAAAATGTCCCAACATCTGGAGTTGTCTGTTTCCTCATGATTACATGCAGTTAAATTTTTTTGGCAAGAATCTTCATAGGTGATTATCCTTCTCATTCCATCAATCAAGAGGCACATATATCAGTTTGTCCCATTATTGGTCATGTTAGATTTAGTCACATGATTGAGGTAGTGTCAATTGTCTCGTTTTTTTACAGTATCTTTTGACTTCTTCCTGGGAGCAGTGACTAGATATTTTTATATTTCCATCTTGTTTTAATCATTTATTTTCTCATTACTTTTAAAACGTGCTTATACCTCTGTTATTTGACTTATTTTTTTTTTGAGTTTTTTTTTTAATGTTTTATTTATTTTTGAGACAGAGAGACAGGGCATGAACGAGGGAGGGTCAGAGAGAGAGAGGGAGACACAGAATCTGAAGCAGGCTCCAGGCTCTGAGCTGTCAGCACAGAGCCCGACGCGGGGCTCGAACTCATGGACTGTGAGATCGTGACCTGAGCTGAAGTCGGCTGCTCAACCGACTGAGCCACCCAGGCGCCCCTTGAGTTTTTTTTGATGTTTATTTATTTTTGACAGAGAGACAGAGACAGAGCATGAGCAGGGGAGGGGCAGAGAGAGAGGGAGACAAAGAATCCAAAGCAGGTTCCAGGCTCTGAGCTGTCAGCACAGAGCCCGATGTGGGGCTCGAACTCACAGACCACGACATCATGACCCGCCTGAGCCACTCAGGCACCCCTGTTATTTGACTTATTGATTTTGAAGTATCTTTTGACTCCAGCTGTAGGAGATGAGGGAGATGAAAAACTGAACATACACTGTCTTCTACCTTTTTTTCCCCTCTTCTCTTCCAACTTTTGTTTATTCATTCACTTTCTTTAAAATGAAGAAAAGTGGGGGGGGGGGGGGCACCTGGGTGGCTCAGTCGGTTAAGTGGCCGAATTTGGCTCGGGTCATGATTTCGCGGTCCATGAGTTCGAACCTCGAGTCGGGCTCTGTGCTGACAGCTCAGAGCCCGGAACCTGTTTCAGATTCTGTGTCTGCCTCTCTCTGACCCTCCCCCGTTCATGCACTATCTGTCTCTGTCTCAAAAATAAAGGTTAAAAAAAATTTTTTTAATAAAAAAAGGGAACATAAACTTAATCCAGTAGTTCTAAAAATTACTGAAAACATCCCTCAGATCAGAGTTTTCAGTTACATGGGTGAAACCCATCCATGGGATGCACAGAGGCTGGAGAAGTTGGAAGAGACTGGCTGAAAAAACAGAGCAAACATGCTGGGCTGGGGAACAACGCTTGTTGGTGGGTGTGGGTTTGGGCTTGGACTATTTTTTGGAACCTATTACCTGTCATCTCCCCCACTTAAAAATGGTGATTAACCATTCTTCATTATTGGTTTGACCTTTCTAATCTAAAAATTATAGGCTCCGGAGCACCTGGGTAGCTCAGTCAGTTAAGCATCTGACTCTTGGTTTCAGCTCAGGTCATGATCTCATGGTCTTGGGATCAAGCCCCGTGTTGGGGTCTGTGCTGAGCATGGAGCCTACTTGGGATTCTCTCTCTCCCCCCCAGCCGCTCGCCCCCCCTCCCTCTCTGCCCTCCCCTCCCCCCATCTCTCTCAAAATAAATACACATTTTAAAACTGTAGGCTCTAATCTGACGAGGAGATTGAATTTCTATAGTAGCAAGCAGCTGAGTACTCATTTGGACTGGTGTCAAGCTGGGGGCCACCCCTGACCTTCAGATCTGCCTACTTCTCACCTTCCATCTATGCCATCGCCAATTCTGTGCCTAAGTGTGCCTTATTTCTTTTTCCTAGGTCTCCCAGTGGCTGGGCAAACCTCAGAATTTGTTAACCAAGTGTTAGAGAAGACGGCAGAAGGCAATCCCACTGGAGGCCTTGTAGGACTAAGGATACCAACATCAAAAGTGTAATCAGCCTCATTGGACCACTGGTCAGAAATGTCTGTTTGTCACATTATTCATTGTAAATTTTCATTCTGTTTTGCATGTCAGTTTAGCATTATGTAAACATTGATTAGGTTACATTGTTTTAAGAACTAAGTAGCATAAGTGAAGCATGATCCAAAATACTTGATTATTGCATTTTCAGAGCATAAACCATGGTTAAAACTGCTACTGGCATCAGAATTGGAACGTGTACATTTAAGTAAACGTTTAGGTACAGATTGCGAAAATCTGTTAAAGTCAAACAAGTTTCGGAGGAGTGAAGATACTAGTAAATGCCAAATACTGTGGCGGGTTTATGCTCTGAACCACACAAAAAAATTGAGGAAGCATTTTTTTAAACAGTCCGTTTAGATTGTTTTTAGAATTATTCCTTCTGTTCTGATTTTTCCACAACCATTAATCTCACTTGTACATGGCACAACCCAGCACTCATGCCCATGTGCCATATTAGAAGTTCATTTTCCGAGCTCAATATGGTATATATAAATATATATATAGATATATATATAATGTCTGTGCAAGTAAGAAAAAAAAGCATATTCTTTGTGCCTTGTATTTTGGGGAAACTATAAAACTGGTAATATTTTGTATGATGAAAACCCTACTGAGGAGAAACAAGATATATAGATGGAGAAATTATGGGGTTTAAATGTTTTTTTGTTCCAACTCTTTTTCAAATTTTTTGAATGTATATAGGACTATGTTGAAATGTAGATATATGCCACAGAGTCTGTGTATTGTATAAAAAACAAAACAAAAAAACAAACAAAAAAAAGATGGCTCTAGAAAACTCCTATTTCGGTACTTGACCGGAAGAAGACAAATACTTGCACATTATTGCGATTGTTTTATTTTTTGTACCAAAGACAAATGCAACTGATATGGCAAACTGCCAGTCTAAGTAAAGTTTTGCACAGCTTACATGATACTGTATGAATGTATGAAAAACAAAGGAAAAAAAACCCAGAAAAATGAAAAGGTCAGGGTTAGGGATCTTACTGAACTGTGAATCTTATTTCTGTTTGGGTCCAATTATCTACAGAAGGAGCATCCACACATACAGATATTATTTTGCCGTTCCTCTCATTCGCTTCCATAGTAGATAAGTTGGTGGCCATTTAGATGTCCGTAAGTCTTTTTATTTCTGCACTTATTGTAGGAAATTTTAATATATTTCATTTTAGTAAGCTATTGGTAAAATAGTTTTTGACCTTGAAAATTAAAGTTTATTTAGCTTATTGTAGTATACTTCCACCAAACAACCAAAATACAGATTATTTTTATTGTATTATATATATATATGTAAAGAAAGAAAAAAAAAGCTAAAAATATCTAATTCTTTAGTTGCCACTTTTCCAATCAATGTATTATTGTGCATGTAATATTTTCAAAGATCAACACAAGCTTAAAACAAAAACAATTTATAGATTTTTATATTTTTGTACAGGTATTTTCAAACTAGCTTCTTCAGACTTACATGTGACTTCTTCTATGTTTCTAGAACTGAGAAATAATTAACACATTTAGTTTTTAGGTGCTCTTTTTTGCTCACATAAAACAGCTTCATTAGTCAGTGTTTTAACTATGTTAAAGCTTTACCTCTTGATGAGAAATTTCTTGTGTCAAGGCAGCATTATAAACCTTCCCCACAGATCTTTCCATTCTGTCTCTCTTACTGTTGATTCTCAAATCTTGTGTTTTGAACTCTGAAAACTGGTGGCTTAAAAACTATACTTAAAAAAACAAAACAAAAAAAAATCCTATCTAGCCCAGAAAAAATACCAAAAATTTCAGACCTAGCTGCTGGGAAAGTATCTATTTCTCCAACCATTTCTCCGTTACTCCCTGGAGAATTTATTCCTTAATTATATTTTGTTTTTACAGTGTGTTTCCTTTTCTTCTACTTTATTCCCCCAACCCTCACCGCTATTTGTAAGCTGTGGCATATGAAGCTATAGCTTATAAAGGCTTGATTCTAAAACACACAGTAACAACTGAACTATGTCCTTATATGCTTCTTTGACATCATGAAAAGGAAACTCAGAAAAGGATTAACACCTTAGCTGAACTGTGATACACAAAATTTTCCTGTGTGCTTGGTGGAAATGTACCTGGTCAGTGCATTCATGCTCAACAGGCGATAAGCTCAGATCTAATGGTTTAATAGAACGTAAGCTCATTGTTTAAAGTTTTTCCTCTTCAGGTGGGAGAAGGCAGAGCACAGGCTTATAACTTGGAAGTATCTGAAGTTTTGACAGAGTGTGTTTAGTAGATTGAAACATGTTCCAAAATATGGCAGTTTTGCAATCAGGTGAAAATCACTTCATGATAGAGATTCAGCTGATGAGGTTTATAAAATTGTCCCTTTCTAGCTGCTCTGTTAGGAATTCTGGTTTTTGATACTTTTTTCCTGTCGGCAAACCAGAATTTGATTTTTTGGTCTTGCATTTCAGAAAAAAAAAAAAAAAAAGACTTTGAATCTGTTTAGTAGATTCCATATCCTTGCATTTCAGTGTTTTATATGTACTACTTAAGTTAAATAGTTTAAAAGCTTTTAAATAGTTGAGCTTTTTAATGTTGACACTTTATTTTGTACCTATTTATATATGTATGTATATCTTAGAAAAGCACTTTGTTAAAAAAAAATTGCATTTTATATGATTCCTGCCATTTGCTGCTAAATCTGGGCTGGTCAGAATGCTGCAGCGATACTTGATCTAAATAAAAAAAACCTGGCAGTAAAATGTAGAGTGAAAGTTAAATCCTCTTGCTGTTTTAACTTTATCATAAAGATGACATAGGCAAGCTGTGCAGCTTTACATTTTAACCAGGGGACTCTGTGGCATTTAAAACCGTCTAGAAATGGTTGTACTTTAATGCCAGTAATAATCTGCTTCCTCTATTGTCATTCAAATATATACGTTTAGTGTATCACACAACAGATCTTATAAGGGTAACGTAAAAACCCCAACAATTGTACATGTTCTGTTTTTGAAAATTGTGGCATGTATTTTTGGGCGAAGATCATTAGAGAAGAGCTCTCTAAAGGTTTTCTGTGTTCATACATGGTATACAGATAGCTCATAATGAAGTCCAGAACCTTACTTTAAGTGAAGGCATTGTGAATTCACCTCAAGTAAACCCATTGTTCCAAAAGCAATTATAAACTTTGACTCGAGTACTACTATGATTTAAGAAAAAAAATACAAAAAACGTTCTTCCTCGTTTCAGATACACTGGATTCTTTATAGAGTTTGTCTCCATATGAAAGCATGCTGTCCAGTTGTTCTTGTTAAGATCTTGTCTGAGTTTTGAATTGGGTGCCACACTTTTTCAGTCAATATGATTGCTTGTCCTACTGTACCATGTATGATTCTTGTCCTTTCCTATATCCTTCATGACAGATTATGATGTGGCTTTATATTGTGCCTTACTTGTACATTGAAACTGAACATCTTCATTCCCTTCCACTTCCTAAATCTTTCACTTTGACCTTTTTGGTAAGAGAATCAGAGCAATTATAAACACATCGTGAAGGATTTCAGATGGGTATGGTTTCAAATTCCCTCTCTTCACAGTTATTTTATATTTGTATGGAAGACCAGTTTTGAATGGTCTTTAAATATGAGAGGGAAAGACTTAGCAGTAATTTCACTACATCCCTTTTTTCTGACTTTCATGAATTTGTCCTACATCTTCTTTCTGATGCTTGACTTTATTTGCTCCGTAGCAATAGTCTGCATTTAAAGAAAGGTGTGTTCAGTTCATCAGCTTGAAATTGACTATTTCATCTTTCCAGAATTTTTTAGGAGAAGAATACCCGTTTTGTTTGTTTTATAAAACAGATGACAAGTCTCTTTAAAAGAAACAGAAGTACAGTACTTTTGAAATACAATGCTGTTAGTTTGGATTTCTTTTTTTATATATACTATTCATACAATTATCTGATGTTTGCCTTCATTAATAAAGCTGTTAGTTTATTCACCAAAATGTCAAGAATGGATGTGCTTTTCTTTATTCCATACATTTAAAAATATTTTAGCTGCTAAGATTTAGTTAACTTTCTAAGAAACAAATTCAAGTTGCCTTCAGCAGGAATTAACAAAAGCTTATGTTCCCTTTCTTTATATAGTCTTCCTAAAATTCTGTTCAAGTATTTTCTAGTTAATTATGTAAGAGAATGTTAGCATCTCTCCAAATCTTGAAACTTGAATTTTGAGAATGCATTGAATTATGCTTTCAGTGTTAAAGTAAAAGGTTTCAATTATCCTTCTAGTGAAGTCGATTGTGGAATACCATTTCCCATGGAACTGAGGCCATTTCCACAACTTTGCACAGAATTGCAGTCTTGTTCTTCCCTTGGATCATGACAAATAAGTCTCACACAGTGCCGTAATACTTGTGGATTCTTTTGTAATCTTTGTAATCTTAATAAGGGCATTATGAGAAGATGACTCCATGTTTTTTTAATATTTCAAACACATTGGGATGGAACAATGAATGTCCGCTGTAGGAACAGTTGTTTCGTTTTAAGGAATAAGCATGTTGGGAAAAGATGATGAAAATGTACTACTGACAGTTTTACACTTCCATAGGCGAGTGGGATTATGTGTTGAAGCATAATCCTCATGCTTAGTAAACTGACTGAAATTGTAGAAATTACACCTAGGAACTGAATGATGCCAAATTGCCATTTTTCTTTAGAAAAGAGAGGTTTGGGTGTAGTAGTGAGGGACTAGAACCTTAAAACTGCTTCCAAACAGTTATCTTGGAATCGAAGACTTGGTGGCTAGCGAAGAACACGAGGGTCCGGTATCTCAGTGTGCCAAGTTCAGGTGAACTAGGTTTGCCTCTTTCATAACCATGTAAACACAATGGTGTGTAGGTAATTAAATTCTGGGTGTATGGGAGCGGGACGAACTACTGTGTCTTGCCCTTCGCCCTTTGTTTTTTTCGGAACCAAATAACAGAAATGTGTATGTGCGTACTGTATCTGCCTTCTCCACCGCATCTTTATGACACTGTATTCCGCTGCCTGCTTTTTTTTTTTTTTTAACCTTCTTTCCCTAGGATTTGTCCTCCAACTTAGCATTTGTGATTAACAGTTGATACTAGGGCTGACCGCACATGAGAAGTCACAAGAGAAGAGCGGAAGGGCAAGAATTCAGAGCATTCGTTCATACAATGTGGCAACCTCTTTTGCGTAGTGGCGTAGGATCCTGTTTGTAATGCTATCATAAATATTCTGTAGTTTTGTTTCCCCATTCCCCCAACTGGAGCTATGAAACTTATTGGATTCAGTCTTGTCTTTTGTCTAGAAAGAATTTTATCTTGTTGACGCATGAGCTGTTTAAAAATTATTCTATTAAATGTTGGTTAATAGTTGTGCAGTTTTTCTTTTCAGAAGAAGAGGCAATTCAAATGTTGCCTTTGTTTTCTGTCACCTTCCAACCCCCCAGCACTTCTAGTCAGATACAGATTCATCAGTGTATGCAACATCCTTTGTAATTTAAAATAAAAAAAAAAATGAAAAGGTTTTGAATTGTTTGCCTCATGTTTTCGCCCTTCCCTTCTCTGTTGCTTTTCTGTCGTTGACCAAGGTGGCTAACCATCTCCTCGTCTGCAAAGAAATTGCAAACTAAAGACAGCAGTGAACTGTGGATTGTGCTGCCCCTCTCTTGGTGTAGGGCATAAAGAGCTAACGTTTTGGACACTTCGGGCTTTTTCAGTACTCTAGTGAAAGTTAGTGATTATGGAAAATTATTTGTTGATGAAAACATTTGCATTCTTCATAGTTTGGAACATAGTTTAGTTACATGTATTTTTCGTCTTTGATTCTTCAGGCAAGCAAGGGAAATAAAATGTTTCAAGTCTCTCCTGACTTAAACATTTGTATGTGCTTGTATGTTTAATCAAAGTACGTCTCTGAGATAGGCTGGGTATATACACAGAGCCTTAAGTGAGGGGACCTGAGTGAACACCACCGTGGCACTGTGTTCCTTCAGGCAACAAACATTTGTTTAGCCCATGCTCCGCCAAGACTTGTGCTAGGTACGGACTGTAAAGAGATTAGAGAGACATCCAGGAACTCCTGAGGTTGCCGAGGGGAGGCGGCATGTGAACAGGATCGTGGAACAAGACAAGAACTGTTACAAATGGAAAGGATTCTGGGTACGTTATTGCCGAGATACTTGCAAGGATGCGGGTACCACATCCAGTAGGGTATGTTAGGGAAGAATTGACAGGCTTGTGTTCGTGATGTCCCAGGACTCTTGCAAAAAGCTCTTTTTGCTTCATTCAAGGGATATTGGGGCCATCAGAGAGCAAAGTGGACGTGGCCTCTCAGGGACTGGTTCTGCTTCAGGACTTGACCTCCATCCCAGGAGCCTCTGTCATGGTCTGGGAACTTTTACGGAGTTGGGTGAACCAAGTCAGTATAGTCCTTAGGAAACCAAACCTTTTGTGGGTAGCACCTAGTTAAATGGGTTGTTCGGTTGTCTCTCCTCACCCAGTGATTTCAGAACCAGGAGAGCTCTTTAGCAAGCAAGAAAGACATAAGTTGGGAAATGCTTTAATATTCCTGCTGAAAGGTTTATAATAGGAAGAGGGGGTTAGAAAGGCTAGGAGCACCTCAGTGACTCTGTTGGTTGAGTGCCCAACTTCGGCTCCGGTCATGATCTCATGGGTTGTGAGTTTGAGCCCTGCATCCAGCTCTCTGCCGTCAGCCTGTCAGCACAGAGCCCGCTTTGGATCTTCTGTCTCCCTCTCTCTGCCTTGTCCCCGCTTACGCTCTCCCCAGAATAAATATTTAAAAAAAAAAGTCTAGAAGGCTGGGGGTAGCATTCATTAAACCCCTGCTAGGTGCTTTGCTGTCAGGTAACTCTGCTCTCCGTGGCGCAGTGAGGTGGGTGGTTGTGTCCATCTTACAAAGGAGAATAAACTCCGTTGAGGAGACTCACCTCACACCCAGCGTGTGTGATGGCCCCAATTCAAACTCCTGTCTGCTGTCTGCACTGAGAGACGATTCGTACTCCTGAAGGGCCAGGCCAGGTCACAGGCAGTATATAATGGTATCTGTGTAGGAGGGAGATAATAGGCTTAGAATCTGAAACCAGAAAGAACTAAAGCTAAAACCAAGCAGACGTAGTAACCAAAAGTTAGTCTCAGGATGTGTGGGTGGAGGTGATAGAAGCAAAATAGCGTTGGCCAAAGCAGCCTGTGATCGAGAGTGTGGGTCACCACACGACGTCTATCCCTCAAAGATGGCCTCTAGATTAAGGGCTTAGAGTTGGGTCTCTTCGTTAGAAGGGAGCATGTTGGAGGTGGAGAAAAGGGGATCTGTGTTTTCTTCTCTAATTGCTATGTAGAGAGTTGCATGGAGACTCTCAGTTGCATAGAGGCCCAAGGTCATGCATCCTAAATAGGGAGCTTCTATTTGAGGATCCAAAACTTTTGAGTGATCTGAAAAATGTCAGTTTCTTTAAAAGATTCTAAACTTAAAACATCACCGGGAATGAACTTAAAACGTACAGGGTCTGGATAAAGAAAACTTTAAAATAATATGAAGGACATAGAAGAAGACATGAACAAATGGAAAGAAAGACCCAAGTTCTTGAACTGGAGCAGCCAACAACATGAAGCTGTCCTCAAAATTAACAAATGTAATGCTATCTCAATAAGACATACCAATGGGGTTTTTAAAAAAAAACACCTAAGTTCATATGGGGAAAAAAATAATAGCTGGAAGATGATGCTAGGGGGAAAAAAGATTGGGTGTTTAATCCAAACATTAAAACACATAAAACTATAAATAAAACTAAAAATTTTTGGTGCATAAATGAATAGGCCAATAGAACAGAAGGAAAAGTTTAGAAACAGATTCAAACATAAGAATTTATTATGGTAAATGTGCCATCCAGAACCAGGGAGAAAAAAAAGACGGATTCTTCAGAAAATAGCGTTGGAACAACTGGGAAACTCTGGAGAAAGAAAAGTTGGCTTGTATCTCACACCAGATTTCAAACTGTATACATACAGGAAATGTGGGCAATTCCTTTAAAATCTGTGGGAGGGGGTGGGGAGAATGTTCTAACTTGGATCCCAAATTCAGGAGTCATAAATGAAGATCGACAAATTCTATGTGAAACAAAAGTAAAAAATTGAAATCTTTTTAAAGTCAAAAACATCATAAGCCAAGTCAAAATGCTATAGACTATGAAAAAAACTCATCTCTAAGGGATAATCCTCCTAATATATTAAGAGCTCCTGGAAACTAGTATGAAAAACCAACCACCCAATAGAGAAATGAGTAAAGTAACTACAAATAGCACTCAGTCTCATTCATAATAAGAGAAATGCACATTAAAAGATGGCAGTTTCACTTAATCAAACTGGGAAAAATCCTAGTGTTTAACACACCATGTTGGGAACGCAGGCATTTGTACCACCTTGCTGTGGATAACTGACGTAACCTCTATGAAGAGCAATCTGGTAGTTTGTATCTAAATTTTAAAATGCACATATCCTTTCATCTAGCACTTCCATTTGCCCTGGGCAAATCATCCTGTGCCTGTTTCTTCATGTGTAAAATGCAGACAATTCTACCTCGTAGGGTTGTTGTGAGAATTGTTAGATGAAACACATTAAGAACTTTGTACAAAGTGCCTGGCACATAGGGAGTACTCCAAAAATGTCAGCAATGTAATAGCAGCTAATGCACCTTGAGCTTTTAAACATATGCTGCATTTACTACACGGTGCTTGGTGCTTTTCATGTATTACCTCATTTAATGCTCCAGCCATCCCTGTGATTATCACCAGTTAGCCTCAAGTTTCTGAGGCACAGAGATGTGAAGTGGGTTGTCCAGCAGGATTCAAGCAGGGTTGACTCCCAAGCTTCCCTTAAGGGAAGGTGCGTGGAGCACTGGAGTAACACAGATGGGCAAGCCATGTGTTGAGTTTTGAGGGAAGATGTGGCTCTCAGTTAAGGCTCTGCCACTCTCAACTTGGGTAGCCTTGGGGCAGGATGTTCAGTTTTGTTTCACTTTTGACCTACTCTTAGTCCATCTGCCAGTCTGTAAAACTGGGGTATAACTATTTCAAGTGTGGTTGAGAGGATTAAACTAGGCATTCAGGTCTTCCTAATTCATGCTTGCTGATGTGAACCAAAGTACGCAGGGTGGGAGCAAAAGGGGAAACGCATTCTGAGAAGAGGGAACAGCACATTCCAAAGCTACAGATCTAAAAAGAGCCTGAGGAATCCAGGAGTGGGATGAGATGTGGTGGCCGATGGCCTTGAAGACCAGCTAAGAAACTTGGACAATTTAGTAATAAAAATAAAACGAAGAGCCACCATTTTCTGAGAGTCTGCTCTTAATTATTTCCATCAAAACTACTCCAGCGAGGTAGATTTAATAAATCCAACTGTACACAAAAGGGAACTGCCAGGAGCCACAGAAGAGGTGTAAGCTGGGAGGTGGCTTGATCAGTTGTGATTTTAGAACCCTTGGACCAACAGGAGGTGCTCTAAGAGAACTGCCTTGAATCCCATACATTAAAAGTATTAATAACATTTATCATTTTTGCATTTATTCCACAATTTATATTCACCGTAGAACATATGAAAAATACAAGAAAGTTTAAAGAAATATAAAAAATTGTTAATTCCACCCTCTAGAGAATCCCAAGTGATACTTTCCTTCCAGTCTTCTCCCCCCGCCCCCACCTTAATCCAAAAAATATGTAGTGATTAGAAAGGCTCTTAGATAGAAGATGTGGAGAGGTCAGTGTTAAAACGCCCTTGATACTCCTTCTCTTCTTCCTTTTCTTAGGACCACACCAAGGGGAGAGCCGACTCCCTCCGCGTTTTCAGGGATACTCCCCAGGACTCATCGCCGCCACGCTCGCTCGCCTCAAGCCGGTCTCTAGGGGGCGCTGCTGCAAGACCTGGAGCGGAAAGAAGGCGATGCTGAAACGCGGTTAAATTTGGGCACCGCCGCCGCCCGTAGTCGGCGTCCTCAACATGGCGGCTCCCCAGGATGTCCACGTCCGTATCTGTAACCAAGAGATTGTCAAATTTGACCTGGAGGTGAAGGCGCTTATCCAGGTACTAATTCCCGGGACCCGTGTCGGACCCCAGCAGCCCTAAACCCAGGCTCCTCTGGCCTCCTGTAAGCTCGGCGGTCTCACTCCCAAGCTTTCCCCGCTTGGTCAAGTCTCCGAGGTCGTTGGCCCCGTCCCAGGGCCGGCTGCTCCCTCCCTCCCCCTTTGGTCCATCTCCTCGACCATTGGCCTTGATCCTCTATCCAGTTGCGGTTGCCTTGCCCTCTTCTGGACACTCTCATGCTCCCCCATCCTGACCAAGCTTACCCTTTGTGACCCCCACTGGTCCCTCCCACTCACACTTCTCGACCCGGACCGCCAGACAACATACCTGTCACCTTGGGTGGCCCCGCCTTCTGACACCGCCCTCCCCAGCAGTTGGTGGCGTCCTGAGAGCCATTGGCCCCGCCCACTCCTGACCTGCTCCTCTGGGTCTGGTGCCCGGTGACACCAAAGGCCGCCTGACACGGGAGGCACCAGGTGAAATGAACGTAACCTTGGCCGTAGTTGTGACTCTGTAAATGAGGAAATCAGGTAAAATGCCAAGGCCTGGGGCAAAACTGCGACCCTGACGAGGAAAGTCAGCCTAGAGAAGGGGCTTAGGGAGTCTCTACAACTTTCTTTAACTGATGGCGTAATTGAGGTGTTTTGCCTTAAGCTATTTAAGGTAGAAGGCAGCAGAGCGATGAACCAATTGGCACAGGCAAGAGTTAGGAATGTAGAAATGATCCCTTGAACTTAGCAAAAAGAAACCAAGAGTTTTAAACCTTGGTTTCAGGCAAGTCATTTCCATTTCCAACAGATGCTATTAAACATTAGATGTAGGGGCGCCTGGGTGGCTCAGTCGGTTAAGCGGCCGACTTCAGCTCAGGTCATGATCTCGCGATCAGTGAGTTCGAGCCTCGCGTCGGGCTCTGTGCTGACAGCTTCAGAGCCTGGAGCCTGTTTCAGATTCTGTGTCTCCCTCTCTCTGACCCTCCCCCGTTCATGCTCTCTCTGTCTTCAAAAATAAATAAACGTTAAAAAAAAAAATTTTTTTTTTAATAAACATTAGATGTAGACTCAGAGTTTGCAAGTAACTGTGGCAAAAACTGAAGGAAAGTCTGATTCCCCATGGAAACCCGATGCAGGATAAACCAAATTAGTGCTTTATCATGGTGCAAGAAGTGGGGTTTAATAAGTCAGAGAACAAGTGAGGAAACTTGATGCAAACATTTAAACTTCTTCAACTTCACTTCTTCTCCATACACACTGCAGTACTTCTGGGCTGACTCTGGAAAAATAAGCGTAGGATTCATACAAATAAAACATTTTCACATAATCTAAGTTGGGTAAGCCCCTTTTGTACTGTCCGTGTTTGGGTTCTCATGATTGCAAATGAGAAAGATTGATTATACATAGATGTACTGCACTCTTACTGTGTTCCAACTCCCCTGCAAAGTGCTTTACATACATATATGGTTTATGTGGTAGGTAATGTGGTGAGGAAACTGAGGCACAGAGAACTCAATGACTTTTTGTTACACAGCTAAGAAATTGCTACAGCATCTGCATACTCTGGCTCCAGAACCTGCTCTAAAACCTGACCCCAGGGCTTTTGGATGCCCAGAAACCAATTCTAGATCTCCCTTGAACATGTCTGTAAACACCGTGATTTATATATAATAGATGGTTTGTAAAATCAGGGTGAAGTTAATCTTGTCATATGATGCCAGGAGTTGATCTTGATTTTCAAGTTGGAAAGTTCTAAAGTTATAGTGTCACTTCTGGATGTCCGTTCTTGTTGGACATACAAGCTGCTTTAAGCCTTTTATACTGATCCTGTGGTGTTTTGTTGAAATCAGGAACTAATAAGTCAGGACAGCTGTGTTTCTTTTCATACTTTTGTATTACCTGCTCAGAATTACAGAAATAGGAGAGAAATGTAAATGATAATGTTTTTGCTTGTGTTGCTGAGGTAAACAGCAAAGATCAGGATGAATTAACAGGCAGTAGGCCAGCCTTAGTTGTGGTCTGAGCCAGTCTTCTCACTGTACAGATGGTATCATTTCACTTCATTGCCTTGAGAAAGTCCCTCTCACCTTTTCAATGTCTCCTAGGATATTCGGGATTGTTCAGGACCATTAAGTGCACTTACTGAACTGAATACTAAAGTGAAAGAGAAGTTTCAGCAACTGCGGCACAGAATACAGGTGAGTAGCTGCAGAAGTAAGATGTGGAGAATGTGTCACAATGAGGGGGCTCCATCCGGGAGCCGCCTGAGCGCTGTCCGGTTTCTTCAGTAGACATTTAGACAGTGAGGGTAACTGTACTAACTTGCTCTCAAGGTAAAAGTGAAGAACTTTTGAATGCGTTGCTACTGTCTCTTGAGGTGTTTTTTTTGTTTGTTTGTTTCCTGCTGCTCTTTGCCCAGCCTCTTCCTCCCTGTTTCTGAGGTCTCCAATCACATCATATGCACATATAACACTCCTGAATCCAACTATGGCATATGTGCAATCTCAAAACCAGTGGAGCGAGAAGTACCTGTTTGCATAGCCTGTTTGTGCTGCTGTGCCCTAGAGAGAATAAGATGAGTACATGGGCCTGCCCGTCGCTGGGTGGGTCCTGGGGCCCTTGGTCTCACTTTGTGGTACTGGAGTTTACAGATCTGTGCTTTTCCTGTGACCTGGCCCCACAGGCCAGCCAACAACTCTTGTTGCTTAACAGAGGATAGTCTATTTCAAAGCTGGTAGCAAAAGTGGCCATTTGGACCTGAGAAATAGTATGTCTGGGCCCTGTGTATTGCTTTCCTAAGGGATTTTCAAGGGCAGTTTTGAAAATAAGTACTTTCTGCCTTAAGAGTTCACTTTAGAATTTTAGCAAGGTCACTGAACCTCGCTGATCTTTTTTTGCCTCCGTCTGTAGCACTGATTTATAATTGAATTTTTATTTTTGAAAGGCTGTTACTTTCTCATGTATGTGTATACATTCTATGTATGTATGCCCATGGGTGAATATGGACACTCAGTGGAAAGTCCCATGTATGAGTGTTATTATTCTCTGTTCCTCTCCTCCACACAGGTAACCACATTTGTTACTTAGGTATCTTTTCATGGTGTATCTACTCAAATACTAAAAAAAGCCAAATATATTTTCTTATTTCCAGTTTCTCATATAAAAGGTAGCATACTAAAACACCACTTTTTAAAACTTAACAATATCTTTTGGAAATCTTTCCATATCAGTATTAGAGTGCTCCCTCGTTCTTTTTTTATAGTCCTAGTTTTCTAGCCAGTTCTGTATCAAAGGGCATTTTATTTGGACTACTTCTCTGCTTTTTCGTTTATTTTGCTTTTTAAAGCTAATGCATTCCCTGAAAGACCTTTCTTCGACTCTCATGATTTCAACTCTGCAGCCACACCCACCACCTTAAGTATTTTCATGTTCTTTCTGTTTGCTCAGTGTTTATTTCCTTCACTAATTGAAATTACTTCACTGATAAATTTACATATTTATTATGTCCCTCTCTCCCATAATCACCTCCTCGAGCACCAGAATATCCTGGCACCTAGTAAAGACTTAATAAGCCCATGGTCAGTGAATGAATAACCCCATCCCAGTTTTATCTGCATTTCCTGAACCTTTATACCAGGAAATATATACAAGATTTCTATTTGATGTTTTTAGCTCTTTATGAATGACTACTTTGTGCATTTGCAACAAGATTGTGTAGTACTGGGAAACTGGCCTCATATCCTCAACATATGCCTCAGCTGGGCATCGACTGACTATGTGTAAATACTTGTGTGAATGTCTTTGTGTATGTGGTTCTCAGACTGGAATTTGAGAACTATTTTACCCCTTTCTTTTCTTCCACAACTATTTGGTTCTCTATGACAGAACTCCCTTTTATGAGGAAACTATACATTTCTTCCTTCTTTCCTTCCTCCCTCCCTTCTTCCCATGCATCCATTCTTCCATTCAGTGATTTGGTGCCTAATAATGTGCCAGGCACAAGGAATATATATAATGAACACTAGATAAAATCCTGCCTTCCTGGAGTTCACATTCTGGTAGGGAATCTAGATTTTTTTTTAATGTTTATTTATTTAAAAAAAATAATGTTTATTTTTGAGAAAGGGAGACAGAGTGTGAGCAGGGGAGAGGCAGAGAGAGAGAGAGACAGAATCAGAAGCAGGCTCCACGCTCTGAGTTGTCAGCACAGAGCCCGACATGGGGCTTGAACTCATGAACTGTGAGATCATGACCTGAGGTGAAGTTGGACACTTAACCAACTGAGCCACCCAGGTGCCTGGGAATCTAGATTTTAAGTAAATAATTAAGCGAGTAATTTACTGACTACATTTGCAAAACTTGCATTCCTTTATGTTCTTTTTTTTCTCTGACTCAGCCATATCTGGGACCATTAATTGGAAGTTATCTCTGAGCTAGTGAAATGGTGGATACAGATGTGTGTTCCTGACCAGCTTGTGCAAATTAACACATAAATGAGTATATAAATAAATAAATGCGTATATAAATGCACTAATATGTTGATGTTTTTAGCATCAGGAGCTTGATTGGAACTGGAACTTGTTTTAATCTGTAAACAAAGAACATGGCTTGATTCTTGAGGTGTAATGACATCTTTCATTAGAGTCTGTCTGCTACTTCCATCATGTGAAGTTCTTGGGGGGTCTCAGACTGCCAGTTGTTGTGTCCACTGCCCCTCACTGAGGTGGACCGTTTGTCTCCTGGCGTTTGGTGATTCTGGGTTGTGAGCAGTCCTCTTCAGCTGACCTTATCTGTGGGACTTTTGTTCAACCTGGACTGAAGGCAGCAGGTCTTTTCAGAGGTTTTTGGATTTGCTTTTGCTATGTCTCCTGGGGTCGTAAGTCTGGAAGCACTTTGTATGTTCATTTCTCCTCGTGAAGATTCCCAAACCGTTCAGAGAGGAGGAATTGTTACTCCAGATCAGCTTGAGGGTGGCTCCATGCTTTTAAAGTCTCAGGATATATTTTGTATCCTAGCCAGAGCCCAGGGCAGAAAAAGGGACAAGCTTCCATGCTGTCTCTCGTGCTGGTTGACAGACGTTTTCCTAGTTCACCTTTTCACTGGAGGGATATCCCTTTGTAGGTCTTGGATTTGTGGCTCCCTGCCTCAGATAGCTCAACACTTTGTTTGGCTGTCCATATATAGGCTTTAAAATCTTCAAACTGTTTGCTACCAGTATATTATGAAATAGGTACAGAGATGGAGAATGAACATTTAGACACATATAGCAGTTTGATGTTTGCATGTATCTCAAAGTGGGACCAAGGGGCTCCTATTTAGTAATTTTTCCCCCGCTTTTGATTCCAGTCATGGCCCGGACTACAGGAGTAAATGTCCTATCCCAGGGCAGTTGTGCCTCACTCACAGTCTGACATCTCTGGCTCTTAGTTTCCTTCTCACCTTGGGGCCCTGGGGATTGTCCTTAACTTTCTTGCAAACTCAGCTCTATATTTAGAAGGATGTTTGTTATAGGTCACCTGGCATTCCTGAGTGTTCTCTTTTAGGAGCGTTTTTAAGTGCTATCATATAACCTCCCTAGAAAGAGAAGTGCTCTTTGGTTTTTATATTGGCTTTTAAAATCATTTTAACATAGAGCTGTTTTCCCCAAAGGAGCTTGAGCAGTCAGCTAAAGAGCAAGACAAAGAGTCAGAGAAGCAGGTTCTGCTCCAGGAAGTGGAGAATCACAAGAAGCAGATGCTCAGGTAGGTGGGGCCTGTGCTGGGTCACTTGCTCTGTGGGAGGCTTGTGCAGAGCTTTGCCTAATAAACCTGGCTTCATGATTTAAACGTGTCATTTATACACAGACCGTCCTCTCTAGATGAGTAATTCTCAAAGCAGGGGCAGGTAGGGGCTATTGGTAGGTCGAATTGTGTATAGTTTACAAAAGCGCATTTAACCATATGCTATATTTTATATTTTTAACACAAACCCAAAAAATGGTTGCTCATGTAATACAAGGTCCTTTTTCTTTAAGGATAATTGATACCAGAAAAAGCCCGCTGAAAATGAACCTACTTAAGATGAAACAAAATTTAGAAAGTTTTAAATGGGACCTTATCTTAAAAAATGAAACCAAAAAGATGTAACTAAGGTGATGTTATGTTAAATAACTTGGAGATGATCGTTATAACTCATGTGCTAACCTTTAATTATATTACTGAGGTATGTGCTCTTTCTTGGTATTGAGTTGGGGGACTGTCCAACAAAATTGTCTGATGGCATGAAACCGTACCTGTCCCTTCACATTTGATCTTGGTACCATATCATACAGAGGATTATTGTTGCAAAAATATCAGAGGGCTCCATCATCTGTCCCAGTCCTCTGGTAGCCAGGTCATTCTCTTGAAGCCCCTGCTGGTCATCGCCCTCCTAGGTGTTCTCTTCCTCCTTGTAATTGCTCTAACTCTGCCAGATCTGTATTTGTCTGTGGTTTTGCTTCTGATTTGGGTGATGATCCAGCATTATCCTTGCTGAGAGCAGCTATGTTTATAATACCCAGCAATCAGGAGAAGACTGTCTGACAAAGATGTGGGCGTGGTAGAGACTAGTGTAAGCAGGGAGGGATGTGTGCGTGGTGACCGGTGTTTAAGTGCTTGGCTCAGTAGTATCACTGTGTCATGATGGCATTTGCTTCCCTTGGCCACCAAGGATGCCCAGGTTGTAAACACTGAGTAAAGAGGACCCTTGTATAAAGTATAGTAAATTACACGAGGTGAAACAGGCTCAGCACGGGTCTGAGAATGGCCATCCATGATGTGGAGTTACAGGTAGGGAGAGCAAGCAGTAAATGAATACTTTGGCAAGCCGTGTTGAGACAGCAGTTGTGCTTGCCCGCGTTATTGTGCTTATCACACCAGCCAACAAATCCTTTGTTTGCTTGTCTTTCTCCCCAAGAAATGTGAGCCGCTTGAGGGCGGCCACTATGGCTCACTCATCTCTGTGTCACAGGGTCGAGCAGAGCTCCCTTGCCCACAGTTTGAAAATGTAATTGATTCTTTTTAAATATCAGGTGTGAAATGGCATAGCAGGTGCTGTTCAGGTGACAGAGAACTTGTTTTAATGTTTTAAGCACAGAGGTGCTATTAGAAAAACACCCTCTCAGTTCATGTGCCCCGTGCTTGACTTTGTAAATATCTCAGGGGTTAGCAAAACTGACGTGATCCAGCTGCCTAAGAGTTCCAGTGCTTGAGTTTGATTCTCTGAGGGGCCCAATTAACATTTTTATAGTCCATCAACAAAGGTTACACTGCTAACCCCAGGGAGCTGTTCACCAAATTTGAGTTGTCTCTCACAAGGGGGATCAGGTAAAGAATGTAAATAAATCATGTCAAACTGGGCTCTGCTAATACATTGTGTTTGTATTGTTCATGATCGGTCTGGGTGTGTAAAAGACAGCACATCTTAAAGAAATATCGAGCAAACCCTAAGTGCTGAATCACTATATTGTTCACCTGAAACTAATATTACACTGTATGTTAACTGGAATTTAAACAAAGCTTGGAAAAGAAATAATGGGGAAAACGGTCTTTCTATGATTTTTCTACTTTTTATAACACATATTAATTGGCTAATGGGCCAGAAACTGTTGTTCTAATTACTGGTGATCCAAAGATGAGTGAGACATGGTTCTCAAGGAATGGAACTAACCAGTACACAACACAGAGCCTTGAAGTGTTATAGATGTGACTTGACAGAACAGGGCCTTGTATGTCCAAGGTGGATTTGAACTCTGAAACCATTGCTGGCTGTAAACACAGAAGTGCCATGGCCAAACTGCTCCCTCTGGCTGCCCTGGAAGGAAAGGGACAGCTATGGGCAGTAGGGCAGTAGGGGAACATCTTGCAGGCAGCCTCCAGGGTCCAAACCAGAGGTGTTGGAGCCTTAGCTGGGGCAGCTGCTGGGGCAGCCAAGAGGGAGAAATGTCGGGAGGTGGAGATGGGCTCTGTGGGCCAGGCCTTCCCCATCACTCACTTGCGGTGACTTGATCTGACTGACAGAAACTCATGCGAGACCCTTCTGATTCCAGCAATCAGACCTCATGGAGGAAGGCTAATCTCACTTGCAAAATTGCTATCGACAATCTAGAGAAAGCAGAACTTCTCCAGGGAGGAGACCTCTTAAGGCAAAGGTATCTTTCTTTTTGTCTTTCTGGGCCCTGATAATGGAATTGACCAGGTGCAAAACCCACTGTAGGCAGCCCCTTCTTGTTTTCAATGTAAAACTGGTACTTAATTTTATTATATAAGTAGTATTTTTTAAAGTATGAAAGAAATATATGCTTACTTGTAATAAACTGATAAAGAAAAATATTAATTATAAAATGAGAATAAGCTGTAATCGTGTTACAAATGTTGTGATGTATTGTCTCCTCCCATTATTTTTTTTACAAAGTCAAAAATCGTACTATATATAAAATTTAGTATCTTGCTCGTCTTCACATTGTATAACACAAAGACTTGCTTGTTGTTTTAGAAAACTCTTTAAACGAAGTTTTAAGAGTCCGTAGTATTCTCTTGTATTAACTAATCCCCTGTTCGCATGTGTTTACATTTCTAGTTTGTCAGTATTATAAATAATACACAAGGGCACGTCTTAGGACATAAGGCTTTGTCCGCATTTTGGATATTTCCTTTGGAGAGATTCCCAGGGATGAGATTATTGGGCAAAAGGCACGAACATTTCTAAGGGTCCTGATACCTGTTGCCGAATTGCTCTCACAGAAGGGTAGCAGTCTTCAGCACATCCTTGGTGGCATTGACTGCGATTATTGATATTTAAGTATATATGGTATCTTGATAAATAAAAAAATGGGATCTCATTTGAAAACGGGGTTTTCTCGCAGTCAGGCTTTTGTTGACATTCCTCCTCCCACTCTGGATTTTTAGGAAAACCACCAAAGAGAGCCTGGCCCAGACGTCCAGTTCCATTACGGAGAGCCTCATGGGGATCAGCAGGATGATGTCCCAGCAGGTTCAGCAGAGCGAGGAAGCCATGCAGACGCTAGGTAAAGCCAGACCTGGAGTTAGAAGCTTCTCCCAGAGACACCAGCTCCAGAGCCTTTGCCTTGGCACCTGCCACCAGGCTCTTCCACCTCTGCCCCCCACCCTAGTCCCGAAGCTTGCTGACATGGGTGGCTTCTCACTTCTTCGACAGCGTGGTCTTGCCCAGAGTGGGATGTGTTGCTCTTACTTCTCTTTTTGGTTTTCATGGTTGTACTAGAAGATCTGCACACCACTGATAAAATGTTTCCCCAGCAGAAGCACTTCCAGGGTCTCATGTGAAAGGCAGAGATCTCCAGGCCTTCTTCTGGAGAGAGTGGGTCCCAGCAGGGCCGGGGGAGGGGCCTGGGAGTCTGTATTTTTTTATCTGGCATTCTGTGGACCCATGTGGCCAGGCAGGCTTGGGAATCACTGCCTAGGGAGATGTTTAGTGTATCGGCTGCCGACGAGGCTGCTAGGTCCTCGGCTTACAATTATACCCCCCAGTGTTATTTTCACTGTGAACTGCTTTTAAAAGATACAGTCAAAGGCCATAGAAGAAGCTGCTGGAGCATCTGGTTCTCTCCCAGCAGCTTTCCCATAGTGCCTCTCTTGTAATGCAGAAGAGAATTGGCCCTCTTCAGGGTCTTCCATACAGGAAAACAGAAGAGGAGAGTTTACACTTTGAAACACTTTTGGCAGATTTCACAAAGAGACAGTAGAGAGCATGGTGCAGAGGTCCAACGGACCCGTTCCCCCAGCTTCAGCAGCTGTCTGCTCATGGCCAGTCTTGTTTCGGCTCCACCCTTCCGTGCCCTCATCTGGATTATTTTGAAGCAAATCACAGACATCATCTATAAATATCTCAGTGTGTCTCTCTGAAAGATAAGAGGCTCGTGAAACAAAAAACAAACAAAACCAGAGCACGATACCGTTATCACCCCTAAACAGTATCTGTCATTTGGAGCCACTTTTTTTTTTCAGTGCACTCTTCAAACAGGCAGAAAAGCACAAGGAAAGCAAGCAGCTTGTCCCCAAGGTCAGTCCCTCTGTTTGAAACGTATCTGGGCATTTAGGCTCAGAACCAGCCGGTCACCTCCTCTACATGTGTGCTGGGGGTGGGGCTCAAGCCTTGGTAGAGGCCTTGGAGAACATGCCAAAGGGGGGGCCGCCTGGCCTTGTTAGTTGAGGGCTTTTCTGCTTTGATGCAGGTGACGGACTGCGCATGCACATACCGGAAACAGATAATGTAGTTAAATGGTGAGAAGGGTACAGAGATGCCGATGGCCTCTGGGGTTTTCAGGGCTGTTCTTGGAGCCCATTCTTTCCTACCAGGAGAGAAGCTGTTGAAGAAAAAAGAATCCAATACTTTTAATTTTTTTTTTTAATGTATTTATTTTTGAGAGAGAAAGTACATGCTCGAGAGCGAGTTGGGGAGGGGCAGAGAGAGAGGGAGACACAGAATCTGAGGCAGGCTCTGGGCTCTGAGCTGTCAGCACAGAGCCCAGTGTGGGACATGAACTCACGGACTACAAGATCATTACTTGAACCGAAGTCAGATGCTTAACCGACTGAGCCACCCAGATGCCCCAAAAGAATGCAATTGTTAATCCTTTCCTTGTAGCTCAGAAAGTCAGCTTGATTTAAAAGCCTGTTAGGACTACAGTTTTGTTTTGTTTTTTGTTTTGTTTTGTTTTGTTTAAAGCATATTAGGGATATAATGGAATTTGCTGAAATTGAGTGGGGTAGTAGTGTGGGGACAAGAGTGCCAGGGAGTTAGCAGTTTAGGGTATGGGTGATGGGCACAGGGCATTTCGTGATACTATTCTGTCTACTTTGGCAATGCTTTAAAATCCTCTATGATTTTTAAAAAGAAAGGCCTACTAGCTTTTTTTCTGAACAAGCTCTTACTTAGGTTTTTGGAATGGCAGCAGGCATAGAGAAAGAGGACCAAGAGGGATTTTTGATATCTGAGTGTTTATTTTCACCCCTCATTTGCCTGTATATAAATGCTTCTCTGTTTCCTCTGGTAATTTCTTTTACTTACTTATTAACTTTTAATTTTGTGAGAAGGTAACATATATTACATGATTAAGGAGGAACCTCTAGGCCAGCACTGTCCAACAGAAACACAATGTGAGCCACATATGTAACTTTAAATTTTCCAGTAGGCACATTAAAAAGGTAAAAAGAAACCTTTGAATGTATTTAACCCATTACATATAAAATATTACCATTTCACTCTGCAATTAATATGAAAAATTGTTGATACTTTACCTTCTTTTTTTTTTTTTTTTCATGCTAAGTCTTTGAAATCGTGTATGTTTGACACTTAGGGACGTCTCAATTTGGTTTAGCCACATTTCACATGCTCATGTGCTGCATACGTCCAGGGGCTGCCGTGTTGGGCTGCCTCGTAGACACCAGGTCTACTCCCCAAGGGCAACCACTGTTACCACTTTCTTTTACATCCTCCTGAGGTCTTCCAAGCATGTCTAGCACAAGCAGATTAAATACTGTTTATACTCCTCTCTCTTCCATAAGTGGAAATTTTCACATACGCTCTTTCACACCTCACTTTAACAGCATATTTTATTCTGTGGATGTTTTGATGATGCCTTGCTAGGCTTTGTGGGAGAATCTTGCCGCGTATACTCAAGTGTCAGGCCCAGATACCCATACTCAGAAGTAAATTTGACTCCTGGATACAATGAGCCTTCAGGGACATGTACCTCCCCTTAGATTTCATACAGTGGCCAGAGCGCAGGTGCGTCATCTTTAAAGCTACAGCAGTGTCTCAGGACTGAAGGACTGGTATGTGTGTGTGAGGGCTTGTGGCAAGGCCCAGCCCAACTTCTTGTAATCCCACAAAGAGCAGATCTGACTGTCAGGGGTGCGGGCGGGGTGCACCTTGGACAGTCTTGGTGACTCCCAGCTTCTGCCCCCGTACTGTACATTGCCTGGCCACAGTCACCCAAGTTCGTTTTGGGACTGGTGGTTCTCAACACCTCCCTGCTTCAGAAAACTGAAGTTGGTGGTCAGGAAAGGAACTCGCTTCTGCTTTTTTCCCTGGTGATGTTCATGTTGGAGAACACCTAGTTATGGCCCCGTGACATTGTATATAAAGCCACATTGCTCTAAGCTGGATGAGACCTAGAGAAGTGCTTTCCTTGTAGTACCCTTATTCTTTGCTCCTCTGGATTGTCTCTGCTCACATCTTTGCTTCTGGCTCAAGGGAACTTGCTATAGAGTGCAGTGTTATTTAGTGGTAACCCAGCCAGCAGAGCAAAGTCTTTGGTTTTGGTGCTCTACAGTCTCTGAGTCAGGCTTCCTCCCTCTTTTGTTTCAGCCAATTCTTCCCGGACTATCCTGGATGCAAATGAAGAGTTTAAGTCCATGTCAGGCACCATCCAGTTGGGACGGAAGCTTATCACAAAATATAATCGCCGAGAGCTGACGGACAAACTTCTCATTTTCCTTGCCCTGGCCCTTTTCCTCGCTACGGTCCTCTATATTATAAAAAAGCGGCTCTTTCCATTTTTGTAAGATAGGGAATTACCAGCTTTTGCCCTTTAAAGTCCGGTGTCAAGATCTGGCCATGCTACCAAGCTCTGGTAAACCAGTCCATGCCTCCACGGTCTGCTCCAGTTGTTCTACGGGTTGGATGGAGGCACAGAGTTCCCCAGGTTCCTGCAGGTGGCTGGCTTGCAAAGGGCGAGCAGAGCAAGGTGTCATTGAGACACCTACAGGAACACAGGGACTCCACGAGCCATCGCAACAGTCCTTATGGCTGTCACATGGGGCATTCAGAGGCCAGCCTTCAGGCTTTGATCCTCCTTTCTCTCCTTCTCCTGCTGTGGCCTTAGTGCCAGATCTGGTAGAAGGAAGACAAAAGTGGGGGGGAAGGAGGATAAGGAAAACTCACGTCCATTTCTTGAATAAACTTGACTATATTTAATAGAATGAAATGCATTTGGATTATAAGGTATCCTTCTGGGAATTTGTGTCCTGCTTTTGGTGTCCAGATTTCTAGGACATGAACTTAGCTCATTTATTTGTTCTCCCAACAAAGGATTATTAGGCAGCAGTCATATGCAGTGTATTACAGACCCTGCCGACTGTTACAAATAGATTGGTAAAGCAGCTGTGGTTCCTCCCTCAGGGAGCAAGGAGAACAAGATCTCATAGGCTCCAAAAAAGTAAGTTACAAAAAGCCCCCACCGGAGGTGGCTGACCCATCTGAAAAGGCTGAGGCAAACAGCCTTTTCTTTCTGTGTACAGTGGTGGGCCTGGCCTCTCGGTGTGCAGCGTCTTGGGGGCTGGCGCATGTCTTTCTCTTTGAGGTGCAGAGCTAAATATAACGATGAGAGGGAGGCTAGTGATAAGCGGAGTCCTGTCTGGGCCTGAGTTCTGTCGAGGCCTGGGGGATCCCAGGGCTCAGGCTGGGAGATGTTCGTGTCCTTGTGCTATAGGCCTGGCTGGCCTCACACATGAAATCCCAGCCTCCCCACTATTTATAGCCCCAGAGGCCCTGTGATGTATAACATGGAGGCAGAGGGGAAAGTGAAAAGAACATGGACTTTGAGCCTTGGTTTTGAGTCTTGGCTGTTTAACTAAAGGACCATGTGACTATGGGCAAGATATCTTATGTCACTAAGCCTCAGTTTCCCCACCTGTAACATGGGGGTGATAGTCCACATAGACATTTGTTTAGTCAACATGAGACTCCAACAAGAATGTGAAGTAACAAGTGCAGCTTCTGACTGAGCAGTGGGCTTCCCAAGTGGGGCCACCTCCAGGGCTCTGGACCCTGAGGTTTCCTGCAGCAAACAGGGGCTTCGGTGAAAGCTGGCCTGGGCATCACAAGTTCTGTTTAGATCTGTTTGAGCAGAGGATGTCAACAGTTAAGGCTTTGGCTTCAGTTATGAACTGCCAGATCTTCATGGGACCAAGTACTTAAGAGATTGGCTGCACACCTCAGACTGACTAGTTTAATGAGTAGGTTCTAAGTTAAAGTGTGTGCGTGTGTGTGTGTGTGTGTGTGTACACACTTCTATATATACATATATCATACTTAAACGATTTCTGGCCTCAGAAGGCACTCACTGCAAATTGTGCATGCATGTGTCTTATTTATAGTCAAATTAAAGCTGAGAATAAAGCACAGATGGGAAATTCCCACTCAGATTCCAGCTGTAAGTGCAGCAGATGGATGTTATCAATTTAGGATTTTCTTGTCTTAACATTTTTCTTTACCACTTCCCACTAATTGTCAACATCCTCCTTCCAATATGGGAATGTGTGGGTGCTGTACTCCTTAAAAAATCTCCCTTTGACTTTATTCTTCTGTAACTTGCTAGGTTGAATTTGAAATGTCACCAATAGCATTGTATCTTGGAACCCCATTCAGCCACCGGGATTCAAAGTGATCCCCTAGTGGGCTGGCTGGACAGAGAGCAACCATCTCCATGTTCAACCGTGAGGGGGCAGTGTTCACATTTGCTCTGTGGTCTTGCTGTGTGTATGGCTTCATCAGTCCATACGGAATGCTCTTGCGGATTTTTTTTTCCACGTACCAGACTTTAAAAACAAACAAACATACAAATGTACAAAGTTTATAGTTTTTAGAAGATGTTTCATAGATGATTTTCATTTTCACTGTGAAAAGTAAGGCCAGCTTGTGTTCTACAGTTTGCTTAGGTGACAGTCAAAGAATTAAAAGTATAGAGCAGCTGTCAAGAGGTCGTTCATTCCAAGTATTTACTGAGCATGTACTTTGTACCAGGCACTGTGCTAGGTATAGGCAGTGAATAAAACAAAGATTCCCTGTTGTTGTGGAACTTACAATATGTGAGAGAGGGCAGGCAGATGATAAACAAATAAGCCATTCATTCTGTTAGACAATAAGTGGTCTAGGAAAGAGGGAAGCCTGCTAATGGAGACAGGAATGTAGGTGTGGGGATAGGTTTGCAGTATTAAGTAGGGTGGTCAGAGCTGGCCTCACTGAGGAGGTGAGGTCTGAACAAAGGCTTGTTGGGGAGGGAGACCCCTTAGCCATGCGGACTGCTGGGGGAGATGAGCTCCGGCACAGGGACCAGTTGCGGCTGGAGCAAAGGCCTATGGTGGGAGCACCTGCGATACTGTGATTGATAGTGGTGTGTGTGTGTGTGTGTGTGTGTGTATGTGTGTATGTATGTATGTATGTGTACATATACACACACACACACACACACACACACACATATATATATATTTGGTGTCCCCAGTCAGGGGCACAGAGCTCCTAAAACCCTTGGACTTTCCTGCAGTGAGAGCCATAAAGGTTTCTTTTGTTATGTGTATGAGGCGACTTTTGGAAAGCACTAAAGACAGGGCTGGTTGCCAGTGGACCTCGGAGGAGAGGAGAGGGGTTGGAAATTAAGTTCAGTCACCAGTGGGCCATCATTTAATCGATCATGACTGTCGAATGAAGCCTCCACGAAACCCAGGAGGACTGTGTTCAGAGATCTTCTGGGTTGGTGAACACGTGGAGATTGAGGGAGGGTGGCACACTTAGGGCATGGAAGCTCTGCATCCTTTCCTCGTGCCTTGCCCTATGCGTCTCTTCCATCTGGCTGTTCTACCCTTTCTTAATAAACTGGTCATCTAGTAAGCAAAATGTTTCTTTCGTTTCTGGGAACCTCTCTAGTAAATTAAGCAAACCCGAGGAGGAGATAGGTGTTCATGGGAACCTCCCATCTACAGCCTGTTGGTCAGAAGCACAGGTGACAGCCTGGACTTGTGGTGGGCAGCTGAAGTGGGGGTTGGGGGGGAAGTTTTGTGGGACTGAGCCCTTAACCTGTGGGATCTGATGCTGTGTCCAGCAGATAGTGTCAGAATTGAGTTGAATTCTAGGATACCCAGCTGGTGTCAGAGAATCGCTTGTTGGTGTGGGGAAGAAACACACACATCAGAACTGGGTACAGAACTGGAACATGACTGATGTTTTGGAGAATAGCAGGGAAGCTAGTATGGCTAGAGCAGGGTGTGAGGAGTCCTAGAAAAGTAACAGGAAATCGGAGATGCTGGGGGACAAAATCATGAAAAGCCTTATAGGTCATCAGAATGACTGTCCTTGTGGGGCGCCTGGGTGGCTCAGTCAGTTGAGCGGCCGACTTCGGCTCAGGTCATGATATCGCGGTCCGTGAGTTCGAGCCCCGCGTTGGGCTCTGGGCTGACAGCTCAGAGCCTGGAGCCCGTTTCAGATTCTGTGTCTCCCTCTCTCTCTGACCCTCCCCTGTTCATGCTCTGTCTCTCTCTGTCTCAAAAATAAATAAACGTTAAAAAAAAATTTTTTTTTAAATAAAAAAAAGAATGACTGTCCTTGTACTCCGAGGGACATGAGGAGCCAGTGGAGCAGGGGAGTGACTTAACATGACTTACGTGTTGATAACAAAGTGAACGAGACAAGTGCAGCGTCAGGAGGCCAGCTGGGGGGACGGACGATCGCAGATGTCCAGGTGGCAGATGATGGTGGCTTGTACCTGGCTGAGCAGGAGAGGCGGTGAGAACTAATCATATTCTGGATATATTTTGAAGATAGAACCAACAGGATAAGATTTCTTGAAGGAATGAAAGCAAAAAACTATGAAATTCTTTTTTTTTTTTAATTTCTTTTTATTTTTAAGAAATCTGTGTACCCAGCATGGGGCTCAAACTCACAAACCTGAGATCAAGAGTCGTGTGCTCTACCAAGTCAGCCAGCCAGGTGTCCCAAAACTATGAAATTCTTGGCCTAAGTAACAAAAGGAGGAAAAGATCAGGAGTTGGGTTTTAGACCCATTGGGCTTGAGATGATCTATTAGACCCTCTAGTCAAGACGTCAGATACACACGTAGCTATGTGTGCATGGGGTTTGGGAGAGCAGTCAGGGCTAGCTGGGTAATTTGGAAGAGGCACGTAGATGGGATTTAAAGCCATGAGGTTGGATGAGACCACCCAGAGATTTGAGTATAGACAGAGAAGTAACAACTACAAAAAAAGAGGAACCCGCAAACAAGACTGAGAAGGAATGCCCAGAGACAGAGGAGGCACTTGTACTGGTTAGACTTCTTAGGGAGTCTGTTCATCATTTAATCCCCCAAACAAGAAGACTTCCCGATATACAAGGATCTGTGTTTTTCGTCATCATCTTCCTCGTTTTCATTGTGGCTGCCATCATCATCAAAAAGCATCTGATATTTATCGGTTTCCCGCTGTGTGCCAGGCACTTGAGGACTGCACAAAAATGTAGCCCCCCTGCCTTTAAGGACAACCCAGAATGACGGTGGTGCCTGTGCACTGGGGACCTGTGGAGGGAGAGAGTGTTCCCCTGGACAGGACATGGAAGAGCATGCCATCCCCCTGAGCCACTGCTGTCCTCTCCCCTTTACCACCCAACTTCTGTGACAAGTCTCCATTTCCTCATCTCCCACTCCAGTCTGACCTCCGCTCCTGTCACTCTCCCAAAAACAAGCCTTGCTGAGGCCTCCTCCAGACTGTTCATCTGAAGGATGTTTGCCTCCACCTTCTCTCATCCTCAGCCGTTGTTGACCAGTACCTCCTGCTTCTGTGACTCCACACTTCCGGTGTTCCTCTTGTTCTCTGAGAACTCCTGTTCATTCTTTTTTCTTCATCTCCCACTCAGCCTTAAGTGCTGCTTAGAGCTTCTGCCCTCGCCTCCCTCTATATATTCTCTCACAGGTGAGGACCTCCATGTCCCCCACGGTTTAATAATCATCAGGAGAATCACTGTCAATAATTCCAAAGTTATTTCTCCACCACAGACTCTCAGGTGAGCTCCAGGTTCCTCTGTCTTCTCCATTCCTCCACTCCGCTGGAGCTCGTCCCTGACCTCTCTCTCCCAGGCTCTTCTCCAGCCTCCCAGTCTTCCCGGACACACCTCCCACCCCCCTTCCAGGCTTCCTGTTCCCTTCACCAAGGCCATCTGCTTGACACCTCTTCCCACCCGCCCAAGGGAGGAGACTTCATTCAAAGGTCAATATATTGTTCTGAAGGAAGGCAGATACCTTGTGTTGGCGAATTTAGATGGCTGGAAACGCTCTGCCGAAGGCAATTTGGCAGGGTGACCCAATTTGGATATTTGTCTAAGGAAAACTGTAGTCTAAAAAAAAGATAGTAAAATGTAAAATAAGCTCAGTTTTCTTCCTTGACTAATGGTGGTCTCCTCTGGGGCCCTGCCTGAGGGTTTGCCCAAGCTGTGTTTCTTCCCTAAACAAGGGCAGCATAAAAATAGCTGGGGGCTAATCTAAGAGATACCAGCCAGGAGTCTCAGCAGTTGTCAGGAATGAAGGGCTGCAGGCGGGTGGGGGGGAGAGGAGGGGTGGGTGTTATCTACCCCACCAACCCCCCCCCCCACCCCAGTCCTCAACAGCAGAGCCCCAAGGGCCCATGGTATTGGTCACCTTGCATTTTCAATGGGCTACAGTGCACCAGCCCAGAATCAAATTGCAGTCCTCCCGGCCATATGCCCCTGGGCAGGGATTGCCCCTTTGTCATTTCCTCATCTGGAACACAGAGGCAGCCAAGAGCATTGACCTCTTAGGGGTGCTGGGAGATTGAAGGACAAAAGTCCCCTGAGAGCTCACACAGTGCCTCACATAGTGCCTCTCACACTGTCACTCCAATGGCCACTGCATTCGTGGCATGACCTCATTCCCCTTTCTCTTTGGGGCTTTATTTTGGGTAAATGGTGGTTAGGCGAAGAGGATGCTGGGATAGGCAAGGAATCAGGCCCAAGGATGTAGTAGAGTTTCTCAAATGGCAGGGAGCTAAGTGGGACAGAGCAGGCTGTGGCAAATTGGTCATCTTTCCCAAAACGTCAAAAAAAAAAAAAAAAAAAAGTGAGAAGAATTAGCTCAGTGTAAAGTGTTCTGTTTTTTTATTAATGTTAAATCTTTGCTCTTCTCCCCCCACAGTCTCGTTCACTGGCAAAGAATGCTCCCGGATAAAAATCCACAATGTAGCAAGTTAACTATGGTCTGGAAAATGAGGAAACAGTCAATCAGTTTTAATCCTGACAGCTTGACTGGTGTGAAAAACAAGAGGGTTCCTGACAGAAATGCTCTAGTTTCTAAGAAAGGAGTTTTTAGTGTGCAAGCGATGGCTCTGCCATTGCCACCCTCTGAATAGGTTCGCAAGCCAGTGGATTCGAGGGCCAAGGGGAGGTGCGTTGTTAGACTGGGCAAGCTCCTGGCTGCCTCCCTGAATGACCTCCACCCACTGCACCCCCAGTCCATTCCAGAGTCCTACTGGTATGTGCTTCAGCTACACTCTGTGCTGGGCACTAAGGATAGAAGCATAAGATTCCACCTGCCTTGCGGAACCCACAGCCTGTTAGAGACAGAGCTGGAGCTAGATAGTCACCCCAGAGGTGGTAAGTGTGCCCTGGGGAGCACAATGGGACAACCCCTTTAGACAGCTTAGAAGCAGCAAATAGTAGTTAAAATAAAATTAACAATGGAGCAATCATAATGAAATCCAAAATGAGGTTAGTGTATTGAGTGCCAGGCACTGTGCATTACTTCCTTTAACCCAGGAATTCTACCCATAGTTGGTTGTTACTACCGCTGAGGCAGTTGAGATGCAAAAGGGTCCAGAAACACACCCAAGGTCACACAGCTAGTAACTGGTGAATCTAGGGTTCAAACCCAGACAGCTGGGCTCAAGAGTCTCTGGACTTCTCCCAACAGTAGGCATAAGAGAGGCCAACAAAGTTGTAGGGGCAGAGACCCCTCAATACACATCCCACCCAGCAACCAAAATGATGTAAAGGAGAGGGTAGAGATGGAAGGATTTGAGGGCGCAGGGTTCGCAGATCCCTGTGTGAGGATACCTGCTGAGCCTGAGGTCGGCACTAGGGGTTCAGGAACAGGACAGTCACATAAGCAAAAGAAAGAATTGACTGGTTCACGTAATGGTATGTGGCTTTCGGCACAGCTGGATCCAGGTGCTCTACCAAAAATGTTAAGAACTCGTCTCCTTCCATCTCTTCTCTGTTTCCCACCACTTGGCTTTCTTCTGAGTGGATTCTGACCAGGTATCAAGTCTCCCCCTTCCTCCATGGGCAGCTTTAGACTTACATCCACTTAGCTTGGGATCCCTAAAGAAAGAGCCTTTCCCCTATGAGTTCCTAAATATCCCTTGGTGGGACCCTGCACTAGTCCCTGTGGTGAGAAGGCCAGGATGTCCTGATTGGAGAGGCCCGGGTCACGTGCCCAACATTGGGGGGGAGTCAGCCCCTCTTTAACCAACAGCAGAACCGAATATGGGAGGGGGTGGTTCCAGCTGCCTTTCTGCTAGCACAGTGGTGCACATGCAGTAGGCTTTATGAAGGTTGGGGTTACTTCCTTTGTAGGAGGAAGCATACTTGGGCCAGAGGATTCCCCTTTATGAAAGCATTACATATTAATTGCAGTGAAATTAGAAAACATATTTAACCCATGCAAACTCCCCCTCCCAAAGACAGGAATTTATAAACCCATCTAGAGAGAATTGCTGAAAACATTTGGGAGGGCGTTCTATGTCTTTTTTTCTTTCTTCTTTTCTACCTTCAACAAATACAGGATCATCTGGTATAGCCTGTTCGTTTTTTTTTTTACTTTAAAAATAATTGATGATGATATAATTTATAATAAACTACACATAATTAAACTGTACCATTTGCTGCATTTTGATGTGTGTACCACCACAATCCAGGTAATATCCATGACCCCCAAAAGCGTTCTGGTGACCTTTGTAATCTTTATTATTTTTTTTTTCCTTTGTAATCTTTAACGCAGGTGCTGCCAAAGCGAACACGTGACCCTTTGTCACCTGTTGGCCGGCACTGCCCCCCCACTGCTCCCGCACTTTGTCCAGATGACCGCTGATCTGCTTTCGATCACGGTAGACTAGTTTGTACTTTTCATCATGTTACATGAATGGATCCTATCATATATACTACGTGGGGGGTGTGGCTATTGGCTTCTTTACCTCAGTATAACATTTTGAAGTTCATTTGTGCTGTCAAATGTGTCGATAGTTCATTCCTTTTTGTTGTCGGGTACTATTCCATTATATGGGTGCGTCACGGTCTGTTTATCCGAACCGGATAATGGACTTGCACAACCATGTTCATAGCAGCATTATTCATGGTAACGTACAGGTGGAAATAACCCAAGTGGCCCACCGACGGAGGAATGGATAAACAAAATGTGGTAATACATACGATGGAATATTACTAGGCCTTAAAAAGGAATGAAATTCTGCCACGTGCTACGCGGATGACATACTTTGAAGACATTATACTAAGGGAAATAAGCCAGACATGAGAGGACAAATATTGTATGATCTCACTTACAGGAGGTACCTTTCCGAAATTCATAGAAACAAAGTAGAAGGGTGGGGCTGTGGGCGGGGTGGGGTGGGGGTGGGGGAAAAATGAGAAGGGACAGTAGGGAGTTACAGTTTAATGGGGACAGAGTTTCAATTTAGGAGGATTCAATTTGGGAAAAGTTCTGGAGATGGATGGTGGCGATAGTCATACAATGGTGTGAATGTGCTTAATGCCACTGAATTATATACTGAAAAAGTTAAAATGATAAATTTTATGTTATGTGTATTTTACCGCACATAAAAAATTGTTTTAATGGTGAGGGTGGATTTCCTGGGACCCCAGTGGAGTGCCTCCAGATGTGAAGGTGAGCTGTCAGAGCCTGGACAGCTCTGGGACTGAGTCCTGAACAAGTCCTGAGCCCAAGCACTCTGCCCCTGCTGCCTCCCGTCTCTGCTCTTCTCTGGAAGGCTTCACCCCCTCAGCCTTTTCTTGGCAGGACACGTGACCACTCGCTGCTCTGGCATTTAAGAAGACGGAGAGAACTTTCCCCCATCTAGGAAGAAAGATACTAGGGAAGGATTCATGGAACGCAGACACCGGAAGCCTCACCGTCATGTTTAAAAACTCCCTCGCTTGCCCCCATATTATCACCTCCAAGGGCATGACCATTCTTTACCAAAGTGAAATTTCCTTTGTCTCTCCCTTTTCCTACTGCCACAATTGGGCTTTGCCTAGCTTATTGGAATAACTTTCTGGATGGTCTCCTTACCCTAGGCTCTGAGGGCTGGGCTTATTTAAGGTGAAGAAACTTAGCACACTTCAAGAATATGAGGGTGAATGGAAAGGAACATACGCAAGGTCACGGAGGAAGTGAAAAGAGAGGGTTCACCTTGGGAAGGGGGTTCAGGTTCTGCTCTAAGAACACTTTGAGGGAGTATGTGCACACGTGGAGACATCTGCTGTCTCTGGTTTCTCTTTCATGAGGGTTCAAGGTGGGGTTAGGGGTGCTGAGGGGATGAAAAAGACAGGGACTCATGGGGTGGTGGGTAGGATGGCTGGTGGTATTGGAACATTGCAGAGGTTCTGGGAACTTTGGTTCAGGAAACCCCTGTGTAATCACTTTAAAAGATGTTTGCAAATTTCTTGACATTCTTTTCATCAAGAGGTATGGTCTAAGTCCTCACCTCTTGAATATGGACTGACTGTCACGATGTGCTTCTAACAGTACACTGCAGTGGCAGTGAGGCTGTGTCACGTCTCAGATGTGGCAATATAAGGCAACATAGCATCCATCTGGCTCTCTGGGGACACTCACCCTTAGAACCCAGCCACCATGCTGTGAAGAAGCCAAGGCCAAACAGGGAGGCCATTGCTAGTGTTCCAGCCCAGCTGAGGTCCCTGCTGACAGCCAGCATCAGATGCCAGGCATGTGCGTGGCGAAGGCTTCGAAATGACTCCGGCACCAGCCACCATCTCACTGCACCTGCGTGAGAGGCCCCAAGGAGGAAACACCTGGCTGAACCCCACGGATCCCCGGAACCCCGAGAGGAAATAACAATGGGCGAATGCTGTTGTTTTCCGCCGCTGTGTCTGGGGCGATTTGTTAGGCAGCAGTTATTACCTGGAAAGTGCTGCCAGATCTGCTTCCCTCGCAACATCGGTTCCTTTGGTTGATTTTGTCCCCGTTGGATGAACGTTCATCTTGTGATGGTGAAGTGATTCATCTGATGGTAAAAAGTGGTACAGGTTCATCTGCGAAAATTTGGAAAAAAGCAACAAAGTCTAAAGAAGAAAAAAAAATTTACCTGAAAACCCTACTAGCCAAGATAATCCCCAGCACGTAATAGGCATATTATGTAAATAATATGTAAAATTATGTAAATAAATATTTCCTGAGTAAGTGAATGAACCTGATGATTTGACCCCTCTCCATTTTTGGGCATTTAGGTTGTTTGCAGGTTTTTGGATGGTAGGTTTCTTTTTTTTTTTTTTTTTAAGTTTATTTATTTATTTTGAGAGAGAAAGAGAGCAAGCAAGGGAAGGACAGAGAGGGAGAGAGAATTCCAAGCAGGCTCCGTGCTGTCAGCACAGAGCCTGACCTGGGGCTTGAACTCACAAACTGTGAGATCATGACCTGAGCCGAAACCAAGAGTCAGAAACTTAACTAATAACCCAGGCGCCCCCAGAATGGTAGGTTTCTGACCTCTGGAGTTTCCTGTGCTGAGCAGGTTGGAAGCCGGGCACAGTGAACTTGTTTGGCAAGCCATTCTAAGGTTTGCAACCTCAACATTTGTCTTTCCCAGGTAGAAAAGCATTTCCTGGAGCCTTCAGCTTCCTCCCATCTAGGGCATTGACTCGCCCCCAGCTTGGAAAAGAGATTGCAAACATCTTCCTTCTGGAAAATGGATTTACATAGGAAGGTGAGCTTTCAGGGGTAATATTTACTTCCATCTTTCAGTCGCGCTGCTCATGTTCCTCAGCGTCGTGCTGACTTCAAACGCTTTATCCAGCAAGTATAGGTATTGCCATCAGCTACTCTCAGGAACAAACGTGGTTGTGTAATCCCAGGGCCTACGAGCAATGTGGCGGCAACTGAAACCAAATTAACCATTTTCTAAACCAAAAACTGAAAAGCAAATAGCAGAGGTACTTTTGAGCAGATAATATTAGTGATCCAGAATTTTATCAATCTTCTAACCAAAATTCACCCAGATCCTTCTAACTTAAAAGAATCCCCTCACAAGGTTAATGTGTTTCTTTGTGTATTTAACACACATAACATTGCTTTCTTCTCTAGTGTTCTTGCAGTGATGTAACTTGTAGAAACAGAATGGAGTTTAACCAGGGGGTTGGGGGGGGCTCCCCAGGTAACCAGGAGTATTTCCCTCCTTTCCTTAGGGACTGGGGAAGTAGGTATACCTAAGGTTGTAGTAGGGAATAGTCTGGGGGAAGGACCCACACTCTTTTCCTTTGGGCAGGAAAGGGATGTCTGTCTCCCTCAGCTTCAGCGTTGAGAAGCAGATGCCCTGTGGTGGGCATCTGCTATGTCTGCCTCTCCCACATCTATTTCCCTTAATCTGGGAATACCCCACCCCTGCCAGTTTTTCTTTGGGGAACTACCCTTCTTCACTCTCAGTCCACATGGTTAGGGTGGAGCTCACCCAACCCTTGATGCCAGGGTTGGAGATGTGACCTGGACAGTGAGGGTCAGATTAGCTAAGTGATTGTCTCATATAACCAAAGCCAGACCACCAAACATCAGTCCTCAGATATTTGCTGGAATTATCCAGAAAGAATTCTGGAGATTGCTAAGATTTCTGGGATTGCTAAACTCATAGGAAAGGATCCTGGAGTTACTATCTTTGGGGGATCCTGTTCAAGAAGAGAGCTGAGAGTCAGAGGGACAGAGAGACAGCATCCTACTGACATAATTTAAGACCCCAGGATCTAGCCATGCCTGAAACCAGCTGTATTTCTGGTCTCCCTATGTAGGTCATCCAAAAATTAACTTATTTTACTTTGGGTTCTGTCACTTGCAACTGAAAGGGTCCTTACTCATACAGCCCCTGCATATTAGAGGAGGGAGAAATTAAGAGGGAAGGAACTGGCAGGCCAACCTCCTTCCCAAGAGGCTTCCGAACAAGGGCCCTCCACATCAGCATGGCCTGAAGAATAACAGTTTTTATCCAGATTGCTCCCTGCGAAGGCCCAAGCCCCGTAGGCCTCGTGGTTTACTTTTACCACCAGTTGTTCAGTTAACTGTGGACTGGTCTTAACCCAGAGCTGGGATTAACGTTGTCCCAAAGTCTTGGATTTGGCCCTTATTGATGTTAAGCCTCACCCTTGGCTTACGACGAGTTTCTGCCCCAAGACCAAGCCCTACTTGACCACAGGGATGAGTGCTTAAATCTGACCACTGACCAAGAATAAAGAAACTGGGTGTCAAAAGCTTTACCGACCCCAGTGGTGTTTCCTGTTTGGGTTACAACCCAATTACCATCTCATAACTTCCCCACCTTTGTTGGGGGGCCCCCAGTGCCCAAGGCAGAAACTCAACCTCCTTCCCACCTCCTTTGTCTTTACCTCTGACTAGTCATGAGGCCCTCACTTCCACAGAAACACTTAGTATAAATGTGACCGGATTCAAAGTCCCAAGAAGTTCGTACATTATAATTGCCAAGTGAAAGAAAAGAGAGGTTCTTTAAACATAGTTTTCACCATTGTAAATTTTTAGATACGGCAAAAAAATTTTTCTAAACGTTTTTTTTTTTTTAATTTTTTTTTTCAACGTTTATTTATTTTTGGGACAGAGAGAGACAGAGCATGAACGGGGGAGGGGCAGAGAGAGAGGGAGACACAGAATCAGAAACAGGCTCCAGGCTCTGAGCCATCAGCCCAGAGCCTGACTTGGGGCTCGAACTCACAGACCGCGAGATCGTGACCTGGCTGAAGTCGGACGCTTAACCGACTGCGCCACCCAGGCGCTCCTAAACGTTTTTTTTAACTACTTATGAAAGCAAAATTTGTTGTTTTTTGTTTTTTTAAATAATATTTTTAAGTTTATTTATTTTGAGAGAGCACATGTGTGGGCATACTTATGAGTGGGGAGGGGCAGAGAGTGGGAGAGAGAATCCCAAGCAGGCTCTGCCCTGTCAGTACAGAGCCCCACTGGGGGCTCAATCTCACAAACTGTGAAATCATGACCCTGACCCGAGCTGAGATCAAGAGCCGGACTGACCCACCCAGGCACCCTGTGAAAGCAAAATTTCTTAGCAATGGTGACTATTAAGAATTTGAAGCATTCGTCATTAAAGCAAAGATTGCAGGTGGCCATGAGCCTAAAGCCTGACACAAAAGTTACATTCGTGGAAGGAAATTCTCATTCAGATTTTTGAAAATATTTCATTCAAATTTCCTATTATATAGGTTTCCTGCTCTTCGTAATTTATTTCTAAATCAGTTACATATTATGAAAGTGTGGTGAATGTTTTCACTAAGCCCCATAGAGACAGGTCTGAAACCCCTCTTGTGTTGCCATAGCAACATTACCATCTTGGTAAAACAACTTTCTACCCTTGGTATGTGTGAAGTATTTCTTTAAAAAGTCTGACAACTAGGAATCCAGAAGCTTGGATCATCCTTACTGTCATCACTTTCTAGTCCAGACCCAGCACACTATTTTCATTTTCTCCTTTGTACCCATCTCAGGCTCCTACTAAAAAGCCCACAGCTAGTCCACCAGTAAAATGAAAAACAAAACCACGTCAAGCATGGACTTCCATGTCATCGCGTGTAGAATGGAGGTACAATGCCTGTCTCTTTTCTACTTTTCAAATTGGTTATGAGAATAGCATAATTATCCCTTGAATAAAACTGACACGTAAATATTCTCTCATATGCAAATTCTATATGGAAGGAGCCCCATTTCCAAAAGCCGTGTGAGAACAAGATGATTTCCCTTCAGAAAAATGACTAACTGTATGGTGTGTTAAAACACAAAATCCAAAGTCTTTGCAGATTGGAACTCCTTGGGAGACATGCGCCAGATAACAGAGAAGCTTAAAACGACATGTTCACTTGGGCATTTATCCCAGAGAAATGGAAGTTTATATCCACACAGAAACCCACAGACAAGTGTTCACAGTGGATTTAATAGCCCCCAAACCAGAAACAACTCAAATGTCCTCCAGCTGGTGAATGGCTGATCAAATTCTGGTGCATTTTTACACTAGAACACTACTCAGCAGTAACGGGGGGCAAACTGTCCATATGTGCAACGACCTGGATGGGCGTTGTGGGAATGATGCTTAGTGAAGAAAGCCAATCTCAAAGGCTGCATGCCCTATGAGTCCATTTATGGAACATTCTCAAAATGACAAAACTACAGAGGTGGAGACCAGATTAGAGGCTGCCAGGGGACGGGTGGAGGGGGTTTTGGCTGTGAAGAGGTAACGTGAGGGGATTCCTAGGTGGGGATGGAAAGGGTCCGTGTCTTGATGACCGTGGTGGTTACACCAGTCTATCCATGGGATAAAATTACACAGAAACACACACACACACAAGTGAACACGTAAAAACCGGTGCGGAGGAAGGTCGGCGGTCTAGTTAACCGTACTATGTCCACATCAGTCTCCTTGTGATGTTGGGCTATTGCTCTAGAAGATGTTACCACAGGGGGAGGGCTGGCTGAAGGGTCCGTGGAATCCTGTGTACTATTTTTGCAACTTCCTGGGAGTCTCTAATTATTTCCAAAGTTTTTAAAAACCTTAAACATTAGGAATTAATACAGATAATACTTTTTTTTTTAATACTTTAAAAAAAAAAGGCTTCTTGCTAGACTCAGGTTCAGTTTACTTGTCCTTGACTCGCTAAGTACTGTGCAGGGACACAAGTCCAAGTGCAGAGTATCATGTACCTTATGTGCTTGTGAATTTGACTTGTCTGTTCCCCCCTCCCCCCCTCCCCCCCCCCCAGTAAAGACCAGGCTGCAGCTCGTCAACTGAAATGAGATGTGGCTTTAATTCCTAGACTCTCAGTCCTCACAGTCATCCATTTGGTTGGGGACCAGAGGTCACCTGGCGGAAGTGCATCCCTCCTGTCTCACTTCTCGCGTTCCTGGCCATGGCCGTGGGTCCTTTTAACAGAGTGGCCCCTCCAGGTGTGGCCCCCATGACCCCTGTCTTCCCCTCACCGGGTGCAGTGCTCACGTGGGAGGCTGTCCAAGGCCCCCATCACTGGCTTCAAAGGCGGCCCTTTCAAGGAAACAGAGCTCAGCTGTCCGTGTCCTGTGAATAGTTATGAGTTGGGGCGGGAACTCTAGAGAATCACAAGCAGCTCCGATTCCCATGCTTAGGGCCACTCAAACCACCTGGCTTTGAAGCCCCAGCTGGGGTGTCTGTGCAGCTTCCAGCAGGGCAGAGTTCAGGGAAGGAAAACAGATGGCTGAGTCATTAGCAGAGGACAGGGGACAGCATCCTCAGGCCAAGAATCCAGGGCTCCGGATGGGTTTCAGCATCCCCTGGGGTAGCTCCGAGCCTCTGGAGGAATAACCCAGGGGTGCCGCCAGGCTCAACAGCACCTTTGAGGAGTTGGACAGTTGTGTCCCTCTAGGGGGGGTCACGGGTCCTAGAGGCCCACACAGTTGGCCAGCAAGTGGCACCTTACGTGAGCATATTCAGCCGGTTCAAGGAAAGCTCAGATGGCCAGAGGAGAAGGCTGGAATGCAGGCTGGGACAGGCTATGAAGGACTTAGATTTTCATGCCAAGGGATTTGAACCTCATTCTGTGCTTGAGTGGAGGGCCAGGTGTTAGTCAAGTGAGGCATACCCCAAAACCTAAGCCTGAGGGAAATCTGGTTTCCTACCTCGTGGCTGTAATTGACCATGGTAGTTTTGAAATACAGCCACGGATTTGTTGGCACTTCTCTTTTGGAGGAGGAGTCTATGTCTCTGTCCATAAACTCCATGCCCTTCCTCTCAAAACTCCAAGGGCTTGGGACTCTTTTGATGAATGGAGTACAGTGGAGGTGATTCTCTGTGACTTCCAAGGTTAAGTGATGAAAGGACATACAGCCAAACCTCGTTCTCCTGAACCCTTGCCCTTGGAAAACTGAGCTGCCGTGTAAGAAGTTCAACTCTCCTGAGGCCAATATGGTGTGAGGCTCCCAATCCACATGGAGAAGCCAGAGTAGATGCTTGGGCTGTCAGTTCAAGTTGCAGTCAATCTTGGGGTCATCCCAGTGTAGGTGCCAGATAAGTGAGTAAAGAAGGCTCCAGGTAATCCAAGCCCCCAGCCATTGCAGTCTTCCCAGTTGGGGCCCCAGACACCATGGAGGGGAGACACATCATCCACACTATGCCTCATCTGGATTCTTGGCCAATAGAAGAGTTAAACAGTTGTTCTGTTGTTTTGGGGTGGTTTGTCACATAGCAACAGATAACTGGAACATTACCGATAACCTGAGTAAGACAGAGATCTTAACCTCAGATGCTTCCACTTGGGCAAGGCATGAAGTAAGAATGTGAGCATGGGGCCTAATGAGGGAGTGGGGGGGCCAGTAAAAACACCGTACCTGGCGAAAAGCACCCACCTGATGGCGCTGGGGTGAGGCCTTTGTGACATTTGGCTTAAACCAGTAACACCTTGGTCAACGTGAACCAAGAGTTGGAGCACACTGTAAGCTCCAACCAGCGTCATCTGGGGCAATCTCAGGGAGGCCCAACTATTAGAGGGGACTGTAGATGCTTTTTTGAAGCAGAAGCCTCATCTGTTGTGTGGCGCCCACCTAGAGAAACAACCTTGTGATCACTTCAGCCAGGAGGATAGGAAAGGGCCGCCCCTGAAGCCTCACCTCACAGTACCCCCCAGCTCTGTCCATCAGGGAGGGGTGGGTCGTCACCTTCCCTGCTCTGGTTCCAGCCTCCCCCACAAATGCCTCTCCATGATGGTGGTGCCCTGGTCCTGTCACCTCCCGCCCAGGCTCTTCACCCCTACCCCTTACCCCTGGGCCTCCAGGCCTCCACATGTGTCCCTAGGACCTAGCATGGTGTCTGCACATAATAGTTGCTCACTAAGAACTTGGTACATGAGTGGATGGCTTAAAACAATAGACAATTATTGTCATACAATTCTAGAGGCTAGAAGTCTGGGATCAAAGTGTTGACAGGTCGTGGTCCCTCTGACAGCTCGAGGGGAGAATCCTCCCTTGCTTCTTCTAGCTTCTGGTAGTTACCAACAATCTCTGTTGTTCCTTGGCTTGTAGATGCATCATTCCAGTCTTGGCCTGCACCACCACATGATCATCCTCTCCCTCTGTGTCTTCATGGTCTTCCCTCTGTGCACATCTGTCTCTGTGTCCAATTTACCCTTTTAATAAGGAGACCAACCATACTGCCTTATGGCCTCCCCTAGTGACTTCACCTTAATTAATTACATCAGGAATGGCCATATTTTCAAATAAGGCCACATTCTGAGGTACTGGGTATCAGGACTTCGCATATCTTTATGGGGGAGGGGGCGGCACGATTCAACCTGTAACAGCTTGGATAACATAAGTCCACCCCAAGATAAGGACCTACTCCCAGGATGCTGATGAAAAGCCCTCTGAGCCAGCGGGATGAGGATGAGAACCCAGTCTGAGGGGTTCACCAGGTGACCAGTGGAGCACCCATCCGGGAGGACTTCTCAGACCCCCTAATGCATCAGCTCTCCCATGGGCTTACCATCCCGTGTAGAGGTAACCCCTTTTCTTGCCTTTTGGCACATCTCTTCATAGGGCAACACTTACTACCACATGTCATTATTTTATTCACTAGAAGCTCCAAGAAGGGTCCTCATATATCTTATTAACTCTTCTTTCCCCAGCCCCAGCACAATGTCTCAACAAATACTGAGTGCACACATGAATGAATAAATGAATAGTGATTCACTGGAGGGGAAAAGGGGTTTCAGAAAGCTCCCTTTGAATCACCGTGGAGGGGCAGAGACTGAAATTGAGGGGACCAAGGAGGCGGGCACCGCCATAGGCTGTCACATAGAAAGCATTTGAAAATTGATTTGTGGAGGTTTCAACCCGAATGCAAAATTGCTGCCTGTTCCTTCCAGGAGAGGGGTACCTTTGTGCCGTGATAATGGCACCCCTGGGAGCCAGGGAGGTGCTGGGCAGGGATCAGCACACGCCTAGTGCCGTGAATGGACCGGTGGGTGGGAGATACAGGACCGCATGAAAGCAGGCAGCAGCCCACCCTGGCTCCCTCCTTTCCAATTGTGTGCTGGTCAGATATGACCCAGCGAGGCTTGTTAACTCACCCCTTTCCAGACCTGTCTTGCCCTTACACCTTTCCTTTCTGGTGTGGTGGCCAAGGTGACCAGGGACAGTGACAGCAGAGCAGACCTATGCCCTCAGGAAACCCTCTTACAAGGAACAGTCATGCTAGCCAGCTGCTAGCCCGTGAACAGATACAGAAAACGTTATCATATCTGTCTGTTCAAACCACGTGATGTAAACCCCACTCAGTGATTTACAAGCCCTTTAGTGTTTCTCAGTAAGTGCTCCCACAGGCAGGACCTCATTGCCCCAGTGACGCACGGGATACAACAGAATGAAGTGTCTTGACCAAGATCCGACAGCTCAAGAGCAGCAGTCGGACTCTCTGTGCCCAAAGCCTGTCCTCGACCTACACTGCAACCTGACTTCCAATTCTACCCAGTTGGGATTGTCCACAAGGAATCTCAGCTTTGGGGCCCAGGACTGAAACTACCTTACTTAGGCCCAGTCTCCCACTTGAGACAGAGACCCATGGAAAGTGGGGAAGGGAACTGATGTTTGTTGAGAACCTGTATTATCCCATTTTTATACTCCCAACAGCATGGCACGTGGGACTTTATTAGTCCCATTTGACAGTCAGGGAAATCAAGAGGTTGTTTCATGACGCTAGAGCATCATAGGATAATAACATAGGTCGGTGGGTGCTAAAACCAGTGCTTTTGCTACTACCCCATGGTCCTTTCCAGAAGAAGGCCTCCCTGTACCTCCCTGTGTCCTCCCCCAGACAACAGATCCTTATGCATCCCATGGGCCCTGCTTGCCTGTGGCTGTAGGATGTGGTCAGTCCCCCCACCCAGTGCTGGGCTCAGTGGAGATAAGAGAATGGGGATTTTTGGGCTGGGTTGGGGTGGATGCCATTTAGGGATGGGAACATCCCTATGCCGGCCAAGGCCCATCTGGAGAGAAACCCCAGCTGACCATAGCCCTCAGGAGCCTTTCCTGTAGATTCAGGGTGAGGATACTCTGCAGATATCCAGTAAAGTTGACAAGACCCTGAGATGAGACACCCTTAGAGATGGCCCCTGAGCCCCAATGGCCTACCTAGCTCACCAGATGTATATTTTACCCAGTCCTGGGCAGAAGGGAGGGGAAGGGAGGAAGGGAAGAAGGAGAGGGCAGGTACAGAGGCTGAAACACAGCCTAGGCAGTCTGGCATCGGCTCCTACAAACTATAAAATGAACCCAAGAGAGAATGTTGAGCTTAGCTGGGGCAGGTGGCAGAGGCGTGATAGGGGAGGCATACTTTGCCTTAGATTTGAAGAATGAGGAAGACTTACCAGGGAGTCAGTCTAGGGAGGGCATTCCAGACAGAGGGAAGGGTGTACACAAAGGGCACAGGGGAGTGACGGACCATGGGAGGGCAAATTTCTGAGGCATACAGGTGGGACATGAGGCTGGAGGGATGAGCAGGGCGATTAGATGACAGAGACTGCTCATTCCCTCCTCTTTGTATTGTAACAATTTTTAGGTAGGCACGAACATAGACATCAGCTTACCTACATTTGGCAACCTCCCTCGCAGCTAGGTAGGTGTGGCGAGGCAACTATTTTCAGATAGCGGGACAAGAGTGAATGTTCTAAGTGAAACTTTCAGATTGTGCCCCTCTCTACTTTTCCCTCATCCCCCTGGCTGGAATGCAGCTGGGATGGTGGGACCATCTCAGACCATGAGGTAGCTGTTGCATATCGAGAACAAATTACAGAACAGGATAGAAAGAGCCCAGATTCCCAACACCATCAAATCATAAGTTGGAACAAACTTTGCATGAAAGAGAGATAAACTTGTAATTTGCTGAAGCCATTCTAGTTTGGGGGTGCCTTATTATAGCCGCCTTTTATCCTAACTTCATTATACCCTGCAGAGAGGTTTAGTTCTCTCCCCAGAACAGCGGATACAAACTCGACGACTGATAGAGGCCAAGCAAGCCATGCAGATGAGGAAGGCAGACTGGGTGCTTCTTTTCACCAAAAAAATACCTTCTTTCCTGTTTGAAATACAGGATCCTTGTCGCCTAGCTTTAGTTTTTCCAATTTTGCAAGACAAGGACATAAGAAAGCTTTCTCTGTCCTCAACGCCGCCGTGAGAGAAATAGCTGGTGCCGCCTCATTGTTGGGGAACGATAGGGGGTGGTGGGGACTGTGGTGAATTGGAGAGCAGATGCTTCAGTCAAGGGGCAGCTGCCACCTGGCCTCTCCTTGTGGCTGCCACGTGGGAACATGAGCGCCTGTGGCCGGATAACTCCACTTTTCAAATTTAATAATCTGAATTGTTAAAGTTCTCAACATTTGGGGGCGCCTGGGTGGCTCAGTTGGTCAAGCATCCGATTTCGGCTCAGGTCATGATCTCACGGTTCATGGGTCCAAGCCCCACGTCGGGCTCTGAGTTGACAGCTTGGAGCCTGCTTTAGATTCTGTGTCTCCCCCTGTCTCTCTCCCTCCCCTGCTTGTGCTCTCTCTCTCTCTCTCTCTCTCTCTCAAAAATAAACAAACATTAAAAAAAAGTTTGGCACCATCTGTGTAGCAGAGGAGAGGAGCCCAGAGCCTCCTGAGAGAGCAGCCAGCTGAGAGACCTCACATGGGAAGAGCTTGGTCAGATGGACAGTCCTTCAGCTCTGCAGCACCTCCAAACGGTAGCACAAGGCCAGTAACATGAGGCCACCTGGGGCCATGAGACGTGGGACAAAGACAAGATAGTCTGGAGCAGCACAGAGCCTGTCTTCAGCGTTGCTGTTACACTGTTACGGTAAGGAGGAACTGCCAAGGAGTTACTTTCTGAGCTCCTAGAATAATCTTTAAAGGTGTTACATCAATATTCATGAAAATCACATTCATTGTGCTCATTTTAGAAGAGAGAGAGAACCCTGCATGGGCAAAACATTCCAGTTTACAACCTCAACAACTCTAGTGACTGGAGAGCATGATGGAATTTCCAGTGAGGACGTTGTGGGGAGAGATTTGTGTGGAGAATGGATTGGAGAGTGAGAGACAGGGTCGGTGGCCCAGGCTGGTAGAAGGCAATGGCGCCTGACTAAGGTGGTGACTGTGGGCACAGAGAAGGGCAGGACAGAGCCCAGCGGGGAAGTGGACCGCCCCCCCTTCCCTGGCTTGCAGCTGGCTGTGCTTTGGGAGGCCCTCCGGCTGGCTATGCGGTGGGGGCTTGGGAAGGTGGGTGCGGGGTGGGGGGTGCTGGCCCCGCAGAGAGCAACCTCTCTCAGGAGCCTCATCCCTGATGTGCTGCAGCCCACCTAGAACATCAGCAACCCAGTTTGAACGCTTCACAGGAGCTCGGTGTGGGTAGGGCAGCATTTCCCACGGTGTGGCTCCCACAATGTGGGTGGGGCACAGGACCCTGGGGCCATGAAAGACAATTTCATTGTATTTTTTGATGCGTTTATTTATTTTTGAGGGGAAGGGAAGGGGCGGGGTGGGGGGGGACAGAGGCTCTGAAGCGGGCTGTGTGCTGACAGCAAGAGCCCAATGTGGGGCTCGAACTCACAAACCTTGAGATCGTGACCTGAGCCGAAGACAGACGTTTAACCGACTGAGCCACCCAGGTGCCCCCATGAAAGGCAGTTTTAGATGGTGCACAGAAAACATTTTAGTTGTCAGTAATTTTGTACTGACTTTCACGTACCTTTGGGAAATGGAACTGGCATATCAAAGCTGTGGTTTCACAGGTATTGCTGAGGATTAGGCAAGTAAAAGCAGTGAGTCACTTAAAGTGAACTTGGGGAACATGTAAAGTAAATAAGCACCCGAGCGCCAGGGTGAGTGGCCGTGGGAGAAACGGAGGTGAGGCGTGAGGGCTGGGGCTGGCTGCACTGGCGGTTTCCAGTTCAGCCAGCCATCTTTCATTACCTTTGGCTGTCTTGTGTTTGCTAGATACTGGCTCAGTGTTTGCACACACATCGGGTTACTTATTGCTCACAAGGCCGCCTGCTCAGTCTTTTTGTCCTCATTGGAGGATAAGAAAGGCTAAATGCCAAGGGCTGGCCTGGACTCTAAGCTCGGTGTCTGGCTGTTTGGGACAGTTGTGACAGGCAGGCCGTTACTCCACAAACAGCTCTGAGAGGCGGGGCTGGAGCAAGGGTCCACCTGGCTCAGGACCTGGCCATGGCCCTCAAGGAAAGAACATTCACCAAGTGTTGAGCACTTGCTAGGGTTGTTGTGAGGACCCTTGCAGGGTCAGCCAGGCTTTGTTTTGTTTTTCAACATAAAAAGTGTTTTTTCAGTTTTTCAAGGAAATGCATGATCACTCCAAAAATTCAGAAAGAAGGAAGAAAACAGACACACATAATCCCGCCAGAGATGATCAGTGTTAGTGACAGACAGACATTTGGGTCCAGGTTCATCATATCAGAATGCAGGGGAAAGCATTTTCTCTCCATAACAGAAGTGTCTCCCCACAGCCACCCCTCACCCCTTTCTGGTACCCCATCAGGTTGCCCCCCAGACATCAACAACATTTGACAGGTCCAAGGACTTTTCTTCATCTGATAGATGTTCTGGTCTCTACCCCTTGGCTTCTGGTGTTCCCCCACTGTTGTGCTCTGTAGTCTCTCTTCCCTTCTGGCCCTCTAACCCCCGTCTGTCTGTGCTCCGAGTCCACAAAGCTCGGCCTGACGGCTTTGGCATTGAAAACACCTGACTTTCCAGTGCCATCTGAGGAGGGCGATGCTCCTAGCCCAGCTCAGAACAAAATCCAGAGTGTTTCTGGTAAAGAGATTAGGAACATAAAAAGGAGCAAGTGTCTGGGCACGGGAGCTAATTGCTTGCGAGGCCTCGCCTGCCGCAGGCCCTGCGGCTCACCCCACACTTGACTCCGGACCGCAGGTCCCAGAGGCTGCGGATGAAAGAGCAGAGGCTGGATTCCAGCATCTTGATTTCAGCCCGCAGCTTGGACAGCTGTGTGAAGCAGGCCCCCGCTTCCACAAGGGGACGGCGGCCCAGCCATCTGGTTGGCGGGAGTCGGGGGCATGATTAGCTTCTTCTAAAAGCCGTGCTTAAACCAGGTTCTCTGGCTTTGAAGATGATTCCTGCAGGACCAACAGTTCATTTCCTTGTGGGGAAACACTGTCAGGTTCAAAAGCCATCATTCTCCCGGGAGGCCGGGTGGCTCTCTCCTCATCTATAAACACTGTTAAGGAGGGGCTAGGTTTCTGTTCTAACAGTTCCTTGAGCTTTACGCTTAATGGGGACAGGGTGGCACAGGGAACAGATGGGCAGTGAGGCCATCGATGGCCCCGAACAATTTGGTCTCGTCGTCTTGTGTGTTTTATTTTCAACGATGCAGCTGTGCTCTCTGCCGCTCTTTCAATAAGGGCACGCCGTTCTCAGCCCAGGCGCCACACCTCCAGGGAACATCCATCCGTTTGCCATGTATTTACTGAGCAGTTACTGTGTTCCAGGCAGGGTGAACCAAACGGAGCAGTAGAGTCCGGAGGATACAAGAATGGGCTCTGGGCCAAGCCTGCCTGAGTCCTGAGTTCAGTCCTGGCTCAGCCCCTTACTCTCCATGTTCTGTTCACTAAGACTCCGGGCCTTGTCCGTAACAGGAAGGTAATGATGGAATCTGTCTACGGGGTTACTCTGAGGATTAAATGTGATGTTGCAAGTGCAGCCTGATGCTTCGTAATTGCTCAGTGAGTACTGACAGTGATTGCATAGTCCCTGTCCTCCATGGTGCTGATGGTCTAGAAGGGACAACAGCAAAGCAATGCATCTGCAAATGTGTGGAACAGATGTCATAAGGGGCGCTAAAATAGAGGACACAGAAGCACTCAATTTAGTCTAGGGCTCAGGAAGGCCCTCTCGGAGAAAGCCACCTGCAGGAGCGAGTGATGCTGCTGGAGAGGTGGACAGGCCTCGTTGCCCAGACAAGGAGTTCGGGATCCCCTGCAGGCAACGGGGAATCCGTGGAGGGTCTCGTGCAGGGAAGTGACAGCCTCCAACTTCTGCCGTGTGGAGACGAGACTCTAGGGAAGTGGATTTGTTTTCTATTATCACAAACTCAGCGGCTTCAAACAATACAGATTTATTATCTTACAGTCCTGGAAGTTGGAAGCTCTCAAATCAAGGTGGCAGGAGGGCTGTGTTCCTTCCAGAGGCTCTAGGGAGCCTTTTCCTTGCCTTTGCCGGTTTCTGGAGGCTTCCTGCCTTCATCCTCCCCCAGGTGCGTTCACCGCAACCTCCGCCATGATTGTCACATTTCCTTCTTTGACTCCAAGCCTCCTGCCTCTTGTAAGGACCCTTGGGATGACAGTGGGCCACACAGTTGGGCGCCAGTCAGCCCGTTTCAAGACCCTGAACCTAATCATACCTGCAAAGGATTTTTTTTTTTCCTTATAAGGTAACATTTTCACAAGTTCTGGAGATTAGGCCATAAACGTCATTGACATCATTGTGGGAGAGTATTATGCTGTCTAACACAGGGGGCAGGAATGGAAAAGAGGAGACTGGTTGGGAGGCTCCTGTGATCATGCAGGCGAGAAGGAACGATAGTCTGGACCAGGTTGGAAGCCGTGGAAGTGGGGAGAAGTGGGTGGAATTAGAGAGCTTTACTGGTTGCCCTGGCAGAGGAAAGATGAAAGATGGACTAGTGTTCTGGCCCTTAAAGCTTTCATCTGGAATTGACATGTTAATATGACTTCTGCTCACAAGTGACATGGCCGTGCTAACTTTAAGGTGGTAGGGAAATGCAATCATGTTATGTGCCCCTCAGGAAGATAGTGTGTGTGAACCAGCCTCGTGACTGCCACATCTGTCATAGAGACACTGGAGCTAAGGGCCATCTAAGGCAGCATTCATCCAGCTGGCTTCTCATGCCCCTTGAAATAAAATCCCAGCTTCCTACAGTGGCTTCATGTGAGTTAACTATACCCAAAATAATGCTGTGAAACAATCCCTTCCCACCAATCCAGTGGCTTAAAACCGTCAGGGTTTTCCCAACATCTTTGGGTCGTCTGTAGTTTGACTGAGGTTGGGTGGGCTTGGCCCAGGCTCTAGGTTAGGTCCAGGCCTGCTCCAGGTGTCTCTTATCCTCCTTGGACCAGTGGGCTGGCAGAAGCCCAAGATAGTAAGCCCCACCATGAAAGCATATGTCAAACCTCTGCCAGTGTCGTATCTGTTAACATCTCATTCATCAAAACAACTCCCCTGGGCAAGCCCAAAGTCAAGGGTCAGGGAAATTCATGTACAGACATAAATGCCATACAGAGCAGTGGAGACTTATGACCAATCTGCCCCATGTCCACAAGGCTGACTTCTCCAACCCCACATCATATTCCTCCACCCATCCACTGAGCGAACCATCTAAGTGCTCACTAAGCTCTGACCAGCTTGTTTCTCAAACATGCCAAAGTAATTCCCACCTCAGGGCCTTTGCACAAGCTGCTCCCTCTGCCTTGAACTCTCTTCTCCAGATTCTTCCCTGGCTGCTCCATCTAAAAACTCAGAACATAACTAAAATGTTACTTCCAACGTGTGGCCTTACCAGACCACAATGCTTAAAACACCTCTCTCCGTCCCTTACCCTATCTCACCCATCCAAAGCACCCTCTGTCACGTCACCCAGCCGAATTTTTTCTCAGTACTACAATCTCAAATGACTCTCTCTATACATGTATTTGTTCGTTTATTGTCAGCCTTCTCACCAGAACCAAAGATTCGTGATGGCAGAGATATTGCTCATTGTTGAGTTCCCTAGTGCCTTACACATGTTTAATAAATATGTACTGAAAGAATTTCAGTGGTGCCAGAGAGGAGCAGAGGAGGGAAGTTGGAAAAGGTGATGAGTAAAATGCAGACAGTCCTATTTCTTATTCCATCAGCAGAAGTGGATTTCTTTATGTTGAAAGTCAGAATTGATGAATCCACTTTCATTCGGGCAGTACACATTTATGACACGCTTTCAGGGATGAAGGCTCTGTACAGGGTGAACCTCCGCTTTCAGGGATGAAGGCTCTGTACAGGGTGAACCTCTTTTCCCTAGAGGGCCCGTGATTTAGCAGCAAGACAGAATTGCAACAAGATGAATAAATGCTCTGTTACAGAAAACAAATGCAGGAGATTATGAGTCTGCAGGTTTCCTTCCTTCCTTCCTTCCTTCCTTCCTTCCTTCCTTCCTTCCTTCCTTCCTTCTTTCCTTCCTCCTTCTTTCCTTCCTTCCATCCTTCCTTCTTTCCTTCCTCCTTCCCTCCCTTCCTCCTTCCCTCCCTCCTTCCTTCCTCCCTCTCCCTCCTTCCTTCCTTCCTTCCTTCCTTCCTTCCTTCCTTCCTTCCTTCCTTCCTTCCTCATATGTGAGCACCTACTAAGAAGTGTGTTCTATATTAAGCACTGTGAGCATAGAGATGCATCAGATTTCCAACAGTAGCCACCATGTTACAAAATCTGTGTAACAGTAGGGAATGCTTCTCAGAAAGGGTGGGCCACATGACATGGACCTTGATGGATGAGTGGGAGTTTACCAGGTAGGAAGGAGGAACTTCAAACATAAGAGTGGAAGTGTATATAAGAGAAAGTACTGTTTTTCATACTGTGAGAACAGGGGGTGGGTTGGGGTGGGGTGATCATTCTGAAGGAAAACTCATGCTAGAAAAAGGGCTATTTAACATAAATGGAGTCCAAACTGAAAACAAAATCTGAAAGAAAAAAGAAAAGATTAGTTTGGGACTTTGTCTGGAAGAAATGAAACATGAGGAAAATAAATTCATCTAATAGTCAACAAAAGTTGTTATACTGACAGTTGTTTTAATTCTTACAGCAAACCCAAATGGAATCAGATGTTCATTTGGGGAAAGATGGACTTATTCTGGCCAAGTTCGCCACATCCTTCACTTTGCATTTGACTTCAGAGCACGGGCCACAACTTGGGCGGGTTTCCCCAGTGCCTGTCTTTGCCCTCTGGTGTGTTGAATTGCTCCCATTTGGAGCTGACCCTCTCAGCATTTTCCTGTCTTTGTGTTTCTTTTTTTTAATTAAAAACATTTTTTTTAATGTTTATTTATTTTTCAGAGAGAGAGAGACAGAGTGTGAGCAGGGGAGGGGCAGACAGAATCCAAAGCAGGCTCCAGGCTCTGAGCTGTCAGCACAAAGCCCGACACGGGGCTCGAACTCATGAACTGTGAGATCATGACCTGAGCTGAAGTCAGAGGCTTAACCAACCGAGCCACCCAGGCGCCCCCTGTCTCTCTTTGTTGATGGTTGTTTGCTCTCTTTCCCTCCCAGCCCCCAATTGTCCAGGACTGAGCTGGTGTCCATGAGGTTCTCTGATGCCAAGGTCCTCAACTTCATGACCTCCTGCATCTTTTGCAAGAGTTATCTTTTCATTTTGCTCTTGATTTGCATTTATATGCACCATCTCATCAGAATGCTGGTCAGGCAACCCACAAAGATACTAGCAGGATTACCGGTGGCCTTGTTGGGGACCAGGGGATGGGTCTAGGCAGGTAGGACACTTGTGTTAGGCTGGTCAGGTCCTTAATGATACGTCTGCTTCCCTGTGCCTCAGTATAAGGACTTGCACATTGCAGACCCTCTGAAGTTGCCGTGTCTAGGGCCTGGGTGAGAGGACGCAGGCTGAGGCTGGGAAAGGAGAGAGGCAAGCCCTGGCAGCTTCACGTGCCTGATTGTCCTTGAGGGCAACAGGAGCCCTGAAGAGTATAAACGGGGTGAGACCAGGTCAGAATGGACTTCAGAAATCTCCTCCTCTGAGACAACCAATTGGCTTGGAGGGGGCAGGGAGGGGCACGGAATCCGAGCCAGACTGAGGCAGGAGCTGCCCTCCTCCATGGTGGCTGGTGACCCAGGTGACTTTGTGCAGGTTTAGGCCCCTGTTTTGCATGAGCTGGACTTTAAGGACAGATGCCCATTCTTGGCTGAGAAGGGGCTCTTCTGGAATCATGGACTGTCAAAATAGGAGATATGAAAAAGAAGTTGGAAGGGTGGGGAGGGACTCTTCTGGATATGGTGACCAGAGAAGCCTCTCTGAGGAGTCTTAATCCTTAAACAGGAGACCAGAAGGTTGAGAAGGGGCCAGTCAGACAATGGTATGTGGAAGGTGCTGATGGCAGAGAGAATAGCATGGCAAGGGTCCTGAGGCAGGAAGGGACTTCTCTAGGAGACAGACTGCAGATTGGTATACCTCATGCAAGAAGGGGATGGGCTAGGGAAAACAGGAGAAACAGATAGGGGCTGGAGCAGCAGGCCCAAGAATTCTGCCCTAAATTTAAGGAGAAGTCATTGAAGACCTTTAATTAGGGGAGTGATGTGATTCCATCTGATTTGTGTCTTTGCAGGATTCCGTTGGCTAGAGGCAGGCAGAGGGGAGCAGGGATAATGGAGCCTGTAGCTAGAATCCCAGTGGGACCAGGTAGTTGCTTGGCCCAGGGCCGTGGAAATGGAAATGGAAACAGCGAACAGATGTGAGATATAGTTTAGAGGGCCCCCCAGCTGGGCCTTCTGATGTCTGCCCCCAGATCTGTCCACATCTCACCTCTGAGGCAACAGAGTATTGGACACAGCATGGGTTTCAGAGTGAGACAGGCCTGGGTTACACATACTCCAGAGTAGAGCCAGCCTTCCCACCTTTCTGAGACTTTGTTTTCTTATCTGTAAAATGGTGATGACATCCTCAAAGAGTTAAATATAGAATCACCATATGATCCAACAATTCCACTCCTAGGTATAGACCCAAAGGAATTGAAAGCAGGGGCTCAAACAGGTACCTGTATACTCCTGTTCATGGCTATATTATTCACAATAGTCAAAGAGTGGAATCAACCCAAGCGGCCATCCACACACGAGTGAGTAAACAAAATGTCGTGTATCCATGCAGTGGGATCCTATTCAATCATAGAAAGGAATGAAATTCTGAAACAAGTTACAACATGGACGAACCTGGCAAACCTTATGCGAAGTGAAATAAACCAGCCACAAAAAGACAAATACCATATGTTTCCACTTATTTAAGGTATGTAGAGGAGGCAAATTCATAGAGACAGAATGTAGAATAGAAACGACCAGGGGCTGGGGTAAGTATGAGTGGGGAGTGATTACTCAATGGGTTCAGAGTTCCTGTTTCTGATGATGACAAGTTCTAAAAATGCATTGTTGTATGACATTGTAGGTGTGCTTAGTGCCATTGAGTTGTACACTTAAAAATGGTTAAAATGGTAAAATTTTATTATGTATAGTTTACCACAATTAAACAAACAAACAAACAAACAAACAAAAATATGGTGCACCTGGCTAGCTCAGTCAGAAGAGCTTGTGACTCTTGATCTTGGAGTCTTGAGTTCAAGCCCCACATTGGGTATTGAGATTACTTAAAAAAAAATTTTTTAATATGAAATTTATGGTCAAATTGGTTTCCATACAACACCCAAGTGCTCATCCCAACAGGTACCCTCCTCAATGCCCGTCACCCACCCTCCCCTTCCCTCCCACCCCCCATCAACCCTCAGTTTATTTTCAGTTTTTAAGAGTCTCTTATGGCTTGGCTCTCTCCCTCTCTAACTTTTTTTTCCCCTTTACCCTCCCCCATGGTCTTCGGTTAAGCCTCTCAGGATCCACATAAGAGTGAAAACACATGGTATCTGTCTTTCTCCGTATGACTTATTTCACTTAGCATAACACTCTCCAGTTCCATCCACGTTGCTCCAAAAGGCCATATTTCATTCTTTCTCATTGCCACGTAGTATTCCATTGTGTATATAAACCACATCTTCTTTATCCATTCATCAGTTGATGGACACTTAGGCTCTTTCCATAATCTGGCTATTGTTGAAAGTGCTGCTATAAACATTGGGGTACAAGTGCCCCTGGGCATCAGCACTCCTGTATCCCTTGGGTAAATTCCTAGCAATGCTATTGCTGGGTCATAGGATAGATCTATTTTTAATTTTTTAAAAATTAAAAACTCCACACTGTTTTCCAGAGTGGCTGCACCAGTTTGCATTCCCACCAACAGTGCAAGAGGTTTCCCGTTTCTCCACATCCTCTCTAGCATGTATAGTCTCCTGATTTGTTCATTTTAGCCACTCTGGCGTGAGGTGGTATCTCAGTGTGGTTTTGATTTGTATTTCCCTGATGAGGAGTGATGTTGAGCATCTTTTCATGTGCCTGTTGGCCATCTGGATGTCTTCTTTAGAGAAGCGTCTATTCATGTTTTCTGCCCATTTCTTCACTGGACTATTTGTTTTTTGGGCGTAGAGTTTGGTGAAGTCTTTATAGATTTTGGATACTAACCCTTTGTCTGATATGTCATTTGCAAATACTTTTCCCATTCTGTCAGTTGCCTTTTAGTTTTGTTGATTGTTTCCTTTGCAGTGCAGAAGCTTTTTATCTTCATGAGGTCCCAATAGTTCATCTTTGCTTTTAATTCCCTTGCCTTTGGAGATGTGTCAAGCAAGAAATTGCTGCGGCTGAGGGCAGAGAGGTTTTTTCCTGCTTTCTTCTCTAGGGTTTTGATGGTTTCCTGTCTCACATTCAGGTCCTTTATCCATTTGGAGTTTATTTTTGTGAATGGTGTAAGAAAGTGGTCTAGTTTCATTCTTCTGCATGTTGCTGTCCAGTTCTCCCAGCACCATTTGTTAAAGAGACTGTCTTTTTTCCATCATATATTCTTTCCTGCTTTGTCAAAGATTAGTTGGCCATACTTTTGTGGGTCCAATTCTGGAGTCTCTATTCTCTTCCATTGGTCTATGTGTCTGTTTTTGTGCCAATACCATGCTGTGTTGATGATTATAGCTTTGTAATAGAGGCTAAAGTCTGGGATTGTGATGCCTCCCGCTTTGGTCTTCTTCAATATTACTTTGGCTATTTGGGGTCTTTTGTGGTTCCATACAAATTTTAGGATTGCTTGTTCTAGCTTCGAGAAGAATGCAGGTGCAATTTTCACCATGATCAAGTGGGATTCATTCCTGGGCTGCAGGGCTGGTTCAACATTCGCAAATCAATCAATGTGATACATCACATTAATAAAAGAAAAGAAAAGAACCATATGATCCTGTCAATCGATGCAGAAAAAGCATTTGACAAAATTCAGCATTATTTCTTAATAAAAACCCTTGAGAAAGTCGGGATAGAAGGAACATACTTAAACATCACAAAAGTCATTTATGAAAAGCCCACAGCTAATGTCATCCTCAATGGGGAAAAATGAGAGCTTTCCCCCTGAGATCAGGAACACGACAGGGATGTCCACTCTCACTGCTGTTGTTTAACATGGTGTTGGAAGTTCTAGCATCAGCAATCAGACAACAAAAGGAAACCAAAGGCATCAAAATTGGCAAAGATGAAGTCAAGCTTTCACTTTTTGCAGATGACATGATACTATACATGGAAAACCCGATAGACTCCACCAAAAGTCTGCTAGAACTGATACATGAATTCAGCAAAGTCACAGGATACAAAATTAATGTACAGAAATCAGTTGCATTCTTATACACTAATAATGAAGCAACAGAAAGACAAAGAAACTGATCCCATTCACAATTGCACCAAGAAAAAAAAATTTTAATGAAAAGGAAACAATAGGGGCACCTGGGTGGCTCAGTCGGTTAAGCGTCCGACTTCGGCTCAGGTCATGATCTCACCGTCCGTGAGTTCGAGCCCCGCGTCGGGCTCTGTGCTGACAGCTCAGAGCCTGGAGCCTGTTTCAGATTCTGTGTCTCCCTCTCTCTGACCCTTCCCCGTTCATGCTCTGTCTCTCTCTGTCTCAAAAATAAATAAACGTTAAAAAAAAAAAAAAGGAAACAATAGATGCCTCGAGGGAGCTTGTGAAGAGGCAGAGAGCCCCCCAACCCATCACCTGGTGTGGACCCAGCACGGGTGGAATGAATTAGGAGAGGGCTCCCGTCCAGCATGTGGGGACCACAGGCACCGAGTTCAGGCAAGGCAGCCCCCTGGGGAGCAGAGAGGAAATAACTGAGGCAGAATGTGTGATGTGGATCATGGTAGTTATCAAAACAGAAGGTGGGGTAATAAAAACAGAAATTGTGGCTAGAGCATGCCAGTGGGTCAGAGGATGGTAGGGCTCAGGTTTGGATCCAGGGCGGGGTTGGGTTAGGCTTTGACCAGCTCGCCTGGAGCCGCGGGAAGGCGCTCCCCAGAATCAGGTCAGGGGATGCCTCTATCTGCTGGAAGGAGGAGTGGAAAACACTGAAATGCCATTTGCTGCTTGTCAGGTGGGCAAAGATGAAACCGTATTCACATTCAGTAACACCTTTAGCTGGTGCCACGTTCTCCAGGGCAACTTGGCGTCACGCAGGCTCGAGTTTTAAAACAGTTTCTAGAGGTTCTACTTCAGTGTATCCGTAAAGATGTTCATCGCAGTGTTGGTTATGAGAGAAACACAAGGGCCCCGAATATTTTCAGTTAGGGGAGGCTAGTTAAATTATGCCATATGTGAGCAACAGAATTGTTTGCTGCAGCTAATAAAAGTGGTGTCTTCCTGTTATGCAAGAATATTGACTATTATGTAGAGGACACAATATAGGCACTTACTATGTGCCAGGCACTGTTCTGGGTGCTTTATGTATATAAACAACCAATTTGATCCTTCCCGCAGCTGAAGACGTAGGTGCTACTATTACCCCCATTGTCCTCTTCAGGAAAATAAGGCAGAGAGAGGCTAAGAAAGCTGCCCAAGATGATACAGTTGTAAGTGGCAGAACTGGGATTTGAAATCAGGAATGCTGGATCCAGACTCTCAAAAACATTCGTGACGTACTGTTAGGTGAAGGGACGTACCTGTGTGTGTGTGTGTGTGTGTGTGTGTGTGTGTGTGTGTGTGTGTGTTTTCCTTAACAAAAGAAAAGTTAAGAAACGACAAATCATTGAAAGGGAAAGATGATGTTGCCTGGTTCTCTCTGAGTGGCATCGTGGGTGAATTTTACCTCTGCATTTTCTAAATTTGCTGCAATGAAATGTGTTAATTTTATAGTAAGGAATACTTTTTAAAAACAACACTTTTGTGTTTTAGGGCAGTTTTAAGTTCACAGCAAAATTGAGTAGAAGGTACAGAGAGTTCCCAAATATCCCCTGCCCCTACACACATGTGGAGCCTCTCCCACTATCAAGATACCACAGCAGCGTGGAACACTCGTTAGGCTGATGAGCTGACACTGACATGTCATTATCACCCAAGGCCATAGTCTACCCTAGGGTTCATTCTTTGTGTGGCACATTCTATGGGTCTGGACAAATGTACGATGACATGTGTCAGCATCATACGGAATAGTGTCACTGCCCTAAAAATCCCTTGGGCTCCTCCTAATCGCCCCTCCTCCCCCAACCCCTGGCAACCACTGATCTTTTTACTGTCTCCATGATTTTGCCTTTTCCAGAAGGTCATAGAGTTGGAATCATGTAGTGTTTAGCCTTTTCTGATTGGCTTCTTTCCCTTAGTTGTATGCATCCAAGGTCCTTCCGTGTCTTTTTGTGGCTCGATAGCTTATTTCTTTTTAGGAATGAGTAACATCCCATTGTCTGGATGCACCACAGTTTATTTATCCATTCACACATTGAAGGACATCTTGGTTGCTTCCAGGTTTTGGCAATTAGGAATAAAGTTGCTATAAATATCTGTGTGCAAGTTTTTATGTGGACATAAATTTTCCACTTCTTTGGGTAAATACCAAGGGCACGATTGCTGGTATCATGAGTATGCTTCGTTTTTTAAGACACTGCCACGCTGCTCCCAAGCGGCTGGACCATTGTGCATTCCCACCAGCAATGAATGAGAGTTCCTGTTGCTTCACATCCTCACCAGCATTTGGTGTTGTCAGTGTTCTGGAGTTTAGCACTTTCCTATTTGCAGAAAGAGTGATGTCCCTCCCAGCTTTTCCTTGGCCACCCCAGGACCCACTTGAGGATTCCATGCTCCACTTAGTGGTAGGTGCTGGTTGACAAGGCCAACTGGCTCATGATGCCCCCTTCTCTGGGAACAGTTGCAGTGCCCAGGGCAGGCCCTGAGTTCCCTCTGGCCCAGTTGATGGCTCCAGGGATAGAAAGCCTCCGGCTGCTCTCCTCAGTACCTGACCACGGATGGAGCTTCACAGGCTGCAGCCATTGGGGCTTGGTGGCTTTTTAACAGCACCCTCTAAAGAGGGCTGTGCTGTGAACTCCTCCTCCAGGTGGGCCTTCAGGATGCACTGGTTCTACACCTTCTGGACCTCGTTGTTTGCGTCTCCCTTCTTGGATTTGATGAGTTGCTCTAAGAACTGTTCAGTGAAGGCCTCTTTTGGGCTTGTTTAGCCAGAGTCGGCTCCTGTCATGTGCTACCACAGAACCTTAAGCCAATACCATTTCATTTCTTGTAACTACAGGTAAAAGGTAAAAGATACTACAGAAATTTAAAACCCTCAAAATGCGGCTGTCATTGTGAAACATATGCCTTCTATAGTTGTAACTTGAAAAACCCTATTTCCTACAACCCAGAAATTACACCGCTAGGTATTTATCCAAAGGATACAAAAATGCTGATTCGAAGGGGTACATGCACCCCAATGTTTATAGCGGTGCTATCGCCAATAGCCAAATTATGGAAAGAGCCCAAATGTCTATCGACTGACGAAATGATAAAGAAGATGTGGTAGAGGCCTGGGTGGCTCAGTCAGTTAAGCATCTGAATTCAGTTCAGGTCATGATCTCACAGTTTGTGAGTTCAAGCCCTGCATCGGGCTCTGTGCTGACAGCTCGGAGCCTGCAGCCTGCTTCGGATTCTGTGTCCTTCTCTGTCTCTCTACCTCTCCCCCACTTGTACTCTGTCTCTCTCTGTCTCTCAAAGATAAATAAACATGTAAAAAATTAAAAAAAAAAGATGTGGTACATATATACAATGGAAAAGTACTTGGCAATCAAAAAGAATGAAATTTTGCCATTTGCAACAATGTGGATGGAACTAGAGTGTATTATGCTAAACGAGATTAGTCAGTCAGAGAAAGACAAATATCATGATTTCACACATATGTGGAATTTAAGAAACAAAACAGATGGACATAGGGGAAGGGAAGAAAAAATACGATCAAAAGAGAGGGAGGCAAACCACAAGAAACTCTTAAATACAGAGAACAGACTAAGCGTTGCTGGTGGGGTGTTGGGTCAGGGGTAGGCTAAGTGGGTGATGGGCATTAAGGAGGGCAATTGGGATGAGCACTGGGTGTTACAGGTAAGTGATGAATTGCTAAATTCTCCTGAAATCTTTATTAACTATATGTTAACTAGCTTGAATTGAAATAACGTTAAAAAATTTTTTTAAATAAATAAAAATATTTAAAAAAAGAAAAACCCTACAAAACACATAATCAAGAAACGTTTTGTATTAATGTAGCAGTTGCCAGAATAAAAAAAGATCTTGAAGCACTGTGGCAAAATATCATCATTAAAGATCTCAATCTAATAATAGTGATGGTTGCACAACAATCAAAAAAGAAAAAGAAAAAAAAAAGAAAGGAAAAGAAAAAGAAAAAGAAAAGAAAAAGAAAAGAAAAGAAAAGAAAAGAAAAGAAAAAAGAAAAAGTGTTGCCAGCTTTCTGAAAGCTGAGGAAAGTGCTGTTCCACTTATACCCAAGGCAACAGGAAGATACAGACCTGGCAGGGGGAACCCAGTTCCTCACACACAGAGAGAAAATCAAGGAGTGATTTGTTAAAAAGCAAAAATCCACTAGAATCCAAAATTCTCAAACATTTTGTTCCCAGGAACACTTTACACTTCTTAAAAATTATTGAGGACCCCAAAGAGCTTTAGTTTGTTGGTTGTATTTATTGATGTTTATCATATTAGAAATTAAGAGTGATCATTCTTAAAAATACATATTAATTCATTTAAAAATTACAATAAGCTCATATGGGGTTTGAGATAGAAGACAAGCGAAAAAGCAAAGAAAGATGTAAATACGTGGACAAGTATAAGCAGACATTGAATGTAAGACGTGGGTTAAGAAAAAGGAGGGGGTAGAACCCTAATACCAGATAATAGTAACTTATACATGAGGAGAGGTGAAATGGAGCTGAAGTGTGTTAAGCTCCAGAAGGAGGGTGGAGGTTTTGATTAATTGTAGATTTTCCCAACTACATTATATTTCTCGACTTGGGTGGCACTTACATGGGTATTGCTTTACTACAATAAGTAAAATTGCACATATGTGTTTTATGCCTCATTCTGTCTGAATGTTATATCGAATCATTTTTTAAATGTTTAGAAAACTTTTACAAAGCCCAAAAGGATATCTGGTGACGAACTGCATCCTTGCACAGATACCTGATGCATAAACAAGCAAATGCATGAGCCTCTTTTTTTTTTCTTTTTGCCCCCTTTACATAAGTGGCAGATTTTAGACTCACTGGTCTGCACCTTGCTTTTTTATTTATTTTTATTTTTTATCTTTTACTCATGCAATATCAGGGTTTTATTAGCTTTTAATTATTTTTATTATTTTTAAATTATTTTTAAAATATAATTTATTGTCAAATTGGTTCCCACACAACACCCAGTGCTCATCCCAACAAACGCCCTCCTCAATGCCCATCACCCACTTTCCCCTCTCCCCCAACCCCCATCAACCCTCAGTTTGTTCTCAGTATCCAAGGGTCTCTTATGGTTTGCCTCCCTCCCTCCCTGTAACTTTTATTTCCCCCATTCCCCTCCCCCATGGTCTTCTGTTAAGTTTCTCAAGATCCACATATGAGTGAAAACATATGGTATCTTTCTCTGACTGACTTATTTCACTTAGCATAATACCCTCCAGTTCCATCCACGTTGCTGCAAATGGCCAGATTTCATTCTTTCTCATTGCCAGGTAGTATTCCATTGTATATATAAACCACATCTTCTTTATCCATTTGTCACCTTGCTTTTTAAAATAATTTTTGGAGTTGACTCCATTATCAGTTAGTGAAGCACCTTACTCTTTGTATTATAAGTACGTACTGTTTCACTGCATGGATGTACCATTTATTTTGTTGCTTATTGGTGGATATTTAGGTTGTTTCCAATTTTTTTGTCTTGAAAATGATATTACGGTGAACACTTTATTATTAATATGCCATTTTAGTTTTCCCACACTAAAACTCTGTATCCATTAAATGTTGTATCCATTAAATTTCCCATTCCTCCTCCCCCCAGCCCCATGGCAACCACCATTGTACTTTCTACCTCTATAGAATCTCACTACTCTAGGTCCTCCTATGAGCGGAACCATACAATATCTGTTCTTTTGTGTTTGGCTTATTTCACATTGCATAAGGTCTCCAAGGTTCACTCATGTTGTAGCACGTATCGAATTCCCTTCCTTTTTAAGGCTTAATTATATTTCATTATATGTATATATAGCACATTTATTCATTCATTCACTGATGAACACTGGGATTGCTTCTCTTAGCTATTGTGAATAATGCTGCTGTAAACATTAGTGTGCAAATGTCTGTTTGAGTCTCTCCTTTTACCTCTTTTGGGTGTATATCTTGATGTAGAATTGCTGGATCAAATGGATCTTCCATGTTTCAGTTTTGAGGAATTGCCATACTGTTTTCCACAGGTGCTGTGCCATTTTACATGGCCACGTTTCTCCACCTCCTTACCGACAACGTGTTATTTTCCGTTCTTTTGATAGTAGCCACCTTAATGGGTGCAAAATGGTGTCTCGTTGTGATTTTGATTTACATTTCCTTAATGATGAATGATATTGGAGCATCTTTTCATGTGTTTATTGGCCATTTGTATGTCTTCTTTGGAGAAATGTCTATACAAGTCCTTTGTTCATTTTAAAATTGAAATCCTACATGTTTTGTGGGATTTATTGTTTCATTTTATAATTGAGTGGCCTCATGGAGTTGCCCTGGTGCTGACAGACTGCTACTGGGGGATGCTTGGGGGACTTTGATCTAATGGCAATGGTTCTCCAGGTACACATTTGCAAGAATTTCTCTAGAGTGTGTATGTAGATGTGAAAATGCTGTTTAAATGAGGCCTACTTTTTAAAGTTGTCAATTTGTTAGTCATTATTTTTTATTTTCTGAAGACTTTTGATTTCTTATGAAACCTAGGCCAAGTGATTTGGATAATGACCCTGATACAGTGTTGTGGTGCTTTTTGATTCTTTTAAACAAACTCTTTTGAAACACAGACACTTCTCCCTTCCTCTTAAAGACTTTCTTTTAGACTGGTCAAGGCTGGACATCTTGGACTTTAGACTTGGACAAGGCTGGACAGCCTTGGACATCTCCAAGGCTGGACATCTCTTGACTCTGGGAGAATCAAGGCTGAAGTCCTTGGAAGTAAGACTCATACCCCCAGATATTCTTCAGGTTCCAGCACAGACCACAGCCGTGTTGCCCAAACTCTGGGATCAGCCTGGTTTCTGGGGCCTCATCCTGGAAGTTGGGCTGAATTGGAATCCCCAGGGCATGGGCTTGGGTGTTGTGTTTCTGATATCTCAGAAACATCTCAGCATGATGGTCAAGTTTGGGAGACTGAGGATGAATGTAAAAGCACTTCGTGGTCAATATTTAGTCCACATTATGCCAGGAACTGTCCCAGACCTTGAGAATCCCAAACCCCTACCCTCATGGAACTTCCACTGTAGCAGTGGAGACAATGAGCAAACGCACCATCATTTCTAGGAAGGATAATGCACTCCTTTCTCTCTGTCTGGCCATGATCTCTAGCTCATAGTTACCAGGCCTCTTGGTTCACCAAGAGGGCCTCCACCTACTGCTGTCTCTATTTTTTTTTTTATTTTTTTTTGACATTTATTTATTTTTGAGACAGAGAGAGACAGAGCTTGAACGGGGGAGGGGCAGAGAGAGAGGGAGACACAGAATTGGAAACAGGCTCCAGGCTCTGAGCCATCAGCCCAGAGCCTGACACAGGGCTCAAACTCACAGACTGTGAGATTGTGACCTGAGCTGAAGTCGGACGCTCAACCGACTGAGCCACCCAGGCGCCCCTATTATTTTTTTTATTATTTTTTTTAAGTTGGCTTCACAGCCAGCATGGAGCCCAACGTGGGGCTTGAACTCAAGCCCTGAGATCAAGACCTGAGCTGAGATCAAGAGTTGGATACGCAACATACTAAGCCACCTAGGTGCCCCTATGTATTTATATTTTTAAACTTTGATTTTGTTTCTGATGCTCATTATAGTAGACTTCGAATGTAAAGAAATCAGAGTTTGTATCTTACATTGTATATAAATTGAATCCTGTGCTTTTGAAGTAGTATAATACCAAAAATAATCATTTCCCTTTAGATGCAAAACTTGAAATATGGAGGCACCTGGGTGGCTCTTTTGGTTAAGTGCCTGACTTCGGCTCAGGTTATGATCTCACAGTTTGTGAGTTCGAGCCCCGCGTCGGGCTCCGTGCTGAAGGTCAGAGCCTGGAGCCTCCTTCAGATTCTGTGTCTCCCTCTCCCTCTGCCCCTCCCCTGCTTGTTCTCTCCCCCACCCCTCAAAATTAAATAAAAAGCATTTTTTTTAATTAAAAAAAAACTTGATATATGAATTGCACTTTCCATTTAATCCTACTGCAACCCAGGCTTGAATGATTTGAAGTCCTAAGGAAGCCTTCCTCGTATAAAATTTAAGATTACCACTGGCCAGGCACGTGTCAGCGTATTTACTTCCCACTTCACCCCACCCCCCGCCCTGGTTTGTTGTGAGCGAGGGGGGAGGGTAGCAGCCTGTAGCTGAGTGACTTGATTCACTTCGCCCTTGTCCTCAGTTGATTCACTTCGCCTCTCTGTCCTCAGTTGAAACAGTACCTGGGTTAATTTCACAGAATTGTCAGCGGCCCGAATGGGCATATGGCTTGAAAGGGCTCAGTGCACAGCAGGCTAAATAACATTTGACAGCTGGAAAATGTTGATCATTAGACAATATAAAGAATATTTATAATAGCATATAATATAAAATAATAAGTATACACTATTTTTTTACATACCTGATCCTGGAAACAGTTTTTATCTTGCTTTCTTTCACTTTGAAATATGTCTTGGGCAGAGCCTCCTTATTCTAAGGCTAAGTCCCGAAACTGAGGACATTATGATTGATTTTGGGCGTGTATTTTAAAATTGTGAAATATATAGCATTTTACATATGTACACAAAGGAGTGTTATAATTTGCAAAATTTAGTTGACCATGTAAGATTTATGCACTTCACTGTAAATCATATTGGAAAGTTAAATAATAATAAAATAAAAATGAAGAGCATATATATGTATAGTTTAAAGAAGGATGAAATGAGCTGAGTACTCATCACCCACACCAGGAAATAGGCCATGGCCATACCCCACAAGTCCCCACTGAAAGCTCCCCCCAGTTGCATTTCTCTCTCTCTCTCCCCCTGAGGCAACCACTCTTTGAATTTTGAGTTCATCATTCACTTGCTTTTCTTTATAGTTTTGACATCTAGGCGCACATCCTAACTAATACGTCATTTTGTTTTGCCCATTTTCACCATTATGTAAATGGAATCTCATTGTCTGTATTCTTTGGTGTCTTGCTTCTTTTGCTCACCTTTGAGCACTGATTCATCTCTGAGATTGATTCATGTTGACAAGTGTGGCTGTGGTACCTACATTTTCACTGGTGTATAATATTCCACTATGTGATTCTTCCATCCAACTGCTGATAGGCATTTGGATTGTTTCTAGTCTATACTGTTACACACAAAGCTATTTTGAACTTAACCACATAATTACATATGTCTCTGGGTGCACATATATAAGAATACCCCTGGGATATGTGCCTAGAAATAGAATTGCTGGATCTAAGGGAAGCTCTTATTCAGCTTTACTAAGTTGTGCCAAACTGTCTTCTAAAGGCTTTCTACTTGGTAATGCCTCTTTCAGAGGGATAGTTCCCAATGATGCTTATGTTCCCAATTTCTGCTACCAATGGCTGATTTTTGCCAGTCTGGCGGGTGAATTACAGTACCTCATCATGACTTTTTTTTTCTAATTAATGAATAGATTAATTGTATTTATATATTTTGAGGACATTTGTACTTCCTTCTCCATGAAATTCCTGTTCATTTCACTTGTCCACTCTTCCCTTTTGGATAATTTGTCTTCATTTATTCATTCGTCACATTTTATTAAGCATCTACAAGTGCCAAGTACTCTTCTATATGCTTGGGATACATCACTAAACAAAAAAGCACATTAAAAGGTGACAAGGGTTAAAGGAAAAAAAAATAGGGACTGCCAGGAGGATGTGTGTGTGGGAGGGGGGGATGTGTGTGCAATTTTAAATAGAGTAGTCAGGGTCAGCCTTATGATAAGGACATTGGAGTAAAAACTTAAAACAGATGAGGCATTAGCCAGACAAATATCTGAGAGAACGTCATTCCAGACAAAGAGAACAGCCAATGTAATGGCCCTGAGGCAGGGGTATGTGCCATGTTTGTGTGACAAACAGCAAGGAAGCCAAAGAGGCCTGGAGTGTGGTGTTGAGGAATCGTGTTAGGATTTCATTATATATTCTGCATACTAATGTTCTGTTGGCTATGTGCATTGCCAATATCTAACGGAGACAATCTTTTCCTTTAAGTTTATGTGTTTTGGTGTTATATTTAAGTAACCTTTTCCTACCAGAAGGTCACGAAATTTTTTCCTACATTGCCTTCTAAGTGTTATATAGGTTTCATTAATCTTGATTTAGTTTTCATGAATGGTGTGAGGTAGGAGTCTAATTTCATTTGTTTTTTTGTCTCACGAAGCACTATCTTCTAGGAAAGTCCACCCTTTCCCCACTGATCTTCAAAAATAATTGTGTTACGGGGGCACCTGGGTGGCTCAGTCGGTTGAGTGTCCGACCCTTGATTTTGGCTCAGGTCATAATCTCACAGTTCATGAGTTCGATCCCCGCGTTGAGCTCTGCACTGATAGCACATGGATCTTGCTTGGGATTCTTCCTCTCTCTCTGCCCCTCCCCTGCTTGTAGTCTGTCTCTCAAAATAAATAAATAAAAACTTAAAAAAAAAAAAAGTAACTGTGGGGGCGCCTGGATGGCTCAGTTGGTTAAGCCTCCGACTTTGGCTCAGGTCATGATCTCCTGGTTTGTGAGCCCGAGCCCCATGTCGGGCTCTGTGCTGACAGCTCGGAGCCTGGAGCCTGTTTTGGATTCTGTGTCTCTTTCTCTCTGCTCCTCCCACACTTGTGCTTTGTCTCTCAGAAATAAATAAATGTAAAAAAAAAAAAAAATCCACATGATCCATTACTGCATTATGGATCATACATGTATAGATATGATTCTAGGTGCCCTATTCTGTTCCATTGGTTCATTTGTCTGCCCTTGTGCCAAAACCACACCGGGTTAACTACCATGTTAACTGACGGGGAAAGAACCTCCCCCCCCTTGTTTTCCTTATTCCTTATTGAAGAGCATCTTGGCTTTTCTTTACAGTTCCATGTGAATTTTCTAATCAGCTTGTCAAGCTGCATTATACACATACGCACTACTACCATTTTGATTATGATTACTTAGGGACCTTTTAAACCATCATTTCTTTATTGACATGTTCTAAACCTCAAATCTTTCCAAATGGCTCTTGGATCCTTATCTAGGTGGCTAGGCACTCTAGATCATGGAAGTAAGTCAAATAACCACCAGTGAAGACAAACATGGTGATAACTGAGCGTCATATTTGCATGGAGTTGGAGAAAAGGGGAAACTATTCTTTTTAAGTTTTTTTTTTAAATTTTTAAAAATGTTTATTTATTTATTTTTGAGAGACAGAGCACAAGTGGGGGGAAAGGCAGAGAGAGAGAGGGAGACACAGAATCTGAAGCAGGCGCCAGGCTCTGAGCTGTCAGCACAGAGCCCGACATGGGGCTCAAACTCACGAACCATGAGATCACGACCTGAGCTGAGGTCAGACGCTTAACCTACTGAACCATTCAGGTGCCCCTATTCTTTTTAATTTGTAAAGAGAGAGCTAAACTAAGGTCATTAGCAAGATATATTTCCTATTGTTGAAATTGCATGGGGATTTATGGAGGGCCCCAGAAGAACAATAATGAATGATAACTGTTGCATTCATTGCATATAAGAACTCCTTTCTATATAGCAACTTAAAAAAAAAAAAAAAAAAAAAAGACCTCTCCTAAAAAGTTGGGGATAGAGGAAACCAGTTGGAGCCAATGCGAGTCAATGCTTCAATCGAGATTTCTGTAAACTGGAATCTGGGTGGGGTGAGGATAATTGGGGGGCGGGGTGTACTGGAAAGAAGAGGGTTTGGTGTTAGAACTCAACTTGACTACTTCCTAACTGTTGGAACAGGGCAACTGACAAAACCTTTTAAAGCCTCACTTTCTACATCTGTAAAATGGAGCCCGTGATGACCAATTAATTGTGGGGCTTTGATGGCCTCACACAGAGGGCCAGTGGAAAGCCTGGCACACTATAAATCCCTCTTGAGGCTGGTTTCCCTCTACTCCCCTTCCTGTGGAACCCCAGGGTGGAGCTTAGAGCCTGGAGGAACGGATGGACTGTCTCTGAATAATCCCCCCAAATTTCTCTTCTCTCCTATGCAGTACTGGCAGGCACTGGGTTGTATAGCCCACAGGGGTGGCTTTGTGGTCTGGGCCAAGACACGTGTGTCCCAGAGTACCTCTCCCAACCTCAACCCCCTTGGTTCTACCTCTTTCTGCCCTCCTCCCTGCTCCCAGGATTCCCGACACTGCCTGGCTGGTGCACAACCACTGTATCACAGCAGACACACGGAGACCCTGGGATGGAAGAGCAGGACCTAGAGAGGGGAAATCTGACTCCAGTTTCTCCCAGGTCCTCCAGAACCAGACCCTGGAGGGTCTGGGGGCCTCTGTGAGCTGCAGTTCTGCAACTTGCCAGATGATGAGAATCACCTGGTTACAAATGCGGTTTTCCAGGCTCTGTCCCTGGGAGTCCAATTCAAGGGAGTCAGGGCAGGCAGGGGTTTGGGTTTGTTCCAGCCTCCAGCAGGTTGTGTCCTCTGGCAAGTCGGACAACTGCTGAGAATGGTTTAAAGAGCCAGGATTCTACAGGCGTCGTCGTCTGATTCAAGCACGGGCTCCCCCCAGTCCACACTAGCAGAGTGGCCTTAGAGAGGCAGTGTCCTTAACTTCTTTGGGTTTCAGTTCCCTCCTTGGGAAATAACAGAATGAGATTTGCAGGGTTAGCACTTAGCCCTAGGCCTGGCACAAAGCAAGCACGAACAGATGTTAGGCAATAATATGTATTGTTATCCCATGCAGCTGTGGGTTGCAGCAGGGTAAGGAGCCTGTGGTGGCTCTGGGTGACCAGGCTGTGAGGGGTGCTCATTTTCCACCCTGTTCTGCAGTAAAGTCTCCTGAGATGCCGCTGAGTGGGGCGAGGGGTGATTGCCCCCCTGGAATCCCAGTTGCAATGCCTCCCCCACTAGGAGATCTTGGGTGGGTCACATCTCTCTGTGCTCTTTTCCTCTCCTGCCCCAAGTGAAGACTAATTGCACCCATTTCATAGGCATGTTATGCCTGGTACATAAAAGCCTTCAAAGAATCGTTAGCTAATATTATTACTGTACTCTTTAATCAGTTGACAAACATTTCTTGTTCCCCTCTCTTTTTGAAAAAAAGTTTATCTACTTTTGAGAGACAGCGTGCACGAGAGGGGGAGAGGCAGAGAGAGAGGCAGACAGGAGCCTAAGCAGCTCTGCACTGGCAGCAGAGAGCCTGATGCGGGGCTCAAATGAACTCCCAAACCGCGAGATCATGACCTGAGCCAAAGTCGGAGGTTTCACGGACTGAGCCGCCTAGGGGCCCCCTTGTTGCCCACTCTTTGAACTGGGGGTGGGAGGATGCTGTGCGCTCAGGTTTCAGAACCAGCCTCCCTAGGTTTTTGTTTTGTTTTGTTTTGTTTTGTTTTTTAACCAAGCTCTGGCACTGACCAGCTGTGTGACCTTGGGTGAGTTACTCCTCCTCTCTGAACCTAAGAATGATTTTTCATCTATTTCCTCAGCAGAAGAACTCAGACGTGTGAAAGAGGATTAGATGGGTCCATTTTGTAAAGAGCTCAGGACAGTGCCTGGCAGGTGGTATTGTGCCAACAGTGATAAATAAATGAAACCCAAGCCACGGGCCCCCTTTTCCAGGAGCCCAGCGTGAGGGGCAAGTAGGCAAGACCTGGGACTGCACCTCCGGTACAGGGCCTTGAGCCTGAGTCCTGAGTTTGAAAGACGTCCCAGAGGAGGCAAGGGGCGGGGTAGGGTTCCTGGCTGTTGCCAGGGTCCGGGGTCTGCAGCGATCCCTGCGGGTTCTGTGCCTCCTTTTCAAGACAGGTATTGAGATACACAACATGGTGTTGATTTAAGAGGTGTCTGTACAAAATAAGAAAACAGGAGCTATTCTGATTTGGCAAAAGCTTTATCTGTTAGCTGGGAAAAACGCAAGGAGGCGAGAGGACCTCCGGGCAGAGTGCGGCTTCACTGGGAAGGGCGGGGTAGTCTGGCCTCTTTCCGAGTGAGACCCCAGCCGCGCGTCTCCTCTGCCAGCCTGCGCCGGGGCGGCGCCGCTCTGTGGTTACCACTCCATCCGAGCCCCGGAAGCCAGCTCTTTTCCTATATCACCTGGTAGCTCTCATTGTTTTGTTTGCTTTAACTTTTTAAAATATTTATTTATATTTGAAAGAGCGTGAGCGGGGGAGGGGCAGAGAGCGAGGGAGACACAGAATCCGTAGGAGGTTCCACGCTCCGAACTGTCAGCACACAGCGCGACGTGGGGCTCAAACCCGCGAACGGTGAGATCATGACCTGAGCCGAAGTACGTTTAACCGACTGAGCCACCCAGGTGCCCCCTCTCTCATTGTTTTTTTAACCGGGGCGTCCTTCTTTGATTTTTAAAAAAAATCATTAAATATAATAATTTCCGGAATGCGGAACCTGCCTGCGCCACCCCAATCCTTGAGCACTGTGCCACCTCGGAGGTGGCCCGCACTTCTCATCTGTTTCTTAATGGTCTGTCTTGGTTCAATTTTCTCGCTGCGCGCGTCGTTTGTGTAATACTTGAAAAACAAAACAAACGCTACGGATTTAATTTGGGAAGGGATCGCTGTGTAAACGCGGGCGTTTAGGATACTTCTGACCCTGCGGGTCCCCGCCCCCTGGCTTCCGGATCAGACACCCTCGGCCGGCGCTTCCCTGAGCTCCACGCACTACAGTTTACCGCATAACGAGCCTGAATATGAAGCCTGAGACTCTTCACCATCCTGGTGAGAGAGTGGGGTCGGCTCTGTGACTTGGCCAGAAGCAGGGTCCCGCTGCACCTTTCTGGAAGAGAGCCACCTAACGTGGCAGGCTCGTGTTTCTTCACCATGGAACCCCCGCTGCCACTCAGTACAAGCCTGATGGGTTTCCCAGCTCCACGCTGGGGAAATGTATGACCTTGACCATTACCGTAACCTCAGGCCCTCAGTTTCATCGTTTGCAAATTAAGATGGATTAGAGAACTCCTATAAAGCATTTATTTAGTCGGGAGTCCCGGCAATTGACAAGCCCAGTGCCAGCCAGGTATTGTTATCCGTTTGTGACAGACATTGCAGTCACTCAGCTGGTCCCTGGAGGGACAGGACAGAGAGTCATCATAGAAAAATCCTCACGAGGGGTGTCTAGCTGGCTCAGTCCGCAGAACATGGACTTTTGATCTACCGTGGTGAGTTCAAACCCTAGGTTGGGGTAGAGTTTACTTAAACTAATTAATTTAAAAAAAGAAAAATCCTCACTGTATAATGTTAACTGAAAGAAATATTCTCTCTAATGTTACCGTAGACCTGTGTAAGATGAAAAAGGCCAATGAATGTGTAGGACCCCAGGAGGTTGTGGGCAAATACGCTGATCTGATTAAGAGCTCAAACATGCGTGAATTCCAGATAGAAGAATTTTCGTGTGTGAGTTAGGCCGCCTGTGGGCCGGGTATGCATGGTAGGAGAGTGCCATCAGGCTGGTCTGGTGGCCTGGCGGAGCCTCAGTGTGCCCCTCTAGGAGATGGGACCAAGGCATGCATCACTGAGAGGGATAGGGAGCGCCCAACACGATGGAGGTAAAGGCACAAAGCAGAGTCATAGGCCCAGAGCAAGGAACGCTGGGACTGAACTGAACACATCCTCCTCCCCGTGGCACTGGCCAGCCTGGCTTGGACCTTAGAGCAGAGGGAATAAATCTGGGGGCCCAAAGCCAAGCCCTGAGCTCAGCCGTTTCCCCTTCTTCACAAAGCCAAGTGCAGAACCCTGCGATGATGGATTGTGTGCTCCCCGTGGCATCCAGCTCAGCACCTTGCACGGCTCCCAGAAAGCGGTAGCTTTTGGAACCTCTTGGCATCTTCCCGTCTTCCACTGGCAGGGTGTGGCGGGTCTGAGGGCAACACTTACCCAAAGAGACGACAGGACAGGCATTGGCAGTGCTGCATTGGCCCCAGGACGTCAGCAGGAGGGCTCCTGGTTGGCTTGGCGTGGTGACTCTTCCCGGCGCTAGGGCACATGAGTCGCGTTGGGTCCCTGAAGGCTGCAAGCAATATTTTGGCTGCGACCAGGAGTTCTACGCCAAATGCCTTAAGCCCCACGAGGCCAGCCCAGCGATTCCTGGGGGGAAATCTCAGAAAAACCTATATTCCACTAGAACTCAAAGCTCGGACTCCTCCCCGCCCCCCGCCCTTTCATCCCCTTTAAGAAGCGCAGTTAGTTCCTCCAACCCTGGAGGCTGGAATCAGAAGAGACACACTGGTAGGAGCTGGGCTCAGAGCAAGGTATTCTTGTCATCCACATTTTACAGACGAAGAAACCAAGGCGTGCAGCGAACAAGTCTCGCAGTGAGCAGGTTTTTAGCTTAATTTCCCCGAGCCTGTTTCTCATCTGTAAAACCAGGCCGGTAGCATTCACAGGTCACGACTATAGCAAAATTCGTTAAATGCGGAGAAGAGAGGACGGCAGTGGGGTTTGGGTGGGAGGTTCCCTGACCCTTAGAATTCTTGTGGCATAGCCACAGCTGGAGTGAGCGAGGTGGACAGGACACCTCTCTGTGGAGCCTACCAGCTGGTGAGGCTGGGGCCACGGGTCACAGGCCCTCTTCCTGGCGGGACTGGGGAGTTCAGGGAAGCTTGACCAGCGCTTTTCGATTCTAGGTTTTCCCATCTAGAAACGGGACTGTAAAATGGACTAAGGTGTTCTTTCAAGCAGGATGAATTATGGTGTGCTCCAACTGCCTAGGACCCAGGTCCCTTTGCTCTCCATTTAATGCCCAGCCCCTCAGTTGTGCCGGACTGGTAGGGTTCAAGGAGGTAAGGTTGGGAGTTCTGGCAAGGGCCCTCTGTGAAGTGAGACCTGGAGTAGAACCTCTACCACAACTGGCTGTTTACTCACAGGCAAGTCATTAGACCTCTCGAGGAGCTGCCCAACTTTAAAATCGGACCTCCTGTTTGGGCATTATTGAAGATTACACCAGACGATGCCAGGAAGTATCTAACAAAGGACCCAGCATGAGTTGTTTATTATCATCATCATCATCATCATCATCATCAGTTTGCTCAGTGAATGCCTATACCTGCAACTCTAAACCAGACGGGACGCACGCTCTGCTTTCTAAAATTCAGTTTGGGGGCGGGGCGGTTAGCTCAGTCGGTTGAGCCTCGGACTTTGCTCAAGTCACGATCTCACGGTTGGAAGCCCACGGCCGCCGACTCTCTGGAGTCAGCGCGGAGCCCCCTTCGGATCCTCTGCGCCCCCCCCCCCGCCCCATCTCTCTCTGTCCCTCCTCTGCGGGCACGCGCGCCTTCTCTCTCAAACATAAATAAATATTTTTAAAAATCCCTTCAAAAGTCAGTTTCTCGAGCGCCGCAAGCCGAAAGAAGCACACATGCGGATCAGCGCACTCTCTTTAATGAGAAGGGAATTCTCATTTCTTACAACAACAGGTAAAAACATAAATACGGGTGGGTGGGCGGCGGCAAGGCAGCAAGGGCCCGGGCGCCGGGCCCAGGCTCGAAGAAAGGTGCACCCGGGCTCCCAGTCCCAACTGGCCCGTGTTCAGCCGGTTGGGGGTGCCCGTGGCCGTTTGGAGGGCACTCAGGGGACGACGGCTGAGGCACCAGGTTGCGGGATCGTTCGCCGCAAGCTCTGTAAACGCGGCCACAAACTCTCCCGAGCATGGGGACAAAGGGGCATAGGGCCGAAAAAGCTCCTAGGCCCCTGCGGGAGTGAACGTGAAATCCAAGGGACTCGGAGACACGTCAGGGGGTCCTCCCTCCCCCGAGAGTCCGTGTCCCTCTTTAGAGATGGGATCGGTCGGGGCGCCCCAGGTAGGGCCCTTCCCTACCAGGCTCGGATACCGTGCAGCGTGGACACTCCCGAGTTGCCCTGCGGAATCCCGGGGCTCTGCACCGCGTTCAAGTCCCCGACGCTGAAGTTCACGAAGTTGTTGTTGGTGGCGGCCGTGGCCGACTGCGCCGGGGGCGGCCCGGCCGGGTAAGCAGCGGCGCAGCTGTAGCCAGGGTTGCAGGCCGCGCTACCGTAACCCGGGTAGGCGGGGTAGGCGTTATAGCCGTAGGCGTTGAGGCCCACGCCGTAAGCCGGCGCGTAGGGCGCCGAGTCCCCTAGGCACGGCTTGCCATCGCGCACCAGCACGGGCACCGCGATCCTGCGGGCCGGCGGCGGCGGCGGCGGAGGCAGCCCCACCAGCTCCAGAGTCTGGTCCTGCCGCTGCCGCTTGCATTTGTAGCGCCGGTTCTGGAACCAGATCTTGACCTGCGTGGACGTGAGCTTCAGCACGCTGGCCAGCTGGTCGCGCTCAGGCGCGGACAGGTACCGCTGCTGCTTGAAGCGCCGCTCCAGCTCGTAGACCTGCGCCTGTGAGAAGAGCACGCGCGGCTTCCTCCGCCGCCGCGCCCTGGGTCGTTCGGCGCCGTCGGCCTCCGGCTTCTCCAGCTCCACCGCCTTCTGCAGCGAGCACAGCTCTGCGGGGAAACAAAGGGGCAGAAGGACGCCGGGTCAGGTCGGAGCGGCCCGATCCGCGAAGCGCCTGCGAGGTAATTAGCCCTAGCGGGTGCCACCCCCGACCTGCTTGGAGCGCCCAGCGTGGCTGCGTCTCCTCTGCCGCGTGCACTGGGCGCCACCGACAGCTCGCTTTCCGACCCCCAGTTAGCATTTGTTGAACGCTTACTATATGCCAGGCATGGCTCTCGGCACTGGAGAGCAAAACACCAGAGGTCCTTGTCCTGGGGGGGGATTCACATTCTAGTGAGGGAGACGGACTGTGACTTAGGATTTCAGGCTGCAAAGAAAATAAAACCGGGTGATGCCCTGGGGCGAATTAGATTAAGGCTACTCTGGCTTGAGAATTTGAGTGAAGGGAACCAAGGCCTCACCCCAGGATCGGTCACACTGTCTCAAAATTACAGAACCCCGAAGAAAGTGAAGGGGAAAAGGTGTTGGTTTGCTGGTCGAAGCCGCCACGGGGCTTGTCCCGCGCCCAAGAAACCGCGGGTGGGCAGGCAGCCTCGGAACCTGCCCGGCCCGCCTACTCGAGTTGGAGTCCAATTGGTAGCGGTCAATGGAATTGACCCGCCAGCGGCTGTCTCCGGGCCTTCCCTTTGCTCCTAGACAAACCTCTCTAGGCCAGAAAGATCCCTTCTCTGTTCATGGCGGCCCTTCGCCCGGCGCCCCCTGCCACCTCGGATTCGCCCTGACCCTGTGTTGGAACAAAGTCTCCCCAGCGTTTCCCTTTCTGCTCCAGGGCCAGCCTCTCCCCTCTCCCCGATCCTGGGATGGCATTCGGAGCGATGCGGCCACCTTCCTCAGTCATCTCCTCCATTGCCTCGCGACTTTACCGCGCGGCATTTCCTAACTTTTTCCAGGAGAGAACCCCTGGGCCCTGGTCGCCTGGGGAAGTTGTGCCAGAAAAATAAAGCTGCTAATCAGATTCTTGAGGGTCCGGCAGTATCTCATTTTAAACTCAAGGCCTTTGTTCCCAAAGATTCCACTGTCCTGGCACAAAGGAGGAAAAACCCCACAAACTCGGGTTACCGGTGGGCTATAGAAGGTCCTGGACCTTTCTCCAGTTGTGAGCAGCAAAATTATGTCTGTTGTGCAGAATTTTAACTTGTGTTTAGGTGTTTTTGGCAGATTCTGAAAAGACCTTTAAAAATCCAGAAGAGATTTAAAAAACAACGCCAACAATCCTAACACAGAATATCTCTTTCTCTGTTCTGTGTGCCACAAACCGATAGCTAACTTCGTTGAGTGAGGCTGCTGCCTCCTGGGGCTTTGTTAGGCCTATATATATATATATATATATATATATATATATATATATATATATATATAATATTTGTTTTGTCTCTTGTTTTCTTTTAAACCTCCGATTGGATGCGGGGCTCAGGGGCCCTGGCGACGACCTTGTCTCTCAGGATCAGAACCCCCTGCGTTCGGCCCTCCGCCCAAGCACTCGCGTCTCCTCCACCCAGGCCAGAGTTTCTAGGCGGCGGCTGGGGACACAAAAGCGACCCCAGGAGGGAGCAGGGGCTTGTGTTTCCTTCTCACCTTTCTTATCTGCTCGAGGATCCTTGGCAGGGTCGGGGTCGCCATAGGCACGCGGATAGAAGGCGGGGGCTCCCGGGAAAGCAGGCGCACACTTGGCGGGCGAGGGCGCGGGGCCCAGCTCGGCGCGCAGCTCCGGGAGGGCGGGCGCCGCGGCCTCCGGCCCCGCGTAGGCCTCGGGCTTGAAGGCGGCCAGCATGCAGGAGGCGGGCGCCAGGGTGGCCTCCAGGCGCGCGGAGAGCTCCCCGGCAGCCAGACTGCGCTGCTGCTGCTCCAGGTTCAAGATGTCTTTGACCGAGAACGGCGTGGGCGTGAGCGCAGGGCTGGGGAACATGGTGGCAGCGCGCGTCTCACAGCGCCAGGTGGGCGGCAGAGAGCAGCGCTGCCCACGGCCTTTGGCAGCCTCCCTGCATGGTGCCCGTCACCCGCCCGCGCACCCGCCTCCCTGCTCGGGTTGTGGCCAGGCGGCAGGTAGTGCGGAGCACAAGGGGCAGGAGAGGCGGGACCAGGCCAGAGGAGGGGGACTCAGGCTGCCATTGGGCCGGGGGCCCCGATGACAGGAGCGATGAGCAGTTTCGTGTCACCTAATATAGTCATAGGGCTAAAAAAAAAAAAAAAAAAAAAAAATCCTGTTCAGCTTTTTAAAGGGGCCGCGAAGCATTTGGAAGGCTCTCCTATTGCTCCTGTAGCCTGAGATTTCTCCACGGTACTAGCCTGAAACCCCCACTGAGGCGCATATACAAGAAAGGACCTAATTCTTCTCTAGATATGGAGTCTGGGCCAGGTTGGGTGGATCTGGAGGTTGAAGAAATGTTCCTTGGCATGGAAAACGGAATGCAGGAGTGAAGGATTGGGTGGGGAGCTAGGGAAGGGGGGTGGGAAGTCACTTCCAGGAGTCTTAAAGACTTTTTTATGCAAGGGAAGACTTTGTATAAGAAGAGAAGCACCGGGGAGAAAGTTTGTTCTGGGGTAATGGCAGGAGGGGGAGATTCTGGGTAATTTGGGGGTTCTGTTTGGCTTGACTTACAGGGCCGGTCATGCCCCAGTAGTGCCCTGTACCCTAGGAACACTGGGCAGTTGTGGGGTTGTGGGTGGCCACCTTCTATGGTAGTAGTGTAGGTTATACACACACACAACTGCAGGGGGCGTCAGTCGCTATCAGCCTCCTCTCAGAGATGACCATTCCCTTAATAATGAAACAAATCCAGAATCCCAGCGGTCAGCTCAGCTTCCCAAAAGAGAACTGTCTTCTAGGGCGACCTAGCTCCCCAACCATCTAGTTTCTCCTTTCCTGGAGCCCACTATTCCTGCCTCCTACTTTCCCCTGTCCTTCCTGCCTAGCGGCAAGGCCTCTAGGCCTCATCAGCCCCAGCACCTCAGGCTCTAGCCCAGGTTTAGTTCTCAGGCAGGCAGGCAGGGATCCCCGGAACCCATCGCGGAAGGGATTTCTCAGACATCTCTGTGCTGGCTTTGGCTCCCAGGAGGGCATCCCACGGCAGCGGCAGTGGCAGCGGGGCCAGGAGCATGGGGGAAGGGCTGGGCACACGGGGTGTTAATTTTTAGCCCCAGGGTCAGTTAAGAAGTGATCTCCATCCGACAAATCTACCAATATTTCAGGAGTGCAAGTTACCTACCCTGCCAGACCCTGTGCTGGTCCACCTCATCCGAGTTTCTTGGGAGATCTGATGAAAGCTTGGGCTATCCCCTCACCCCCAGAATACCGCAGAGAGGCGCTCTGTTTTGTGTACAGTTTCAAGATCCAGGCAGGCAGAACGGCCCCCAGGTTAAGGTCGCTGCCTTAACTTTATCTCGAGTTGGTGGTGCTTGTTAGGAGAACCCCATCGATTTTCACAAGGCATAACCCAGACTTATGCCAGGAAGGCGCGGGCGTGGTGCAGGGATTTGGTAAGAATGGAGACTTGGAAGGCTCAGCTTTTAGCAAAGTACGTGTTTTGGGGACTGGGGTACAAGTGCTTGGAGTAGAAGAGTGGCGCGCAGGGGCAAAGGCAAGCCAAGGACATGGCATACAGCCGAGACTCCCGAATTCACACTCGAAGCACTGAGGCAACGCACAAGTTTGGTAACAAGAGGGACAAGATGTTGTCTGTCCGGGACATGGACCTTTGGGTGCTCAAGCGGGCCGGTGAGCCGTATGGCAGCGCCTCGGGGAAGGGAGAGATCAGATTAAGCACAGGCCTAACATTGGTATCTTTACGGCGGGGGGGGGGGGGGGGGGGGGGGTGTCAAACCCGCACTCCCGGGACCTGTGGCCTTTGGGTTAGGGCGAAGGAGAGTGGACCCCCGCGAGGCTCTCCCGCGGTCTCGCAGCTCTCGGATCCGACTTCCAGGAGCCAGGTGCCAGTACCAGGCCCAGGCCTTCGCGGTGGAAATCTATCTTTGAATTTTCCAGCCAGGGTCGACGTGCATTTCTGGGATCTTTAGTTGGGTCTGCAGAGAGATACCTTTTTCAAATGTGTGGAGGGTGGGGAGTGGGGGGCGGTGCTCTCAAGCCTCAGAAACCCTTGGCATTCACCCATCTCCCAAGGCCCCAACTCGGGTTCTTCCTTGAGGGACCTGCAGACCAGTGGCCTCCCTTCCGCCCTTCCACGCAACGCTTTTGGTTATCGTCCTCAACTAACCTAGTTTGGGGGCCTACTTCGCCTTTGAAGATTTTGGCAGGGGGGGAGTGGGGAAGGATGCCTATCGCCTAGGCGGTGACGTCTGGCAAACGAGCCACATCCGATTCAATTAAATGTCTCATTCAAAAGAGCTCCAAGCGAGGGTCCTGGGAGCGCTGTTAAGTGAATAGGCTGGTCGGGCGGTTTGCGATGACAGTTTGAAAGATTAGTGTGAGCCAGCGCCTGAAATATTACCGTTTAATGGGGGACATCGAGGCTGCATCCGGGATCCCTGTTTTTAGTTTTTTTTTTTCCGTGTGTGTGTGTGTGTGTGTGTGTGTGTGTGCGCGCGCGCGCGCGTGTTTAAGAGATAGTTCTGCAGGAAGAAAAAAAAAAACACCTTGGCATTTCCTTTGCAAATCAAGGCAGTTAAGATTTATCACCTATTTTCGGGTAAGGTTCCCAGGGCTGACAGATAGACCTGTGGGTCAGGTGTCATGAAAAGGGGAGGAAAGAAAACCTTCCCTGTGTGGATGAAATCAGTGGCTTCTCTACTCCCTATACCCTCAGTGAATCCAATTGTAGTTTCCCTCGGCTCTAAAACAGACCTTAGCGTTACCAGAGAGAGGAAATCCAGCAAAGAAAAAAAAAAGGGATAAATACCAGCAAAATGGAAACTGGGCGACCCATGCTGGTGTCCACAGAGAAATGTCCAAGAGCAATTGCTAACTTTTCTTTGCAGTCCTCACTTTCTGAGTGACTAAAACTTTTTGTTTTCTTTAAATAGAAGTTACAGTGGTTGGGGGTGGGGAGGTACGAAACTTGATTCTCCAGACTCACCAGGGACACGTCTTCCTTCCCAAGGGCGGCTGACCCAACCTGGCCGCCTCTCTAAGCCGCACTTTGGCCAAACTAGCAGGACAAACAAACAGCTTTCAGCCTAGAGAGAAGCAGAGAGAGAGAGAGAGAGAGAGAGAGAGAGAGAAAAGGAGGCAGAGAGGAGAGATCGAAAAATCTATCCATCTATTTCCTCGCCTTTTAAAGAGTTGGGGCTTTAAGATGAGCCAAATTCCAGATGACTTGAGCGCATTCTGCGCGCATAAAATATTATTAATTGAAAAAGCGATCGGCACGGCCCAAGCCGGCCCCCCTTTCCTGCAATCAGCAGGGCCGGCCGCAAAAGGTATATATGATTAATTGAAAGATAAGCTGGAACTATCACCGGGAATGTCATTAATGCGCCGGGGAGACGTCCATTGGAGACAGGCGGCGTTATCCGCGGCTTTATCTTCAACAACGCCTCGCTCTCCGCCCGCGCCGGGGAAACAGATGGGGGTTTCTGTCTGGGACGCTCGCCCCATGTTTATATTTTGGGAAGAATCGCAACTCGTGGGAGTCCCCGGCGGGCCCCCTGATAAATGAACATTAGCACTTTTTCGGACTACTGTATCAACAAAGGGGCTGCGGCGCGGCAATAATTGGCGAGAAAGCAAACAGAGGGCCGAGAGCGCGCCTCTGCTCTTCGTCCGGCTGATGGATGAGCAGCGGCGGCTGCGGCCCGGCTCCCGGCCCTCAACCCGGCTCCCCGCTCTGGCCGCGGGGCCCCTCCGCTGCCCTGGCTTCCTTCCGGGCCCGGGGTTGGGGGCGGGGGACGACTCTGAGGGCTACCGCTCCTGTCCTTGGCTTCCGAAGCGTCCGGGAGGCCCTCCGCGCCACTGGATGCTTCCTGCAGGGGGGCGCGCCTCACGCTGGTGGCTCAGCCCGGATCCTTTCCTCGTTTTGCTGCTGTTTCTAGAGCTCTCACTGAGTGAGGCACACGATCTCCAGCGCTGGGCAGAGGAGAAAGAGGCTCAGAGAGGTGCCCTGACTTGCTCAACGTCCCACAGATGGAACGTGACAGTGCTAGGATTCGGACGCAGGACTCACTACAGGATTGTGCATGTTTTCTTTTATTGCACGTGGCTGCCTCCTAGAGTCACATCAACTGGAGAGGAAGCAAGACGCTGTCCTCCCCACCCTCGTTCACACACACACACACTCGGACAGCTGGAGAAGAGGACCAGGCTGATGCAGGGTTGCCCGAAAACCTTCACCGACGAGAGGGAGGGGCTTCCCTCAATAAGATTGGCTGAGAGAGAGAAAGAGAGGGAGAAATTTAAGTCCCCTCCTCCTCCTCCTCCTCTTTGGTAACACCTTCATTGAGATTTAATAGATATTTAATCATATACCATACAATTCATCCCCTTAAAATACACAATTCTGTGATTTTTTTAGTATAACCACAGAGCTGTGCAATCATCATGCAATTAATTTGGGGACATTTTCATCACTCCCAAAAGAGACCTGTAGGCTTTAGCCATCAGCCTCAACCCTCTCCCCCATCTCCTACCCCCTCAGCTCTGGACAACCACAAATCTGTCTACTTTCTGTCTCTAGAGGTTTGTCTATTCTGGACATATACAAATGGAATCATTTTTTTATTTTTTTTTTATTTTATTTTATTTATTTATTTATTTTGAGACAGAGAGAGACAGAGCATGAACGGGGGGAGGGCCAGAGAGAGAGGGAGACACAGAATCTGAAGCAGGCTCCAGGCTCTGAGCTGTCAGCACAGAGCCTGATGCGGGGCTCGAACTCACGGACTGTGAGATCGTGACCTGAGCGAAGTCGGACACTCAACCGACTGAGCCACCCAGGCGCCCCAAATGGAATCATTTTAAACGTGGCCTTTTGTGACTGGCTTCTTTCACTTAGCGTAATGTTTTCAAGGTTTACCCATGTTATAGCACGTACCAGTATTTTGTTCTTTTTTATGGCAGAATAATATTCTATGGTATGGATATATACCCATTGTTTCTCTATGCAGCAGTTGGTGGACATTTGGGTTGTTTCCACCTTTTTGCTATTATGAATAGCATAACTCCCAGCTCACTTTACCCTAAAATCTAGAGCTTTAGAGGATGGAAGGCTCTTCTCTCCTCTCCGTTGATACTTAACCCTGTCCTTCCATGAAGACTGGCCTAGAAGGCCCTGTGCTCTGCTGATGTTGTCTTGAAATTCTTGATAAGTTTTGAACAAGAAGCACTACATTTTCATTTTGTACAGGGCCCTACAAATCATGTCACTGGTCCTGTATCTGGGCAGTCTGAACAGAGCCCTGGAAATGCTATCTTCATGTTCCCCTAAATCTGTCTGGCTTTTGCCCTCGGATCAGCCTCTGGACAGGCAGGAAGTCCCCTGAAGTGCTTTAAGGGCTGTCTGTCCGAAATTGCTTAGCCATAGGAAGGGCCTGAGGCCCACAGAAGGGGGAAGCAGAGAACAGATCTACCTGGCTGGTGGATATTATGTACATCTATGTATGAGTGTATGAGTGTATCTCTCTACAGGGGGGCGGAGGGAGGGCAGTGAGGGGAAAAGCTAAAAGAGAGGGCCAGAATATCCCGCCCCCCCCCCCCCCCCCCGCAGCCTCCAAGTGACTCCCAGCCTAGTCACTATGGGATGCTGGACGTGATTTCCTGCATCTTTTCACCCACATTGACTGGGTGCCCCCCCCGCCCCCCCCCCCCCCCTCCCCCCGGCACCAGATGCTGGGATTGCACAGCCCAAGTCACACAGACTCTGAAGGATGCAGAGTTATACCAGAAAGAGTACCGGACCATGAGCCAGTACTAGGTTCTGGTCTTGCCTCTCTCACTGATTGGCTGACCCTGAGCACATCTTTTTTCCCCTCGCTGGTCACCAGTTTCATGGTTTTCTTTTTGGTGTTATTAGTTGCACCTAAGGTCCCTCCTCAGCTGTGCTGTTCTGGGAAGCATCCCAGGTTGTTAACTGGACTCACCTGGGCAGTGGGTCTGGTGACAAGGCATGTTGGTGATTGTGAAACTGGTTAAGATGGGAAATAAGGTCCCTGCCAATTGTGATGTTACACTATTTGAGGGAGTGTAGTACACATTTAAAATAAAGTGAAGTGGTGTTAGAGAGAAATGGATTATTCTTACACCAAATACTTTCAATTCTGGAAAGATTAAACATTTAGACATAAGAATCGAAACATAAAAGTGCTATAGATGATTAAGATAATAATTTTGGAGTGTTTGTATATTTGGGAGGGTGGATGAGGAGAACTAGAGATCTAGAAACCATAAAAATAAACTATATAAACCTGATGGCATAAAAAGAAACTTGTGCACAGCAAAAACAAAAAGAAAACATAAATAGAATCAAAGAGAAAAAACATACAGGCTAAATACTAGAAATAATGACAACAAAAAACTAATTTCCACCATATGGAAAGAGTTCCTGTAAATCAATAAGAAAATGACTCAAGAAAACAATTGAAAAATTGACCAAGAGTAGGAGAACGTTTCTGATAAAACGGAAGAAAGAAAGAAAGAAAGAAAGAAAGAAAGAAAGAAAGAAAGAAAGAAAGAAAGAAAAAGAAAGAAAGGCAAATTAAAACACAAAGAGGCAAATGTTTTCACTTGTCAGACTGGCAAAGATCAAAAAGTTTGATAATTACCCTTCTTAGTCTCTCTTTTGCATTGTTGATTAGAAATGTAAATTGATAAATCTCTTTGGAATAATTTGGTACTATCAAAATAAAAAAAGGCATAAGCCCTTTGGACTAGTATTCCCACATCTAGGACTCTATTTTACAGGTATATGCAAACAAGAAAAGTATTTTTTGTTGCAGTTTTAATCTTTTAAAGAATCAAAACATTAAACAAACCCAATATGTTGACCTTAGGGGAATAGTTAAAAACAAGTTACGTTCAGCAGTAGAACAGAATACTAGCAGCCATGAGAAATAGTTAGTTACGTTTATATGTATCTCTACGGATATATTTTGAGGTACATTAAAAATCAAACCTGGTGGCAGAATTTGTATTTTATAAATGGCCATATGTACATATATGCAGTTATGTGGATTTTTTTGGAAGGATAAAGAAAATGGTAATGAAAGCTTCTGGGGAAGAGAACTGGGGGAGCGGGGTCAGGAAAAAAATGACATTTTCCGCAGTACATCTTTTAGGACAATTTCTTTCTTTTGTTTTTTGTTTTCTTGTTGTTCACCATAAGCATGTATTGCCTTAAAGAGATTTTTAAAACCACAATCAAGATAAGCCCCAAATGTAGTGAATAAAGTGGTAACCATCTAGGCTAGAATCTCCTGTGGCACATGTTGAAAAAATGCACATCTCTGAGCCCTCCTCCTGACCTTTACTAATCAAAGGTGTGTACAGTTTGAGACAGGCAGCCCAAGTAGCAATCCAGTGAGATCTCCATGGAGGGACTGGAGCTCAGCCATCAGCAGTTAGAAATCTAAGTCCGGTGGTCCGCAGAGCCCCAGAGACAGGGGAGTGGGACGGATTTTGTCCCACACTATCCAGGGACAGAACCTCAATGGTCCTGACCGCCACCAGCAAATGTGCTCTCATGATGTGCCCCTAACCTGTCCCAGCAGCAGAGCCAAGTCTTGGGGTCACCGGGAATGCAGCCCCCTCACATTACTCAGTGCACTGGCTCCCTGGTTGAAGGTCCCGTGGGTCGATGGCTGAGTGGGGCAGCAAATGAAGTTGGCTGGTGGACTTGGTAACCCCACCCAGGCCCTGTCCCCAGGCCAGCTAGTTTTCCTGGCCCCTGGTCTCTGGCCCACTGTCTATCTGTCTCTTGAGGGACAGCCTCCAAAAACCTTTCTGAAATAGCTCTGAATCCGAACCAGATCTGGAATCTATCCTAACAAGGCCAAGTGACTTTCCCCTATCTTCCAGGGCAGTAAGTGGAGATATTTCATACCTAGTTCCCCCAAACAGAGGTGGGACCCTTGCAGCTACTGGTCCCAGACAGGCTGTGGGTTTGGTGGACTCCCATCTCTCCCAGCCAGGAGGCACCCTGCCCTCCTGCTTAGCCTTTGGGCGGCTCTGCTTGCCCCCCAGGCAGGTCTGGAGCCCTCGTGGTTTGGCCTTCCCTCGGCAACACAGCCGGTTTCCTCCTCTTTGCTCTAAGCGGGATAGCGCACTGCTGCTCCTGCTGCTCCGGGAGGCGGAGGAAACCCTCCCTCCTGCTCCTGTGGCTTTCTGTCGCGTGCTTCCGTGGCCGGCCTGCCCTGAGAGTCCTCAAGGAGATGACAGCCACTCACATCACACATAAGCACCGGAAAAGTTCTGGGTGTTCATTTTTCGTTGGTGTGCTAAACATACGATCAAAACCCAAATAGAGCAAATCTGAACACTAAAGATATTGCCCCTTCCAAGATATTTTCTGGGCTTGGACAGAGCATGCTTTTTTCTTTTTTAATCCCTAAAACAGGGTGTACAAGCATCTCTGTTTTTGCATTTGTGGGTTTCTTTAACAATTGCTTTATATTCACATCACCCAACATCCTATTTATGTATTTTGAATACATATTACACCATAAAAACAATGACAAAACCCAAAACAAACAGGTGAAAAGGATGCAATGTAAAGTGTCTCATGCCTTTCCCCCAGCTACCCAGTTTCCTTCCCTAAAGGCCAAATTGTTAGTGGGTTTATTTATTTTTCAAACCACCTTTATTAAGGCATAATGTACCAAAAACAAAATGAACAGTTCAAATGTACATACGGTTCCATGAGTCTTGACACAGGGAGTAAACCCCTGTAAGGACCACCACATTCAAGATACAAATACATTTGCATCACTCAAGAAGGTTTCCTTGGGCCTTCTTAATTTCCATCCCCATTCAGGCGGTCACCAGCTTTTAAAACATATATCTTTCTAGAGACATTTTCTGCAGATTTCAGTATTATTCCTACATTGCCTTTGGGGGGGGGGCATCTACATTTTTCTAAGAGTAACTCCTTTCCGTTTTTTGCCATTGACAGTTTTCTTGTTAATATCTTTGTGTAAGCCACTTTTTTGTGCTTTGGGGAGTATGTTTCTAAAACCGAATTTATCTTGAATTCGTAGATATGACCCACTTTAAAACTCGCGTTAGGATCTGCCAGATCCGAGGGAGTCGTTTTCAAGCTTCCGTTGTCGTTTTGTGTTAATTTGGCGCTTTCTCCTCGGTGTTCCCGCTGGTGCCCCAACCCCCACACCCCACCGCTACGAACCGCTTCAGCGAAAACAGCGCGCAGAGGCCAAGAGAGCCGGGACGCGCGAATCAGTCCCTCAGGATCCCGTCATTGAAGGTCACGGCTGGAGAAATCAGATGACACTTGAGTCAGCGGATAACGATTCGGAACACAAAGAAGAGGAAAACGGATTTTCTAGGGATGATCCGTACCTGCCTGGCGTGGGTGCAGCTTGGGGAACTGCGGCCTTGGAGGAACCCTGGGCGTGAGCGCGCAAGGTTGGGGAGAAGCGGGGCTGGGCGAACGGTCAGCCGTTTTTGTCCAAAGCGCGGGGGGCTGGCGAGGCCTAGGGCAGCGTGGCTTCCCGGAGGGAGAAGAGTTGAGCTCAGATCTGTGCGGCGTCCCTGGCTCGCGTGGACAACCCAGGCCGTGGCGCCCGGAGCTTCAGCCCTGAGTTGCTGCGGCCTGGTCTGTGTTGAATTTCAGCTGGAAATTAAGCGAGCGATCGAACCTTCCTGTGGCCTGCCGCCACCCTTCCTTCCTCGGCATCTTCTTTTCTTGTCTTGCCTTCCAACCTGCTCTGCGGAAACGCCGCGAAGTTTCCACGGTCAGGTGGAGCACATTGCGAGTGCGTAGATGGCAAATTGCCGTACCGGGGAAAACCATTCGATACCGTCCCTTCGGTCCAATCAGCATTTACCCAGAGCCTCCTCCCGGCACGGCTCAGGGAACCCAGAGGCCAGCAAGCTGCGGGATTCCGGAGCACATTCAGTGTCATCGGGGATATCGCCGGGGACATTCTGCGGCCCCAGCAAATGGGCGAAATGCGGGAATTCGAACACAAAATGGGCGCCCTATAACGGGTTGTGTGGACCCAGCTCCATATTTTAAGGGAACACTTGACGGTTGTAGACATTCAAGCCCTGACAAGGAGCACAGCGGAGCATTTACGTTGCAGACGTGTGTGGAATCCACTCACAGCGACCAGTAACTTTGCATGTGCTTACTGGTGTGCTTTAAATATGCTGAAACGACACGGGTACACATTTGTGCTTCAAGAGCACAGCCACTTACTTTGTGTGAAAAAATTTCAAAGGGTACAGAGGATGATCCTGTGAAATGCCCCTTCCTCCCCTCTGCGCTCCTGCTGCCCTCTTGGCACGCACTCATTTGTGCAGTCTGCGGTGTGAACGTGGCTCTCCTCTCCCCGCAGCCTAATTGGACGTCGCTTGTGCAGACTCTCCGATGTGTGTGGAAGGCTGTGGCCTTGTATCTCTAAGTAGGGAACATCTTTTGTCTCTCGGCAAGAAGCTTTCCTCTGGGAGAGATAAAGTAATCGATAGGGTCTTTTAAATAGCTCCGCGTTTCCTGTCGGGAGAGGAGTATCAGCGCGCACACCAAATCTGCTCTGGTATGTCACCTTATCTCCCGTCCCCGCTGTTGTCCCCAAACGCCGCCTGTCAAGGGAGACGCCACCCGCATTAGGACCCAGACTGGGGCCCTTCCGCTCGGGGTCACACGCAGCGCCCTTGGCCAGGCCCTGCTGCCCCTGGGGGAGTGTGGGAGGATGAGGAGGGGAGGAGGGGGCCAGCACGAAAGTGCGGGGGTCCAGAACTCCCAACCCGGCTGGCCAAGAGGAAATACCCGGCTGAAATCGCTGTGTCTAGGGGAAGCCTTGGGATGTAAGACTCGCTTCGCCGGAGAGGGGACTTCTTTTCGTTTTTTCACCTAACCACGAAGATAGTTGATCTGGGCTATAGGCTAGTGAGAGCAGGCGTCAGAGGCTATGGGCAACCTTGCTCGCTGGCATCTGGAGGAAAACCAGGTTTAGCATTTGAGGAGGGCTGTCTGGCCTCTGGGCGACTCTTGTCGGGTGGAGGCGCGAACTCCGGAGCCCTAAGGGCTGGAGAGACTACCAAATCCAGCCACCCACCGTCGGAACCTCTGGCGGCTTCACCTGCTCAGCCTGCAGCAAATCCGACTTGGAGCTGACTCCAGCCAGGCCCCAGGCCAGGGTGCAACCTGAGGCTGGTCTTCCAGCCTTAGTAAAGGCACTGTGGCCAACCTCAGTGGACCTGCCCCTGGTGGACCTCCCACGGGGATCTTCTGCAAGCCAGAGGTGCACAGAAATGTTTCTAGGTGTGGATGGACTCTGGACCTCCCTGCCACATCGAAGCACTGTTACCCACCTCTCCTCATTTTTCTCCTCCTATATTGTAGTTGGCTTTACCCAGCTTTAAAAACATTTTTTTAAAGAAAAATACTCTAAACAATACCAAAAAGCTTTCAACCCCCTCCTCCTCCTTACCCCGTAAGCATGCGCAAAACCACCAACCATCTGGATGAGGTGGGATTCAGCTTCCCTTTATTTCCAGCCTCACAATGACCCACAGGGATCCCTTCTCCTGGGAAGCTGGAGGGGGAAAAAATTACTTCTTGGCTTCAGTACAGACTTGCTTCCTTCCAAGTTGCCCAGGATCATCTGGATTATTCCAACTGCTGAGAGAGGACCACCCACCAAAATGCATCTAGAGGAAAATGCAGGCCTTGGGAAAATTTGGGTTCTCATTGATCAGGGTTTATTTATCTAAGTAGGAACTCCTGTGGGGAAATTAAGTAGGGGAAAACATCACCTTTCTCCCTCACAGGGAGGGGGCAGCATTTCTGAATCTTCTTAGCCTTTAAGGCCCTGGTCTAGGCCTTCCTATTCCTTGTGAGCCTTTCCATATTATCTCAGCCTTGATTGAAAAAATACTGAATTTGATTATTTCCCACACACACACACAAAATGTTGGTGGCTGTGGAGGGGAGACTCTAGCTGTGTTTTCTGGCAGGACAGCTCACATGTACCATGTGCTGTGTTGAAACTAGCAAAGTGTGCATTAGACCCTGCCATGCCGCCTTTGAACCGATGGCTGGATGTCCTTTATCTCCTGGCCATTGGTGTTGCAGTGCTGACCTAGTTATTCCGTCCTGGGTAGACCAGGAGCTAGCCCTCCATCATGGGGAGAGTTGCTTCTCCCATTCCTTCCGGACAGGGACCCTCATAGAGGGCTTCTTCTTAATGAACACTTTGGTGCTTTGTTTCTTTTCTTCGAACAAACGTATGGGGTGACGGATGGGGGAAGTTGGGGCATTTAGAATGAAAAACGGTTAGAATAGCCAAGAGAGGAGATCAGTATGGACCCCCAGTACCTTGCCCTCTCCCTCGATGTGGCAGTCCACTTCTAGGAGCTCTCTGCCCTCTTCCTAAGGGAAAGCTGTACTTCCTGTTCATTAGAAGTGACACCAGGTGGCTCTGGGGACAGGTCTCAATCAGTTACAGGATCCTGAGCTTGACAGTGACTCTGGGAGTTACTTGGGAGTAAGAAAGTGATAGACCCTGGGGTCACTTAAGCCCCTGACCCAGTCCAGCAGTGCACATAGTCCCCCTCACTGGACATTTTATTCCAGCAGAGCAGGGAGGTGCACAAAATCAAAACGAACAACAGCCTGGTGAACGTTCACAGTCTGAACACAGCTGTGTAACCAGCGCTTGGTTCAAGAAGTGGAACATTAATGGACCTAGAAGCCTCCTCCTTTCCCCCCAGGATAATCGCGCTATCCTGAGTTCGAACAGCACAGAATAGTTTTGCCTGTTTTTGAACTTCACGTGTATCTCTCAGCGCGCTGTCTGTAGACTCTTCGTGTCTGGCAACTTTCACTCAGTATACGTTTGTGAGATTTGTCTGCATTGTCGATGGCTGTGGCTAGCTCCTTTTAACTTTTGTGCAACAGTGCATTGTATGAACGTACAAGTATCGTCCCATTCTCTGTTGAGGCACACTTGAGTGGTTTCCAGCTTCTGATTGTTGGGAACAGCGAGTGCAACTATGAACACTTTAGTACGTGTCTTTTGGTGAACATATGCACACATTTTTACCGGGTGTAAATCTGGGAGTGGAACCTGCTGGGCCGCAGGGTACTCACAAATGCAGTAGATTCTGAGTAGATTCTACTCAGCAGTCTCCAGGTTTACAATTGTTGTGCCAACTTATACTCGTACTGGCAGCGTAGGAGGTTCACAGCTGTCCCACATCTTCACCAACGCTTAGTATTGTCAGTGTTTAGTTTTCAGCCATTCTGGTGGGAGCGTTGGGCTATCGCAGTGTGCTTTTACTTTGCCTTTCCCTGCTGGGTAACGAAATTGAGCACCTTTTCCAATGCTCATTGGCTTTTGAATATCCTCTTTTGTGAAGTGCCTGCTTAAATCTTTTGCCTTTTTCTTACTGATTTCTGGGAATTCTTCATATATTTGGCTATGAGTCCCTTGTTAGGTATATGCTTCGTTTGAGTATCATCTCCTAGTCGGTGGTTTGCTTTTTTACCCTCTCAGTGCCGGGGCGTCCACTGTTGGCTCCGGTCTAGCGACGTGTTTCTGACCTTGAGGTAGTAGCATGGCTGGTTTTTATATCTGGAGTGTCTCTGGCTGAGGTACCTTCTTGGGCTCTAGGCAACCAGTCCTTCTGTCCATGGTAAACGTACCTTGAAGACAGAAGCCGGGTCCAAGTCGGCTTGCTTTCCTCCCAGGTGCTAGAGCATTGTCTTTTCTGAGAATATTTCAGTCATCTGTTAAAAAGGGGAAATCCCAATAGAAAGAAGCCTTTGGATCTGAAGGAGGAGCTGAATTCATGATCATATACCCTTTTTCATACATAGTGCTAGGTCAAATATCTACAGAGCAGTTTAAGCAGAAGAATTTATTTGTTTATTTAATTTATATTTTTTATTAACATTTTTAAATGTTTATTTTTGAGAGACAGACAGAGCACAAGTAGGGGAGAGGCAGAGAGAGGGAGGGAGAGAGAATCCCAAGCAGACCCCACACTGTCATCACAGAGCCGGACACAGGGCTCAAACTCACAAACTATGAGATCATGACCTGAGCCGGAATCAAGAGTCAGACGTTTAACTGACTGAGCCACACAGGTGCCTCTAAGCAGAAGAATTTAAGTTCCAGTTCCGTGAGTTGTTCAAGCATAGTGTAAATGTTACAGTGCAGCTGAGACCTCCTACCCCCTTTTATAGTCCCAGCCCAGCCCTGCCTCCCCCAGGGGGTCTTTCCTGATTGCTGCAGCTCAGGAAGAGCCACTGACCTCTTAGAACATGAATGAAACAGGACTATAATTTTGTACATTCATTCTGGAAAGCAGTCTGGGAATCCTCACTTTTAGAATCTTTGCAAATATATATAGTGAAAACAGCATATTATAATTATTTTAAATTATTTTCATTGTTTTCAAATGTCTGTAATCCACCTGTATTTTTCTTATTTAAATCTATCACCTGCTTGCATCTTCCTGCTATTTACTGAGATCTTAACTTTGTCTTGTTGATTTCTATGAGCTCTGTATATTAGTTAGTAACCCTTCATCATTTTATGCCATATACTTAAAAAAATTTTTTTTTTCCATTTTCCCACTTGTCTTCCTAAAATCTTCATTTGTATTTTTTGACATCTGATGATAATGTTTAAAGGAGATACTCAAACATTGTTGGGGTCTTGATACCCAGTTGGGACTGGCCACGGTTCAATGGCAGAGTGAAGGCTGGGCACGATAGTGGCTTCCCTGAGGCAGTGGGGATTCCAAAGGACAAAGGTCTTTCCTACTCTGGCCAGTAGAGCGTGAAGGGCCCTAAGTAGCTGACATTAGAGACTGGCAGAAGTCAGAGCAGTGCCTTTCTTGACATTTCCATCCCAGGCCCTGGGGCTGGTAAAGATGGGATGGAGGTGAAGGGCAGAAGGAAATTTGCAGCAGGTAAACCAACAGAAAGAGGTGAGGAAAGAAGCATCATGGAATTTGGGCTGGGGGGATTTGGGGAGCACCCAGAGCAAAGAAAGGCATCAGAAATGATAGGCAGTGAGTCATGTGGACAATGATTTGGAGCATAGGCTCTGAAGTAGGCTGCTTGAACCTCAACGCCCTCATCTGTAAAATGGGGATGTAACTCCTGTTTCCTCAAAAGATTATTGTGTGGGAATGAAACAAGATAGTTGTAAACCGTATTTCCTGATGCTTAGCCATTCCTCCCATTGAGAGGTGGGGTCCATGTATGTCCTCTCCCTTTGAATATGGGCAGGTTTGACACTGCTTTACAACCAATAAATTAGGTACAGTGGCACCATGTGACTTCTGTGGCTAGGTCAGAAAAAGCCATGTAACTTCTTTTCTATTTGCTGGTGCATTTGCACTTGGAGCCATGAGCTACCATGTAAGAAGTCTGCCTACCCTGAGGCCACCAGGCGGTGAGGAAGCTCAAGGCACATGAAGAAGCCATGTGTGGGCACACTGGTTGAAAGTTGTAACTCAACCAGCCTTCTAGCCATTCCAGTTTAGATGCCAGACAGACCTGTGAGTGATGAAGCCTCTGGATGAATCCAGCACCCAGCGGGTCTACTTTTCACAGCTAAAGCCTCAGACTCCATAGAGCAAAGACAAACTATCCCTGCTGTGCCCTGTCCAGATTCCTGACCCACAGAATCAGTGAACATACCACTATATTTGGGGATGGTTTGCTATGCGGCTGTAGATAACCAGAACATCGCTCAAGCGAAATGGGTTGCATAATGTTTGCTTGGTAGCAAGTGCTTAAGAAACAGGGGCTCTTAGCAGTATAATTGGCAACAGAGTCATCCCAGAGTGGAGAACAAATGGCCTAAGGGAGAAAAAACAGAGAGGCCTACTATAGGAAAGTGGATCCAAGATGATCTTAGGCCTTCCACCTGGACTGTGTCTGTATTTTGGCTCCAATCATAGCTCTCCTTCCCCCTACCTTCCCAGTCTGAAACTGTAAATGATGACCACAGAAGGAGGTAGTCAGAGGGTCTTGGCATATTCTTTTTTTGCACCCCCCCCCCCACCTTTAAAAATTTTTCTGGAGTGGTGTCAGCAAGGGTTGTAGGCTGGAGTGGAGCTTGGGGAATGTGGGGGTGGGGAGCAGAGCAGGCGTGAGAAGCCATTTTGTTGCTTCAACTATAAAATGTTAGTACCGTAGAGTAATTGGAATAATAATCATGCAGAATAGTAGCAGCCCTTTGCCTCTGTGCGCGGCTTTTCGGCTTAGGTGCCTGTCTTCCTGCGCATTGCCTCATCTTCAGGCGTTTGAAGGCAGAGAATACATTCTTAGCACACTTCTGGGCTGGGTGTGCAACAAATGCTTGCAGGTTGATAAACAGGAAACACGTGGCACAGCGACTTTATAGCAAATGCTGAGTGCCACCCAGCGCTCCTTGGATCCAAGAGGCTTCTCCTCTCTCTGCAGAGCTGCAGGCGCCCGCAGAGAGGAGCATCCGGACAGAGGGTTCCCGCAGCCCTGCCCCGCTGCCCTGCCCGCGCTGGGTGCGTGCACTCCACTCCCTTGCGTCTCGCTCTGACCTTCTGCCTTGGGGAGGCTGCCCCGGACCTTCTGCCTGCCCTTCTTCATTCCGCTTTGCTGCCTTCACTACTGGTTGCTCTTCCTAGAGAACCGGAAGAGAGAGGGAGGGTGTTGGAAAGAATTGGAAGCGAAAGGAGAGATCGAGAGAGAGGAGATAGAGAAATAGGGCGCCGCCCGGGAAAGGAAAGCTTTCAAGTGCAGGGAATGCGCCCAGCGAGCCTGGGAGGGCTGCGGTGGGTGTGGGGAGAAGGAAGACTGCTATAGCTCCCTCACCCACAAGGAGACTGACAGCGGCCAGGTGTCAGGAGAGGAGAGTGGGCATCAGAGTATTAAAGGACATTTAGCTTTGATGAAAACGTTCATCGGCCTAACTATTGTGAGGGGGGCCTTCTTTTAATCAGCTCAACGTGGCTGAGTGGGGGGTGAAACGAGCAGTCAAGCATTTTGGGGCGGAGGGAACTCTGGTGTGTGAAGCCGGGGGAAGGAGGAGGGGCGGAGGAATCCAGAGAATAACTGTCCCTCCGGGGCTTTGTGAGCCTGTGGGCCACTCCCTTCCTTCAGGTGTGACCTGAAGAGCAGCGACACCACCTTCGGTTGTGGTGGAAATTAACTGTGGTCCCTGCCTACACCACCTAGCTCAAGACCAAACCCAGAGGAAGAGCTCAGGACACCTTAGTTTCTCCCTCCAACTACCCATCTCTTAACCCTCCCAGCTTCCTGCCCTTTTTTGTGAAACAGAGATTATCACACCTGTCAACTTCACTGGTGGTTCAGATGGTAGGAGGGCTCAGTTGCATTTGAAAGATGTTATATACATGTAAGCAATAATTTTTCACTATGGACAATATGTTTTTGAATTGCTGCTTCTCCCCCTTTAAACATTAAATTGCACATTGGTTTATTTAAAGTTTTGTTTTTTTTTTTTGAGGGTGCCTGGGTGGCTCAGTCGGTTGGGTGTCCGACTTCGGCTCAGGTCATGATCTCGCGGTCAGTGAGTTCAAGCCCCGCATCGGGCTCTGGGCTGACAGCTCAGAGCCTGGAGCCTGTTTCGGATTCTGTGTCTCCCTCTCTCTCTGACCCTCCCCTGCTCATGCTCTGTCTCTCTCTGTCTCAAAAATAAATAAATGTTAAAAAAAAATAAAAAAAAAATAAAAAAAAAGTTTTTTTTTTTTTTAAGTTTATTTTGAGAGAGACAGAGACAGCATGAGTGGCGGAGGGGCAGAGAGAGAGGGAGGGAGAGAGAATCCCAAGAAGGCTTCACGCGCCAGTGCAGAGCCCAAAGCAGGACTCAGACTCACAGAACTGTGAGATCATGACCTGAGCAGAAACCAAGAGTCAGAGGCTTAACTGACTGAGCCACCCAGGTGCCCCGAACATTGGATTATTTTTAAAAAAAAGTAAGAAAAAGCATGTGATAACCAAAACCCAAAACCAAATAGACACAAGATCTCACCTTGAGGGAGAATGTTCCAGCCAGATGTCCCCATGTCATCTCTTGGATGGTGGAAATTTTGCCTTCCCAAACAGAGACAAGGGCTGTGGGAGGGCTCTGGTCCACCAGGCCAGGATCTCTCTGATTTGGAGGTAAAAGCAGGGCTAACTTTGGACAGGCAGTCTTTACCAAGGGATGGCCTGCTTTTTAGTTGTGGGGTCTGGAAGCATCATTCAGTAAGTACTGTGAAAGAAGAGTAGCCTTCTTCGGGGGTGAGGCAGGGGGAGGGCTGGGTATTTGGATTTCCTTTCTTCAACCACTTTTTTGTCAGTATGGTTCTGGGTGGAGTCAGATTCTAGCCAGGAATCTAGCAGTGGAAAGTTGGCTAGACGGGATGACACCCCTTTGTATCTTAGTTGGTTTTAGAAATCTCTTGGAATTCTTGTATATTGCAGATTTTGTGACCCCACCTCACCAGTTCTTATTTTGTAGGGCTCAGGAGTCTGCATTTTAAAACTAGCATCCTCCCATGCCCCTTGCTATTGTAATACACTCGTTTGCACATCTGCACTTTGTCAGAGCTTCAATCTGAATATTCTAGAGGACTGCGTTTTCCCCCTGAGGTAACAGAGTTCTCATGGAGGCACCATGGCTTTCTGTTGCTAGGTAGAGAAGCAAGCAAGGTGACCCTCAGGAAGCTTGCTTTTGGCTTCTGGCTAAGCTAGGGCAGTCACAGATCAGCCAGCCAGCCCCTGGGGCCAACGGGGCTCGAATTTTAAAAAATGCAAACACCCTTTGCTGATGAATGGATTTGAACACTATGTTTTCTCATAGCTCATTTATAAACTGTTGGTTTCATGTCTCATGTTCTGGTTCCTATTTTTTTTTTTTCAATTTCAGATTTGTTTTATAACATTACATAAATAGTGAATATATTCTCACTGCAACAGTTTCTAATTCTACACAAGCCACTTCATTTCCCCAATTCCAGTTCCCTCCCCAGAGATAAGTCTAGTTATCTGGTGTGCCTCCTTCTAGCCTTCACCTGTTCAGTAACACCGTAGCTATAAGCCACATGGGGCTATTGAGCCCTTGAAATGTAGCTAGTAAGAATTGAGATTTGCTTACAGCATAATTTTCAGGAGTTAGTACTAAAAATGTTACGTAACTCATTAATAATCTTTTATAATGATTTATAATATTTTAGATGCATTAGTTTACATAAAATGAATTCCACTTTGTAAAAATATGGATACAAGAGAATTGTAAATTACATATGTGACTCATTTCTATACACAATATTGTTCTAAACCTTTCTCTGTGCATTTTTAAAAAAATTTCTAAGCTTTATTTATTTTTGAGAGAGAGAGAGAGAGAGAGAGAATGTGAGTGGGGGAGAAACAGAGAGAGAGAGAGACACAGAATCCAAAGCAGGCTCGAGGCTCTGAGCTGTCAGCATAGAGCCCGATGTGGGGCTCAAACCCACGAATGTGAGATCATGACCTGAGCCGCAGTCAGATGCTTAACCGACTGAGCCACCCAGGGACCCCTCTATGCATTTTAAAACCTGGATCTGTTTTACAACTACAAAGAAAAGATAACTGGGATCAGTTAGGTTTTCCTCTTGCCAATTTACCTTGGAGATCTTTTTATGTCAGTCCATATAGATCCCTTTTTCTTTTGAATTGGTGCATAGTATTCCATATTGATAAGCCTTGATTTATTAACCCATTTCCTATTGATGGACATTTGACTTATTTCCATGTTTTCCCTGTTACAAACCAAACCAATGAACATCATTGCTTTTTGGGTTTTTAGCTAATTAATTAAAAAATTTTTTAGGTTCATTTATTTTTTTTGAGACAGAGAGAGAGTGCAGAGAGCCCGATGTGGGGCCTGAACTCATGAACCCTGAGATCATGACCTGAGCTAAAGTCAGACACTTAGCCAATTGAGCCACCCAGGTACCTCAGCCCTTTGGCTTTTTTTTTTTTTTTCTTTTTAAATTGGATATGTTTGATCTCTTTGCCTTTTTAATCCCTGTATGTCTTGGCTTTTAGAACTACCTGGGGGTTTCCAGATTCTTACCGAAAAGCATAGGTGGTGGCTGGGTCAAAGATAGAGTGACTGTATAATCTATTGTGAAAATGGGGCCTTTTCAGAGTGAAAGGCAGTAATGATTCTGGGATAACAAGAGGTACAAACTGGGACTATCCTGCACAGAGAAGGACATATGGTCACCGTGCCATATAAGGAGTCCCAGTATATGTCTTAATTGTGGATTACTTTACAAGAAGATCTGAAGCCAGTCCAAACCCTTGTCTCAAACAAATGCTGGATTCCTCCAGTTCCACCCTCTCTTTCTAGCTGATCGTCTGTGGGCATTGGGGCCATCTTCTGAGGCCAGGGGTGGGAAATGGATCCAAATGTCTAAAGAGAATGCTCAGTGAATGGGGAGACCCATTTGCTGGAGGCTTTGCCTCTAACAAAGTCTTTGTACAGTAGGTGGTGGACACATTAGCAGAGGGCTTGAAGAAGTTGATTTCATTCTTGACGGCCCATTGCTAACTCAGGGACAATCTGAGCTGCTGTGACCTCGAGGTGAAACACCCCAGATCTTGTTACTGGTTCCTTCAGGAAACCTCCACTGTCTCCCGCCCTCCTTTCTGTGACTAATTTCTGAAATCTCTGTAACCGAGAAGGCATTGCATGAGGTTTCCCACTCTGGGAGGGCTGTGGGTGCCAGACGGGGGTGGGCGTGGTGATGGTGGGTGAGGGGCAAGACCCCTGTGCACATCACATGCCGTCCCTCCAGAGCAGGAACACAGGCCTCCGTATTGGGTGGCAGCAGCTGGTGGGGTGTTGGGATAATCTTGCTGATGACTGGGTAGATATGAACCTCTTGTGTTAGTGGATTCCAGAAAGTAACGTGCTCCTTGATGAAAAGGCCTTGGTCATTGTCTTGTGGGATCTGCCTGGCCCAGCTCTGACAGTTCTCAGCTGCTCCATAAATCTCCCATCAGTTCCATCTGGCCAAAAAGATGTCATCACCATTTTCTCATAGCGATGAAGAGGAAAGGTCAGCAATGAAATGTTCTGCCACCCCTGTTCAAACCAAGGAAGATGAACTTGAATTTTTCAGTGGAACAGGAAGTTCGTGTTATGTTGGGTTGTTTATGCTATAGTGATAGTTTATATTCACGCTTTAGAGATGATGACAGTGAGGGTGATTATGGTTTAGGTATCATTGGATACTCTGGGCACCCGGATACTTAGTACACAAGAAATTTGGAATCTGAAAGTTTGAAGGAACATGAGCAGTCATCTTGTTAGCTGTTTTCAAAGGTTTCTGCTTTGTTTTGTTTTAGAGCAATGGAATCCTTATCGCAAATGATTTTTTATATGCAGAATCCCATAAAACAGAAGGGCTGAGTGTAGGGGAGTCCTCGTGTCCTCATGGTACTCCTGTGTGGAAGCCATAGTGTTTAAATCCTCTCTACGCAGTCCCTAAATCCCCACTGGAGCACCCCCAATGGTTGGACTTTAATGTCCTGGCTCTCGCTGGTGTAATTCCAGTGGGCAGAGCTTAGTGTCTGGGGCAAAGCTGCCTCTGCTGTGCCACGATCCATCAATCGGGCCAATGGTCAGAAAGACTTACTTTAATGCCGGTAAAGTCCTCTTACCTCCTTGTCTCCCAAATCTGCCCCCTCGGGGCCCAGTAGCCCATTTGGTGTCCCCACTGGAGATGGTGAATATCTCAGGCTGCTGAGCCATTTCTGTGCTTAAATAATGACTCAGTCCTTTTGTTGGACGGTGTTGTTTATCAGAGATCTGGTAGTGTTCGTCTTGTCTGGGACTGAATGGACACTGTAAGGAGCCAGTGGAGGTCACACATCTCCCTCCTTGAAGAGCTTGAGGACCTGGTGGGAGAGTTCCTGGGGCGGGAGGTGGGAGGGGCGGGAGAGTTCCTGAGTCCCACACCCTGTTCTTGCAGTAACTCCTCCAGCCCATGGCTTCCCTGGCTGACAAGGACAGGCTTGGGCTTCAGCGTTTCCCCGTGTAGCACTCGCAGCTGGAGGTGTTCAGGTCACAAGCCATCTCAGTAATTTCCAGAATCCACAAAAACCAAAAATAACAAACCAGACGCATGGTCACCGGAGAGGACTCTCCGGTAGCTTGGGAACTTGACTGTGTCCTACCTCTGGTTTCGCCTTGAGGCTGCAGAGCCTGGAGGTGTCGGACGACGGGGATTTTACCGCCCTCTGTGAACTCACAGCTGGCGGTCACCGGTAGTGGTTTGGTCCGATCACGCTTCTTGATCAATGATATACATTTAAGTTCTGGTTGGAGGGTAAAAAGTTCTAAAGGGGCTCTGCTAGTATTTTTTTTAGCCTTTAAAAAAACATTATTTTATTTAGCATGAACATTTTTTTTCCTTGCTAGTATTTTCAGTAGCAGAAGCAGACATGAGAAAGCCCTCTGGTTCCTCCCTTGCAGCTCCCGGGACCGCCTGCTTTCCTAACCAGTGTCGGCTTCCGCGCGCTTCCCACTCTGTTGGGCGGGAGCTGCCACTCAGGCTCCGGCCCACCTGTTGACCACTAACTTGTTTCTGTTGGGAGTTAAGGATTGTTCCTACTAAGCTCCATCATTAAAGACAGAGTTTGTCCTCTGGTGAATGGCCAGAGACCCAGGGAGAGGTGGACAGAGAGCAGGAGAGATGTCTTGGCCTCCACCAACATTCAAGCCAGTGTCCTGGGCATGGATAGGTGTTTGCTTGCTTAGTTTAGGTCAGTGGTTCTTAAACTTGAATGAACACCGAATCACCTGGAGGACTTGTTAACACACAGATTACTGGTTGCTACCCCTCTGTCTCTGACTCAGTTGGGTTGGACAGGACCCAAGAGTTTGCATTCCTGACACGTTCTCGGGTGATGCTCATGCTGCACACTTTGAGAATCACTAGCTTAGGTCTGTCCCCTGAATTATGGAGCTCCAGCGGAAACATGTTTAATCTTATTTCTTGTGGTAGATTATGTAGTAGTCATTGATCCCTCCCATCTCAGTATACACACCCCTTTGAATGTGACTTTGCTGTTCCTCCCCAGCAGAAGTGGAGTCTGTTCCTACACTGCCTAAAATCTGGGCTGACCTGTGGCCTGCTTTGGCCAATAGAATGTGATGGAGGCCACCTTGGGTGAGTTCCAGAGCCCAGATCTCAAGAGGCCTTGCAGCTTCCACCTTCACTCCCTTGGTACTCTGCCCTGAGACCGTGCTGTCAGGAAGCTGGTCTGGCCTACTGGATGGAGGACGAGAGGCCCCTAGCCAATGGCCAGCACCAGCTCCAGAAGTGTGAGTGAGGGCATCTTGAGTTTTCCAGCTCTGTGGACCCTCTAGCTTGGGTTTCTCAACCTTGGCACTATTGACATGTGGTTCCAGATAATTCTTCCTTGTGGGGGTGACCTATATACCATACGATGTTTTACAGCATCCCTGGCCTCTACCCATGAGATGAAAGTAGCACCACCAATGATGTCTCCAGACATTCCTAAATGTTCCCTGGGGGGGGAAATTCATCCCTGTTTGAGAACCTGTGCTCTAACTGAATGCAGCTGCCTAAGTGAGCCTGGGGGGAACCAGCAGAGGAATCATCCAAACAACCCCCAAAATTGTGACAAATAGTAAATTGTTGTTACTTTAAACCAGTAAATTTTGGATGGTCTGTTTTGCAGAAATAATTGAGATCCTTCTTTTCTGGTCATTTCTCCTAGAGCTCTTCCTTATAAATCTTAGCAACATACATTGAAAATGCTAATTCTTTTTGTTGAAGTGTCTGCTACCTTTTTATTCTATTTTTATATTTGTCACTTGACTTTCCTATGAACTAGTTTGTCAGACATTTAAAAATCTATCCTAGCAGAGAGATGAAATGAAAAGCAAGACATTAAATAAATACTTAAGGTCACGTACCTCCTTGGAAAAGCCAGCCTTTCTGATTCCTCGCCCAGTATAAGCCAGCCCCTGAGGTCAGGCTGATACCAACCTTACTCTGTTACTTAAGATGAACACAGTCTTGGAGAAGTCACTTAACTTATCTGATCCTCAGTCTCTTCATCTATAAAATGAGGCAAGGAATATCATTTCCCTCATCGGTTTTTACATTTTTCAAATTAAAAACTTTTGTTTCTCCTTCCCCCCAACCCTCGTCATATGGTTTTTATGAGGTTCTCGTGAGATAGAACACAGCATATTGGTAAACCTTTTCTGTAAAGTACCAGATAGTTAATATTTTTGGATTTTCAGACCATATGCTTTCTGTTACAACTCTTCATTTGCTGTTGTAGGCAAAAGTAGTCAGAGATAATGCATATTTGAATAGGGGTGGCTGTGTTCCATGAAGACTTTCTTCACACAGCCAGGTGGTAGGTTAGACCGGGCCCATGGATCATAGCTTTTTGACTACTGAGATAGAGCATGGAAAGATCTTGGCTTTTGTCCAGGATAAGGGAAGCATTCAATAAATGATGGCTATTATTGCTACTATTATACTTCATTTACTTGACGTATTTATACTTTACTATTACTTTATTCTTTCAGCAGTCCTGTTCTCTCTATTTTTGTGCTTTCTTTTTTAGCATTGTTACATGCTCTGTTGGGATGTGAGGAGAAATTCCGTTCTGTTCTGGCCAACTGTGGCAGCCAGGTCCCAAGATAGTCCCCACGATCCTTGCTTTCTGGTATTCTGGAAGGATAAGAGGCCATGTGGAGAAGACTTGAGCCCCCTATCCCCTCCCACAATGAGTGGGGCTGACCTGGTAGCCAATAGGGTGTTGTAGAAATGACTGCAGATGGCCTCCGATGCTCAGTCTTAAATGACATTGTGACTTCTCCTTGCCGTCTTTTGGATCACGTGCTTTGGGGAAAACTAGCTACCAGGTTATGAGGACACTTAGCCCTGTAGTCTGTGCGGCAAATAACTGAGGCCTCCTGCCAACAGCTAGCTGGAACTTGACAACCACGGGAGCAGTCTTGAAAGTGAATCTTCCAGCCTCAGTTAAGCCTTTAGATGACTGTATCTGCCTTGCATCTCATGGGATACCCCAAGCCAGAAGCACCCAGCTAAGCTGTTCCTGTATTCCTGACCCAATAGCTGTATGAGATAATACATGTTCACTGTTTTGTAAGCTGTCAGGATTTGGGGGGATTTGCTATGAAGCATTAGATAAACCAGTATAGCAACTGTAATAATCGAGAGTTGCTCTGTATTAGCTGATCACTGTTTAACTTGCATAAGAATAGGCTGGCTTTCAGGTGAGAGTTTGCTGATCACCTAATGCTTTGAGTGACAGAGTGATTGGCAAAGGTGTGACCACTTGGCGACTGCTGCTGTGATTTTGAGGCTCTCCTGACCTCAAGTGATTCGACTCCAACCTGACCATCTAGTTACATCCTCCAGAAACTCCTCATGCAACCCACAGTCTAGCCAAGCCAAATTATTAAAACTGTTTTTAATAATACATGGATCAATATCAATAAAACTGCCATTTACTGCATACTCACAGTGTGCTATGCTATTCTCATTTAATTCTCAGGACAGCCCTAGAAAGAATGTACTAGTGTTAGTTCCATTTTACTCCGATCAGAAAACTGCTTTTCAAAAGGTTATAGGGGGAGCCTACCTGGCTCAGTCAGTTGAGCGTCTGACTTCAGCTCAGGTCATGATCTCATGGCTTGTGAGTTTGAGTCCCGAGTTGGGCTTTCTGCTGTCAATGTAGAGTCCACTTCAGATCTTCTGTCCCCTACCTGCCCCCCGCACCTTGCTCTCTCTCTCTCTCTCTCAAAAATGAATTAAAAAAAAAAAGGTTACAGAACTAGGGGCTGACCTAGAATTTGAACTGAGCATGCCTGCCTTTAGAGTCTGAGCTTCTCAGACACTCTATGCTTTTCGTCTGTGCTTGTATAGTTGGTTCCCTCTTCCTGGTGTTCTCTTCCTCTTTCTCTAGCAGGTGAACACAGTTATATTTCAAGACCCAGCTCAAATATCACCTCCCCTGTGACACATTCTCTGACATTCGTAGCTAGTGACCCACATTTCTTGAAGGCCTGTTAAATGACAGTCACTGAACCACAAACTGGGGATGCACTAGTAAAAATGAATCAAAGCCCAAAGAACAACAAAGTTCCTGCATTAGAAAAGATAACATTCTGGTGGGAGAAAATGAAAAAATTCAAACTGATAATTTTTTTTTTGGAAGTAGAGCCCACTGATGTGCTGATGGATTGGTTTTGGGGGATAAAGAAAGGAGAAGAATTAAGGCCAACACCTTAGTACATAAGTACCTGGCTCAGGTAACTAGTATTTCCTGGGGGAATTTCTAGTCTTATCTTTTATTTCCTAGAACGTGCTATGCATAGTTACTCTGAAGTGTTTGCTAACTCCAATATCCAGAGCCTCTGTGATCTGTTTCTATTATTTGTTGATTTTTTTCTTATTCCTTTTTAAAAAATACTGCTTTGTGTCCTTTGTGCCTTATTATTTTTCATTGTGTTTTGGGCATTGTATCTGTAGGTTCCATGTGGGATTAATTTGAAGCCTCCGGGGATGTTATTTTCTTCCCAAGATTTGTCTTTGCTTCTGTCAGGCTCTGGGGACACCAATGATCCAGGATTACTTAAATCTAATTTTAGGGCTTTAGAATACTTGAAGCTGAGCTGTAGTCCCCGCAAGGGCCTGTCGACTTCTGGTTCACACTTCTTGCAGAGAGCATCCTTTTGGAGTTCCAATCCTTTCAAGTCCCAAACTCTTGGTAGGCCTTAGATACGATCTCTGCCCCTTTATCCCTGTGAAGCTGTCCAAAGTGCCACTCAGCCTCTCAGCCACCCCTGGTAGAATTAGCAAATGCCCCCACGTCTTCAAGCAGCTCAAAGAATGGACTCACTTCTCTGGGCCTCCTTCTTCTCTTGGATCCTGGCTGGTAATTCTTCATTATTTTGTTAGCCCTCTGGTGTCTTTTTTTTTTTAAACATTATTTTACTACATTTTCTTTTCTTTGTTTAAAATCTATCTATCTATCTATCTATCTATCTATCTATCTATCTATCTATGAGAGAGAGAACACAAGCAGGGATGGGGCAGAGGGAAAGAGAGAATTTCAAGCAGATTCCGTGCTGGGCACGGAGCCTGACACAGGGCTCAAGCCCACAATCCTGGGATCATGATCTGAGCTGAAATCAGGAGTTAGATGCTCAACTGACTGAGCCAGCCAGGTGGGCCAGCCCTCTGGTGTCTTTAAGCAGGTTTTTTTTGTTTGTTGCTGCGAATAATCATCAGTTTATTTATTTATTTATTTATTTATTTATTTTTAAATTTTTTTTAACGTTTATTTATTTTTGAGACAGAGAGAGACAGAGCATGAACGGGGGAGGGTCAGAGAGAGAGGGAGACACAGAATCTGAAACAGGCTCCAGGCTCTGAGCCATCAGCACAGAGCCCGACGTGGGGCTGGAACTCACGGACCATGAGATCATGACCTGAGCCGAAGTCGGACGCTCAACCGACTGAGCCACCCAGGCGCCCCTCATCAGTTTTTTTAAAAGCACAAAACAAATGTTCATAAACGACCAAGTAAGCTGACAATGTATTTCACGGGATTTATTCCTTTTCTTTCTCAAAAAATATTCTGTCAGTCAAAATTCTCACAAAGAAGCCACCTCCAAAAAAAAAAAAAAGCACATACAGATTTTCTTTCCCCTTGTTTTACCTTTACATGCTTTAATGATAAATCCTCACATCTAAGGCAAAGTGATCACTATTTAGGATTCATAACAATACAGCTACTACTAAATATACTTACTACATTTACTGAGAAGAGTGGCTGGGTCATTTTGTTACTGCCTTTGAGTTTACTGATAATCTCCCAGTTTAAAATGTGCTGGGGAAAGTAACAGATAGAACTTAGCAATATCTCTCTTCTTTATATATTCCAAGACAATTTATGAATTTCTTCCATTTGTGCAGTTAAGGATTTTCTGTTTCTGCAAGTTTTATATTTGTCCTCAGCAGAGTGGTGTTTGGTCTGAATGACCTAGCCTGTTACTGGTGACAGTCACTCTTCCAGATTCTGGTTCTAGTCTCAGCTTGGTCATGAACTATTTGTAGGACTGTGGGTCCCACGTACTTTGGTTTCTTCATTAGTTGGAAGAGGACAATAACACTGGGCTTACTTGCCTTGCAGATTACTGTGGGAGTAAATTACACAAGCTGCATGGAGACATGGAATTCTGTACAAATGCAAAGTGCTGAAGTCCATTTCCTCTTGATCCTCAACCCAGGATTTCCAAAGGCATCTGAACTCCTTTGGAAGGAGGACCCTGCTGACTCCCAGCCCTGGGTGGTGGTGCCCAAGGCTGTTTGCCTCAGGTCATCAGTCCTTCTGTGACTTTTTTTTTTTAAATGTTTATTTATTTTTGATAGAGAGAGAGGGAGAGAGCAAGCGAGCAGGGGAGGGGCAGAGAGAGAGGGGAACAGAGGATCCCAAGCAGGCTCTGCACGGACAGCAGGGAACCCGATGTGGCGCTCGAACTCATGCACCAACCATGAGATCATGACCTGAGCCACTAGGCGCCCTGCTCTGTGGCTTTCTAAGCCTCAGGCCAGATGTTGGTACACTGCTCATTACAGCAGTCAAATCTGGGTCATCAGGTGAGTTTTCATTATACCTTTTCCCACACGTATAGTGCTAATTCCCTGCACTTCAGGAAGCGTCCCTGGCTTCTTCCTTTCTTTTTCGCTTTTGTCTCTAATAGCCTTCCCTGAGCAGATCCACAGTGTGCCGCAGCAAGGAATCAGGACTTGGCTGACTGACAGCTCCCAAGCCTTGACCTCCCTGGGCCAGTCACCCCCAAGGGCCCCTCTGGGTCTCACTTTTATTTTGGCCTTTGTGAACTGTGCAGAACCAGGGCTGACCCTGCCGATCTGTGGATGTGTGGCCAAGACAGGTCCCAGTGTCCTGCCGGGTCTGTGCGTGTGAGGGGAGTCTGTGATGCAACGTGATGGCATTTGTGACAGGGTGAGGGAAAGAGATTGCTGGCTGGGGCTTCAAGGGGTGCGATTAGATTACAGCTGGAGTTGCCTGTCTGGCAGACATGGAAGACCTGGGCCTGTTCATTTTGTATGCAGTGGAACCCGGGTTTACATACCGGCCAGAGGGGTCCATTTCTGGAGCCGGAGGCACCAGCCCAACAAACGCAGAGCCAAGAAGCTAATTCCACAGCGCAGCCCCGCGCACTTGCTTTTTATCCTTGACTTCGTTTCCTTATCTGGCTTTCTTTTTCTGAGCTCATGTGTCTCCCCACTGCTGAAACGTCTGGCGAGAAAGATTGTCAACCACCTGGAATCTTGTCAATTGCAGCTCACGTTCCTTCTTCTTACCCCCTCATCGCTTTCTGTGCACCTACACACCCCCTTTCAGAGACTGGGAGCAGTGTGCTTTCGTGCTGAGACCTTGGGCTTTGGCTTCAGATTCACCAGATTTGGATCTTTGCTTGGGCGCTTCTAGCTGGGTGACCTTTCATGAGTTATTTAACCTCTCTGAGGCTCTGTTTTCTCATCTGTGAAATGGAGAGTGTGATGTTTCAGTTGTTGTTGGGGGCTGCAGTCAATGAAATACATCCTGTTTCTAACGCAATTTTTGGCACATAGTATGTATTAAATGAATGCCATTTCCTTTCTCTTTTTATTTTGTCTCATTTTGGGGGGTCCATTTTCTGTTAAATATATATAGGGAAAAACTTTTCAGTGGCGAGTAAGAGATTCAGCTCTAGTTAGGATGCATTGCAATTATTATCCCAACCGTCATCTTTGATCTCAGTTCAGGTGTCCGAGATCAAAGGACCAAGGATCTGTGTTGGCCGAGCAGTGTCTGGGCCAGTGTTAAAGCTCACTGGATCAGGAGACTCCTGCGGGGCCTCATGGATTCACCTGGGGATGAAGAGTGACCTCAGTGTTGCCCTTCATTTAGGGGCCTGCTGGCCTGTCACATGCTCCTTGTGAACTCCGTTCCTCTCTCGATCCTCTGTGTGGATCCCCCTTTGTGGCAGGAATCTTAAGGGTGGAATGGGTTATCCCCCAAGTCAGACATTTGTACGTATTTTTCAGGCTTTTAAAAACTAATACACTAATTTAGAGTTTCCTAAACCTCAGTTGTTTGTCATAATTATATAATATCTATACTATTTTTATTTAATATTTTAATTTAAATTGTCTCACTTTTTTTTTTTTTACTTGAAAACTTATTTTCAATGTTGACCTAAGCAATCATATCTAAGAAATCATGGGTTTCTCTAATGCACAGGGGATTGTCAGGTCCCATGTCCCTTCTTTAGAAGGGTAATAAACTGGTGGAGAAACCCAAGTTTCTTTCATGAGAAAGAAGAAAAAAATCATAATCTTACTAAGTGATGAAAAGCACAGACTGTGTTCGGGTGTGTGGCTTTCCATTATCTTTACATAATTGAGATCATTTCGTAATGAATTTCTGTCTTTTGTACATGCAAATTTTGCACTTTTGTCTCAATTTCTGTACCAAATTTTGTACAAGTTTTGTACTTAATTGTGAAATGCTTTTATAATGATAAGCATTGAACATTCTCTTTGGGTTTGATCTTGGTGGCTGAGACTCCTATGGTGGCCCAGGATGGCATTTCAACCTCACATGCCCTTCTTTTGACAGGTGGGCTGTGGTGACCTTGAGGTGGGCAAACCTTCAATCAACTCCATTTGCCACCTTCAGCTTGGGGCTCGGAGCTTTGTGAAGCTCATGGTTTGCTTTTCACTGACATGTTTGTGGCTGATCTTTAACACCATGTTAGGGGTAGAGAATGTGGTGACTTCCATCTGTGGTTGACTATATGAAGCTCTTGTGTAATAAAGTGACATGAAACTCCAAAACAAAAATAACACTATTCACAATAAATTGGGTTCTCCAATCTAGAGAATCACAGAACAGCCTCTCAGAAACCATTCTTGTTCACTGTCACCCCTAGAATGTGTGGGGGTGACAAGTGACTCCACCTCCGGTCCCTTCTGGTCTGCTCTGGAATGTTCCTCTTCCCTTTTGGTATACAAAGGGTGGTAATCATGGTTCCATAGGGAACCAGCTCTCTTGGGTGCTCACTGAGGACGTATTTCTGAGGCCTGGCCCCCACCCTTGCTTCTGAGCACCTCTGTGGCCTGGTCCCATTACTGTCCTTCCACAGCCGCCCAGCCTGAGCCGTCCTCACGCCTGCCAGCCTGTGTCTGCAGTGCCTGAGAGAGAGCATGCCTCATGACCCAGCAGAAGGGATTGAAGTGTCCAGGGCCCTTCAGAGGTGCAACTGAGGAGCTCGGATGAAGCAGGGTGTGAAGAAAGACATGACTGACGGCTGGGGATTGCTTGTCCATCAAGCAGATAGAGAATCAAGGGACTCACTAAGCAGGAGAGAGGAGGCCTGAGCTCTTTGCACCATCTCACCAGGTCCTCATTAAATGTCTCGTTTGAGCAAAATGGCTGAAGACAGCCAGCCCAGCAGCTTCTCCCAGAAGAGAAGAAGCTGGTGGTCGCCGCAGGAACGGTGGCTGCAAGCCATCTTGTGGAGGTTCAGTGGTAACCACTTGTTGTGTCGGCATGTCAGGACTGGGGGCAGGAGCCCAGAATTGGTGGCCACAGATCCACCATCTTGGTCCTGGGAGCCAGAACGTGGCAGATGCGTGGGAGCGGCCCCAACACTCCCAGACTCTGCCGGACAGTAATAAGACCAATGATGTCAATAACGCCTGGAAGTCACACAAAGCAAACCCCAAAACCCCATGATTTCACGTACATCCTCGTATCACAAGTAGGATCAGGGACACCAGGTTCACATGGCTGCAAGCTCAGAACTTCCACGGTGCTTCTGGAAAACGCGTCTCTTCCCAGGCTGAGCGCCCGCTCAGAGGTGTTTTTCATCAGGTCTCTTTCTCCCAGTTAGTCCGTGCTCTCCAGCTTTGCTCTGGCTTGCGCTCTCGGCCCAGGCCACCCAGGGGCAGTGGGCTGCTGATGGGGGCAGCCCCGGCAGCTGCTGCCTCCAAATTCTCCGGGATTCCAGGCCGGGTGCTGGGTGATTACACCGCTGTTATCTGGGATTAGCTATTTTCGCTCCCTGTATTTATATCATGGAAGCTGCAGCATGATGCTGCCAGATGCCAACATGGGCAAACTGTGCCTTCCTTCTGGACCCACCTGCTGTTCTGCTCACACCCGGCAAGGTGGCAGTTGGTGGGGACCAGACCTGCCAAGCCCTCCCCCACCTCCCCAAACATCCCCAGTGTGGAACTGAGACCCAGGGAGAAGCGGGGCTCAGCAGCCAGGATGGGACAGGGAAGGCTGGACACAGGAGTGGGGGCGGGGCGCAGGGGCTGGCAGTGTTCCCTGCACAAGACGCCTGTCACTTCCCTAATCCCCTGAAGTCTTGGAGTCTAGGAACCCTCTTGCCTGCCCCCACCCCTGCTCCGCTCCCACCCCATGTGTGGCTTTCCAGTTTGCACGTGAGGAGTGCTGAAGGGTCCTCATTTTAGGCTGCCCAGAAAAGCACCAAATGCCCGAGCGTCCCAAACTTAAGTGCAGGGGGATTAAAAGGCCCTGCTCTGTTTAACTTGGTCCATCTTTGTTTCCATCCCTTTTCCTTCTCTCTTTTTTTCCCCCTCTGCTTGGAAGAGGTGGGGAGATCCTGGCTTGTCATCTCTTCTTTCAGGAAACGGAGAGGGTTTGGGAAGGTATGTTGTGTCTCACCAGGATTGGACCAGATGACCTCAGCAAGTGATTTAAAAATGCAGGCTGTTATTCAGCAAGTGGGATTTGCTCCCGGCCCTGCTGCATGGTGAGTGGGGCCTCTTTCACTGTGCCTGGGAAGGTTGCTTGCAGACTGGTTTCCTCTCCTGGGTAAGAGTGGACCACCCTAGGCCTTGGCCCCAACCTCGGGAACTTTCAGACAGGGTCAGGAAGGTGCTCCCCGGGGAGGCAGGTGGAATTCTGCCCTAACAGAATTCACTGGGGAAAGCACTGCACTGAGCGTGGTCTTCTGTTTAGAAGCCTGTCGGTTTCCATATGCCCGTTGTGGAGCTCCAGCTGTGTGCTTTTCTGCCCAGGCCCACTTCTCAGGGTGGGAGTCTCAAGGGTGGCAACGAATATATCCCTCCCGGATATGTATTAAACCATTAAAAAAATTAATAACCTGTTGTAGAGGTTCCTTAACCCCAATTGTTTGCCATACCCAGGTAAGATAAATGTGTAAACATGTACAGATAATGGTAAATAAACATACGAAGTACATAATATATTTACTAAAATAACATTTTTGGGGGGAGATAGGTGCACTTTGTCTTTACTCGAAAACTTATTTTAGCCTTGCCCCAAGTAGCAATACCCAATAAATCAGAGGTTTGAGACCCTGGCTGCATTTTGTCTTAATACACTTATCAAAAAGTCAATTTTGTGTTTTGTCTTAATATACTTTGTAACAAGTCAGGACAGTGCTTAGTAGTTTTTGAAAATCCGGGTACTACCATGCATTGGACAATTCTGGCCTGACTAAAAGAAAGATGGAAAAATGGGGGCGAGTTCAGGGGGCCCCAGTGGGCTGGCATGAAGTGGGAGGGGAGGGGACATATCTGGATGGGGCTTATGGGTGGGTGTGGGCTGTGGCGGGGGATGATGGGTGCGACGAAGGAGATACTTCCTGTCGACAGGAGATGGTAGAGCATCATCTTGTCTGAGGAACATTCCTCAGGGCGGAAGGAGAGATGAAATGAAAGCTCCAATGCACTAATACAAAGGCTCTGATGGGGCGGATGGTGATTTCCTAGCACCAGCTACACTGGACCAGAGAGCGTCAGGGGAGCAAACCTCACAGCAGCAAAGAAATGGCAGCCTCAGGCCTGGGGCCAAGGGATTCCTATTTCCAAAGCAGGGGAAAGGAACGTGGAAGCCAGCCCTTACCTTACCGCATCCCAGTTCGGTCACCCTTACATATGAAGGTGCCCAGACACCTTGGGAGAATCTCCCAGGAGGTGGGAGATACGTTGCTACCCCTCCCCTATTATATTAAAAAAAAAAATTTACAAGCTCACTATTGTCATTTTGGGAAACAGAGAAGAGGAAAAAAAACAATTTCGCCAATTGACAAGAAGCACCACCAATATTTAGGTGCAGTGTTTACCATTCCTATTCTATACATGTTTCACTGGCTGAAGACACGTTCTGTGCTATTTCTGATCTGATTCTTCTACTTGATAGAAAATTGTAAGCCTTTGCCCATGCTGTTGAATACTGTCTACAAAGACAAATATGGTTTACGAATAGTCTTGGCAGCTGTTTCCTGTTTTTGTGCGTTCAGGGTCCCTCCCACCCCCCTTTTTAAACTATTATAAATAATGCTGCAATTAATATATTTGGTCATACAGCAAACTTTCCAGTTATTTTCTAAGAACAGATTCCCAGAAGTGGTACCAGTGTGGAGTATTGGATGCAGAATGTGGAAACCTATGTTTTGTGTAAATAAGGAGCAAATATAAGCATCAGTTTGCAGGTGCATAAAGAAATTATTGAAGAACCAGTAAGGAATGAATAACAATCGTTACCTGGGGGCTGCGAGGCGGTGGGATCTGGCCAGACGAACTTAGAATCAAGAGAGACTTCTCAGGGTATACATTTTTGCATATCTTGAGTTTTGAAGCATGTATACATATGGCCTATAAAAATTAATCCAGAACAAATCCTAATAGCTACTTGATTGTGGAACGGAAGCAGGAGTCCCTCTGTAACCAGCTCTCGTGTTTTCTGTCACACCCGGGGCTGTGCACTCACGGTAAACGGTTGTGTTGGATGGGCTGTGGACTCTCTGTAGCTGGGACAGGGAGGCAGTTAGCTCCACTAAGTCATCTGGGGCTCCAGGTTCCTTCTGTCTTGTTGGTCACCACCCATGTCCCTGCCCCAGCTTGTGTGATGGGGGCAAGAGAAAGGAAGTGGGAGGCAGACAGTGTTCTTTTGAGGTAGTGATGTGGAAGTTGCACACAGCACATCTTCTCAGGGTCATTGGCGAGCACTTGGTCGGGGGCCACCCCCAGCTGCAAAGGAGGCTGGGAAATGTGGTCTCTGCTCGGGCAGCCTGGATGAGGGCAGGGGTTCTGTGATTAAAGGAAGGAGGGGAAAAGCAGACTGGCGGATAAGTAGTGGCTTCTGGCCGGGGAGCTTTGACTTAAAAAGAATGACTGGAAATTATTGGCTGTACAAGATTATTTGTCAGGCTTTTATTTTCACCAAACCCATAAAACTCTGTTACTGTGGGGGCAATTAAAAGGATGTGGTAGTAATGGTATTATTACAATGGAATCATCTTTATTTTCCTGTAATTATCCCTCAGTGAAATACCTTCTCTCACATGAGCAGCCATAACATAAGCTGCAACAGCCAATTATTCAGTTCGGCAGATTTGTGAAACGATACCCTCTTTACATGCTTTGCTGGATGCGAGGTGGGCTACAAAAGGAGCGGAGGACACAGCTCATTCGTGGGAATGACAAGGAACTACCCGTTTGTTTACTATCTACAAAGCCAGTGTGTCCTCGTGTCCTAAGCTAGGGATGATTAACACAGAAGAAACTGAGGCCAATGAAGGGAAAGCATTTGCTCAAGGTCATCCTTGGAGCTTGGAAGTGGCAGAAGCAGGTCAAGGCAATGTCTTGACTTCAAAACCCGTGCATTTAAGACAATTTCAAAAATTTTGTCGAAAGTATCTTGCTCTATCTCCCCCCCTCCCCCACCCCGGTCCATCCAACTAATGCTGCCCCCCTCCTCCCAGAAACAACATTTGTCAACCCATTCCACTATTTATCATTGTATTTGCTTCCATATTTACAAGTAATAAGTATCTCTTGATTCATTGATTTGACCATTATTGCTTGACTTCCAGTTTTACGGCAGATAAAGTTTTTAGCCCACTTATATCTTCTCATTCCCTTTCCCTCCAATATAATTTATCTCAGTATTTTATAAAAGCTTTATTCAGTATTTACATTATTGTGACCTTATAAGCATTATTCACTGTTGAATCTGCTAGTCTACTGTGGTTAAATTTCCTTTCTTGTACAATTTTTTTGTTTGCTTAGTTTTCTTCCAGTACCTAACCAGTCATGTCCTGCTCTTCAATAGCTCTGTAAACCTCTCCGTATACTTTTCTATGCAGTCACATCTATTAGGTAATTAATTCATCAGTTTAACAGTATTCTCCAAGCCCTCCCTCCTTCCACATAGCTATTGGCCGTTCTGGTATTTCCTTTCACTCCTACGTGGGATATTCGTTTGCCTTTTTCTCATGTTGGTTTCCTTTTCCCTCAATCCTTTGCCTTCCTTGTTTCCTTGGAGAATACCTTTCAGCAATTTTCTTAGAAAGGATGCACAAAAGGTGAATTCTTGAGATCTTGCATGCCTAAAATGTGTTAACTTTTAATCTCTTTATTGGATTTATAGTTTGGTTGGATTTAGAGGTTGAAATTAATTTCTCTTAACATTTTGCAGTCATTTCTCCATTTTGCTCTAGCTGTTGAGAAGTTGGCTACCATTTTATTTCTTGATCTTTTTATGTGTGATTTGGGTTTTTTTTTCTCTATGGATGCTTTTAGTATCTTTATGCTCACTGTTCTGAAATTCCAAAATGATGTTTCTTGGTACAGTTATTTTTTTTTATCATTTATTGTGCTGTGAACTTTGAGGGCTTTTAAAACCTAGAGACTCGTGTCTTGTGATTTTGTGGAATTTTCTTGTATTCTTTTGGTGATAATTTCCGCCTTGCCATTTTATTTGCTCTCATTTTCTAGAATGCTTATTACTTGGATTTTCATTGCAGCCTTCCTCAATTGATTCTCTGATTTCCTTTTGATCTTTTCTCACCTTTTCTCATTTCATTAATTTTCTACTGGGGGAGAAATTCTAATCCTTTTATTGAAGGATTGTTTATTTCAGCAATAATTAAAACAAAGAAAATTACCCTGAGAAATTTCTTGTTCTTCAGCCACTCCTTTTGTGTAGTATGCTGCTCTTGTTTCATGGGAACAGTATCTTTCATGGAAGCAGAGGTTATTAATTATAATTCTTTGAAGTGTCCTTGAGCTCTGAATCCTCTCTGTTAACTCTGAGTTTCTTCATTGTCTTTGAATGTTTTGGTTTCTGTCTTTCATGGTCAAAGTGTTTTCAAGATTCTGGCAGTCCTTGCCTCTGAGTTCATATTTAAATTTTTTTAATGTTTGCTTTTGAGAGAGAGAGAGAGAGAGAGAGAGAGAGAGAGAGAGAGTGCGGGAGGGGCAGAGAGAGAGGCAGACAGAATCCAAAGCAGGCTCCAGACTCCCAGCTGTCAGCACAAACCCTGAAGTGGGGATCGAACCCATGAACTGTGAGATCATGACCTAAGCTGAAGTGAAGTCAGATGCTTAACCAACTGAGCCACCCAGGTGCCCTCTCAGTTCATATTTAAATCAGAAGAAACTGGTTGTAAGCTCTGTGTACTCTTTTTTTAAAAAGTTGAGATATAATTCCCATACACAAAATTTATCTTTTAGTGTACAATTCAGTTGCTTTTAGTATATTTATAAGGCCATCCAACCATCACCACTCTTTAGTTCCAGAACACTTTCATGACCCCAAAGAGGAACCTTGTACACATTAGCAGTCACTCCCCGTTGCCCCTTCCCCCGGCCTCTGGCAATCACTAATATTCTCTGTCTTTGTAGATTTGCCTATTCTGGGCATTTTATACGAATAGAATCATTCAATATGGGATCTTTTGTGTCTGGTTTCTTTCGCTTAGCATTGCTTTCAAGTGTCATGCCTATTGTAGCCTGGATCTGGACTTCATTCCTTTGATGGCTGAATAATATTCCATCCGATGGATATATCACATTTTGTTTATCTATTCATCTGTTGGTGAACTCTGCGTACTCTTTAAAGAGATTTTTCAAACAATTCCTGTTTTCACTCCCTGTTCTACCTCTCTCTCTCTCTCTATTTTTTCAAGTGGTGGAGCCCGACATGGGGCCTGAACTCATGACCCTGAGATCAAGATCTGAGCTGAGATCAAGAGTTGGATTCTTAACTGCCTGGGCCATCCAGGCGCCCCTCTACCTCTATCCGATGTGGGAACTTGATGCCTCCTATTCCTGAGCCTTTTGGGCAGTTCTGTGAGAACAAATGATGTCCCTCCACCCAACCCCACAAGCCCTCGGGTCCGACATGCTTCTTCCCTCTTGGATCCTTTATGTTCCTTCAGTTGCTGTGGTTTTATATGTTGGGGTTGAGGGCTACAGGTGTCTCTTGGCTTCACTGGAGATGCAGTTTGTGCCTGTTTCTTCTTATCCTTGTGTGGTTTCTAAGAGGAAGACTTTGTTCCGCCATTTTGAAACTGAGCCACTGATGTGCCTTCCATTAGGCTGTGCAGCGTCGTGTAGAGTATAGTACGTGGGTCAGGTGGTAAGTGCTAAGAAGAGTTATTCACTTCATCCACTCGTTCAACAGATATTTACTGATCACCTATTATATCTGGGCAGCATGCTAAGTCCTGGGGAATCGGGGACGATAAGAGAGATGCATCCCCTACCCTCAAGGAGAGTACACGTTAGGGAAAGATCTAGACGAGGAAAGAAATTGCAGTGCAGTGCTCAGGACTCAGATGGTAAGATCGGAGAATGGGTGCACATGGGGGAAGCACTTAGCTCAGGCTTGGAATAAAAGCTCTGACTTTCCAGAGCACTTTCACACGTTCAAAAGGGCTCCAGTTAAGTTCAGAGACGAGAAAGCAGCCCTATATTGTGTCCTTCCTGCTGTCCAGTGGCATCTTCCTTTGGTGTGGAGAGAGCTCCCTGAGGGGTCCCGGCTCCCTGCAGCCTCTGGGAGGTAACGATATTTAAACCGCCAACCCTGGCCCAGGGCCAGGTCCTCCCCTGGATGCAGTGAGGACACACTACAGGTGATGGCTGTGATGGCTGTCGGTGGAGGGGTGTTCGTGCTTCTAAGCAGGCCTGGCTCACATGATACAGGCCTTGTGGACAGAAATGTGTTTTGAACCCAGCCCTGCCTGCGCCATTTATTCTCAGTGCCTGAGGGTGCTAGAATAGGACAGTGACAGCGCAAAAGCCCTGGAACAGACACCTGGACAAAGGCCTCATTGCAGGAAAGCTTTAGCTGTGAGGATGAGGGTGGCCGGGGGAAAGAGTGGGGATAGACGCTAAGAAATCAACAAGTGTCTCAAACTAAGATTCGTTGCTTCACAAAGAGCTCCAAACACAGCTATACTTTTTGTTTTCAATTTTGTACCTTTCATGTCTTTCCTCCTACTGCCACCCCTCCCCCCCCCCCCCATTTTGTTAATGTGAAACAAAAGGGGATCCATTTTGCATTAATATTGGCCCAGGTCAGGGAACTGGCAGGGCCCAGCTGGACCCCTGCATCCTGCCATGGGCTTCTAGGGACAGGGATGCTGAGTGTGAGGGGGGCCTGGTGGGGCAAGGGGAGGGCTCTGAGGGCCCAGGCACTCAGCTTGGAGGCACTGCCGAGTGGGAGGGGGACTGGCTTCCTTCTGTCTCTCTTCCAGGGCAGAAGTAGACTTGGGGGAGGATGTATGTTGTGCGAGCCAGAATTAGCCCAATGTATTAGGACGATGTTTCTAATCATGAATGTCTTAAAGAAAGAACAAACTGCCTACTGGAGCAAGGATGGCTCCTCGGAAGTTGAAGCAGAGACAGGAAGTTGTTACACGATGTCGGACCAGGTCACTTTGGTCTTTTCACGTCCGGGCCCTGTGATCTCTAGAGCAGTAACTAAGATCTACTGAGCACAGACTCGCTGTCACTTTACTTACCTTAACTTGATTTACTCTCACAGCAACCGTCTGGGGTTAGGTGTTATTATTTTTTCTAGCCCATTTTACAGATGAAGACCCTGAGGCTCAGAGGGGTTGCTGCGTTTTTGTCTTTGTTCTTTTTACCATCAAAGTGGCCTGGCAGAGTGAAAGGCACCATATTGTAGTGGTTGGGAGCTTGGACTGTGGAGTCTGTCCTGCTTTCCCAGCTAAGGGGCCTTGGGAAAGTTCCTCCTTGTCCCTGAGCTTTGGTTCTCTCATCTGTGAAAGAGGTACGGAAGCAGGGCCTCCCTTGTTAGGACTCTGTCCTACATACAGATGTTAGACAAAACCCAGCCCAACCCAGGTTATGTCCCATGAGAAATCCTTTCTTTTGGCGCATTTGCAGATTGGCCAACACCATCCTCACAGGCGCTGCTCACGCGAGTTCTAGGCAAACAGGGTTTGAACTGAGCTGTTTGACCTTGGAGCTTTCACACAGTGGAAAGACTCTGGCTTCATGGGCCTGTGGGCTGTGTCCTCTCTCCGGCTGATGCTAAGAGGCAGGAAAACCAGAGAGAAGGAGCAACTGAAGGAGCCAAGAGTGGAAACCAGGACCCACGAGCATCTTCTGAACACCCTCCCTGCACAGCCTCCTGCCAGTCAAACTCTTCGCTTTAATCCCAGCAGCAAAGGTACCCAGAACCTGCTGGCACATAGCTCTCATTCATGTTACCATGGGGATGAAGACAGGGTCTCTGTGCAGCCTTTTCCCCCTTGCTTGGTGTTTAAGGCCAAACCCAGGTCCTGCCCCCCATGGAGCCCTGCTGGGTATCCTCTGGCTATGTGTGTGGTAGAAGGAGCCCAGGCTTTGGGAAGGGACACCTCTGGTTCAAAGCCTACACCTTCGTAAGCTATGTGACTTCAGGCAAGTGGCTTCTCACAGCCTCTATTTTTCATCTATGAAAGGAGGAAAGTAGCACCTACTATCTCATGAGGTTGTTCAGTGCATTCAGTGGAAGAACATGCGTGAAGTGTCCGGTGTTCTGCTTGGGACCTAATAAACAGGAATGCTTAATAAATGGCAAATTATTACGATGATGACAGGAGCAGTAGGTAAGCCAGGTCTGCTCAAATAAAAGATGATTATTATGGAATAGTATCTCCTTCCGTTTTCTTCCATTCTCTTCCCTTCATGTTGAGATTCTGCTTTTTTTTTTTTTTTATTTTTTTTAACGTTTATTTATTTTTGAGATAGAGAGAGAGCATGAATGGGGGAGGGTCAGAGAGAGGGAGACACAGAATCCGAAACAGGCTCCAGGCTCTGAGCTGTCAGCACAGAGCCCGACGCGGGGCTCGAACTCACGGACTGCGAGATCATGACCTGAGCCGAAGTCGGCTGCCCAACCGACTGAACCACCCAGGCGCCCCGAAATTCTGCTTTTCTACAAGAAAGGGAGCTAACCTATTCAACACCCACTTCTTCTTTTCCAATGTATTAAAAAAATTTGTTTTTGTCTACTTATTTATTTTGAGAGAGACAGCATGAGTAGGGGAGGGGCAGAGACAGAGAGGGAGAGAGAGAATCCCAAGCAGGGTCCGTGTTGCCAGAGCCCTACACGGGGCTTGAACTCCCAAAACCACAAGATCACGCCCTGAGCAGAACCAAGAGTCACACGTTTAACCGACTGAGCCAGTCGGGTGTCCCTCCAGTGAGTTTTATAACAGTGCTTGTCCCCTCCTACTGGCTGAACATTTTCTTTAAAAAAAAATTTTTTTATTTTTTAGTGTTTATTTATTTTTGAGAGAGATGGAGACAGAATGCAAGTGGGTTAGGGGCAGAGAGAGAGGGAGACACAGAATCTGAAGCAGGCTCCAGGCTCCGAGCTGTCAGAACAGAGCCTGACGCCGGGCTCGAACTCATGAACTGTGAGATCATGACCTGAGCTGAAGCCGGAGGCTTAACCGACTGAGACACCCAGGCGCCCCTGGCTGAACACTTTCTAGCTAGTCTCTCGAGACCATTTGTATTTTAACTCACAGGATTACCTCCATGGTGGATGCCCAGTGACTTCAGGGGCCAGAAGCAGGACTGTGGGATTATGGAATCTGCGTGTTTTCTGCCACATTCTGCTATACCAACACCCACTAAGAGTCCCGAACATTCAAAAAGGGACTAAACAATATGAATGCAAAACAGAATATATGAAAAAGTAACTTATAGTCCTGTTACCTCAGGAATTCCTTTTTTAAAAAATTTATTTCCATTTCCTTTTTCCTACAAGCATATATAATTTTGAGATGGCTGCCGTATATAGAACAAAATTCGCATCTTCGTTCTGCTTATGTAATTGTCCCAAGTTGCTGGGTACTATTCATCATTAGAATTCAACACGTCCATTCAAGTGGATGTGCCATAATTTACTTAGTGATCACAGTCATTGACATTGCTTGCAATTTTTTATTATCCGTAGCTAGGTCTGCAAAGGTGCACATAGCGCCCCATGACCTCATCTTATTTTTTGTCTCTTTATCTTCTGACACCAGCTTGTACCACTTTTAGGGAAGTAGCATGTTTCTACTTTGCTTCTAGAATGGCTCTTCGAAAGTAAAGAAGAGCCTGGTTTTGAGTCCGCTCAGGCCTGGGGAATTGAGAACGGGGAGGAGCGCCCGCCCCCGCCCCCGCCCCCGCCCCGGCAGGTTGGAATCTGAAGCTCAATGTTGCCTCCAAGCGAGAACGCGCGGAACTGCAGGGTTGGGAGCCGGGGTCTGAGCCTTTAGTGAGGGGCGCTTTGGTTTCAGACTTAGGAAGTTGAGAGAACAGGCCGTCCTCTCCAGGTTTGAGGAGACGCTGATCTGGTTAAGAGACGGACCTGGGGCAGTTAGACGACGACTGCCAGGCTGGAGACTTTCGGAATTCAGTTTTATGGTGGATTCCTTTCTAGAGGAAGAAAAAGAAGATTAATAATGAGTATGGTCACCGTTAACTAAATGCCTATTATGTGACAATATTTTTTGTTAGGTGGTTTGTGTACGTCAGTGCTGAGTTTTACAGCAAAGCTCTTGGAACTGCTCTTTTGCAAATGAGAGAACTGAGGCTCAGAGAGGTCAACTCTGTTGCCTAGAGTCAACTAGCTGTCAGATGTGGGAGTCAGGTTCAAAGTCAGATCTGTTGGGTTCTAAAGCCCTGCCCGTTTTATTAGACCAGGCCCATCTGCTGATGAACCTGTTTGGGCAACATTGACCTGAGTCCGGGTTGGACTGGCAGATCCCAAGGCGATACCTGTTGCTTTCACAAGACCATGGTCCTGCTATTCTCCCAGAGCTCTGTTACCCAGGCCCTGCTGGGAAGCTCTGTTTTCTATGTCAGTAGGCTAGAGGGCTTTCCTGGTCGGGACTGCAGTACCAAGCACCAAGCCCTCAGTACCCAGCGGACCTGTCCTGGTTCCTCAAAGGTGGCCACCAAAAATCAAATGGTGCCAGCTTCCCGGTAGCTGAGGGTGTCCTGGGCCCTGTGCCCCAGGGCGGAGACTGCCACCCTGCCCTGGAGAGGGGGGGCACTGTAGAGCCCACCTCTGCCAGCTGCCCACCTCCCACCCTGGGTGCCAAGGAGGCGGGGCCACAGCAAGCCCTACCCTGCCGCCCTCCTCCATATTGATTAGGTTAAAAACTAAGAGCATGTGAAAAGGGAAAAGCAAGCAAACAAAAAAGTCTCCACAAACCCCGGTCTCCAGACCACCCTCATTAATTAAAAAAAAAATCAATACATTCCAATGGCAAAAAAGTACCTCCAACAGCACGAAAAGGCAGGAAGGAAAAAGTAAAGCCCCTTCTTCCAAAGGCAGCCTTCAAACAGCTGCTTGGATTTCCTTTAAGACTTTTCTTTTGCATGGACTAGCGCACCAATACCACATAAACTTATTTGCACGTGTTTAAAACTTACACAAATGAAGTCGCGTTACGCACATGTCGAGCACTTTGCTTTTTTCTCATTCAAGGTATGTTGGGGACTTTCCGTATCAGCAGGGGCCCCATTCTTTGTAAAGGCTGCGCAGGGCTAAGCTATACATGCTGTGATTGTTTTAAGCTGCCCCCTAATGGCAGTCACTGATATTTTGGTTATTCTGGTGTTTTCTTCAGCAAGTCCAGTGTGGTCACCCTACCCCATTAGCCGGTGCAGGTACGAACCTGCTACAGGGGGCCCGGGGCGGGGGGCGGGGGCATCTGGTGGAACCTGCTCACCCAGCGGTGGCCTCCTGACCCAGCACTGGCCGCGGGGTGGGGGTGCGTGTACCCGGAGATGCTGAACTGCTGCCCCCTTGTGGCCTGGCGAGGGCAAGCCTCTTGCTAACCAGGTGCGATCTAGTAAAACAGAATCCCACCTAAATCCTCTCCATGGAACCTCAGCTCATCAACCCATTCTTGGTGTGAGGGAGGGAGGAAGGCAGAGAATCTTTGGTCCTTACGCCTCATGGTTCAGCCATACCTGTGGCTGAGTCCAGCACTCAGTCTTGGAATAAGGATGCTCAGCTGCTACGGTGCTTGGGCGGGAATGTTTGGCAGTGATTGGGTGCCTGTAGCCTGCCTGCTTAGGGTGCTGAAACCCAGGATCTCCCTTGTGCTCAAATGGAAGGATGTTGTTGGAGTTAGGTAAACCTGGGTCGGCCACTGACTTGCTGTCTGTTCATCCATCCATCCGTTCTTCCAATCATTCAAAATTATTTATCGAGTGCCAACATCTTGAGTGCTAAGCTCTGTGACTTTGGATGAATTACTTCACCTCTGTGAACTTTAGTTTCCACACCTGGACATGTTGACATTTAAATCATATTGGGAAGGTGTAGATGAAATACGTGTTGTATGGTATAGACTCAGAAAAAGATATTTAGTGGATCTGAGAATTAGGAGATGCCTAATCTTCCAGAAGCTTACACCTTAGTTAGGGAGACCTGATGTAGGTACATAAAATGGTCAGGGACTTTTAGCAAGCACAAAATAGTGTAAGCCCATTGTGTGTGCACATGTGTGTGTACGGGTGTCCAAACTGTAGGCCTGTGGGCTGAAGCAATGCAAAGTAGGAGGTGGACTGGAGCGGGCTTCTCGGAGAGACAACTCTTTAGTCAGGCTGTGAAGCATCGGAATTGCTAGAGAGAAGATGGTGTGTCAGGAAGAAGGGACCACACAACCCAAAGGACTTTCTTCCACAGAAGTGCAATGCTGTGGTTTTACTTGTATTTCCAGCCCGTTCGCCATGGCTTCCACCCAAAAAACAATGGAAGGTCCTATCGAGACAACCTGTTTCCTGGGGCAGTGAAGCACCCAGCCTATTCCAAGCTCAAGCTCAGTCGGAGTCATTTCTTGCTGCCCAGTCAGGCAGTTGACCGCTAAATGCATGCAGTAATGTTGCCCCTGCCCCAGTAGCCTCCCTGGCAACCCAGATAGACTTTGTTAGATTAATTGCAGACCAAAGTTCAAGGATTCTGATTTAACCAATGATTATTGAGCACTTGCTTTGTGCCGGGCCTTGTGCTGGATTCTTCATGTAGTTGTAAGGTTGAACTGTTACGCTCATTTTTCAGAGGAAAAGACTGAGGGTCAGAGAGGATAAATGACTTGCCCAGGACCTCACAGCTAGTAAATTATAGAGTCAAGGTTCCAACCAAAGCCTCCTGACTCATTGGTTTCCCCCTATGTTTCCTCTGTCCTCTCCCATCCACTCTTCTGGAGTTTAACTCCAGGTGCAAATTAATTCCCAATAATTGGGTCTTCCATGATGTTGGCCTGAGTCTCCCTCCCCATCGGGGAGGACATAAATGGCCTCACCCCATCCAGAGTGATTGGAGGGGACTCAGGAAACCCCTGGGGGCTTCTCTTTCTTTAAAAGGTAACCCCAGGGGCACTGGGTGGCTCAGTCAGTTGAACAACCAACTTGGGCTCAGGTCATGATTTCACGGTTTATAGGTTCAAGCCCCACATCGGGCTCTGTGCTGACAGCTCAGAGCCTGGAGCCTGCTTCCGATTCTGTGTCTCCCTCTCTCTCTGCCCCTCCCCTACTTGTGCTCTGTCTCTCTCAAAAATAAATAAATAAATAAAAACTAAAAAAAAAAAAAAAAAGGTAACCCTAAACACAACTCTGAATTTCAGTGCCAGAGTCCTTTTTTTTTTGTTTTTTTGAGAGAGAGAGAGAGAGAGAGAGAGAGAGAGAAAATCCCAAGGAGGGTCTGCATTGACGGTTCAGGGGCTCAGTCTCACTGACCGAACTGTGAGTCATGACCTGAGCTAAAATCAAGAGTCAGGTGCTTAACAGACTGAGCCACCAGGTGCCCCCGACTCAGCATTTCTACCTCTTTAAGAATCTGCCATATAGAAACCTCCCCCCACCCCCACCCCATGCCCCAGTCCCCGCAGTGACCAGAGTTACAGGTACAGGGATGCTCTGCTTGTGTAGTGACATCCAACTGCAAGGGACTGCTCTGAGAGCAAAACTCTGTGGCAACACTGATGAGAATACAGTAGCTTATGGTAACGTGGGAAGACGTCCAAGATAGGTTAAAAAAAAAAAAAACCAGCTGTAATGCACATCTTATTCCAGTTTCATAAAGAACATACTGTGTGTAATCTCTGGTTTTATGTATAGAAATACTTAGTTGAATATGCACCAAATTATTTATGGGCATGTGGGGGGGGGTTGTCCATATTTTTTAATACTTCTCTAATTTTTATTTTTTATGTTTATTCATTTTTGAGAGAGAGAGAGACAGAGTGTGAGAAGAGGAGGGGCAGAGAGAGAGGGAGACACAGAATCGGAAGCAGGCTCCAGGCTCTGAGCTATCAGCACAGAGCCCGATGCGGGGCTCGAACTTGTGGACTAGGAGATCGTGACCTGAGCCAAAGTCGGACGCTTAACCGACTGAGCCACCCCGATGCCCCAATATTCCTCTAATTTTAAAATTCTGTGTCAGGTGAGAGGCCAGCCTGCAATCTCTACTGGCCAAGGTAGGCAGGCGGTCTCCATCTTGGGGGGTGTGGAGACGAGGTCAGCAGGGCCTCGAGTGTACAGGTTCCAGGGCGTGTGTGCTTGTCTTGACATCACTGGCTGTGTGAGTGGAAAGGTGGAAGGTGGGGGACCAGCTGTGAGATGGGCTGTCGGCTGCACAGGGTGGGGACTGCTTCTCTTCTACTTATCCTGGCTGACTACAGGCTGAGCCCACCTGCACAAGGTGGCTCCCACATCTGTAGGGTGCCTTATAGTGTCCCAGGCTTGGTTCCTGGTCCTTTTCATCCAGGCCCCAATAGCTTTGTGACACAGAAATTATTACCATCTCTGTTTAATAAATGAGAAAACGAGGGCCAGGATGGGTAAGTGGCTTGTCTGAAGTTACATGGTTGATGGTAGAGCCCAGACTGTAGCCCAGGTCCTTGGGCTGTGGAGTCGTTTCTCTCCCTCTCTCTCTCTCTCTCTCTCTCTCTCTCTCGCTCTCGCTCTCAGTAAATTTTCCTTGAGTCAATGGTATTTTATACACTTAGGATTGAACAGTTCAATGCTCAATCTAGTTAAAGAAAGAGGGACAGAATATATTAAGTTACAACATTGACAACTGCAAAGATTAAGGTTTCAGGCATAGCTGTATCAGGGTGCTCAAATGGTGTTAATAAAGATCTACTTTCTCCATCTCCCAGTTCCTCTTTTCCCTGTACTGGCTCAAATCTCAGGCAGGCTCTTTCTACATGGTGGCAAGACAGCCCTCAGCAAGCCCCAATTTCTTTCCGTGGAAAGATGCCTTAGAGAGGCAAGAGGCTGGACTTCAACTCAGACTGAATCCCGGTGAAGCCAGAGCCGGGACCCATGAGTGAGGAACATCGCTTTGCATTAAGACTACAAAGTGATGGCCCAAAGTGTCTCTTTGTTTGGCCTCCACAGTGTTTTTTATTTATTTATCTTTACATTTTAATTAATTAATTAATTAGCACAGTGTTTTTTTTTTTAAACTTTGAGTTGGTTGCCAATATTTGAAAATCAGATTTCATGTTCAATTCGTATTTCCAGCTTTTGAAAAAAAATCGGAGTCCTCATCCTCGTCAGGGAGCACACTCACTGGCAGCTTTCCCCTCCAGTCTGGGTGTGCGGGTTTCTAGAGCATCACAGTCCCCACCCCTTCTTCTTGTCTCCTGTACCTGGTCTGCTTCACTCATAGAAAGTATAAGTCGTAGAAAGACTAGTTAACAGCGTGGCCTTGAGCCAGGGTATCTGGGTTTGAGTTTTACCTACTGGCTGTGTATCTTAGACAGGTTAGCTAATTGTTTTCCGCCTTAGTTTACAAACCTGTGAAATGGGGACAGTAATAGGGTGTATCTCATGAGGCTGTTTGGGGCGGCTTAAGTGAGCATATATAGAAAAACTGCCTGGTGCATTGACAGCATTTTATAAAAGTTAACTATTATTAACATTGTCTTCTGGCTATATATATTTGCAGTGTTTGGACAGCCCCTTTCCCCTTACAGTGACAAACGTTTTTCCTTCTCAAATTGTGAAACCGTCTTCATCCAGTCTGATAGACAGAAGAGTTTGCAGAGGGGGTTATGAACTTGTCCAAGATGTTGGTCGAAACAAGGCAAACAGAGAAAGGAGGCCAGTGTGAACCTCCCGCCATGGCCGTGCCTTTGGAGGCTGCTGCTCCTGGCTGGGAGCCTGCCGTGACCCCGGGGAACCGCTGAGCAGGCTGTCACTCGGCGTCCCCAACACCCTGGCCTGTCAGGCAGAGACCATTCCCTTCTGCTCAGCACCAGACACCTTCAGACCCTGGAGTTGGGAGGCCCTGCTCTCCTGCTGCTCAGCTGGGCTGCTTGGCCCTGCTCTGGACAGGCTCAGAGGACAGAGGCAGAGCTTAGAGCCCTTTCGGATGGCAGCTGGGATTCAAGCTGTCAACCGGAGGCGAGTCGACACAGCCAGGCTACGGAGACCAGGCGGCCGCGCGGAAGGGCAGGAGGTGATGCTGTGCAGGTCTCCCGCCCCTGTGCTCTCTTCTATTTATAATTCCCCTTGATAATAGGGCACATTCATCCCCCTGCAGGCCACTAATTGCTCTGGAGCGAAGGGATGACAGCCTAATTATTCACTTCACAAAAATTAAAGTTGGGCCATGTCAACAAAGTCCATTCGCTGTCACCCAGATGCAATTTGTTGCCATTCGTTGGGGCAAAGGGCAGTTAGAAAAAACCCCCAGACCCTGGCCTGGTTCCAGCTCGAGCAGACTTTTATTTTCTGGCCTCAAATTATCTCTGGGAGGTTCTGTTTCTAGGAGACAGAATGCCTCTTCCTCTTGGCCGTAAACTGCGGTCAGCCGGTCACTGCTTCCCTGACAGGAGGCGACATTTTGGTTCCTGGAAATAAGGCATCTGAGAGCTAGAAGGACCTCAGGGAGATTAAAAACCAGCAACTACTGGGCCCAGTTTAGCCCATGGATTTGTTTTATTTGGCTAGCGGGGTGTTTAAAAAGCTAGACGAAAACAATTTGAGATAACATCCACATTACATAAAATTAACCATTTTGAAGTGTGCGATTCAGTGGCATTTAATACATTCACGATGTTGTACGACCTCTATGTGGTTCCAAACAATGTCCATCACCCCAGAAGGACCCCCCCAGTCACTCCCCATTGTCCCTTCCCGCCAGACCCTGGCAACCACCAGAGTTGCTGGTCGATACTCTCTACTCTGGATATTTCACATAGATGGAATCAAATAACAGGTGGCCTTTTGTGATTGGCTTCTTTCACTTTGCGTAATGTTTTTGAGGCGAGTCCACCTCAAGACGGTGAGGTGTGTTTCCGTACTTTATTCCTTGCAAGCTGAATAACTTCAGAAAGCTCTTGCATTAGTTTATAACAGCCTCCCTGAGATACACTCCGCACGCCATCCAGTTCGCCTTCTGAAGCACGCAGCTGCGTGCATTTCACGATGGCGTGCAGCCATCAGCACAACCAAATTAGCTTTTGACCCTGAAGAATCAGATTTCACAGAATGCCTTGGAAAACCAGAAGATGCGGTAACACCGAGCCCCCGAGTCACAACACGGTACTGCGGCCCAGCCCTCTCGATGGCACTCGGGTTTACGGGTCGTATGGCTTCCTGCGGTGCGGAACAGGCCCCTTCACTCGTTTGCCGATCGCCTGGTCCTAGAGGCGTATGTGAGCGTGTGAGACTGTCTGATGCCCTGCATGGACACATGAAGAAGCTGAGACCCCGCCAGGCCACGCTGAGGTCACGTGAGATGGGCTGCAGGTTAGAATGCAGACTTTCCAACTCCTAGCCCCACACTCCCTCCACTCTCGCATGGCTCTTTCTACAGCTGTTGAAGTTAATTGTCAGAATATCTTAAGGGAGATGTGACCCTATGTTTGTGACAGCCTTTACACCATGTTATTTGATTAACGGGTGTGTTGGGGATGTCTGCTTCCTTTGGTGATTATACTCCAAGCTTCTTTTGGGGAAACCCCCCAAATAATTCCATGGTTTGGGTAGGGGCAGGCCCTGAGCGCCCCCATCTTAGGGAAGCGCTTGTAAATTTCCAAGCCTGACAGTCAGACTCTGTCCGGATCAGGGCTGAGGAACTTTTGTTGGGTTATTGGAAAAGGGAAGCTCCTTCCCTGGTAAGGGTCCTGACACGGTGAGATGTGAGTGGAGGCCTGCTGAGGGCTATCTCCCCATCGTGTGGAAAACCTGCCTGAGACTCGAGCCAGTGTAGGGGGGAAAAAAGAACTGAGAGATGGCGAAAGCAGATCTGTAGTAACATTTGAGCACCCTGATACAGCTGTGCCTGAAACCCTAATCTTTTCAGTTTTCGGTGTTGTAACTTAATATATTTTGCCACTGTTTTTTTTTTTCTTAAACTAGATTGAGCTGGGTTTCTGTCACTCACATTGAGCCACTGAATCCTAAGTGTATGAAACACTATTCACTCAAAGAACCTTTATTGAGCACTTATCCCATATCAGTGTATTCACATACGTGATCTCATTTATGTGAAAACTCTGTAAGATAGGTAGCTACAATTATTTCTGGTTTATGGACGGGATGGGGGGGTTAGGAAGGTGACTTACCCAGAGATACTCAGACTGTGAGTGAGGGACCTGGGCTTTTAACCTCATTTCCAAAGCTAGTTCCCACACCATAGCTCCCCAGTGCATGTTGGAAATGTTTTCCATTTTCCAAAGAGCTTAAACACATTTTCTGTCCCCAACTCCGTGATAAACTGTGAAAATGTTGGAGTATATAGAAAGTATATGAAAAATTCTACAACTCACAAATAACCCTCGTGAACATTTTAATGTAGACACTCACGATTTTGTAACATACGAAAGTTTATATAGAAAGAATAAAAGATCAGCCAGTATGTACCATTTCATATGCTGCCTTTATCACTTAAAATGATGTCGTAAGAATGAAGACAGTTTTCCTTGTGTTTCTTGAGTCAGAGGAAAGAGGCAGCTTGCTAAAGCTTTGGGGTAGAGCTGGCGCTGACCCGCCACTGGCTTGTGGCCTAGAGCCCCTTCCCCGCCTGGGGCTTGATAGACCAGCGGGACTCCCCGGAAGGGTCGGCGTCCCCAGGTCTGTACTGGATTCTGTCCAGCAGCAGCCAGAGCCACTGGAGACCACAGGGCCAGGAAGGGACGGCTTCCATGTCCGTTTCCTACACAGGCAGGGTGTGTTGTAGTGGAGTCAGTATAAATGTGAGTCCCATGGGGAGGTGGAGCAGGCTGTGCTGGAAGCTCTGGTTTTGCTCCCGGTGTGACATTCCCATCACCTCCAGGATCACCTCCAGACCTAGGAGGCGCTGAGGCTTCCTCCCTTCGCCCGCTTGATCAAAAACACGCTGTGCTCTTAACGGCCGCCAGGTGGCGCTATGGAATAGGAAACGAAATTACCGCTCGAGCTACCGGAGGAGACCTGAAGGCCGAGGGAGATGAGATCTTTAAGAGAAGGAGGCAAGCTGGGAATGTACAGTTACTGAGCGTGCACCATGCAGGGTGAGCAGGGAAGGTGAGATCCCAGACAAAAGTAGGAGCACACTGGGGAAGAAAGATACAACGGTAATGAATCAATTAACACGTCGTCATTGGAAGCTAACACGAGAGGCATCTGATGGAGAGGAAATTCCCGTGGGTGGTGGGGTCACACAGACTGGGTGTGGATCCACGTTCAGGGAGTTACTGGCGCGATCACAGCAAGTCACTTCGTTTCTGAACCGGAGTTTCTTCATCTGTAAAAGGTACCGAGCTCTTACAGGCTGCGTTGTCCTGAGGCAACCTCTGGGCTCCAGGGCTGATGAGAAAAGGAGGAAGGGAGGCTCTTGTCTGGATGGCTCCCATTGCCTGTTGGGAAGGTGTGATTAGCCCAAGATTCTCTATGGTGTTTTGGTCCTCTGTGCTCACTGGGGCCAGGATGGTGTCATTTTTTGCACAATGCCTGCCCTGCTACCTTGTACATACAAAGTACCCAGGACATTGTGTATTTTATTGAATCAGTTGAATGGATGTAAATTACAGAACATGACCATGGGTTTCAAGCTGTGATATGGACAGTGGATACTGGCCATCAGGTAAAATAAAGGGGTTTAGGAAGGCTTCTTGGAGCAAGTGGGGCTTAGAAACGGGGGAGGATTGACTAGGGAGATGAGAATCCCAGCGTTCTGGGCTAGGGGGCAGCATGAGCAAAGGCCCTGAGGTGGGAGTGGGGGAATGGATGTGGTGCAGGAGGGAGGTGCCTTGCTGGTGCTGGGAGAAGAGTGAGGAGCTGGAGCAGCTAGGAGGGAGGGGCGCCGTGTGGCAGCCCGAAGAGCCCAGCTGTGAGGTTCTTGGATTTGCCTTGGCAAGTGCAGGTCACTGGACGGTCAGGTCTAGAACACCTGTCCCTGGGGCAGTCACCAAATCAAGTCTGTCTTGGTTCCAGACCCTCCCACCTTGCCCAGAGGCTCAGGGCTACAGGGGCTGCCGTTCATATAGGTGACTGCCGGGTCTGGAGGGTGTCAGTGCAGGCAGGGGCCATGGATATCCAAGAGTCTTTTGAGGTTCAAGGCCCCCTGCTGTCTGAGGCCTTACCTGCGAGGAGGGAGAGGAGAGGTTAGGAAGCTGTTCTAGGGGTTTGGAGGGACTGTGGTAGGCCAACATACTCTCTTCCATTGGATAGCTTCCATGAAACGGGAGAGGCTACAACTGCCCTCCTTGTGGCGTGTGGGGCAAGGAGCCAGGAGGCCAGGCCCAGGGGCCCCTGACTGGGTGAGTGCTAAATAGGTCTGTGTAAACTGCAGGGCTCTGGGACCAGGAACAAACTGGTGGGTAGATGTGTGCTTGCTCACAGGCAGCTCCTGGATCCTGGCTGTGGAGATCCTAATTCGGAGGTTTACTGTGAGGACCTCAGTGCTTCTGGGGATGTGGTCACCGGACTGTACTTGGAAGAAAATGCTGGACTTTACCTGTGTGATTGATAAAAGTAACATGCCCACTGCCCGACTTGGTGGGATCTCCTGACAAGGGGAACCGAATTTACTGTGCACCTATTTTGTGCCAGGAATACATAATCTTATTTCACCCTTTTCGTAAAATTTTTTGGTGTGTTTATTTATTTTTGAGACAGGGAGAGGCAGAGCATGAGCGGGGGGAGGGGCAGAGAGAGAGGGAGATGCAGAATTCGAAGTAGGCTCCAGGCTCTGAGCTGTCAGCACAGAGCCCGACGCTGGGCTCGAACTCAGGAGCCGTGAGATCATGACCTGAGCCGAAATCGGACACATAACCGACTGAGCCACCTAGGTGCCCCTACCTAGTACTTTAAAATGCACAAACTGCTTTTGCTTTGTTCTCTCTTGAATCTGTTTTTAATCCCCTGATACCCTGTGAGCAAATAAGGCAGTTTAAAGAAAACCATTGCCCTCATTTTACAGATAAGGAAATGGAGGTGCAGAGAAGTTGAGGCTGGTCTAGGAGGCAGCTGACCAGCGAGAGGAGGGAACAGAACAAGCCTGAGTCCACAGATCCCAGGTTGGGTAGTGACAGGCAGGGGCAGGCTGCATTTCCTGTTGCCACTGGGGGCCTGGCAAGAAGGGTGTATATTCATGCTCTGGCTGGTGGGCAAGAGCACCTCAAGCCTGGGCCCCAGAAGGCACCGTGGGGCGAAGGGAAAGGAACTCGCCTACCGTTGTATCAGTTAGACCGCCTTTGGCTGCAAGTAACAAGAAACCCCACCGACACTGGCTTGAGCTACAGAAAATTTAATGATCTCATGGACAAAGAGTCTGGAGAAGGCATTTGCAGGTATGGCTCAGTAGCCCTGCCATGGCCTCGGAGGTCAAGGCCTTCTCTTTCTTCCTTTCTTTTTTTAAAATTTAATTTTTTATTTTTTTAAATTTACATCCAAATTAGTTAGCATATAGCGCAGCAATGATTTCAGGAGTAGATTCCTTAGTGCCCCTGACCCATTTAGCCCATTCCCCCCTCCCACAACCCCTCCAGTAACCCTCAGTTTGTTCTCCGTATTTATGAGTCTCTTCTGTTTCGTCCCCCTCCTGTTTTTATATTATTTTTGTTTCCCTTCCCTTATGTTCTTCCGTTTTGTCTCTTAACGTCCTCATATGAGTGAAGTCATGATTTTTGTCTTTCTTTAATTTCCCTTAGCATAATACCCTCCAGTTCCATCCATGTAGTTGCAAATGGCAAGATTTCATTCTTTTTGATTGCCAAGGAATACTCCATTGTGTGTGTGTGTGTATATATGTGTGTGTGTGTGTGTGTGTGTATGTGTATATATATACATATATACACCATATATATGCATATATACGTACATGTATGTACATATACGTATATATGCATATATACATACATATATGTACACATATGTATACATATATATGCATATATATCTATATATGTATACATATGTATACGTACATATGCATACATATGTATGCATATATATACACCACATCTTCTTCATCCATTCATCCATCCATGGACATTGGGCTCTTTCCATACTTTGGCTATTGTCGATGGTGCTGCTATAAACAAGGCCTTCTCTTTCTACTCCACTGGCTTTAGCATGTTGGTCTTACATCTGTCCTCTAGGTCACTAGATGGTTGCTGCCGCTCCAGGCCACACATCCTCACATAGAGCAGGATGCCAAAGAGGACATTTCCCACAGTGCTCTTTTTTTTTTGGGTCAGCAACCTCAGAAAATCTTGGCAGACTTCTTACATCTCATTGACCAGAGCTGGGTCACACGACCATTCCTGGACTCTCACTGGCAAAGAGGAGCAGGATGGCTGAGACTGGCTCAGACAAAGCATAACTTATCTGCTGGGTCTAGGAGTGAGAGTCTGGCTTCACTCAGCAAGGTGTCTGAGCAATGTCCATGTGTGTTATTGAGGAAGAAGGGGCAGGCAGGTTGCGGGGTGATACAGAGGAAAGCTTGTTGTATAGGAGACCACTTGTGTCTTCCTCGATCGTGGTGGGGCTGGGTCTAGCCTGGCTCTCCTTGGGCTGGGGAGGGGGCCGCCGTGGCAGGTGTGTACCTGTGATATGGTGGGCCCGCCTGTGAGCGAGGGCCTGGGTGGCTCCTGACTCAGCAGCCAGCAGGATGGCACAGGCGGGAGGGGTGAGTGCAGTGGCCTTTGCCTTGCAGTGGATTCAATAAAGCTTTTTTTTTTTTTTTTTAATGTGGGGCTGCAGTCCCTTTAATAGGGGAGAGAGCAGGCCTGGAGCTTGGTGTTTCAGAAGAGCCTTTGGGGGCCGTTTACCTTTCTTGGAGCTTTGCCACGTCTCTCATGATCATTCTATACCTTTGTCTCAATGTCAGGGGCAAGGTTAGGGTGGAGGCTGCCAAGGTGAAAGAGAGAGAGTTGGAGGAGAGCATCCAGTGGGGATGGATGCGTCCCAGGGGTGTGGCGAGGGGCTGCCCAGGCTGTTCACTGCACAACCCAAGTGGCTGTGACTTGCGTAGATCACGGCATTTAAGGGCCCCCTAGAGCTGTGTGGGCACAGTCTGGAAGACCCGATGAAGCCATACATGTGTGTGGACAAAGGGCACGGATTTGGGGCTGTGGGACACTTGCTGCATTGTATTTGCCATCTCTCCTCTTCATTCCCCCCACCCTGTTCCCCCTCCCTGCCTCTCAGTCACCTGGCCCTGCACATCTGTCTTCCTGCGGTTGTCTTCCACTCCCTGGGGCCACCACTCCCTTTTCTGGTCACCTTAGCCCTCAAGGCAAGGTTCTGCTGCTGGAACCCAGAATCCAGGCCTGCTAGTGTGAAGACGGGGACCATTTTCAGTCCTCCCTGAATTTTCTCCATCTGCCCATGCTCCAATGTCTCTGAGCAGCCTCTCTCTCACCTCCTGTTCCCCTCAGTCTCTTCACTGGGGGCCCAGCTTCCATCTAACGTCAGCTGAGTCCAGAGCTCAGTGAGGGAGAGGGCACTGGCGAGTCAGTGGATGCGGGTGGGGCGCAGGCCCCGTACTGCCGAGGTGTGCTCCTTCCCCTTGCCTGCTGGACTGTTCTCTTCATCTCAGGTCAAGGGCTGCCCTCTCCATTTCTCCAGCTGACCTGCAAATGGGCCCCACTGTTTTGGGGCAAATGGAGAGATACAGGGGGAGGAGCTTGGAGAAGGATCCGTGCCAATTCCTTTCCAGGGCTTGATGAGGCTTCTTGCTCGGGACTGCAGACCAGTAACGTCACCTTTATATGGGAAGAATGACACCCTGTTGCCACGCAGCCCTTGAAAACTACCTCGGCCCCTTTGTTGTCTATAAGTCCCGTTGGGGAATGTGGTGAGTGATCGTGTCCGATGACCAGATAACAACAGCAGCAGCACTGTCCCCACCATGGCAGACCTGAACAGAGCCTGGCAGACAGCTCCCGGGGCACACACTCCTTGGATCGGATGCCAGCATTTGCACGCCAGTCTGGTTCTTGAGCTGCTGTTTTTCCATTTCCTTAGGTCTGACTTTTAACATCCACTTTTGCAATGCTGATCCTCGGAGGGCAGATATCTGGGCAATCTTGCAAAGAAGGTACCCAGGAGATAAGAAAAGTAGAAAGATAGACACGATAAAAGAACGATAAAGGACTGTTAAAGGAACGATAAAACTGACTTTTAAGTTGTGAGTTGCCTCTCTTGAATCTGGATTTTGAAATATTTTGCTGGAGACCTCTTTTCGCCCCCGAACCTAATAACACTAACGACAACAATAAAACAACACCAACAACAACATCAGTGACAGCAGCTACCATCACTGAGTGAGTTTTTATGTGCTGGTTGCTGAGCTCATTTAATTTAACATAGCAGCTATTATTATCACCATTTTACAGATGGCAAAACTGAGGCCCAGAAAGGGGAAATGACTCGCTCAAAGTCACATACCTCATAAGACTTGGAGGCAGTATTTGAACTCAGCCAAGGGGGCTCTAAAAGGTAGGTCCTGAATTTGGCTGCATTGCCCCCTCCAGTGAGCTGTAGTGAGAGGAACGCCAACTCAGAGAAGGTCAGTGATGCACGGGGTCTGTGCCAGGTGGACCTGATGAGGAAGAGGTAGTGTTCTTTCCATTCTTTTTATTTAAGAAAATTTTTAAAATTCATTTGAGACAGAGCGAGTGGGGGAGAAGGGCAAAGGGAGAGAGTCTTAAGCAGACTCCAGGCTCAGCCGGGAACGTGATGTGGGGCTCGATCCCGTGACCCTGGGATTGTGACCTGAGCCGAAACCAAGAGTCAGATGCTTGACTGACTGAGCCACCCAGGCGCCCCCAGAGGTAGTGGTCTTTTAAGAGTTGCACCCCGGGGCTCCTAGGCCAGGGGTTCTTGTTCTGGGTAGGTCCTGTGGTTGGTAAGTGGAGCAGTGGGGGAGCCCAGAAGCTTCCCTAGGCTCATGGCTCTCACTGCCTTCTCTGCCGTATCTTGCTCCCACCTGGGGCCCGGCACGGGTCTGAGGGGACAGGTGCTAATTCCAACCTTCCAAACTGGGAGATGAGGCTCAAAGTCCTGCAACCCAGAAACGACAGGAAGCCGGAGTCATCTGTCACACCTGCTCTCCTGCAGACCCTCTGGTAGAGCACATCTCCCCTGCTCGGCTTGCTCTGACTGCACTTGGGAAGGTCTGGAGGGAGGTTCTCAGTGACAAGAATCTCTTGAGGAGGCGAGAAAAGGGAAGGAAGGACCTGTGAGGCTTTTGGGATGGCCTCCCCAAATCAGTGGCCTGCTCTTTCTTCCTTGTGACTGCTCCTCACTGGATTCCCACCCACATCTGGGCCGTGATTGCTGTCATCGTGTGGCCCTTTCCAGGAACAGTGGGTGGAGTTATCCTGATGTTTTTCCGAATTCAAAGAATTTCTCCAGCCTCTCAGAACTCAGGGATGGCCTGGACTTGGCCCGAGAGCTGCCGGGCTGTGTTTCCCCGGCCTCTAGTGAGGGTCAGATTCCGAAGGTCACTTCTCTGTCCCTTCCCTCTGCTTCCCTTTCCTGTTCCCCACTCGTCCCCGGCAGTCCCAACCCCATTCCCACCTTGATGCTCCCCAGCCAGAGATGCGTGTTTGGAGGCTCTGCATTTGGCTTTCCTGGTGGTCCTTTTCCTGGCCCTGTGGTTCTTGATAGCTCATGATGGCTTGGGTGGAAACTCCTGCTCCAGCCCCAGATCCCTAGGAACCCAACCCCGGCCTCGGCCCCTCCAGGGCACCTGGCATACCCCATCCCTGCCTCCCAGGCTGCGGCTGCGAGATGGAACACGCTGAAGCCAATGGAGAGACGGGTGCAACGAGGCCCTACGCTCCCAGCCCCCTGCCGTCTCTCCACCCCCAGCACTTCCCAGGGCACTGAGTAGTGCTGAAGGGTGGCAAGCCTCTGGCAGTCTTAAGGTAGAAACAGAGAAAAGGGAAATAAAGTGAGAAACAAGTGGCAAATAGAAAAAAGAATAGCATTACTGTTGTTGAGTGCACTGTGCTTGGCACCTTATAGCTTATCTCGCTCTATCTATCTCCATAGCAGTCCTCTGTAGCCGGCACTGTTAACCCCATTCACAGATGAGGAAACAGGTTCACAGGGGGACTCTGACCCCCTCAAGGCCCCACAGCTGGGCAGTGGCAAAGCTGGCAACGCTGGCTCTATCTTTATCCCAACGAATCCCTTTTAAATCTCCAGTCCAGGCCTTTCTCTCAGAGCTCCAAATCCTTATATCGGATACTCCCTACATGGCTCTGCTCTGAGCAATCAGTGTATTTCTTCTCCCTGGCCACAGTGACTGTGGAAAACACACACACACACACGCCAATGAGAACCCTTGGGAAGGAGAAATTTTTTTCCTCTGTGATTGCCAGTAGGAAGGAGGCTGTAAGCCTGCAGCATCCAAGGGATGCCACATGGCATCCTAGAAGGAGGCTGGCATGGAGAGAATCGGGTCTGAAAGATGGAGAGGAGGCGGCTAAGTCCTCATGGCACCGTTTGAGCCTGGATCCAACTATGCCTGAAGCTGGAACCCTGACCTTTGTAGCCAATAAATTCCCTTTGTTGGCTTAAAGCAGTTTGAATTGGGCTGCTGCCACTGGCAAGCAAAATCGTCTAATACAATTGCCAGGACTTGCCCTAATTCCCATTTAAGTGATTTTGTTAGATCTGTCCTTTTGAAGCACCTGGTGCACAAAGGCCTTATAGTCCGCCTTGCTCCCAAGTGGGCTGTCTTTTATAATTAGTTGTATGCTCCCAAGCCTGAGGCATAGAAGGTGCTTTATACAGACTTTTTAAAATTTTTTCTCTCTCTTATTATCCTTATTTTTTTAAATAAATAACTTTTGAGTTCTAGACTAACAGCCAGCAACCACCTCCCTCTTGCCTGTTCTGACCTAGTCATATATTTAGTTCTTTTCAACCCTCTCCCTAAACTTTGTAGCCTCTCCATCTCCCTGGTTCTTGCTGTCTTTATAAATACATGAAATGCTCTGAGTGGCAGGTTGTGAATCCTCAGGGGCTCCCTTCACTTTGGTGTTCCCAGATGCAATGTAGGAGCCTAGGCCCTAGAGTTTTGGGACACTTTGGCCTGTCCTGCTTTGACCCTCTGCCAGCCTCTGGCCTCTTCTGAGAAATGCTTAGGGAGCCATACACCTACATCGAGTGGCTCAGTCCTCCAGATTTCTGCTTTGTCCAGTGACCTGGGTAGACCGCGATTGAAGACACAAGCTGAGCTAGACCATGGTTCTCTCTCCTACGGCGGGGTTGGGAGTCCAGAAAGTTCTCTACAAAAATGGTTGGCTTGGTTTGGGGCTCCTGTTGGACCCAGCAGAACCTGGATGGAGAATCTCCTACTTTATCTCACTCACAGAAATGATCTTTCTCACTCACAGAAACGAAGGAATGACCTGCTGGAAATCATAACCCAGAGTCTGACCTTTGGACTCGGAATCCCACGCTGCGCTTTTCTGCACACGTAATTCGTCCTGCTGCTTTATTTGGTCTCTTTCCTTCCGAGCGGGAAACACAGCTGTTGGAGCTTTGGGGGAGGATGTAATGCTTATTAAGACCCCCGCTCCCCAGGCAATGGCTCAATGGCTGAACTCCTGACCCTCGGGCTGCTGCAGGAAGTGTGACGTACTGGCTCCGGCTGGATTCTGAGGTCCGTGGGGAGAGGCAGACAAGCCAGATTGAATTCTGGCGTCCAGGAGGTTAAATATGTGTAAGGGAATGGCAGAGCTAAAGCTGCTGATGCACTTCTCTCGGCTCCCGGAGGAATCGGCTCTGCTGGAATGACGTGTGAGCATCCGTGAGCCTGCTGCTGGGAGGGTCCTGGCGGGATCTGGTGGCCCTCAGAGGCTGCAGGTGTGAGCTCTGGGCCCCGGGGTCGCCTTCGGACACCTGCAGGCCTCCCCCGAAAAGGTTGGGAGACTCCACAGCTGGGAGTCTTGGCCAGAGCACGTGGCGGGGGGCAAGGGGTTGAAGGGGAGTGGGACAGACCTATCCCTCCTCTGGGAGCCCCAAGCTCTCAACAGGTACCTCAGCTTTCATTTGAGAATCTCCTGTGGGGAGGCAGGGAGGTCGGTACCTTTGTATGACTGCCTCGGAGGGTGGGAAGTTGTTAGAATGCTGGGCCCCGGAGGCAGGAACGGTTGGTATAAAGTCTGCCCAGCCTCCCTCCGCTTCTCCACCACGTGCCCGTAAGAGTTCTGCTGATTTTTGATGCCTAGTATCCATTCCCCTTTCTCTTTGGTAGCATGTCTTGACTTCTTTGGGGAAATCTGCCACCGACCGATTAAGGTGGGGCTGGCCTTAGCTTCCTGATTCCAGGTCTGTGACTCTGCCCAGCCAATCAGAGCCCCACACCCTGACTCAGCCTAGCCAATCAGAGCAGCATGCCGTGACTCAGTCTGGCCAATCAGAGCACCACACCTTGCTGGTGCAGGGGTGAATCTGTATCCCAAGGTAGACCAAGGAGACATGCATTAGCGTAGGCCACGTTAAGCTGCTTTAGCAAATCCGTTTCTAATTTCTTTACAGCCACAGTGTTTTGCTTGTTTGTTTTGTTTTGTTTTAAATCCCTTCTCAACTACCTGCTGTCTTCCTACTGGGGTGGCAAAACTGTAAGATCTAAGTGTAGGAAGCCACTCTTGAGGGAACCTGCCTTGGAATGAAGCCAACACCGAGGAGAACGGAATGGAGAGAGGCAGTTCCTGATAATCTATCATTTGAGCATCTGGATCTAGCCACGCGTACATCCCATCTCCTGAGCCATTACAGTGACCTCTATTGTTTTCTCTTTCACCCCTCCTCTCCTTCCTTCTTTTCTTCCTTTTCCTTTTTCTTTTTTAAATGTTTATTCAATTTTGAGGGAGAAAGATAGCGAGCGGGGGAAGGGCAGAGAGAGAGGGAGACAGAATCCCAGGCAGGCTCTGTGCTGATGGTGCAGAGCCTGATGCAGGGCTCCAACCCCCCAACCGTGAGATCATGACCTGAACCAAAACCACGAGTCAGAGTCTTAACACGCTGAGCCTCTCAGGCGCCCCTCTTTTTCTTTTCTTGTTTGGCTTAAGCTACTTTGAATTAGATTACTATTGCTTGAATCCAAATAACCCTAATATATAAGTCCAAACTCTTTTTCTCCCACTGGCTGGTTCAAAACTCACCTTCTCCAGGATTAACAGTTCCTCTTTCTGACTCACTTATTTTTTTCAATGCTTCCTCAGAATTTACAACTTTTTGCATGACGTCCTTTTGTGACTATTTGTGTATTGTCATTTTCTCATACAGTTCTTTTGAAATTTCCTTGACTAGAGTTTCAGTCAAGTAAAAAACAAAAGATATTTACTGGGCTCTTCTGAGCAAGTGGCAATGTGCTGGGTGGTGGGGTGGAGGGAGGGTAAGTCATTTAAAAATAACAATAGAGCATTTGAATTGGGTCAGAGACAAAACTCGTGCATTAGGAAGGCCCATTCAAGCTGGGAGAGTCCAGGAAGGGGTGATGCATGAGCAGGGCTTTGTCCTGGCTGCTGTCATGGACTCAGGACTGGCTTGCAGGTCACTTGCAAATCTGATGATGTGGAGAAGAAAGACCTGTAAGCAGCGGGACGGGAGGGAGCTAGCTGAGCAGGTGCCACTTCGCGAGTTGCCTCCGGGGCTCTCTGTCCTGAGGTCCGTGAACTCTTGAAGCTGCTTCAACTGCAGGCTCAGGCGTCAGTCCTGTGACCTGTCAGGGAATATGAAAATTCTCTAAGGTCTCTCTGGCCTAGTCAGCATTGTATCACCTCACTCTGACCTAGAACTCAGCAGGCCTGTTTCCTGATGACCAAGCCTTGTCTAACTTCTGCCTGGACCCCTTGCCTGACAGCAGATTCCCTTCTGGGCACGCGGTCCTGCCTTGACCAAGGCTTTGCAGGTGCTGAGCCCCAGGCTGGGTCCCTCCTGCTGGCCTCCACGTGCTCTGTCTGGCCCTCTGCTTGTTTCTGTCTATCAGGCTCTCCCTGATCCACCTGCTACTTTCCTGTTGGGCCGTCTGGGCTCTGGGCTTTGGCTGGTCCCCATGAGCCCATTGCATCCAGACGGATCTGGCTAAGATGGGTTCCGGGGGGTAGGAAGCTCCCTCTACCCTCTGCCAAGGTGCCTCCGTCTCCCTGAGAACCATCTGCTTCTCCTCTGAGAGCTGGGGTTCAGGGGCAGGAAATGACTGTCCCAAAGTCACTTGCGAGGGTCTGCAGTTTTCCCTAGAAATGTTAGTGAGACATTGTGGGATCTTCAGATGGAAGGCAGCAGATAACTATCATTAGAGCAGCAGAGAATGACTCTCCCTTCTGGTATTGGAGAAATTGGAAGAGAAGGGCTTGGAATTCTATATGCTCAGGCTCATAGCCCAGGCTTGACAAAAGCCCTTTCAGGATTGAAATAACTGCCGCTCCCAGCTCGGCTGTCCATTTCTGGTCCCAGCAGCACTTTCTCTTTGTCTGCAAACTGCTGTGCTGGTGTTTGCAGAAGGGGTTCCTGCCTGCTAACTGTGTACTCTTGCTGCCCTGCAGAAGGCAACTTCCTAGGAAACAGGGCCTCTCACCCCACCGGGCCTGCCTGTTGTTTATCTTGTCTTCAGATGAGTCACTGCTTCTTGTGACTTATTGACAGGCCTGATGTGGCTCTGCAGAGAATCCAAAAGCCGCGGGTGCTTCCTTGGAGGAATGCCTGTCTCGTGGAGGAGAGAAACCAGGACTTAGTCCTGGGGATTCCTGAGGTCATCTGTCGGCAACTGCAGTCGTGACCTGGGGAAGTTGCTTAATTTCTGGGCGTCTGTTTCTTTATCTGTTTTTTTTTTAATTTATTTATTATTATTTTTTTCATGTTTATTTATTTTGAGAGAGAGAGAGAGAGAGAGAGAGCGAGCTGGAGGGGGTGGCGCAGAAGAAGAGAATCCCAGGCAGGCTCTGCACCGTCAGCACAGAGCCCAACACGGGGCTTGAACTCCCGAACTCTGAGATCATGACCTGAGCTGAAATCAAGAGTAGGACGCTTAGCCGACTGAGCCACCCAGGCGCCCCTGGCTCTTTATCTGTAAAGGGGGAATAACCATTTGTGTCTCTCAGGGGCATTGTGCAACGTCATCTTTTGAAACCCTGGTCTAAATGTGGAAGTTGAAGAAAGATTTCAGAGCTTGGGGCTGCCTGCAGGGCTGTTGTCTCGCAGTTACCTGGACTGGTGCCAGGTTATTGCCCTGTGTGCGCTACCCAATACCTTAATTCCCTGACGTCAGCTTCTCAGTCTTCCTTCTGTGGGCCTGCTCCTGTTCCCTGGCTCTGGTGGGAGGCCCGAGGTGGCGTTCATGCTCTCATTAGGTGTTTTCAGCCGCCTGCCCAGTTGTGTGCTCAAGGCCCACGAGCCTGCTGTGCTGGTCCACCCAGCGCAAGGGAAACTGCTCTTCCCTTGGCTGGTGGCTGCTCACGCTATTCCTTTTCACTTAAATTTTAAGTTTCAGCTAAGTAGTACCTATATATAGTTAAACATTTTAAACACAAGTTCTATTGGCACAGACTCCTTTTCCCTCACAGGCACATGCCTTTCCAGAATAGAGACGGTTTTTTTTCCAGCTCCCCTTTGCAGCAGGGAATGACCATGGGACTCAGTTCTGGACAGTGGGATTTACACAGAAGTGTTGTGTGGTCATGTCAGGGAAACATCCTGGAAGGACAACTGGAATATACTCTCTTTTTCATCTTTGTCCCCTTTCCCACCCAACTGGCAGGAATATGGATTTGATGGCGGGAGCTGGAGCAGCCATATTGAACTATAAGGTGATCTTGAAACTGGAGGCCATGTGTGGTCTAGCAGCAAGAAAAAGGAGCCAGAGTATTTGAGAACTTTGTGGAGCAGCCCTGAGTTGCTTATCTTCAGTCTTTTACCTGGCACAGAAATGCATTTCTGTTTTCAGGATGGGCTTTTGTTTTGGGTTTCTGTTTCTTTCTGCTAAACCTAATTCTAGCAGACCCAAATGACCTGCCCTGCCACTCCCCACTGACAACCCCTTGCTGTCCTTTAGCTGTTTCTTCTAGTATTTTCCTCCAGATGTCTGCATAATACACCTTCATGCTATTTCGTTGTGTATTTGATTTTAGACATTATCTATGACTTCATGCTACAAAATATTTGGATTTAGCTTTCTTTGCTCATCCCCTCACCTTCTGCTACCCTCACATACTGCCCTCCTGCCCTATCTGGCCAATATGGATTCTGGTTGAATCCATAGATAGTGTATTTTTCCATTATTACCACTGTGTAATTACTGTCTATAGTACAGGGAGTATCCCACAACTACATTTTCTTTTTAAATATAACGTTTTGCTTTTCATGCAATTAATAATGAATCTTTTTTGGTTTGTTTAGTTTTCTTTCGAGGCTTTATTGAGGAGTAAATTACGTGTAGCAGAATATGAATCTCTTAAGTGCCTGGCTTAATGGCTTTTACATGTGATGTACCTGTGACACCAGACATATGACATCCCAGAAAGTTCCCTTGTGTCCCTGTCAGTTAATACCCACCATAGAGATAACCACTCCTCCCCCACCCCAGAGATAACCACTTTTTTGGATTCCAACTCCATAGACTGGTTTTTTCTGTTTTTGAAACTTATATAAATAGACTGATACCACGTGTATTCTTTTTTGACTGACTTCTTACCCTCATCGTGTTTTTATTTATTTATTTATAATGTTTATTTTTGAGAGAGATAGAGAGAGGGAGAGAGAGAAAAAGTGTGAGCAGGGAGGGGTAGAGAGTGAGGAGGACAGAGATCTAAAGCGGGCTTTTTGCTGACAGCAGAGAGCCCAAAGTGGGGCTTGAACTCATGAACTGTGGGATCATAACCTGAGCCGAAGTCCGACGCTTAACTGCCTAAGCCACCCAGGCGCCCCACCCTCATCATTTACAGATTCACTCGTGTGCTTGTGTGTATCAGTCATTCATTCCTTTTTAATGATGAGTTGCATTCCTTGGTTGGAAATATCACACTTTGTTTATCCATGGACATTTGGGCTGGTTCCAGTTTTTGGCTATTATGCATAAAACTACCCTGAATATTCTTGAACTAGTATTTTTCCGGCTCTATGTACTCATTTCTGTGGACATATGCCTAGGAGTGGGGTTGCTGCCATAGGATGAATACATGTTTACCTTTATAAGAAATTGCCACAGAGCTTTCCAGAGTGTTGTAGGCACCATTTGGCCCCCATCAGCAACATATGAAGGGGCTCCTCCTCAGCACTTGGGATTGCCTATCATTCTTAAAATTTTTATAATGTTCTTTAAATTTTACCTTGGGGTGGGGAGGGGCAGAGAGAGAGGGAGACACAGATTCCGAAGCGGGCTCCAGGCTCTGAGCTGTCATCCCCCGACACGGGGCTCAAATTCACGGGCGGCGAGATCATGACCTGAGCTGAAGTCGGATGCTCAACCGACTGAGCCACCCAGGCGCCCGTATCATTCTTAACTTGATCAGTTCTTCTGGGTGGATAGTGATCATCCTTGTGGTCTTAATTTGCATTTTCTTAATGACTAATGTTGCTGACACCTTTTTCATCTGCGTGTTAGCTATTTGGACATCTTCTGTTGTAAAATGCCTGTTTGAGTCTTTTGCTCGTTTTTGGTTTGCTTAGTTTCTTGGAGCTAATTTAAGCGTCACTAACTTACCCCTAAGCCCTCTGACAGAACCATGAAGTGGCCATCTGCATTCCCCTCTGCCCCCTGCTCTCCTCACCTTGGACTCCTCTTCCCACCATCCTGGGAAGCCTCTTCCCTTTCCTTCCCCTGTGCTCGATCTCTGCTTCCCGGATCTGATTATGTCTTTGTTCCCACTTTACTCCCTCCTTTTGGTGGAACACAGCCTCTGAGCTTCCTGTGAAAGGATATTTAAGAAGGACGTTTTTTGGGACTTGGCATTTTTGAAAAATATCTGGATTGTACTCCACTTAATTGATGATCTGACTGGGTGTAGTATTACTTCCCTCACAGTGGTGAAGGCTTGCTCCTTTGTCTCTGGCTTCCAAAACTGCTGTTGAGAAGTCTGAGGCCATACTGATTCTTGATTCTTTTTATGTCACTCCTCCCCCTGCCCCTTAGAAGCTTTTGGGATCTTTTCCCCCCTTTCTTCCTAGGAGTTTCAAAATTTCACAAAAATGCTTCTTCTTGGGCAGTTTTTCATTCATTGTCAGGTCCTCTTTCAGTCTTTTCAGGCAGATAAGTAGCGTTCTTCGGGTCTCTACTATTTCTTAGATCATTTTCTCCCTACCGTTTCCTCTGTTCCCTTATTCTGGAATTCCTGCTGGTCGGATGTTAAATCTCTGAGACTGATTTTCTTTCTTACCTTTTCTCTTCCATGATTCATCTCTTTCTGCGGGATTTTTCCCAAATTGGTCTCCCGGTTGTCTTATTGAATTTTTCATTTTTCTCGCTTATATTTTAATATCCTGGAACTCCTTTTAGGTTTTCTAAATGTACCTCTTTATATCCCCAAAGGGAATGGAATGACCGTGAATGGCTTGGCCGCATCCGCGAGTGTAGACAGGTGGCCTACAGGGGCCAGGCTCACCCAGTGTGCGAGGGAAACAGGTAGAGTGTAAGACAATAGGGAGTGGGGGGACCGTGCTGAGCTGGAACATGGACTTGGGATTGGTGGATGTTTTTATTCTCGAAGAGAAGCTGGACATCTGGATTTTTACGGCTTGTATGTGCTAGCAACTAATTTGGCTTAAAAAAAATTATCGACGTGTGAGTTAAACCAAATACACGTACAGGCAATATTTGACCTGCGAGCGACCCATTTTGTGAACCTCTAAGGGTGTGCCTTCTTGTTTGAAAATTACCCTTGCTTTCATTCTCTACTTCGTTTCTCACAACAACTCCGTGAAGCCCCTTGCCTCAGGGCTGGTCATGGGTAGAACCGTTCTCAAGAACTAAGTATAGTCCTCTGCTTAAAGATGCTCGGTCGGTTGGGCGTCTGACTCTTGGTTTCGGCTTGGGTCATGATCTCACAGTTCATGGATTCGAGGCCTGTGTCAGGCTCTGTGCTGACAGTGTGGAGGCTGCTTGGGATTCTCTCTCTTCCTCGCTCTGCCCCTCCCCTGCTCGCGCGCATGTGCGTGTGCTCTCTCTCTCAAAATACATTTAAAGAAAGGTGTTCTTTAAAAAGTGTTGCCAATGAGGGGTGCCTGGGTGGCTCAGTCGGTTAAGTGTCCGACTTCGGCTCAGGTCACGATCTCGCGGTCCGTGAGTTCGAGCCCCGCGTCGGGCTCTGTGCTGACAGCTCAGAGCCTGGGGCCTGTTTCGGATTCTGTGTCTCCCTCTCTCTCTCTGACCCTCCCCCATTCATGCTCTGTCTCTCTCTGTCTCAAAAATAAACAAACGTTAAAAAAAAAATTAAAAAAAAAAAGTGTTGCCAATGAGCAGCGGCGGGAGCGTGCTGCTCAGGTCTCCCTGCTGTGCAGGGTGTAGGGAGCTCAGCCTCCACTTGCCTCTCCTTTGGAGGCTGTCACGGTGTCGAGGCTGAGCCACACTCTCCCCAGGCTGTTCCCAGCAATGACCGACCACAAAGCAGTAGGGAACAGAGCCGGCCATTTCTGCCCCACTCAGCCCATCTCTAGTGTCACACCTTGCTCTGGGGTCCCCAGGCCCTGGATGACACTTTCTCAGAGCTTCACTGAAGTCTCACTCAGCTCCCCCTTCCCTCTCCTCCTCCCCCTTTGCAGATGTCAGGCCTGCACCGTGGCCTGAGGCCCTGTCTGCCCGCTCCTGCTCTCCACCTGAGCCTTCCCAGCCTTTCCCCAACAAATCTTGTGCACTTTTAATTCTGTCTCTGCTTCCCCAACTGACGCAGCTTCTGAGGCCCCAGGCCCTTGAAACATGCGTGTGGAGGTTACTTCCATCTCTGCCTGTGGTAAAGGACTCCCAGGACATTCATGCCTGGCAGGGAAGGGCTTTGAGAGGGCAGCTGGCCCCATTCCTTCTGCAGAGCTGCGGCCGTTAGGAGGCCAGAGGGCCCCCCACGCCCCCAGTCCCCGAGTCCTCTTCAGGTGCTGGCAGTTGTTTGAATGGGTCAGAGAAATGGCTTCTTTTCTTGAAGATGCTGGAATGACGTAGGGTCTGGGGGGCAAGGGGTTCTCTGCTGGTTTCCCGTTTTCTGTCAGAATGTCAGGGATACAGTCAAGGAGTTTCCTCACAGGGGCAGGGGAGTACCCCCTCTGCCTGCCCCCCTACCCCCGGCTTCTTACTTCGGGACAGTTGGGGCATTGGGGTTTGATCTGCTGACCCCCTCCTGGGGTCTTTCTCTGTATCCATCATCGTGTTCCCTGCCAGGCTGGCCTCCCTGCTTTACATCCTCCCAGGAAAACACATATGGATGGTTTCCCCAGTGACAGGAGCCTCTGGGTAAGAGGAGGTGGGGACACCCTTACAAAAGGCTGGTAGGGTTGACCTGCCCCTGAGGGGTTGCGGTTCTTAGGCCATGCTGAGCTGCAGTCTTCCTCCCAACCCCCTCCTTTTCTAGGAATGTGAGTTTCCACAGAGTTCCATGCTTGGGAGGAGGCGGAGCCCCAATGCGAACCCAGCACTTACTGGATGACCCGAGGGAAGGGACACACAGAGCTGTGGCTTCGCGTGGTTCTCGCATCTCTTCTCATTATCACGTTTGTTCTCCACTGAATGTTTCAAGATGAAGCTTTTGCAATCAGGGTCATCTGACCTTGGCTGTCGGAAGGGACGGAATTATGGCAACCTCTGGGGAGGGTGCCTCCTTCCACCTCCCTCCCTCGCGGTCCCCCGGATGGTTTTGTGGATGTAATACTGTAACAGAGCGAGAGAAGAGTCACAGGGCCCGCGCCAGCCCCCCCCCCCCCCCCCAGGTGACTGAGCCCGAGGTCACCTTTCTACCCAACTCCTTGGTCACAGAACGCACTGCATCCTCGGAATCAAAAGTGTGGAGAGGCTTCCTCACTGCTGGGTGGCTTTCAGCATTTTTCCTGCAGTGGTGGGCACCAGCCCCTGGGGCCCATAGGCCTGGCAGGCCCCAAGGACTCTCTTCATTTTCCTGGTGTTATTCTTGGTTTAGGAACCCCAGCGAGCTCTTGAGCTTTTTGTAGATGCGTCCCACTTACTCTGAGAAGGCATTTGGACCCTATCCTGGGGCTCCATTTTGTTCCTTTGTGCCTCTCATCATTTTGCTTTTTAAAAATACATTTCTCTTCATTTCAGCTGAGTCATTTTCCTCCTCCTCCTTCTCTTCTTCTTGACACTCCCAGGAGCCGGAAGGAGCCCTGTCCCAAATCCTTGGCTCCACCAGGCCAGATCTTTTCCAAATGTCAAACTCTCAGGAGCCTTGGCACAGAGCGGAGCCGACCGGGTTCTGGCCCTGACTCTCTTCCCTCCCTCATCTCTGTCAGCCTCTGCTTTCCTTTCTCATTAGGGAGGTTTATTAACTGGCTTTTCTGCGGGTACCTTTGCCTTGAGGTTTGCAGACAGAGCCTGGCAGGAAGGCCCTGTGCTCCCTCGCATGGCCCTGCTGCTGTCTGGCCCAGCCCGCCCCTCAGAGCTCCCCTGGGCACTCGCCTCTGTCAGGAGGTGCAGCATCAGGGAGCTGCTTGGGGGCCACCCTCCCGTCAAGAGAGGGGCCGGGCCTTGCTCCAGGGTCTCGGCCTAGGCGGCTTCGGACGCTCGTGTCTGCTTCAGGGAACGCTCCCACCACGTGGGACTGCCCCTGCCCCGCCCCCCGCCGGCACCGTGGCCCTGGCCACGAAAGGCTTTGTACCCGCCTCACAGAACCGCTGAGACAGTGGAAAGGTTGGGCCACTCGTCCCGTCTGTACTCTTGGCTGTAGGGGAGAAGCCTCCCAAAATGGCCGGGAGAAAGAGCACCCAGCCTTTGCAGGGCATTTCATGGGCTTCGAAGACTTTCCCATGTATTGTGACTCCGGTGCAGTTTCAGCTGTCTCGTCCTCACCGACCACTGTGAGGGAAGCTGGGTAGCTGTTCGTTTCCTTATGTGTGTAGCTGAGGAAACAGGCTTAGAAAGTTTAACAGATTTGCCAAAATCTCAGGGCCAGTCCTGATTTAGTTTTTCAGTTGTTATTAAAGAGAGAGAGAGAGGGAGGGAGAGGGAGATTGACCTAGTACAAGACAAGTAAGGGGCTGGATCACTAGTCCTGTCTGGGTCTCCTGATGCCAAAATTACAGGCTTCTCAGTGATTTTCAATTTTGATAGCCACTCACTGATTCTATGACATGTTGGGGCCTCTCACAAGGACAGAAGGGTATATTTGCTTTATTATTTATTTATTTATTTAAATAAAAAAAATTTTTTTAACGTTTATTTATTTTTGAGACAGAGAGAGACAGACCATGAACAGGGGAGGGGCAGAGAGACAGGGAGACACAGAATTGGGAACAGGCTCCAGGCTCTGAGCCATCAGCCCAGAGCCCGACGCGGGGCTCGAACCCACGGACTGCAAGATCATGACCTGAGCTAAAGTCAGAGGCTTAACCGACTGAGCCACCCAGGCGCCCCCGTTTATTTATTTTTGAGACAGAGAGAGACAGAGCATGAACAGGGGAGGGGCAGAGAGAGAGGGAGACACAGAATCCGAAGCAGGCTCCAGGCTCTGAGCTGCCAGCCCAGAGCCCGACGCAGGGCTCGAACCCACGGACCGCGAGATCGTGACCTGAGCCGAAGTCGGACGCTTCACCGACCGAGCCACCCAGGCGCCCCGGTATATTTGCTTTAGAAGTGAATTGAAATGGGTCCGATGTGACAGCTTGGCACTCTTCTAGACATTCATTCATACATTCACTCTGTGCAATGGCTGGGCTGCTGGGGAGACACGAAACTGTGTGCAAGTGACATGGTCTCTTCCCTCATGGCATTGAGGTCCTGGGGTTGTTACGGTACCAAGGACGAAATCAAAATCCCAGTTTGGATTTGAAGAAGGTGCTGCAGGCTTCTCTAAGTTCACTTAGGGAAGCCAGTCTCCGTCTGTCACTCTGAGGGAGCCACACTGTGAGAGGTCTTGGGACCTGATCATTCTTCCTGTGCAAAGCCCTCTCTGGCACCCTCCGTCCTTTGCTGAGTGCCATTCCTGACTCTGGAGGGCCAGCAGGCGGCTGGTCCCCATCCTTGTTAGCAAATCGCACTTGTTTCCATGCATGTGGGCACTCCCCTTAACTTGAAGCACTATACAAAGTCCTGAAAACTCTCTGAGGAAAAGTGGAACCAGCTGATTGTCGTCCACACCTTGTGAACAGTTGCCCTGCCTCTGAGAATTCCGTCGGGGGGGACTGTTGCTTGTCCCTCACGCTTTTAGTTCACCTGGGCAGACCTGATGTTAAGCGCTGGCGAGGCGGACGCGCGCCCTCAAGAGCCACAGGGCTTGGGTTCCGTGGAGCAGACATCGGGGCTCATCCCGGTGGGGCCCGTTTCGTGCATAAGCTGAGGTCGGCGCTGTGGGTTTTTTTCCGTTCTCTTTGGGGAGTGACTTTTGGTGTGTGTGTTCTGAGCTGCTTATGCAAGCAGCAACGCATGACTCCTAGCCCAAGGCTTCTGTTGCTCTTTTCTTCTCTTCTCCGCCCACAAAAAATAATTTCACATGAAACCTGTTCTCTGGCCAAGGCTTGTCCCCTCCTCGGCAGGGGGCTCTCTTTTGTGTTGACTTTAGAACAAATTCAGATCTCTGTCTCCAGATTTTGGGGCGCGCAAGCTCCAGCTTCCTTTGGAAACTTTGCTTAAATACCAGCATACTTGGAAGCCCTTCTGCCTTCTTCCTCCCACAGTCTAATAATTCCTGAACTGATGGATGGGAGCAGTCCCGAGGGCTGGGGGGTGGGTGGGGGGAGCCGGCTGCCATTTTTGAACACGGTGTATTTCACCCACGTTTTCACACCCGGGGTGAGAAATTGGGAGTAAGACTGAGCAGAGCGAGCCCTCGGTGGGTTGGCACGCCGAGTCTAGAGCTCGCCGGCCTTGTGACGAGCTCCAGGCATATTAAGATGCCTTTGAGCCTCAGTTTCTCCGTGCGCAAAATGGGGTTCAGAAATAATGCCCATAAAGTGCGTGGGGGGGCACGCAATAGAAACTGCAGGTGTCACGAGGAGGGTGGTGATGATTTCCGGGGAGCCTGGCTTCAGATGGAGCTGGTGATTGGGTGGGTTTAGTGGAGAGAGTTCTAGCTGCATATTCAGAAAAGCCAGCTGCTCCCCAAAGCTCCCCTCAGCCGTGCCCGAGAGAGCCTTAAAAAAAAACTACCTATGTGCACAGAAAAGTGATGAGACTCCACGATTCTCCTGCTCTCCCTTATCTGAACCAAAATTTGAGTCTTTGCAGAGAGGAAAGGTGAGGGCAACAATTTTCCTTTCCGTTCTAAAGCAGAGCTCCTCAGAGGCGCTATAAATATAAGAGTATAATTATTCTTTCTCTAAGCCTTGTGTAAAATGGGCATACTAGTGATTGGTTTAAATTAAGAAGAAATCAAATGTGGAGGTTCTAAGCCCAAAGAAGGGGAAAGCAGGTGGGCTTAGAGTCACAGATCTGGGTTTGGGTGCAGACCCTCCCCCCCCCCCCCCCCCAACTAGCCACATGGTGGGGCTTGGGACCAGCTGACCTTCCCCCAGCTCAGTTCCTGCGCCTGTAAAACGGGGGTGATACCCACTACTTGTAGGACGGAGTCCGGATGAGGTAACAGATGCAAAATGGCGCCCGGCACGTGGTAGGCACACCAGTGGCGTGTACCCTGGGGGGAACCAGGAACTCCAAGCTCTGCTCTGCTGTGGTGAGGCGGCAGTGAGCTTCCCTGCTGGTGCCAGGCCGCTGAGCTGTCCCGCCGGTGGCACTTGCCGCAAGCTCAGTGTGAAAGAAAGGGTGGCCAGGCCACAGGGGAGATGCACAGGTGAGACCAGAGGGACTGGTGCCTCTAGGCAGGCTGCACAGAGTGCATCTTCCTCTTTGTCTTGGCGACTCAGGCAGCGGTTTGGACAGAGTGCCTCTAATGGAGGAGAAGCCCGGGCCGGTCATCTTCACCTGGTCCCCACTGCCCCCCTCCCTGCCCCGTAAACGGAACACCCAGCATTTTAAACGGACTCAAAGGCTCACTTGCTCACAGCCTTCCCCCCACACACTGGATGTCCAAAGCGCTCTCAGACAGGAACACTTACTCAAGGGAAAGCCATTTATTTCAAATCTTTATTCATGATTGGAGAAAAATAATGCCATGTGACAGTGTACAGGTCCTGCTGCCTAAATCCGTAACAGAGATAGATGTTATGACTTAGCAAGCTCACGTGGTGCCAATTCTGAGATCAGATGAGGTTGTTCTTCCGTAGGAAATGGGGCCTGGTAGCATTGTTTTTCCATGTTGTTCTAGAAAAGCCTCTTGCTTGGTTCACGTTTAAGTTTCTCTCTTTGTGTGTGTGTCTAAGTATGACTACAGCTCTGGGCTGGTGTTTTCTATTTATTTGGTGTCAGGTGTCAGCATTTCGCGGTACTAGGGTGGTCCTCTCCTTTGAGAATAACAGGGCTATTTATTGATACAAAGGAGAGGTGTTCAGATCATCTTGTTAAGATGCAAAGCTCAAAATAAACACCGTATCTTTATTTGGAAATCCACATCCTTCCTTAAAGGAAGGCTCATGAGTAAATTTGTATGAAGTATGAAGCCCAAGCTGAGTGTCTATTTTTAATGACTTCTTTGCTTACATTTTAGATTGTACAAATGCCTCTGTCAACCCTTACAGGAATTTGGACTTTACTCAGTTTTGAGCAAAAGAACCTCAGCAATAAATACTACCGTATGCCTCGAAACATTATGAACCAGAACGAAAGGAGATCTACCTGACTTCTGAGAAGAAACAAACCAGTGGCATGAAAAATATACAACCGAGATCAGTGAAGGGGTTTAAATGGACATAATAAGCAATTTGATGCCTGGGGGGAAAACACGGAGATAATAAATACAAATGACAAATATTTACAATGGAAGCAACAAACAGGACATCAGTAGGCGACCACATAAAACATTTACACTGAGGAAAATATAAAAGCGATGCCTTTCACACATCCAGCCCAGGAGCCGATGAACAAACGAACAGCTGACCCAGCAACGCGGGAGAATGTTATTGTTTCAGCCTTTGAGTGATGTAAGTGAAACAGTCAACGTGCTGCAGTGGCCCATGGCATGAGACAGCCATGGTTTACGCTCGGTTCCCATGGCAGAGCCTGACACATCGCTCCTCCTCCCCCCGCAGGCAGAGCTGGCTTCAGTGCACCATCTTTTCTGCTTCCTACAGCTCTAGCTCTTTCTAGGTGCTTCTCCCACCATTTTGTCACCTTCCCCCACCCCCCCATACCCAAATGGTTTCTTTCCAACGTGCACATGAAAGATTCGGGGAGATGACCTTCCAGCCGGAGGCTGGAACCAAGGAGATTGGATTTGGGGTATATAAATACTAGCTGGGTTGGGGTCAGGGCATTCCCTGGAACAAGTTATATTAGAGTAGATAAATTTAGCTTCTCTATCTCTGGCCTCAGGTTGCTTTGAGGGAGAGCTATAAGCTGATATAAATGGAGGATGCTTCCTTTTTTGCCAACTCACTAGAACGGGGGTCAGAACACTCAGGCCCAAGAGCCAAATCCAGTTGGGCACCTGTTAAATATAATTTTACCGGAGTGGAGCCAAACCCCTTTGTTATGTGTTGTCTCTGTATGCCTGCTTTCATGCTATAATGGCAGAGCTGAGTCTTTGGGACAGAAACCACATGACCCACCAAACTGAAAATAGTGTATTTACTATCTGGACTTTTACAGAAAGAGTTTGCTGACCGTTGCTCTAGAAGGAGCTGGCCCAGAACACCCGTCTATTCTTTGTAATACTGGCCTTCTATTTGAGTACTGGCTGCAAGAAAGGATAAGCTTTAATGTGATAACCCAGTGGGAAAGAAAGGGCCTATCTATGGAACATTTTGAACAATCACAAGAACCCCAGCGCTGACCCTTTATTATAATCCTCTCCCTCCTTGCCTTGGAATTTTACTTCTGTCCCTCCGCTCTCTTTCTTTTGTCCACTCGGACTCTTTTCTTCGTTGCTAAATTTCCAGTCCGGATCTGGAAAATCCTGTCTCTCAGTGCTTCCTGGCGGTCTCCTCCATTTATGTAAAAAAGCTCAGCATTTCTTGCTGGAAATCACAGTCATCTGGTTCTCTTCTCCCCCTTTCCATGCTCTAAACCCAGAAGCCACGTTTCCAACTTGGCCTCATGGCATCGGGTACAGGGCTTTATCGATCTTGGCTGAGGGTCAAGGAGAGGTAACAAAATGGTAAAGAAAATCTGTCAAATGTACTCCTCGTGTGTGCATTTTCCTCCGGGTGTGTGGTTTGCCCTAAGTGGCTAGAAGCCCACGCCAGGCAGTTAGATGTACAGGTACACCGTTCTTTGATTCCTTTTAAAATATCACTCAAAAGAAAAAAAAAAAACGCAGCCCCCAAAGATAGGCTGTATTTCTTTTTCCTTTGAGTTGGTTTTAATGACCCAGTTGCTTTGTTTGAAAGCCATTTATTTAGACGACAGGTATGTAGATGTAACTGGATAAATAAAAAAGTGAAATAGAGATTTGAAGCAGTGGTTAATATACAAACACACAGGGGCCACTCCCTCGGCCATGGTCCCCCAGACAGAACAATGGCTCAGAACTTACACGTAGAACCCTTGCCCTCCCCGTCCCAAGCAGCTCTAAACCTCAAGGTCCCATGCAAGAAACGGAATTTCCGTTCGGCACCAAGCACCCACATGGCCCTGTCTCCTCTCCACCCTTCTGACTCCCAGCTCGATTTTTACATTCACCCCTGCATCCGAATCCAGCCGCCCTCTGCCAAGACAGCACCGGAAGATGCGGGCTGGGGCCCAGCACCAAGTGCGAGGTCTAGCTGGTGGGCCTGCCGACCCCTGCCCTTCCCTGGCCCACCTCCCCCACAGCAGAGCAAACCGCAGGCCGCCGCCCAGTGGCTCCACGGCTGGAAAGAAGACAAAGTTGCAAGGAGGCTGCGAGGCACGCTCACTTCAGGATGTGCAAGTGTGGAACCCACCGGGCACAGCCGAGACCTTGCCGCTGCCCAGGCCGTCTCCGCCTCACCTGTTCGTTCCGCTAGCACACGCCTTTATCAAGTCCGCAATCCCCACCAAATCCTGCGTGTGACATCCCCCCTCTTTAATGGCAAATGTTCTGGAATGTCCATAGAGAAGAAAATGGACGGCATGGAGGAAAGATTTCCCGGCCAAGCCTTTCGTTTCACCTCCGGATATCGGAGTATTCAGACTGTTCCTCCTCCCACTCGCTGCTTCCAGAAGTTCCCTGGCCCCCGTGGCCGGCTGCTCTGCCCCGGGGATGAGCGTTTGGGTGGCTTTTGCTACCTCGCTCACCCTTGACACCTCGGCCCGTCTCCCGACTACTGGCTTCCGAGAGGTGGTGACCTGTGTCTCCGTGGTGGGCCCTAGAGAGCTTGGCTCTGTCCACCTGGAGCTGGCGCTCAGGGGGCACCGTGGGAGGCCTCTGGATGGCTGAGGTGCAGAAACTCAAGATGGAGCACAGGCTTCCCCAGTTCTGCTCACATTGAGCCTGAACGCTGTGGGTGATGGCCTCCTTCACCTCCTCCCCACAGGTCAGCAATAGGTTCACCAGGTCCACGTAGGGTCTAGAGATTGAAAGCAGGAGAGAGAGAGAGAGAGAGAGAGAGACCGAGAATGGAACCAGTCCCGAATGGGCCACAGAGGGCAGCGGTGACACAGGCAAGAGAGATACAGCGAATGCCTGGCTTGGGTTTCATTTGGTGAAAATGCTCTCTGGAATTGCCTCCAGCTTTTATACATATCCTCTGGAGTGCTGGCCTCCAACTACCATTTACTAGGTGGCCATTACGTACCAGGCTCCACGCCAGGCATTGGAGAGACAGAGGCTGGTGACAGGGCCTACCATCAGGAAAAGGGCCAGTGGCAATTTACAGGTGCATACAATAAAAGGAAGAGCCTCTGGGGAAGGTGGGTGAGAATGCCAGGTAGGGCGGCTGTGTGAATGTTGAAAAGGAGCACAGGTCATGCTTAGGGTCTGCTTTTTAGCAGGAGGAGCAGTGAAGTGTCTTGGGGGCCAGTGGAATAATACTTAGGCAAATGGTGAAGGGCCTGAAATACCAAACCGAGGACTCTTTTTTGGCAGGGGAGGAGAAGCCATCAAAATTGGGGCTGGGGAGCTCCCCATCGCCCTCTTGCAGCATGGTGTCAGGTGGGGCCGGCTGGCTTTGCACTTGGTGCCACTCTCCTGGGTAAGCCTTAAGCCTTAAGTGAGACTCCCAAGAAGCCAATCTCCCATGTCTGTGTTTGCCCCTGGTTTAGGCTCATGATGAAGAAGGGTGTTTTTGGAAGGTACTGGATGCAATTCCATCTGTACCTGGAAGAGTCTGAGATCGGTGGAGAAGGGTGGGAGGCAGACGGCCACCCTGGGATCTTCCCTTTCCTGGTAGTAAAGGTTGAGGAAGGGGAGTGGCTATCCAAGCATCTCTACTCTTCCCACCTCGGCTTGCCTGGAACTCGAGGTGAGGGCTGGCTGCAAGGTGCCTGTGTGTTGGAATGAGAGCCAGCCGTCTGTGAGATAAAACACACTCGGTTCTGGAGGGGCGAGCATTGCTCAGGCCATCCAGCTGCCCTGGGTTGTTCTTTAGGAAAAGTGCTGGAGGAAGAACGGCCGCATCATGCCAACATGGGGTGGGAGTTGTGTGCCGAAGGCGGACACGGTGTGTCTGCTTTTATGGGCTTATCTGGTAAGAGGCGGTCCCAGCAATGGGCTCTCATGGCCCACTCACTGAACCTTTCTTACATCTCACTGGCCTTTTAGAGTCCCCGAGGTGGGTATGGAGTGTTTCATGTGGCTAACTAGCATTCTCAAGCAGTCCTTGGCTAGCAGTATTTCTGGGTATATCTGACCATGAGCATTGTGCAGCTCTGGGCCATCACCCGGGGCAGGAAAATCACTCTGGAACGGGAGATCATTTATAAGAAGGGGCAAGACTTTTTTCCCTCTGTGAGCCTGGGCCACCTGGGTGGCTGCATTTTAGCTCACATCATCTTTTCTTTGCAAGCTGACAGTTGCTGCTAGGCACGAAGAGCAGATTGTGTTTTAGGACTTGTGAAGTAGTTTACTGCCATTTTTATGAATTAGTCCTCAAGTTGTAGTTGATTGAACTGTCCTCATGTCATAGATGTAAAAATGGAGATGGCTGGTGGGGGGGCGACGGGGGGAGAGGAGAAAGTAGTTTTTGGAAGCTTCTGGGCTGGGAAGGCCTAGAGCTGGGCTGAGAGCAGAGAAGAGGAATGTTCTGGCTGATAGAGATCAAGCTGCCTTTTAAGGCCTACTTGATGCCTTTGGAGTCAGAGAGTCTGTGCATGGCTGATGGACAGGGTGCTTAAACTCTCTAAGGCAGGCCCCTAACAGTGACAAGGACAGCGATAACACTCCTTGGGCTAACAGAGGAGGGGAGGGGGCAACACAGAAGAAATGTTCAATGCATGTTTGTTTCCTTCCATCTTTTGACAACTAGCAACTGATTGCCTGAGGGAGCTCAAGGTCATGGAATGTATCTGCTACCACAGCATCAGGATTTTAGCACCTGATTGCACCTGCCACCCTCTGGGGCTGGATGAGCAAATTGTAGGGGCTGAGACTCTCTCTTTTTTGGGACTAGCCCGGCACTCTCCGAGTTTCTTGCCCCAGGGTAAGGGGAGGGCTCTCTTGGGGATGTATAGGCTGCCTCCTGGCCTCCTTTGCCAGGGCAGTCTGCCTGCCAGATGAGCTCTCAGAACCCCAAGGCGGATCCGAGAAGGCTGGACTAGCCCACACTCTCTCCTGCCCTTGGCACCCTCTCCCGAGGAGAAAGCTGTGAGCCATGGGGAGGGGTGTGTGTTAATCTAAGCCGTGTTTCGAGCTGGCGTGGTGCCTTCTCAGGCTGCAAACTCAGCCCGTGTCTAATGACAAAGCCCAGCTTTCTGAACTGGGTGTCAGCAAGGCTAAAGGATTTTAAAAAATACTTGGAGGGGGATGTGCCCGGAGGCTGCCAGCACCCAGTGACAGGGCATGTGGTAGCCAAGGCAGTTGATATGGAGAAAGCGGGGCGGGAAGGGGTGAGAGGAACAGAGGGAAGCAGAGAGCTTGAAGGGAGCCGCTTCAACCAAACATGAGTGTTTTGGGGTGGTTGGGGGTTGGGTTGAGGAATGGGGGTGATGTGGATTCTGGAGTGACTGTGATTTCCTCTTCACTAAAATGAAAAGCAAATTCAGTTCTCATTTTGTTATCTGTGACCAATGCCACACATTCTTAAATGGTCTTCTTGATAATTGGGGACTGACAGGATCCTTTGTGCCCAAATCGGTTAAGATAGTTAAAGCACAACTCAGTCAATTCAGCCTGAAGTTCAAGTTGATGCAGTGCATAGTCATGGCTTCAGAAGGGCAGGTAGTGGGTGGAGGGTCTGTGGGGAGTTGGGGTTAGGTGAGACCCCCTTTTGGAGGTCCTGGCTTAGCAAGAGGGAAGAGGACTTGTGTGCAGGCACAGTGAGTGTTCTCAAAAGAGGCCCGGACTCACTTACAGGGTGAGCCACCTGCACTCCCAGAGTGGGCTGGGGTGGGGGGCTATGTGTTCATTCTAAATGACAAAGGAGTCCTTCGGAAGTAAAAATCTCATGCCCCCATAGGCTATATTTCCATGGAGGAGGCACCAGAAAAGCCACAGGGCTTTCCTCCTTCTTAAATTCTAGGGGGGAACAAAAAACAAAACAAAACAAAACAAAACAAAACAAAACACCAAAAAACAAACAAAAACCCCCTCCGAAACCTTCAGTTTTCCCAAAGAAGATTTTTCTCCAATCTTGAAAAAGGCAAAGTCTCCTTGCACTCTGGGAATATATTATTGACTTATAAACTAGTGCGCATCATCCATTCTTGAGGCCAAACAAACTATCTATAGTGGATGACAGTGGACTGAGGACAAAGGAGCTTCAGGACTCTCTCAGCCATGGGACATTTGCCTCTTCCAGAGGCAACTCGAAGGAAGGGAATTTCACAGTGCTCTCTTTGTGAAATGGGGTGTATTTGGGAAAAGGGAGAAACCTCTGCTACATCTGGGGGCCAGTGAGCCTTTGGCAGGTCTAATGGGGACAGAGAAGGTCAGGAGCAAGGAGGTTTGATGTCTATTCCTGATAATCAGCTTTAGTCATATATATTGCCAGTTCCCAAGCTGGCAAGTAGGGATCAAACCTCAGAGCAGGATCTTTAATCTCTTAGTTTCCCTTTCCTCCTCTATTAAATGGGGATAGTAATCTCTATCTTCCAGCCCTGTTGGGAAAGGTGCATGAGACAGTCCAGGTAAAGTCCCTGGCCAGGGGCCTGGCCCACTCACAAAATGATAGCTATTATCATTATTGTTATTGTTGTAGAAGCTGTTGTTGCTTTGTTTCCTTACAGGTATTTGGAAGAATGATAGATATTTTAGTGGATGTTAGTGTGACTAAGGAAAAGGCAGCATCATTTTGCTCCTGGCAAGAGCTGCCTGCAGAGATTCACGGCGAATCTTATAATTCGCAGCAGGGGTGTTGCAAGATACCTACAGCCTCATAACCTGATGGAAAGTGATGGTTGGCCTCTGTGACCCAAGTGGTGTGGGTCGGGTGGGGAGCAGTCTGCTTAGTGACATGGCTTGGGGAAGGCCATGGCACCAACGAAGGAGCAAGATTTCATAAAATTGTACAGGTAGAGACCAGCGGTGCCCTAAGTTGCTGAGGCAGGAGCCATGGTAAGCCACCGCCCATGCTTCATGTCAGGAGCAACTGTGTACCACGTGCTTTATCACTTTGCAAAGTTTAGGATCCCATAGATAGGATATATGTGTGTGTGTATATATATATATATATTTTTTTTTTTTTTTTTTTTTTTAAGGACTAAGATGTCCTGGGTTTATTATGGCATTGCAAGTCTTTAAATAGGTGAGCTCATATTTACCCACTCTGGCCTAAAGGTGCTTAGCTGGTAAGTTTTTGACATTGGTCTTGTGAAAGTTTCCTCTGGGAGGGCATTCATGTGTTAGGGAAGGTGAAATGGACCTTTGAAGGAAAGAGGGCTACGGAGGCAGGGGAAAAAAAAAAAAGCTATTGCTGTCAGCTTTTGGCATGTAAGATTGTGGAGCGGGACTGCCTGTCTTTGCCTCTCATCGTGTGACCTTCGCCTCAGTGAGTCCGTTTTCTCATCTATAAAATGGAGAGGAGAATGAGGCCTAGCTCGCAGAGCTTCTGTGAGGATCCAGGAAGAGGGAGGGGCGTGTGAACACCTGAGCACAATGCCTGGCGCTCAGTAGACGGCCAGCAACTGTCACGAGTGCTCAGGGGCACTTTCATGGCCGCTTGGAGTATTCACAACTGTTGGGATCTGGGCTGAGGGGAAGGCGAAGCCGTATTTCTGAATCCTACACATTTCATGCTTAGTAAAATATTTTCTGTTGCTGTTGCTTATGCTTATGAAGCCAATGGTGGAAAGTTCTTTCGCTTTTCCTGAAGGCCAGCAGGAAAGGGACTCCCAGGGGAGTCAGTGCAGCTTTCTGAGGTACAGCGCAACCTTTCCCGTCTGACGGGAGTTCGGCCTCCAGCAACAAGCCCCTTGGAACGCCTCTAACACCAGCCAGTGGAGCGGGGCCCCTTCTCCCCATGGCCCCCGTGGGGGCGGCACTCACTCGTGCAGCAGCAAGTCCTTGAAGTGAATCATCTCCACCATGACTCGGGTGTTCTCCTGGGCGGCAGAGCACAGATCGTGTTTGAGGTAGCACTCCCGTTGTAACTGGAACACCATTTCCTTAATGGCTGGGCACTTCCGGCTTATGCAGCCGAATCTGTGCCGCAGAGCATGGGCCTTGCACTTCAAGGCCTCTTTGATAAATGACTTGCCCTGGGAATAGAGAGGACAGAGAAGACAGAGTGGGGCAGAAAAAACAAGTCCTCGTTATAAGCTTAGACGTCCGCCCTTCTTGGGCTTACACGGGGTCTTTGTGACAACTGAACCTTAAGGCCCTGCCTCACGCTGACGTCCGCGCAGGTGACGGGCTGACGCTGCATCGGGAGGTATGTCTCGAGTGACACGATACCTCCGGCATTTGGCCAACAAGGATGTCACCGGGAGACTTAACAAATCTGCCTCCTTCCTCCCCAGCTGCTCGCCTAGTTTCCCTTGTCCCGGGGCTGCCGTGGCCATCTGTCCTCAAGGCAGCTCAGTGTTGGCGGCTTGGTGGTAACCTTTCTGGAACACAAGGGGGGTTTTGCCAGATGCAAATCCAGAGCTCCCAGCAAGAGTTTTCCCCAAGTAGAAGGTGTCTGCTCATCCCACTCTCACATCACTGCCGTTTCCTCCTGTTCCATGAATGACATCAAGATTGGGTGCTATCTGTGCCTCCTTTTCCTGTCTCAGAGCCTCCCACTGCCCCCAACCCATACCCTTGTCTCCTCCTATCCTTTAAGGAGGAGCATTCTTTTCCTTTTTGAAAATGATTCGACTCCTTTAAACTGTTAGGATTATTGCCTCTAAAAGGCCCGCCTGGCACATTGCCTGGCAGCATCTGGAGTCTGAACTGCCCAACTGACAGCCCCTCCCCCACACTCCCTGCCTCTGAGTGGCTAAGGCAGCCAGGCATACATCTGGCCCACAGTTCTCTTTCCTGGCAACCCCATTAGATTGTTCTTATCCTAGAAAGGAGACAGCTGTTGGGGGTGTGGAGGCAAGCTGGGGCGTTAGGTCCCTTATCAACCTCTCAGGGCAGGGAGGCATTCTGGGATGCCTACCTAGGGATCCCCATTCCCCCATCACTATAGAAACAAGCTGTCGTTGGAGAGGTCACCCCTCTGTTTTTAGCCAGGCCTGAAAGTAACTGAGTTGAGAAAGTAAACGGGGTTAGGTTGGAAGCGGGAAGCCAGCCAGCACATTTATTTCAGTTCTTCCTTTAGAAGCAACTGAAATGGCTACAGACAGTGGCTCATCACTGAAGAGCTACCTCCCTGAGGCCCCTTTTGCTCTGACTTTCCAGTGGGAGCCAAATAGGATGGAGGGTAGGGTGTGCCGGTCTATGAAGTAGTTACATGCTGAGAACCAGCTTGAAAGGGATGCTCCGCACTTGAGAACATAACTCCTGTTGGTTGAGAGAAAAAGGAAGATTAATTTGTCTGAGGGCTGCGGCAATCTGTTTGGGTATTCTTCCCCAACATCCTGTGGGATTGCCCTTCGGTACACATCTTTCCTCCGGATTTCCTATTACGTTTCCTAATTCCAGTTAATCCAGAAGGGATCCTTTATTAGGGAGCCTCGAGGAGTTCAAACGTTCTACTCTTTCCTTCCCTGGCTTCTGTTTCCCCTTCTGCCACCCCACATCCTCTGTAGGGTAGGTTGCCAGGCCCGTCGCATCCCTTTCTGGTTCCCAAGCATTGCTTTGTCAGGCTCTCTACAGGATGTCAGTAGATGATGACTGATGACATTCATAAATCACACCTAAACTGTTGGCCTCATCCAAACATTGTCTCCCACTCTCCAATGCAGTGGGAGAGGAAGTTGATGAGAGAGAGCAACGGGGGTGGTGGTGGGGGGGGGGAGCTTCAGAGTGCATATACGGGTTGGGGAGAAGGTGAAGAAGGTGAGCCCAAGGCCATCTGCCACCTGAAATGTATTTGGATTGTCAGCACTGGGACCATAAGATGGCTTGTTGGGTTCTTGCCCTACCCTGAGCAGCAGTTAGGCTTTGTTTTCTACCCTGGGGATTCTGGGGTAGCTGGATTGCATTAGGCCTTATTAGAGGACTCTGTAGACTAGAGCTCATTCAGGGTTTTCAGGTTAGGAGAGGAGGGTCCGCTACTTAGGAAGAATAAGTCTGTTATTCTGGAGGCCCCAAATTATCCATGTTGCCTGCTCACACACCCATTGGAGATGATGAGTTTCTACAAAGTTCGTGTCCCGTTTATTCTTTCTGAGAAGGTGAGAACAAGTCTTGGAATGTATAATTGGAGTCGCTGCCCTTCCCTCCCCGAACCTACTGTTTCTAATGTGATGGGCCTTGCAGACCGAGTTCTGGGTGGCCAGACATAGTGTGTCCCCTTACAAGATGTTTATTATTTGTTGTGACTTTTGTGCTCTCTGTTAAGAATACTTAGATGATTGTTCAACTTGCTCTCCGTCCCGCTCTGCCTGTGTAGACACAGCTTAAGAGTGGAGAAGGGTTTCACCACCCCCACTGACAGTTCAGGAGAGAAGAGTCCCATGAGTGGACTAGGGAGAGACTGGCATCCTGCTGTGCACCAAGAATGTCTCTTGCAAACGTTAAAACACACCACGAGGATCAGCCACGGAAATCTGTTCACAAGTCCTTCCAATGAACATTTCAATCATGTGATGCCAACCTAAAACATTTTGTGCTCTATGTGGTTTTTACCTGGGCATCAAATTTTCCAGCGTTGTGCAGAAAAGTCATGCAAATCCCATGTAAGCCTCGAATCTCACAAGAGTTGTTCTCGAAACATTCAAACACACCACACCCCACATCGCCAGCGTTGACCAAACAGTGCTGGATTTCCGCTAAAATGAGAATTACATACAAATGTATACAAAATTCTCAGCCGTGCTGGGGAATGCAGAGAGGTCGGCTGAAAGAAAAGTTAGTAATGACTAAAAGAAAATTTAAGAAGATAAAGTTAGAAATGACTATTTTGGGATCTAAAAAGCCAGGGCAAGAAAATTTCATCATTTAATCTACTTATGGAAATGTCACTACTTGTAAATACTGTATCTGTAAAAAATTAGCCAAACCTACGTTACAAAAATCACAATCAGAAGTTAGGTCTGAGCACTCCACTTTTCATCCTTTCCATCTTCTTAAAGTATTTGTGGAAATGCTTAGTTTGAAAGCAGAAGATATTTCAGCTTCCTAAACCCACACACAAAAATAAGATTTTAAATGATTAGCTTGCTCTCTTCCTTCTGTACTTCATCAATGAAATACCCTTCTCTACTTGGAACTTGAAGCTGCTGCTGTTAAATCACAGCCATTTCCTTCCTGACCCCCAAATGCCAGCGTCCAAAGAGCAGTTTCAATTCAGCTTTATGATTCAACACCTAAAAATCAAAACAAAATTCCTATTAAGGCAGCGCCTCCAAACCATCAGCATTAAAAATACCAGGCTAGGGAAGCTGCGGTTGCGAGAAGGCTCAGGAATCGAGTCAGATGGGGGCTAGCCTGCAGAAACGCAAACGTCGCAGTTAGAGGCTCCTTTTAAATAGAGATCCGGTGTGAGATATCACTTAATCGCCTAGAATTCCCGCGACCGGGGAGTTTGCCGCCCTCCTTCGCAGAACGTGGCCCTAATTCATCTCTCCAAAAGGAAAGACTGAGGGAGTTAACTGTCAGGCTGCCGCACGTAAAAGCCTCTCTTCCGTCCCTCCCCCCTACCCAATTCACTGATTTAAGCCAACCACAAAATTACATCAGAAAAGTATATTTTGGAAGAAGGGCGGGGTCGGAGTAGATAATCCGCATTCAGATTAAATCTACCGAGAGAATGAGGGGCGTGTATTTGTTGAGGTCACCAACTACCGAGAATCACGTTCAGTTCTCAGGGAAAGCACCGGAGAGGGGGAAGGGTGGGCGCGGGTCCTAGGGTGAACCCCGCGCCGGCGGGGGGTGCGGGCGCTCGCGCGTGGAGGTGGGAGACTCCCGGATGATCCCACGCGCGGCCCCGGCGCGCCGGGCAGGAGCGCGCGGGGCTGCGATTCACTCGCTGCGGGCGTCCCTAATGGGCACTCGTGCATTCTTGCTCGTGCGGTGAGCGCACGCACGCTGTAGCTGGGCTTCAGGCCCCCACATAAAGGTGGGGGGGGGGGGCGGTGCGCCGAGCGAAGGAGCTGCAGGCAGATTTTCTTTCTCTCTCAGGAGCTGGGAAAAGGGCCAGCCCCGTGCCCTGCACGCCTGGCTCTGCTCGGCAGCATGCGGGTGAGCTGAGAGCCGGTTGAGCAGCGGCGGCGCACAGTTCGGGCCGTGTCACCATTTCTTCGCCTGCTGACCTGCCCTGGAGCGGGAGAAGGCGGCAGCACCTCAGAGGTACGCTTTGAGCCACCTCCCCTCACCCCTCCCCGGAAAGCATTGCCCCCAAGGGGAAAGTTCGCAATGTAATCGGTCTGGCCTACAAAGTTCTCGGGTGTCGGGCATCTTTTTGGGGGGTGGGGGTGGGGAGTGGTCCCGTCGCGGCCAGCCGGCTCGGAAGAGTTCCCCGGGTGCGGGGCGCAGGCCGGCTCCGGGGACCCTCGGTGCCTCCCGAGGGGCGGCCCGGATGGAACAGGGAGCTCTCGCCGGAACGGAGACTCCGGGGCCGGCAGTGGCCTGGTCAGATGCTGCCTCTTTTACCCTCGACCCCGGGGAGGACAGCAACAAGTCCTGCCCCAGCCATTTCATCACCCTGCCAGCACGTGCGGATTCCCGGCGCACGGAGCCGGGCGCGGACCGAGTCTCGCCTCGCCTCGCGCTTTCCTTTGCATGTCCCGCGCCACCCCAAGAGTTTGCGCTGCCCTAGGTGGGCGCTCACTAACCAGCAAAGCGCCCGGGGTGCGCTGCGTGGGTGCGCGGTGTTGTCTCCCCGCAGCTCTCCGCCTCGGGGGCGCTCGCACTTACCTGTGTTCTGCAGGGACAGGCGGCCTTTCTGCTGGGAGCCCCTGTCTTGGGGACCCTCCGGCGGGTTGGTGGCGTCGGTCCCCCGCGCCGGGTCGAAGGTGGCCAATACCAAAGCCAGGGTCACGAATTGGCCCAGCCGCTCGGCACACATGGTTCTTGGTATAAACCTCCCTCCCGGAGACCTGGATTCTTTGTGCTCCCCTCCGCCTCTTCCTCCTCCTTGGCCGCTTCCCCTCCTCCTCCCACTCTTCCTCCTTGCTCGCCTTTTCCCTCCTCCTCGCGGCCGCGGCTCGGATAGAGGTTACCCAGCGCCCTCCCGTAGCTCTCTGGAGAGCATGTGACCAGGCCGTTAGCGGCGCCGCGAGTGCCCGGCAATGGCAGGGATGGTGCCTCAAATATCCCTGGAAGCTCTGGTGTCACTTGAATGAAGGAGTCGAGCAGGTGTTGTCCCAGCGGCTGGACCAATCCGAGACCCCGGCCCGTTTGACAACACGGCTGGGAGGCGGGGCCTGCGCCCAACTACTACAGGAGGAAGCGGAGCGCCGCTGGGAGCGCCCGACAAAGTTGCCGACCTGGCGGCGGCCACGCGTTTGCGTGCGTGTACGAGTGTGAGCGCGGCCGAAGATGCGTGCGCGTGTGCTGATGCTCCAGAGCTATGGCCGAAGGCACTTTAAAAAAATAAAAGTGAATCCCAGCTCCGATTGTAGCTAAAGAAGGGCGGGAGGCGACGATCTGCGCTGGGACAGCGTTCCCTGGCTCGCATCACACCCGCAGAGTGCTGGGAAAGTTTCCTTTCTGTCGTTTGGAATTGAGTGAGCTTCCCAACCCCGAGCCTTGACAGATTGGGAGTCTCCTGGGCACAGTGACGCTGGGGGCAAACTGAGCACATATGGGAATTCCTGTCTTTGTGACGCTTTGCATTAAGAAAAAAAAAAAAAAAAAGCAACACCACCACAACTCTCAAACTCAGATAGGAGCAGAAGCGCTAGATACAGGACTTGGCCTGAGCAGCTGGCCCATCTTCCCCCCTTCCTTTTGCTCTGATTTGGTGGGCCGTGCAACACCTAGGGTGCCAGTTCCTCGCCCCTCCCCCAATCCAGACGGATTCCGGGCCGGGCTGCAGGGATCCAGGTGACCGACTGGACTTGCATCATTTCCAGGCGGGTGGCTGTGAGGCCCAGGCAGCCCTGGGTCAGCCCTCCGCGGAGCATCGCTTGCCCTGGAGGTCGGAGCTTGAAAGGCAACTTTACGCGTCTCCAAACACACTCTTCCATTTTCCCAAAGCGCTACTCGCCGCCCTGGTCCGGGTTCCTTTTACTCTCCAATCATCGATGTAAATGGTTAAAACAAAAACAAAAACAACCCCCCAAAACCAAACCCGGGGAAATTCTCTCCATCTCTTCTTTCTTGTTGGAGCTTCCTCCGCAAGCGCGGCCGGGGCTGCATCGCCCCGGCTGCTTTCTCCCCCGGCCCGCGGAAGCTGGGAGAAAGTTGGGCGCCGCTCGGAGCGCCTCTTCCCCCGCTGTGTGTGTACGTGTGCACGCTCACGTCTCCCCGGCGCCGGGGCCGGGGACAGGAACTGCTCTGGGCACCGTCAGTCCGACGGCGCAGCTCCGGGGGCTCGCGCGGCTGGGGGAGGGCGGGGACCCGAGCGCCGCGGCCGTGCGCCCCGCCGCACGCACTCACCCGGGTTGGCCCGCCTTCGCCCCTCCCCCGCCGTCCCCACCCGCCTCCCGGAGAACAGGTGAGCTCGGGTACCAGCTCCCACCCCTCACCCCCACCCCGCTGCCCGCCCGCGCCCTCTGCGGTAATGCGCCGGGGAGGTTTCATCACCCACCGCCCGCGGCGACGCGGCCCAGGGTCTCCGCGGCGGGACGCACTGCGCGCCTCGTTGGGGCCGCCATGTGACACGGTTGGGGGAGGGGGTGCGGAGACGCGGGGCCAGGTCGTCTCGCGGCCGCCGTAGGGCCTCCCGAGCTTCCTTCCAGGGTCCCGCCTGCACTCGGGCGTAGGGAATGCGGAGGCGGGAGGCCTGGGTGGCAGTCGCTGGCCGCAGCTGTCCGGCGCGTCGAGCGGCCCTGAGTCTGGAGTCTGAGAGGAGGGGGTGGGGAGGGCGCCTTCGGAGTGGGCAGTCCACCATCCCCGCCCGACTTTCAGAGCCCCAATAAATGGTCACTTTGAAAGTTTGAGTCTGCAGCCGTGACAAGAAACCGAGCACTTATGCCCATGATTCCAATAGCAATTACTTTGTGCAGCCTCAGATCTTTTGTGGAAGGAGGTGGGGTCCAAGTGCATTAAAATGGGTGGTTCGCATTTCCCACCCTGCTTTTGTTTGCATAGTTAACTTAGCTTCCTTTATTAATTTATGAAAAACATTCTCCTGGAGATTCTTAAAAGACAGAACATAACAGACAGTGTCATTCCGGCCTCTTCAGGAACTCCAGAAGCCCCCGAATTTCCTGGGTAGGCTTTCCTTCCACGAAGCCTCTTTTGTAGGTGAGAACATGAGCAGTGTTGGCATTTAAAAAGGCGTCTGGTCTCTTGGTGCTTTGAGCAACAGAAACAGAAGAGGTCCAGGGGGCAGGAGCAAGCTCACCTTTGCTGGATGCAGACACTGTGAGTCTACTTGATAGAAGGCTCCCAGGGCACCTGGAACAGTAGGGAGGCAGATGGCAGGTCTCCAGGCTCCTGCCTCCCCACTGCCTTTGGCTAGGCACTGCCTTGTGCCCTGGGGCCCTGGGGCTGCCCTCAGGGGACCTGCATAATTTAAGTAATCATTTGCTTCACTTTCACAGGGGACATTCCTGTCTCCCACCTGAGCCAACTGCCTCTTTAGAACTAAGTGAAAAGTAGTAGTTAGATTTTCAGGTGTTGCAAGGACAGGTACTCATTCTTAAACGTTTCATCTCCAGGCCACTTGGCTAGGGCCAAACATCCGGAGGAGAATGCCCATCCCATTCAGTCTCATCGATGCTGAGAAAGTTCTGCGGAACCAGTAGGCAGTTTGCTGGAACAACTACCCCGGGCCTGTGGCCTGGGGTGAAAGCTGGGAGGGGAGACCAGACTGGTGACCTTGTTGTGACCACCCCCGCCTTCATTTTTTTTAGCTCTAGAACTCTGGCCTAGTTTGGCAGATTGTGGCTGATGAGAGTGGGGGTGGGGAGGGGACAGTAATGATTTTATTATTATAAAGCTAACATGAATTGAGAACAGACACGGCACCACACACTGAGTTTGTGGCTTTGGTGTCTCTCTAGACCTGAGTCCACCCTACGTGGGAACTGGGACTTGGGAGGAGCAAGGACAGACTGGCTGGTGTTGTCCCAAGCTTCGGCGGAGAGTCTGGCTGTCTGGGCCCTCCTCAGTTTAAGACCCAACCAGCAGTGGGGGCAGTGAGGCAGCCTGCCCGGTGACATCCCAGGCCTCCTGTGGTTCATGCCCAGGATCCATGTTTTCCTCTCTGATTCACCAGTTAAATTCAGTTAAACAGTTAGTAGGTTTTTTTTTGGGGGGAGGGGAGGATATTTGGTTAGACCCTGAAAGGCGGGAGAGGATACTGACAAGTAGAGGTAAGGAAAAAAGAGAGGGCATCACAGGAGGGAGGACCAGCGGGAGTCAGTGAATGGAGGAGCCACTGTGGGATTTGCATCAGGAATAGGGGTTCTCAGTTCAGAGTTGAAGTAGGAGACAAAACTGGCGAGGGCATCTGGGACCCTGTTGTTAAGGCCTTGGGACATATCTGTGCTCACCATGTGGAAGCTCTTGTTCTGTCTTTGTGATGGCATTTAAGGATGAGACTCCAGCATGCTCTTAGACTAGCTTCCCCTTTGGAATTAGGAAATGGAGGGGTCTGGTGCTGACGTGGTGAAGGGGGAGGTGGGAGAGAGGAATGGGAAGTAATTAGTTGGAATCTCGATGTGGGTTTTGAGGCCTGCAGGACAGAGGTGTTCTTTCAGGGGCAAGCAGGCGGGGCCGTGGAGGGTGGGAACACTTGTTCGGTGATGAGGCAGTGATGTGTAGGTTGGTACACGCTGTCTGGTCCAGGCTTTTTGCAGTTCCAGAGCCTGAGTGGAAAACGTGGCTTCCACGTGGAGAGCTCCTCCTACTGCACACCCCGCCCCCTTGGGGCTGCCTGTCTGGGCTGATGGCACCACCTTCTGGTCGGCGAGGGAACTGTCTGACCACATAGTGGACTCTTCCTGACTCCAGGGCCTGGGGCACTAATATTGGGTCCCCTGCCCTCTTCTCAATTTCCTTGACAGATCAACTAATACCTATTTTGGCAATCTCCTCATAAAAACTGCTTGAGCCTCATCAAGGAAATCTCTTTCAAACTTTTTGCTTTTCCTTCTGCATCCTTTGCTATCTTGCTACCCAATCTACCCTCTTCCTGGCTTCTTTGAGTCATGCCTATATGAAGGAAAATGTGGGCCGACAAAATAACAGACCGCTGCTATCAGCTTCCAAAATTCTTGCAAGCAGAAGCCTCTCCATAGAAAGTCTCCCTCCATCTTTCCTCTTGTCTTCTTTCCTTGAAGTGGTTGTTATGTTAAATAGAATTCGGGATAAAGAGAATACGTCTTCAATATTTGGGTTTGTTTACTACTATTCCGACAAAATTGCTCTCTACTAATTTTTACTGGAAAAGCACAGAGCTTCAACAATGTTATGAATTAAGACTTTTGTGGGGCTGGTTAGGAAACCTCACCATCATTTATAATGTTATTTATTGAAGGAAAATATATCCTGAGTTCCCAAAACAACCAACTCCCAAAGTTTTGGAACATACTACATTTGTGAATTGGACATTTCCTCTGGTCCTAGATTAACAGTCTAGTGTATTCATGAACTGATTGGAAACACAAAAGATAAAAAATAATTTTTAAAAACCCCACAAGAATAGGAACATTGTCTCCCTCACCATAAATTCATTTACTGGAAAGAATATAAAGCAGTAAACATCGGGTGTCTGATTGTGGTCGGAGTTTTCTTGGTGCTTTGAAGCCTGAATAGTCTTCCAGAAGTCCTCTCTGTTTTCCTTGGGTCGTCATTTTTGTTTCCTCATTGCGTGCCAACATGAAGTCCAGGGGAAAATGTCCTGGGCGGGAGGCTGAGTGGTCTCCATGGGAAGTGCGGAGGAACCCAGGGGTGAGCATCTGTGGTGTTGAAGCACTGTGGAACTTTCTTGGCTGAGTTTCAACTTTGGTCTGAGAACTGATGGATTTCAAGTGGGTGAAGAAAGAGTCTTTTGGCGGGGCAGTTTTCCAGTGGGCCAGATTGGGAAAGTCTTCATGAAGCAACCAAATCTATAAATGTGTTTTTAATGGTCAGTATACAGTCAGGGTCCATTGGACCCAGTTTTGGTTTCTGAGTTGTTTTTTTTTTTTTTCCTTAGCAGTTCTAACGGTCTGTAAAGGTTGATGTTTTGTGACTTTTGTTCCCAAAGTAGGCTCCAGGTTCTGTGCTGAGCTGTCAGCATGGAGCCCAATGCGGGGCTCGAACTCACGAACTGTGAGACCATGACCTGAGTCGAAGTCGGATGCTCAACCGACTGAGCCACCCAGGCTCCCCATGATCTTCTTTTTCTTATATCTTGAAACATTTTCCATTTTATTATCCTAGGAATTATCATTATCCATCAATTATTGCTAATTGTTTGATGCTAAAAACACTAAAATAATAAGCAAGTGGAAGAATGATGGAATCACCACCTAGCAGGATGAAGCAGTAGTGATATAAACCATCACTACTGCGTTGCCTTTCTATTTTTTGATTGTTTGTTTGGTCCTTTTTTTTTTTTTTTTTTTTTTTTTTTTAACATTTCTTAGAGTATTACACCATTTTTCAAGAAGGTATAGAAGGAGACGGAGGACACCATCTCTGTCCCTTTCATTGCATCCAGTTGAGAATTCAGAAGTTTTCATTTCCTGCACAAAATGGTAAAGAGAAGAAAATTGACAAAGGAAAATGTTTTATCGTAGTTGGACACAGCAGACGAGACAGCAGTGCTGTTGACTTTAATGATAACAGTAAAATTGCTTGTCTAAGCAAGATCTCAGACTCTGAGCCTTACAAGGTAATAATCTGGATGAATTTTTGTCAGACTTCTGAATCAATGAATAAACAATATCTTTCTGAGGACAAAGAGAAACTATGATATTCTCCTCCAGTTAGTCATTCCTCAGGAATGATTTCATCACCCGATATTTTGCAACAAGAACCTGGACCATCCTGTTTTGCTGAATGAACGGGGCCAATATTCTTTTACCTCTTGTGGTGTTTTACCTCTTGTGGTGGTTACCAGAACATCCCTGATACAGTTCGCAGGGGACAAATGATGAAGTCAGATGTGTTTACAAGGGCAATCAAAAGGAAATAGATGATACAGAAATGGGGGGGGGGATGCTATTGGTCTAGTTCTTGCTGGTGTTTATACATTTAAAAATAAAAACCCTTTGCAAGTGGGGGGAACAGAAGATGCTCATCTGCTCTTTAAGAAACTGATGAGCCATCAGAGGTTTCAAAAGTAACTGATTTTATCAAGTGCCGGTGCCAGAAGTACCAGAAATAATGGTAAGCTGGAACTTCTGGGAGATTTACTTGGAATCTGTATTGATAAGATAGATTTGTGCCAAGTTGCTGCACGACGGCTGAGGAACAGTTAGTTCATATAGACGACATTGCGCAGTTTGGGTTTATATACCTTCGAAGTCAGGAAAAAGAGAACGGAAGTTTGCTATATTTAAACCGTTATATTTTGTAATGAAGTTCTAAACACTATTTCTTTATTATTACTTCTATAAATTACTCATGAAAATAAAAAGGCCCCCATTCGCCCCTGCTGGCAAATGACGCTGACCATTTTTTTCACCGAGGCAAAATATTAAAATAAAAAATCAAGTAAACCCCCTTAGGCAAGCGGGAGTCCGGGGAGCACTATCCATCCACTTCTGTTTCTCCCATCCCGCCTTCCTACACGTGCTCACCACTAGGGATTGCTGATTGTTTGAAAGCAAGCGGTTTGAATGAATGAGAGACACTGTCGTATAACCTCTCAGTGTATTCCCCCCTTTAGCGGAACTTTGTGTTTCTCAAAGTTCCATGGGGATAAGAATTAACTGCACGGGACACATCACATGGATACTGTATTTTAGTGTATGATATTATGGTATGCAGGACCTTTAAGATTAATTTTGACCCCTCACGGTTTTCACTTTGTTTGAAAACTTTAGAGCCTGACTGTCTTGGTCCTCTGGGGCTGCTGTAGCAGAACCATCAGCTGGGTGGCTTGCAAACTGACATTTATTTCTCGTAGTTCTGGAGCCTGAGATCAGGTGTCAGGGTGGTTGGGCTCCCGGCGATGGCCTGCTTCCTGGTGATGTCTTCATGTGGCTCTCTCTCGGAGTGTGCGTTGGGGGGGTGGGCAGGGAACAGGAGAGCATGAACAGATGGGTTGTAAGCTGGATGGTTTGGTGTGGCTGGGCAGGATGGTGTGTGAGGAGGAGAGAACTCATAGGTGCGCACTGACCAGTGTTGGACCCTGAGGGCCTGGTGTGTCCGCTCCATCAGCAAGTAAGAAAAAACCCAGTGCAAAAGTTTTAAACAATAGAGGCAAGAACGTTACCCCGTATTTCAAGAAGTCCTGGGGGTGTGGGGCTAGTGTGGGCCCAGCAGATGGATTGGAGGTGAAGACCTCAGAGGAAGGAACACATTGAGAAATCGGGTGGCAGATTAGAGGCGGAAAAGGAACAGGTGATTTTGAGAAGCTTATGGGGAACCAGCTTGCGCGCGTGAGGAGTAAGTGGGGAAAGTGATGGCAGTCTAGGCCTCTCTTTTCCCGTTCTCTTCTGCACCTGCCCTCCGTCCCTCCCCACATCGTCCCCTCCATCTCAACCAGTGGTATCACCACATTTCTGGTTGCTCCAGCAACCCCCCCCCCCCCGCCCCGATTCATCTTTGATATGAAAATGAGTCATTTTCTCCTCCCTTCATGTTTCCACATGGAATTTATCACGGATTTATTTCCGATTGCAAAATACACATGATTCTGTTCACCTCCCTCCATTGCTACCATCCGGGTCGTCTCCGTCTTGTATAGTGTGGGATTGACCAGCTGGTCTTCTGCTTCTCCTTCTGCTCACCAGCACTCTCTCCAAATTCTCTGCACTGTAGCCAGATTGAAGAAAAACCAAACCAACCAACAAAAATAAACCCCAAACCAAATCGTACCACTCAGTTGCTTAACTCTGAAGGCCTCCGTAGAATCAGTTTCACACTCCTGACCATGGACGGGGTGGCCCTGTAAAATCTGGCCCTGCTGGTTTCGAAGACCTCAGGGGAACCGCTCTCATCCTCGCTCATTCCTTTCCAGCACTTTCTTTCTATACTGCAAATAGGCCAACCTCTTCCTTGCTTTAGGGCCTTAATGCAGGCTGTTCCCATAAACCAAGGCCTTTGCTCAGTTATTACCTTGTTTATTTATTTAAATTGTCTGCTGTGTCTTACTGCTGCTCCCACCCAAAATGAATTATAAGTTCCTTGAAGGAGGGGATGCAGCATGCCATGTTCAGTGTTCAGTCCTTAGCACCTACTACAGTCCCTGACTCACAGCAGATTTAGTGTGTCTGGTGTGTGTGTGTGTGCACCTGCATGCATGCGTGTGTGTGTATGTGGTTATCGGATGACAAAATGCCTCCTAGTTCATGAGAAGAACTAGTACTTAGGGAGGGGAAGCCCAGATTGGTGGAGAGGGGTGAACTGAAGGGTTAGCAGGCATCCTTCCCACTCTTGTGGCGTTTCATCGTTCACCCAAGGCCCTGATCCCATACTGCTTTGTGCTGGAATTATTTGTAGGTTGAAAGTGCTTTCCGACGTATTACTCCTCTAAAACTTCTCTATAACTTTGGGAAGGGTAGAATTATTATTCTCATTTTACTGGTGAAAACCTCAAGCTCAGAGATTCTTGTCCAAGGCACACACAGCTGGAAGGGTCCAAGTCCAGATTTGGACATGAGTATTCAAATTCCCAGATCTTTGTATTTTATTATTGTTCTGGAAGTCATAACCCACTTCTCCATCCCTACCAATGAACAGTCAGGGTTATGGATCATATTGCATAACGCTTTCATTTTGTTGCTTATCAAAGTGAGTTTAGCTAGCTTGATGGTCAAAGGAATTCAGTACCCTTGTATGTGTATATGATACATATATATATATATACACACACACACACACACACATATATATATGTATATATATATATATATTCTCTAAGATCTTAAAACCTTGAAAAAGTCAGAACTAGGAAGAGAGACAAGTAAAAGAAAACTAAAAGAAGGACCTCAGAGGAAATAAATGGAAAGGAACAAAGGTACGATTATAATCTAAAAGGAAGCCAAAGAATATTTTCAGAATCTTCTTGTTTTTTGGGCAAGGTTACAAACAAAAGAAATGGGTAACAAGATAAATTAGGCACATAGAACAACAGGAGGAGGGCTGGTAATTGAGAAAAAAGGGAGAAAACAGCCCCCCAGGGGAAGGCAGAGGAAAAGAGAGGCTGGCCAGAGCGGGGTACATCCGTGAGCACAGCATGAGTACACCATCGTCACCTGTGTGATGTTCACTGTAGGCCTGGCATGTATTTGGTGTTGAGGAGAGACAGAAAAGAGGAAGGTGTGGGGCCCTTGATGTTGGCTGATGGCGGAAATGAAGTAGAGCAAGGAGAATTAACCTGTGGAATGTGCAGGTGGGAGATACTATCTGGGTGGGTGAGGAGGGCTTTGGACCAAGATGCCATGAGGTTCCAATCTCAGCCTGAAAGCGATTAGCTGTGTGACCGAGGCCAGGTGACTTAGCCTCTCTGAGCTTCGGTCTGTTCAACATAAGCCCGTGGTTAATACTATGTACTTCATAGGGTTGTTGTAGAAACTGTGACGTTCAGTTGCTCTGGGCACCCTCAGATCCTCAGAAGGCAGGAAACAGAGTTGGCGAGCTTCCCTCTCCTCCCTTGGTTCAAGGGGCTCCATCTGGATGGTGAGATTGGGGTGGGTTTCCTCTGGGGGCAGCTGTGTGGGTCGTAATTGGGTACGTTTTTATTTGCAGGTTACTGTGTGCAGTAACTTATCACATTTGCTTGTTAAAAATGCCTTAATGGACTGCTATAGTGGAAGGAGAAAAATCTTTCATTCGTATGTGTATGTCATTCAAATGGTATTTTTAAAGATTTATTTTTGTGTGTTCACGATGTTCTTGAATAATGTTTCCATAAGTACGGTCAAAGATAAAACTTGCACGGTGCGCAAAATCTGGTCATGCATATTTTAGAGTGTGACCGTCTTTTGGCCAGCCTTGGGCTCCATTTGCTGACTTCTTCACTGGCCGTGTTTCCTTAGGAGGGCTTGCTTAAACTGGCTCGCTGACCGGGAAACTTCTTGAACACAGGCTAAGCTAATGGTGGTGCCCTCCGCCAGGGTCACCCCATTCCCCTTTACCGCCAACAGCTTGGCTCTCTGTCCAAGCCAGTGGAGGCCAGGCTCTTGTGTCTGTCATTTATTCAATAGATACCTGATGAGCACCTTGGACGTGCCAGGTGCTATCTGGGCTTTGCGGGTGAATAAGATGGGCAAGTTTGCTGGCCTCATGCAGCAAAGAAAATAGTGAGAAGATACAGTTTCTGAGGGCCTCTGTCAGTGAGGGTGGCTCGGGATAACCTGCCTGAACAAGGGATCGCATCTTGAATGGCACAGAAAACTTAAATGGCATGAAAAACCGCCACGTGAAGGTCGGGAGAGGCTGCTTCCAGGCAGAAGCAGGTAAGTACAAAGGCCCTGAGGTTGGCATTCAGTTTGGCTAGTTCAGTGAACTTAAAAGACGTTGGTGTGGCTGGAACCTAGTGAGTGATGTCCGGAGACTGGCAAGAGAGGAGTAGTTCAGGGCCGGTGGCCAGAGCGAGGGGTGTGGCCGTCTTACAAAGTCTGGGCTGCTATGAGCAGATACCACAGACTGAGGGGCTTAAATGACAGACATGTATTTCTCACAGCTCTGGAGACTGGCGGTCTGAGCTCAGGGTGCCAGTGTGGCTGGGCTCCAGCGAGAGCACAGTTCTTGGCTTGGCGATGGCCATCTTCTCGTTGTGTCCTCACATGGTGGAGAGAGAATGAGAGAACGAGCTCTCTGGTGTCTCTTCTTATAAGGGCATCCGTCCCATCATGAGGGTCCCACCCCCCTTGACCTCATGTAACCCCTCATTACCTCCCCGAGGCCTCATCTCCACGTGCCATCCCAGGGCACCAAAAGGCGCCCAAAGGTGTCGGCTCTCCGGAGTCAGAGGAAAACGCAGCAGTTGTGAATGCCTGCCTCTGTTCCCACTCAGTGCTGCCCCGGTCTCCGGATTCCTAGGTCAGCTTCTGACCTGGAAGGAAGATACATCTCCCCAGCCACCGCAGACCCAGCAGCATGAGGAGCTTGAGAGCCGGGAGCCCCACATGAGGACCGCAGAGAATCGGTGGAAGCTGGCTGGAGAATGAACGTCAGTCAGGCCTGACCGGACAGAGGTCCTTCGCGCCGCCCGCCAGGAGCCTCGCCGTGCAGGCTCAGGGCAGCCCGAGAGATGGCTCGCTGCCGTCTATGCTTTGCTCGCGCTTTCAGAAGCACAGTCCTCTGGTGGCCTTCTCTGCCACAAGGAGGGCACCAGCATCCCGACGTGACTTCTTGGGACCCAGATGATGAGGTTGCTGTGGAAGGAACTGTTGAGGGCTCTTCCGCTCCGAAGTGGATCTCCATACCTCTGAGCCCCAGCCGGTCCCGGTTCCCTTTTCTTGTGCCCCCCACTTCTCTGTGTCTGCTTCCCTCCTCTACACACTGTTTCACTTCATTCTTCTTCTTTTTAACGTTTTTTAATTTACTTTTGAGAGAGAGAGAGAAAGAGAGAGAGAGAGGGAGAGAGAGGGAGACTTCGTGCAAGCAGGCAAGGCACAGAGAGAGAGGGAGACACAGAATGCAAAGCAGGCTCCAGGCTCCAAGCTGTCAGCACAGAGCCCGACGTGGGGCTCGAACTCCCAGACCGCGAGATCATGACCTGAGCCGAAGTCGGAAGCTTAGCCAACTGAGCCACCCAGGCGCCCCTGTTTTGCTTCATTCTTCAGCAGTTTCTGTAAACGAAGACGTGTTCTTTCCAAGTGAACGATAAGCTTCCTGAAGTGGGGTTGCTTCTGTGTGATGCTCACAGTCCTGGACACAGCAGAAGCTCTTGGCAAACATTTGTCCATTGAATCAAATTGGCTTGTGATTCTGACCCATCTTCAATTAGCCAAGGACCAAGGTGGGTCTTTGGGACGGGCCTGTATTTAGACAATTTATGTCAGGATCACCAATCGTCAGTCATTTGCTCATCACCTTTGTGGTTTTCACCATACGTGCATTCCACCATGCAATTACTTGCTTTTCCCCCCCTTTTTTTTTTAATTGGCTCATGTTTTTCACTTACAGAATTAATTTCAGCAGGAAACTTGATAGCATGACTGTGCATGAAAACCACTATCCCTTCCCATAAATACAAGGTAATTGTAAAAAGAAATCCAAGTCTCTGAAATAGAAGGCATGCGTCTCTTGCCCCATGAAGCAATCCTCTCTCAAGCGGTCCAGTGATACGCACATCACGCTTCGGGGAATTCCGATTTATGGGACAGGGGACAATGCATTGGGGAATATGGCGGCCATCCCTAGACATACCTCTGGATCTTGGGCACCTTCCCGTCCTGTGCACTGTGGGCGTGACAGCCAGGGACTGCCACTCCTCATGGATTGCGTGAGGAGGCAGCTAGGGAGACCAGTGAGAAGTACCCGGGAAGTCTTCTCCTGTCTGTGGTTGCCCCCTGCTCCTTGACCCTCCGCCCTGCTTCAGGCTTCTCCTGGGACTAGGACTCTGGTCTTCTTCCCCCATTAGCTGCTAGTCCTGAGAACAGCTGTGAAGGAGGAAGGAGGGAAGGGGAGGGGAGGAGAGAGGAAGAGAAAAGGAGGGGGGGAGGGGAAGGGGGGGGAAGGCAAAGTCCGAGGCGGTGGCTCAGGAGGAGAGAGCAGGATGAGGGGCTAGAAAATGAGGGGAGGGACTGAGAGGTGTATCTTGCAGAAGGCAAATGGTTTTGGCAGAGAACCAGGAGACAGTGTAGTGTATATTTGTCTACGCGCTGGACAAGCACAAAAGCAACACTCTGATTCTTACACTGTGACGTGTAGTGTTTCCTCTGCAGGAGGAAAGAGTTTAAAAGTAAAAGGTGAGGCACCAGCGTGGAGGTAGTATGATTACTATTCAGGTGACAGCTTTCATTCTCTCTGTGTTGGGTGTTGGGACGTGGCTTAGTTACCGGTTTGGATTTCAGCGGGTGAAGAGATCAAGTGACACGGCAGGTCGTCCACAAGTCTTCACGTTCCAAGTCTGTTGTGTCCCGGCTCATTGTCGGTGCAGAGACCCCGAGATGGCGGGGACCTTAGTGGGAAGCATCTCCCCAGAGCCCCTTGGCTGGCCCCTCCCTACGTGTCTGACATCCCCAGAATCTGAGCCTAAGTCTGGTGGGGCGCCTTCCCAGCAGGTGACCCCCTTCCTGGCTTCTCAGGGCAGCGTCAGCTTGTGCAGGCTGCGAATGCATAAAAAAGCTGCAGGCCCTGCCCTCTGAACCCTGGGCTTCGGGCTCCTGTGCAGACATCATCCTGGTCTGAGACAAGTCTTGGCAAGAATGTTGGGAACCAGTGTGCCTTGTTGAGGACCTGGAAAGAGGCATTGCAAGCTCCTGGAGAGTCCCCCCTTCTTCCACCTCTAGATCAGTCAGCTTGCTCACGGGGTTGACCCAGGCTGGTTTGCTTCCAGATGTGCAAACCAGCCACCGTATATAGTCTTGCGGCCTGCATTTGAGCCCGTATCTCCTTGCTTTATGGTTTCAGATAAGTCATTTCCCCTGTCATACATACGTTGGCTACCTAGTTTGATTCCCAGCTTTGCCCCTTGCTGGCTGTGTGACTTTGGGCAAGTTGTTAACCTCTCTGTTCCTCTACATCTGTCTGTAAAATGGTGATACTTAGCATACCCATCTCTTGGGGTTGTGATGACTTAGAGACTTGACGTATGTTAGTCTGTGGAGCCCCGAGAGTCGGGTCTGGTGGGCAGTAAGCACTATGTAGAAGTGTGAGCTATTGACATCATCTGGGGGTGCTGTCTCCACTGCCCATGCACGCTAGGCAGGTGTGGGAAGTGTTTGCCGATGCCTGCCTGCTGATGCTGTGGCCACACCAACGTTCCATTCTCAATTTGAGCTGGGGCCGCCGATATCCTGATGCATGTGTATCATCTAATTTGCACCTGCCCCTCCCCTCCTTCAACCTCCTTCAGGCCACAAGGCTGTGTCCCCCCACCCCCAGTCCTCTTGCCCTCCCCTACATCGTATACCCTTTCTCCCACTTTTCTCTTCATCATCCCTGTTCCTTATCCCTCGTTTTCGGTAACACCTCCTACCCCTTCCTACGAGGTGTCCAGGTATTAACTGGACCCCAGCAGGGCCGGATCCTCTGGAGAGACTCCTCTAGGCTGTGCCTCTGCCTCAGCCCCTTCCTTGACTGTATCTTCTCATGCCCTTGGCTGCAGACTTTTCTCTCATGCTTCCTCTCCGGGGCCAGCTCATTTGTAGTCCAGGGTCACTATGATGCTTCTCCGTGTTTCAGGCTTTCTCGGAGGACATCCTGCTCCTCACCCCTGCCCTTGCCTCTCCACTTCCCTGTGTGGCCTGGCTGGCGTGTGTTGGTGGCCCGCCTGACATTCCAGGTCTGTCCCCTCGGTTTCTTGTGTTCGTTGGAGCTGCTCTTAGAGGCTCACCCTCTGGCCTTTTTTCTTTTCAGTCTCTTCCTCGGAGATGCCACCAGTTACCACAGCTTTGGCGGTTTTCTGCTCTGCATGTGGCTGCGTGTCGTCCGTGGTCTGCGTCCGTGTACCCTCAAAATGTGGTGACCCAGACTCCTCGTTCTGTCTTCCATGCTGGCCCCTCCTGATTTCGCCTCTGCTGCCTGACGCGCCCTGGGCCCACCTGCCTCCTCCCTGCCCTGCCCTTGCCAGCCACACTTCTCAGTGTCTCCAGGCCACCCCCAGGCTCCAGCCAGTTCATGCTATTGCTTGTATCATGGGAAATCTTTTACCAACTCCAGGGGCCAGGGCGCAGGCCCAGGACCTCTTAGCAGAGCGTCGAAAGTCCTGCCTGTGCTGACTCCCAGAGGGCATGCCTGCCATGTGGCCCCGGGGTTCAGCTCACTGTCATCAGTGCTCTGTCATGCTATTCTCTCCTAGGCCAGCCTGCCTCCCGCTGCTCATCCTGCCCTTGCTTGCTCCTTATCCCATGCCTCCTGTCAGGTTAGTTTTATGTATCGACTTGGCTAGATGATAGCACCCAGTTGCTTAATCACACGCTCATCTTAGTGTTGTTGGCCATAGTATCTGGTTAACATTTGTGCTCGGTGGCCATTAAGTGAAGAATATTACCCTTGACGTCCTGGGTGGGCCCCATCCAGTCACCTGAAGGCTGTAAGAGCAAAACTGAGGTCTTGTAGAGAAAGAATTCTGCCTTGAGCCTGGGGCATTGACTCCTGTGTGTTTCCCAGCCTGCCGGCCCCTCCTGGGCTCAGGTTTGCCAGCTCCCCACGATCACGAGAGCAGTTTCCCCCAAGAAATCAGTCTCTGTGTATATACACACATGTGGCATGTGCATATATAAGCAGTCCTCAGTTATCTGCAGTGTTGCTTTCCATGGATTCAGTTACCTGTGGCCCACTGTAGTCTGGGAGCAGATGACCCTCCTTCTGAGGTGTCAGTCTAGTGTGATGCTGTGTCACAACCCCTGTGCCATTCATCCATGTCCTCTTCCCATGCAGGCGTTGTGTCATCTGGTATCTTCACAAGAAGTAAAGTATAGTACAGGCCTCCTGGGGGGCTCAGTCGGTCGCTCGGGTCATGATCTTACAGTTCGTGGGTTCGAGCCCCGCATCGGGCTCTGTGCTGACAGGTCGGAGCCTGGAGCCTGCTTCCGATTCCATGTCTCCCTCTCTCTGCCTCTCTCCCACTCATGCTCTGTCTCTCTCTCTCTGTCAAAAATAAATCAACGTTAAAAAACATTAAAAAAAAGAAGTGAAGTATAGCACAATATTTTGAGAGAGATAGAGTCCACATTTACATAAATTTGTTGTAGTATATTATAATTGTTCTGTCTTATTATTATTAAATATATATTTAAATGTTTATTTTAGTTAAAAAAATTTTTTTAATGTTTATTTATTTTTGAGACAGAGACAGAGCATGAATGGGGGAGGGTCAGAGAGAGAGGGAGACACAGAATCCGAGACAGGCTCCAGGCTTTGAGCGGTCAGCACAGAGCCCGATGCGGGGCTCGAACCCACAGACTGCGAGATCATGACCTGAGCCGAAGTCGGACGCTTAACCGACAGAGCCACCCAGGCGCCCCACGTTTATTTTAGTTTTGAGAGAGTGTGAGCAGGGGAGGGGTAGAGAGAGAGGGAGACAGAGAATCCAAAGCAGGCTCCGTGCTGACAGCACAGAGACTAATGGGGGGCGTGAACTGTGAAACCATGACCTGAGCTGAAATGAAATCAGGAGTCGGATGCTGAACCGACTGAGCCACCCAGGCACCCCTGTTCTGTTTTACTGTTAATCTCTTCCTGTCTCCAATTTATAATTCAACATTTTCCATAGGTATGTATGTATAGGAAAAACAGTATGTATAGAGTTGGGTACCACCACCAACAGCTTCAGACATCCCCTGGGGGGGGTCTTAGAATTTAACTCCTGTAGATAAGGGAGAACTACTGTATATTCATTTATTTGTACGTGTTACTGGCTCTGTTACTCTGGAGATCCCTAACTGATATACCTCCTCTGGCATGGCCCAAACCTTGCTTTCTGGAATCCTGCTCTGAGTATCCAGTCTCCAGGAGCTGTGCCCTCCCGCCTGTCTCTAGTGGGCAGGATTATCGGGATGCCTCCTTGACCTGGCTCATACTGTGCCTGGTGGGGTTACGTAGCTTTCAGGTGGTGCACCCATTTCATACTTCTCTAGAGCTTTCCTCAGCTCCCAGGGAAACTGGACACGTAAGTAGGTGGTCGCCAGACATTTGCTGGCTGAATGCACGTGGTGGGGACAGGGTGGTAAGTTGGGGATGGTGGTAACCGTAAGCTGATTATAAATACTTCCCTGGATTTGCAGGGGGAGGATTGAGAGTGTCTAGCCCCAGGTCATACTTCAAAGAATTGGCTTATTCTTCTCGTGTTTGAGGCCTAAGGCTCTAAAATATACCTTAACTACATTTCTTTCCCCTTGTTCTCCCTTTTCCTGCCTCCCTGCCCGACATAGTTTCCAGAACATAAAATACAAGTTCAGACATGGCAGAGGAGACTAGAACATGAAATTCCGAAGCTTTCAGGTGGTTATTTGGTTGGTAGACACAGCTCAATTCTTGTTGTGCTTGGTCGAACTCTGTCTTGCTCACGGTCGAATATTCTGGGATTTGCCTCTTAAGTGGCCATCCCTTGGGTATCTTCAAGTAATTCCAAGTGGAAAACCACACAAGTGCCCGTGGAAATGTAGACAGCTGAGTTGACTGCAGAACAGTGGCATCCCTGGGACCTGGAGGCCAGCCTCTACCATGCAGGCTGACCCCTTCCGTGTCCCTGGCGATACCTCACCACATGACCTGGCAGCCACGGTGAACATTCACTCAAGAAGTTACTGCCTTGAGCTAGGGAGCTTTTTAGTTTTAACAAAAGCCAAGGCCTTCCTGGAATTCTCTTTTAAAGTCCCAGTACATAACCCTGCTTTACCTCTACTGGGACTTTTTGGAATTGACAACGCTTTCTCTTTTAACCAAAAACACCACTCTTCTTGGTGGGCGAGGTGGAGTTAATGAGCACAAGGAGGGCATTGCAAACGAGTTTTGAAATGGCAAAAAATTCCTTTTATTTTGTCGTTTTTATGGAAAGGTCAAATCGTTGAAAAAAAAATGTCCTCGATGAGTTATACTTAGGGTTTACAAAAAAGCACACTTTGTTGATAAAATATGAACTGTTTGAAAGATTTATAAGAGTCTAAAATCCTGCATAGCCCTTCAGAATTTGAAGCAGCAGGAAACCACTGTGATATTTTTAAAACAAGTATTTATAAAAGTAATTGGGTACTCTTGATGTGGAATGAGGAGGAAAAAAAAAACTGCTAAAGAAGCTATATTGGACTTGACATAAAAGCAAGGTATGTAATTTGGGAGCAGAATGAAGGGTGAGGAACGTGTACACACAGTACCTGCGGGCCTCTCTTGTTCAGAAGAGGGGGGGGGGGCCGGCACAGAACCCTGCCGCCCCCCAGCGCAGGGAGAGAGGGCCCTTCTGCAGGGCCCGCGGGCCATGCCCAAGTACTGCAGCTCATTTCTGAAACCCCAGTTCAAGACTCCGAGGCCCTCTAAAACTGATTACATGCAAACGGGACAGAAAACACATGTTTCTGAGAACATTTTGGTTAAAATTAAAAATGTGGCAGAGACAGTGCCAATAACTTACTCGAGAATATCTGAACCAGATGCTGCTAGCCCGTAATTCCGAGTAATTTGCCAAAATTATGTATTTACTTTAATCCCAGAGATGAAGCTTCACTATGCATGGTTTTTGTTATTTGTGACGCAAAAAAAAAAAAAAAAAAATCTGAGGTGACTTCGGCAAATACTGGGAAGGGAATGAGAAATGGGCAGGGCTGTGTATTAACTACCACTTGAACCTGCACGGAAGTTAAGGCAGAGGCTGTCAGAAATAGATCCTCAAAAAGCATAACATCCTAGGAGGTTAGGCAAACATTTTTGAGTAAGTAATTTATAAAATGACAAGCTTGCATTAAGACAGTGTTTCTACCGGTGACGGTTCCTGAGAGGCTCCCACTCATGGGCATATCATCTTGTTTCTGTCATGCCCAACATCTGGATGCCAATGGAAAAAATACTGGTTAGCTGTCTGGATTCCTGTTCTCTATGAAGTCGAATAATCGAATGACGGGGCTGGGTGGACATTGGATAGCGGTTTTTTGTTCCTATATAGATATTTAGCATCTAAGTGAACAGGAGCCATTTAGGGTAGTGGGTAAGCATGCAGACTTTGAAGCCAGGGTACCTTAAGTTCTGTGTGCTTAGACTTCTCATCTGGAAAATGGTCATAATAATGGTATTTACCTTGTAGAGTCTTTGTGAGAGTTAAATGAGTTAGTAGAAGTATGATACCTGAACACAGCAATTGTCCTCAATACATGTGACTCACCTTCACTTTTCCTAGTATTTGAGCCCTAGGGGAGGGTGGTCCCTGCATTTATGCCTTTTTTCCTTTTGACAAATAAGTAGTGTCACTTGGAATGGGAGAGGTTGTGTGTGTGTGTGTGTGTGTGTGTGTGTGTGTGTGTGGTAAAATACACAAAACTACCATTTTCACTATTTTTTAAGTGCATAGTTCAGGGTCATCAAGTACATTCACACTGTTGTGCAATCATCATCACATCTACAGAAGAGAATTTTTTTTTTTTTTTTTTTTAATTATAAGAATCCTCTCGAATCCATGGCTGGCTGTCCATACCTCACTTTGGCCTTTGTCCCCTCTCTCCGGAACTATTACAATGGCTTAGTGGTGGGCTTCCTGCTCTTCTGCAATCCATATATGGCTCGAGAGCAGCCTTTCTAAAATGCAGATCTGATCTCTGTTAGCCTTTTAGGGTCTTTCGGCAGCCCCTGCCCCCTGTATCATTCCTACGGGGTAAACGCTGGCCTCACTAGCATGGCATTTTCAGCATTTAAGACTTCATGCCTGATGGCCCGGTGCTTGGCATACGGGCTCCGAGAAGTGTTTGGGGGCCTCTGGGTATGTGCTGCTGGAGAGATAAGGGATTCAGGGATCGTGCCCCTTTTATAGACGAGAAGTGGTGTCATCTTCAGCCTGGGGTGGTGCCCCGCTTATGACTGGGGGCTTTTTGGAGTCTGTCTTACTGTGTACAATTTGAAGGGCACTGGGATCCAGCCAGCATTGCCTGCTTCCAAACTCCTGCTTGGGGTTGGTCCTTGCATGTGAGATGGTGCTACCAGTGGGTCGGGCCTAAGGAGGTGTGGGTTCCAGTCCTGCCCCTGCCCCTCATTTGTGGTGGGACCCGACCCCTCCACCCCTCATCTCTTAACTGAGGAGGTTAGGCCTTGTTGGTCTCTGGGGGAGTGGATGAGGCCTTGGAGGGCGAGGGGTGCTTCCTCAGAAGAGTGGGGAGACCTGGTTAGAGGGAGAAGGAAGGCCCTCCATATTTCCCGCTTTGCTTGGCAAGCTGGCACCTGCTCGTATTCAGGAAATGGGCAGCCCAGGGCCTGGTCCCGTGCAGAGGCCAGTTAGGGAGCTGCGGAGTGAGGGGATGATCTTGTACCTCAGTGACACTTTTGATGGTCACACACTTGTGAGCAGCCCTCCTCTTTGGCTCTAATAATTGATTTCCCCAACGTTGTCCCCCTCCGAACGAGCTATTGTGCCATGCATTAGCTATCTCCTGGCCTGTTCTTAGTCTCTAGTTTACCTTGGGGAATTGACACCTTTCTTCTGGATGCTTCAAAAAGAAACTGAATGCTCAGTAGGGCTGCATTCCTGCTACTTGCTCTCTGGTTCTTACGGCGCGTGCCCCCATTATTGTGGAAACGATCCCAGAGACCTCTGGCTTTACAGACAGGACAGGGGTCTCCCTGGAGGGGTGTGATTCCAGATTCCTCCAATCTGTGGAGAGCCTTCTCTTTAGGGTGCCTCTCCTTCTGACCTGTTTCTCACTCCCATTTTCACTCACAGTACGCTGCCCCTGGGGAAAGCTTTGCTTATTGTCTTGAGTTGAGAAAAGGCTGCAGAACTACTTTTAAAAATTTCAGTACTTGAAATAGGCTGTCAGGTTGCCGATGCTATTAGGATTCCGCAAGGAAGATCCCTGCTTGCTTCAAAGTTTCTGTCCGGTCTCGCTCTTCTGCTGTTTGCCTGGTTTCAAGAAAGGCCCTAGAAGTGGGACCCCGTCCCACGGAGTCAAGAACGATACCATCTGTGGGACAGACTTGAGCGTGTGACCGTCGTCACAGCCGGGAGAGCCCCGTTCAAGAGCGTGTGGGTTAAATGGTACACCCCGTGGGAAGGAGAGGCTGGGGATGTGGCCTCCCTTTGGTGCTCAGGCAGTTGGGCCACCCGGGGCCCCACAGCCGTGGTCATTTAGACCCTCTGCATCTGCAGGAGGGTGGAATTAGCAAGCTTTTTCCGTCTTTCAAATCTGAGGAATGTGTGAAAGGCGAGTGTCAGACCAGAAAGGAGCGCCATTAACTGTGCCTCTGGCACTCCCAGCGGGCCTGCCCTGCCACAACCCTGCTTGCTGTCAGTTTGTCAACAACTCGGACTGAGCCTCTCTGTCCCCGGCTGTGTGGACGCTGGGGGAGACAACAGGAGACATCTGCTGCTGCTTCCAGGCAGGGTGGAGGGCCGGCTCCCAGGAGGCTGTTTATTTCAGATGAGGAATTTTGCTGGCGATTAGGCCAGGTTGCCGCTGGGAAAACACAAGCGTGTTGGTGATGGTGTGGGCAGGCAGGCTTCTTACGGGCGTGGCCACTTGTGCTCACACGCGCACGCACGCACACACACGCTAGCATGTGCCGACACGTGTGCACCCATACCCTCACACGCACACACGTGCGTTACGGGCACACGTGCCCCCTGCATGCACACTCACGTGCACACCACCCAGGCACACACACGAGCACAGGCTTACACACACACGTGGACACACACTCGCCACATAGCTCCTTTATCAAGCAGGCAAACGTAAGCATCGAACACCCTGTTTATGGAAACAATAAAGCTGGCAGAAGTTAATGAACTAAATGGGCCAACGGAAAATTGCGTCCTTTTCTCTCTACTGCTTATCTGTTACTAACGCTTTATCTCTTTCTTTCTCTATTTCTCATTCTGCTTTGAGAAGAGAGGCCGCTTCTTCCTCTTACTCAGGCATTGAAAGCTGCCCTTGGATGTGATTCTCGGCCCTCTGAGCAGAACGAAAACACTCTCTTGGTCTTCTCCGGACGCGATGTTATTTTATGGCACCTGAAATCAGGCTGTCTGGGCTCGTAGGCCAACTCTGGTACTTATTGGCTGTACCACCTGGGGAAAGTTACCTAACTTTCTGTGCCTCAGTGTCCTCGTCTGTAAAACGGGGTAATAATAGCCCTGCCTTTTTGGGGGCATTGTGAGAATTAGTAAATGCTGAGCCCAGTGCTTGGCACATGGTAAGTATCTGTTTAATACTGATGATTATTAGTTTGCCCCTGGCCCTGACTGTTCTCTGGAGAGACTCTTGGCTGTCTTGGGCTTCCAGCCTCTTGCACTCAACTATGCAAGTGTTTGTGTCTTTCCTTTCCATGTGAGCTGGAGAAGAAGGAACCGGCAAGGTCAGACACAGACTCCATGATTTCTTTCTTTAATCCGTGGGCTTCTGTCTACCTGACTGTCTCTGTTTGTACCCTTTGGAGCTATAGTTGGGATTATTTCTAATTTGCTTCACATGGTTCCTTAGCAACACTCACTAATATAGGATTAGGCACAAAAATACTTTTGGTGAGAATTTCAAGGATCTTAATGTATTATAGACTGTTGCTTTAAAAAAATAATTACTCTGATTTCCCCTTCCTTATTTTAAAATTCATTGTAAAATACTTAGTCTACCCAGATAATCAGAAAGAATAAAAATCACCCTGCTGGCAGCATCTTTGTGTATATTTTTCCAGTTTGAAAAGTATATATACGCGTGTATCTGTCAAAATGGCAGTTGTACACGTCCTTTTCGTGAATAGGACATTTCACAATGCCCATCTGCCCACGATGTTTTGAAAGTGAGTTTTAAAAGAACATGTTCTTTCCAATCGGATGAAGTGTGGCTTCTCCAGGAAGAACGTGGCCCATGTGTACACCCTCCGTGGAGAAGAAGTGGGTGTGTGATGGCATATTGAGCTGGATTGGCTGCTAGGTGGTCTCAGGGGCACCCCAGCAGGGCACGCCTGTGGGAGGATGCAGTTAGGCCGTGAGCGGGAGAAACCTCTCTCTCTCTATGTTGATTTGTCTCCTGAAGCCAGAGTTGGCTTTCAGCTCAGGTGCAAGGGAATGGATGGACAGCCTGCGGTCATTCTCAACTACAGGCACCAGTGCACCTGCAGGGAAATGTGAACCCACTGGCACCTGGATGAGGAGCAGAGGGGTGCGGGGCTCACCTTTCAGGGAGGCAGGCAGAGGTGAAGCACACAGACACTAGAACCGGACTACCTGCGTTTAAGTCCCACGGAGGTTACTTGTTAGCCTTGTGCAGTTGGGCACGTTGCTTACGCTTTCTCTGTGCCTCGGATTTCTCATCCACAAAATAGATGTCATGGTATCTATTTCACAATGTAGTCATATGGATTAAGTTAATATGGACATAAAAACATCTTTAAAACAGCAATGGTGAGTTGAGTCTTGCCTCAGCACCCCTCTGATCTCTTCTGCTTTCTTCTCCCACTTTTAAGGACCCAGTTACTTTGGGCCCACCTGGGATAATCCAGGAGAATCTCTTTATTTTAAGGTCAGCTGATCAACAACCTTAATTGCCCTTTGCTGTGTAGGGTGACATAGCCACAAATTCTGGGGATTAGGGTGTGGAGTCTTTGGGGGCCAATATTCTACCTCATCTATTGTCTTGAACAATTCCTTACATCTCCTACAGTGATTCATCTGGAATGATGTGTTCAGAGCACATCTCCGTCCCCAGATGAACTCCTCAAAGACTGGAATTGTGTCTTGTTCTTATCGGAGTTCTCCATGACCTGATCTTCAGACCTGGATTATTGGTACCTCTGCAGGTGTGGGAGAACTTTCCAAGGGGATGTGGGTAGAGGTAGTTTTAAAGGGACCCATTTAAGAATGTACCTGCTATGGAAGCCAGCTTTCCATTTCTCCTCCTCTTTCCAGATCCTTTTTTCTCACTTTGACAAAGAAAGACTCAGCCCTCCCCCACCCCGAAATGCCAGATAGTGACATTCAAAATACTGGTGTCCATGAAGCCTCTGCATCTCTCGTCATTCTGATTAAGACATGTATTTTTGGGGCACCTGGGTGGCTAAATCGGTTAAGCGTCCAGCTTCGGCTCTGGTCTTGATCTCACGGTTGTGGGTTTGAGCCCCGCGTTGGGCTCTCAGCTGTCAGCACGGAGCCTGCTTCCGATTCTGTGTCCCCCTCTCTCTCTGCCCCTCCCCCTTTCACATGCACTCTCAAAATAAATAAATAAACATGAAAAAGACACGTATTTTCAATTAATTGTATGTATGTATGTAACACATATACAGTTGTACCTGTCACGTACCTATATTGACTTGATCAGACATGTACAAGTAATAATTGCAGTGATAGCTGGCCAGAGGAAGAATTTCCAACACTCAGGGCTCAATTGTGGGAAAGAAAAAGTAAGGTGGAATTTCAGTTTATACGCATTTTTTTTTCTTCCAGAGAATTATGATAAGGTGAATAATAAAAGACTTTCTGGCACAAAAATTATATGACAATAAAATTCAGTGAGGAAAAATAAATATGCTTTCAAAGAGGAGAAAGGAAAAGCTGTAAGCTTTTCCGACTCATAAAGAAGAGTTTGTTTATGTATTTTTTAAAATAACTGATGGTGAGTATCAGATTGCTATGGCATTTAAATTCCATTGGGGACATTTAAGAGAGTGACGTAATGGTTTTATATTCATAAAATGTCAATATTTACAATACAGTAGGAATCACAGCCTTTGCCTTATTTAAATGTATGATAAAAATTTTAGATGTTAACCAAAACTGTGCAGGGGCCTATGTCCTATATCAGAATTCTTTTAGGAGTCATAGGAGCTTGAATGTTTGAAGACCGTCTGCTTTTGGCACCTTACACGTAGTCGTGGTTCAAACGTGTTTGCTTTTGAGGAGGGATTTAAGTGAAGTTTGTAAACCATTAGAAAGGATAAGATTTAAGGTGGTCTTACAAGCTTTAAATGAGAGAGTTCGAACAGATACGCGTCTCTGCTGGATGGCTCCAGTGTGCACCTCTCAGCAGCTCGGGAACATCTTTGGGGTCTCTTGTGTGTTTCATTCCCTGCCCCCCCCCCCCCCCCCCAGCCAGTTCTTCTATTCTGTGACACCAGTTGGGCATCCTGTCCTTCACTTCAGTGCTGACACCAGTTACCCCGCACGGCTGACACAGACCCTGAAGGTTGACTCAGTCCTCCAGCACTGCCCCCACGCCAGGTGCCAGGTGCAGGCGGGGTCCCCGGGCTACCTGCACTACTGCCTGTCCAACTACAGATGTGGGGGGTTTCACCACCTTCACGCCCCTCCAGTTTGATAATTTGTTAGAATGACTCACAGGAGCCAAGGAAGTGCTGTACTTGGGTTATAGTCTTATTTTAAAGGACTCAAAAGTCAGGAACCGCCAGATGGAAGAGAAGCACAGGGCAAAACTGGCAGGGGGTGTGGGCAGGGGGGCCTCCATGTCCTTTTTGTGGTACCACCCTCCCAGCACGTCCATATGTCCACCGATCTGGGAGCTCCCCTAGCCCTGTGTTTCAGAATTTTTAGCCAAGTTTCCTTACAGAGGCACGATTGCTTAAATCACTTAAATCACGGGCGGTTGTTGATTGAGCTCAGTCCGTGGTCACTCTCCCCTCCCCAGAGGTGGGGCTGGGCAGGGGGAGGTTCCTGGGCATCAGGCTGCTATCCTGCGGCTCCTGAGGGGGCCTGCCAAAGGTCACGTCATTAGCATACGCGCAGGAGTGGGTCAGAGGGGCTCCTGAGGAATAACAGAAGACTTTCCATCACTCACAGAATTCCACATTTTAGGAGCTCCATGCCAGCAACCCAGGGCAAAAACCAAATATGTATGTTTTTATTATAACACAGTGGGATTCTAGGAAATCATTGATTTCCTTTCTTAGTTTGGCAAGTTGGGGATTAGCTTAAGGGAGCAGGGGCAAGTGTGACCTTATGGCCTTTGCCAAGTCTTGGAGGAATAGCACTCGGGAAGGAGGTTTAGGGCTCTTGTTAGAGATTTTAGTTGTTCATTTAACCAGCCAGCCAATCAGCCAGCCAACCAACCAACCAACCCACCAACTTTATAGCATGCTAAGTCCTCAACTAGGAGCCTAGGAGCACAGGAGGCCAGGAGCCTGGAAGTGGTGGTCTGGGGGAGGCAGAGAGTACAAAGTTGAATTAAGCACAGTTCCTGCCCTGGAGGTTCCTGCCTTGCCAAGCTTTTCTTGGAGACCATGTCTTTCTGCTTTCCTTTGCCCTTTTTTAGGATCGTGTTTCACTGATAGGACAGGCTTCTGGTGGAAAGGAATTCTGCACACCAGAGACACTGGGGAACAGGATCTCCAATGTGGAAGCCCTTGCTCCCCCTGCACGACTCCTGTGCCCTCCCTCACCTATGCTCCGGGTTGTCTTAGTCTCCTGAATCCTCATTAGCAGGAATGCGTCCATTTTTAGGAGTGATGAGTGGATGGAAAAATGTCACCAATCACTCATGACAGATGTCGCCAAAGCTTAATTAAGACCAGACAGTTTCAGCTCAGCGACTTTGTAGATGATGTCGGAAGAATGCTGGATCACAGAGCCAAGATTCAGGGTCCCAGCAAGATTCTGTAAGCAGTCTGTCTCACCTTTGTGGAAAGAAGTTCGCTCTGCAGTGTAGGGAATGCTACTTGTTTAAGATGCGGTTTCTGCCCTCATGGAGGTTATAATTGCAAATTAAAAAATTTGTACATGAAAAGAAATAAGATGAAGCATGAAATTGTATTCACACTGCCTCTCTGGAGGGGAGTGGGAAGTGGAGAGAAAGGGAGAGAGACAGGGTTGGCGGGGGGGGGGGGGGGGGGGGGGGGGTGGGGAGACAGAAAGGGAGAGAGACAGACATAGGATTTTGGATTCTGTCCCTGGTCGCTCAGCCTCTCCCCGCTCTCTCTGCTCCGGGAGACTGCGCGTCTGCCAAATGGGTCCTGGAAGAGGGTGTAGGGGGGTGAAGACATCGAGAACCTTAGGCTGGGGTTTCGGGAGAGATTCTAATGGGGAATTAGCCAAGGCTGGGCTGGAGAGGGACACTGGCAAGGAGAGCATGGTAGGAGGCATGAGAACCGAGGAGGGGAGCAGTGGGGAAAGGGTTTAAATGTTGGTATGGACTGTGAATGACATCCCTTTTGAGCTTCTAGAAGACTGCAGTGATTTTTCTGGAAAGGTTGGAATGCCTTTGGATTATTTTTGGTCTCTAGACTGCACTTTCTAAAACGTGCAATAAGACAGACACTGGGCAATACGATATGCAGAGTAACTCCCAATTTAAACTGAGGCCAGCTACGCTATTGGAAAATATCCTGAGGATGCAATGTAAATCTAATCATGCTACTCTTAGGCCTAAAACCGTTCAGCAGCTTTCGTTTGCACTAGAAGTGAAATCTCATCTCCTTACTGTGGCTTCAGAATAGGCCTCTGCCCACCCCTCCCAGGACAACTCAGGCCATTTTACTCACTCTGCTCTGGCCACGCTGGCCTTTCAGTTTCTGGGGCACTGTAAACTCAGCTTCTGCAGGGCTTTTGCACAGATTGTACTCTCAGGCAGCAGTGCCTTGGTCCCTATTTCCACTTCTCTACTCTGCACAGTATGTTCTTCCTTCTTCTTCAACTCTTGGCTTCATTCTCACCACCTAAAAGGCCCTCCCTCACTCCCCTCTGATCTAAAAGAAGTTACCTCGTGATTATTTCTGACGGTGCAGTGGGTTGAAGGGTAGCCCCCGAAAGGTAGGTCCTGGAAACTGTGAATGCAACCTTATTTGGAAAAAGGGCCTTTGAGGATGTAATTAAGTTAAGGATCTCAAAATGATATCATCCTGTATTATCTGGGTGGGCCCTAAATCCCAAGTGCCCTTATAGGAGACAAACAGAGGAGAGACGCAGAGGGAGAAGACGAGAAGGCATGAGGCCATGTGACCATAGAGACCCTTTGCCAGAAGTGCCGTGAGCCAAAGAACACCTGTGGCCACCCCAAGATGAAAGAGGTAAGAGTGATTCTTCCCGAGAGCCTTTGGTGGGAGTGTGGCCCTGCAGACACTTTGCTTTCAGACTCCTGGCCTCTAGCACCATGAGAGAATCAGTTTCTGTCACGGCACTTTGTCACAGCAGCCGTGGGAAGCCCATACCCACAACATCCTGTTCTTTTCCTTCATATTGTTTATGCCGACTTAATTTCACCTCGCGGACTTGACGATCTGTTTATTACCTACCTGCAGCTCCCCCTCAACACTGCACCTGACATGGGCAGGTGTACTGTTCCTCGCTGTATTTGCAGTGCCTGGCACAAGCAGATGCCAAAGAGACATTTATCGAACGAATGAAGACAAATAGCGCATCTCACTTAGAATCGTTGAGGAAAGCATCTCCTTCTTGGAGAACCACAGGCTCACTGAGGGTGGGAATGTGTGCTTCTCTAGTGCTTGACGTCACCTGACTTGCAGGTAAGGGCTGCGAGGGGTGTAGCCATTCCCTCTGAAGTTGAGCCCGCTTTTAATTTGCCTTGCTAATCCTTTCTTCATGGAAAGGGAGGCAGTCAGCTTCCCAGTGGTCCCTGTCTAAACGGCCCCGGACACCAGTGTGAGACGGGGGCAGCCTAGCTCTGAGCGTGGAGGTGAAGTGCAGGGGGCCTGGGCACATCAGGTTCCAGCGGGATTCAGTGCCGAAGAAAACACATTCTTTGAAGAGAAGGGTAATTGCTGAAGGCTTTGTCTAATGTTGAGGCAGAGGGGATGGACCGTTTGAACTGGTTTAGTATTCATGATAATATATGGTTCAGGACTCAATAAAAGGGTATAATTCTATTGAGGGATTCCACTGAGCTCATAAACCGCGGGAGTGTGGCTCGTCAGCAGAATGCAGAGATTGGGTTACCACGGAGCTTGTCAACAGGGACCACTCAGGGCTGTTGATCACTCCCAAGGAAGGATTATCATGGGACTCCTCTGGACTGCATGCCTAGAAAAAGCAGTGCCCAAATAGTTTAGTTAAATTGTGTGTGTGTCTGTGGTCCCAAAGTATACCAAGGCTCGCAGTGGAACAAATGGTTTCATTACGTGGTATTTGTTAATGAAACTTATGCACAAAATTTTTTGTCTCTAAAGTCGCCATAAATGAGAAAGGGGGTATTTCCTGGAACTGTGGGTGAAACGACCTTTACCTTTATTCGGAATCATGACAGTGAATGTGAAAGTGGCATGGTATCGGGTAATAGGGAGTAGTGGGGACCACGGTCAGGTAGAAAGTACGTGTCTAGCTTAGACCTGGGGTTTGCCAAACAAGCCATCTCTGAAGCCAGTGTGAGGTATTAGTTTACATGTTTATCTTTCCTGTCGACCAAGGGTTCACAAACTACAGCCCGGGGGTCCAATCTGGCCTGCCTCTTGTTTTTGTAAATAAAGTTTTATTGGAACACAGCCATACCCATTTTTTTATGTACCGTCTATATTTAGCACTTTTGAGCTATAGTGACAGAGCTGAGTAGTTGCACAAGATAGCAACCGGCCTTCAAAGCCCAGAATATTTATCATCTTTTTCTTTTTTTTTTTTTTTTACAGAAAAAATGAGCCAATTCTTGCATTAGACTATGTGCTTCTTGAGGGCAGCTTGGCACATATTTTAAACTAAAAAATTATTTGTTTATTTTGAAGAAGAGGTGTTCTATTTTCTATGGCAGGTACGCTGGGTTGTTTGCCCAACAGCCATGCCCCCTTCTTTGCTAACAGAGGCAGCCATGAGCTTTAGGGGTAGTGGATGGGCTTCTCCCTAGCCCCCAGAGGGTGAACTTTGATTAGTTCAAGCCAACTGTGGTTATCCCCTCCTCTTCCTAGTTCTATGGTTTAGGCATTGGCCTGTGATGGGATTGTGGCCAATGAGATGTGGGGAAACACAGGCTTCCCCCACGATGGAAGTCTGCTGGGGGTTTCTGAGAAGGTAGGTGTAAGGGATGGTTTCACATTCTTAAAAAGGGACCCAAGGAGTGCCATGTTCCCTTCCTTTGCCTTTGGACCTTCTTGAGGGAGGCTGGTGCTTACACCGGCTGTAGCATCTTGGTACCGGCCAAAGCCAAAAGCCAAAGGTGAGGATCGCAGGGTGAAAATAGTGTGTGGGTTCTCAACGCATAATGAAAACCAAATGAACCAATCCAGGATCTGTCCTACTTTGCATGCACATATGTGTGTGTGTGTGTGTAAATGTCTTTCTTGCTTATTCACTTTCAATTGGGTTGATCCAAAAACGAACATCCTAAAAAATTACAAATGTTACGTTGTTGGACCTGCCTACTCTTTCTTTGGGATTTCTAACTTTCAAGTCTGTCTACTAGGAAAGGTTCCTGTAGATTTTATGAAAATGTTCTTGTGATGTTGTTTTATTTTTCATTTAGAACCTTACTCCATCGGGAATTCATTTTTTTATATGGTACGAAGTAAAGGTTTTTTGTTTTTTGTCTGGATGGAGAAATATATTTTTTTGAGTGTATATTAGTGAATAAAATCCAGTGTGCTTATTGAAGTTTCATAAAGATGGTATGTTATTTTCTACACTGGAAACTTATATGACAAGACTGGTTTCTCATAGATACCTTCTTAGAAAATGGCTAACTTGGGGCACCTGGGTGGCTCAGTTGGTTGAGCGTCTGACTTCGGCTCAGGTCATGATCTCACAGCTCGTGAGTTTGAGCCCCGCGTCCGGCTCTGTGCTGACAGCTCAGAGCCTGGAGCCTGCTTCGAATTCTGTGTCTCCCTCTCTCTCTCTGCCCCTAACCCACTCGCATTCTGTCTCTGTCTCTCTCAAAAATAAATAAACATTAAAAAAAAATTAAAAAAAAAGAAAATGGCTAACTTAATTGATGCATTTAAGGGTGATACTGCTGTAACTAGAGTATTTGTGAATTCCTAACAAATAACTTAGAGAAACTGAAGATCTTTGCCAGAAGTTATCAGTTTTAAGACAAACTATATCATGTAAGGGAAACACCAGCCCTGTTAAGTATATCTAATCTGGCCCATCCCAAGGAAAGATATTGGGTTATTTCCTGGTGCTGATTAGGAATGTTGAAAGAAAGAAGTCAGAGTGAAAATTTATCAGCATCTTGCACTGACTCGAAGGAAACAGTTGGATTTTGAACTGTAGAAGACCCTCATATCTGAAGATAATTGGTGCTGCGAAACAGCATTTCAAGTAAATTCGCTCAAAATAGGGGCTAACGTTTACTGAATCCAAAACATGCAAGCCAACAAAAACCCCTTGACTGGTCAGTGAATTCAAACAATAACTAGAAGATATTTGCAATACACAAAACCAAAGATTAGTATCAAGAATGTAAAAAGGATACCTGCAAATCAACAAGAACAGGAACTAGAAATGTGGGCAAAGATTGCAAACAGACTTTTTAGAAGAGAGAGCACAAGAAGCCGATACGTTTGTGAATTCTTACTTGTATTGTTAGGCTCAGGTAAATTCCGATCAAGACATCAAGGAGATTTCCCCCTCCTGCCCATTTAATTGGGGAAGATGTACCTACCATACACTTAACCAAATTTAGTTTATAATTGCCACTGTGCACTGACTCTTAGGACATGCAAAGTAAGAGTCAAATGTTGATTTTTTTTTTTTTTGGATGTAACGTTTTTAAGACCATAAGATGTACAATTTTTTTTTTTTTAAATTGGAAGATAGCAGTTCATAAGAGTCGTCTTATAACAAGGACGGGTGTTGACAAAAATATTTGAGGACATCAAGTTCTGATGTTTAAATCATTCTTTTTAAAAACTTATTTTAGCATCATCCCTTGCAGACTTTTCCTTTTGAGTTATAGCTGGGCTAACTTTGGCCGGATCCTCCTTTGCCAACAGCCCCGCATTTGATTTAAGCAGCTGTCCACCATCACTCTTCTGGAATTCATGGCTTTCTGCATCTTTGTCAGTGTCGCTTTGCAATCGGTTGGCAGCGAAATGAGGTGGCATTGTAAGGCCTTTGCAGTTTCCCTGGGAGACTGACAAAGAATTTGACTTAACCATTGATAAGATTGGGAGGGTGGGAGAAGGTTGGCAGCCAGAGTGGTTTACAGTGGCTTTTGTCTTTCCAGCAATCATTTCCCCCTTTTTGGAAATAGCACCCTGATTTTCATGGGGAGACTTACAGTCTCCCAGCTCCTAGTCCATATGGCTTGACTGAAGCCGCTCCTACCTTTAACTCCAGGGATGAGCATGTGCCCCAGGCCTGGCCAGTCAGAACACTGACATTGCCCTGGGCACATTGGTTGGTTCAGGGATGGGCATGTGACTGAAACCAGACCAATGAAATTCTTTTCAGTGACTTAAAAAACATTTTTTTAAATGTTTATTTATTTTTGAGAGAGAGAGAGCATGAGCAGGGAAGGGACAGAGATAGAGGGAGACACAGAATCCGAAGCAGGCTCCAGGCTCCGAGCCGTCAGCACAGAGCTCAGTGCAGGGCTCAAACTCATGAACTGCAAGATCATGACCTGAGCCAAAGCTGGATGCTTAACCAACTGAGCCACCCAGGCGCCCCTCCATTCGGGGACTTTTGATGGAACCTTTGGAAAAGAGGGTGTTCCTTTCTCCTAGGTTGCTCAGCTGCTGGAGTATAAGCCTCCACATGCTCTGACCACTTTGCTGCCACTCGGAGAAAGCAGATCTGAGAACAGAGCCAACAAAAAGCAGAATGCTGTCACAGAGGCAGATAGTTTCTTCTTGACATTTTTTTGGGAACTTCAGGAGGTTTTCATTTCTGTTTTTCATGTTAAGTTGTATGAGTCGGATTTCTTTCACTGGCCCTCAAGAGAAGCTGGTGGACACACAGGATGGCAGAATTTGGATTAGAGCACACATTTCTTAGTCCTAGTTCACCGCTTTCTCCACTGCACTTGGGTGCTTCCCCCAGAGTCCCTTGTTCAGTTTACACAGTTTCTGGATTTGTGGTCTAGTGAGAGGTGATATTATCACATATGGAAGAAATTGCCATCTATGCTGAGGGAACCCTTCCCACATCAGCCCAGCCAGTTATCTGGGAACACATTTGTTTCATGGAATCGTGGACCACACTTCACTCCCCCTTGGCAGGCTCATGTAATACCTTCAGAATGAGACTGTATAGTAGAAAGTTACCGGGAACCAGAGCTGGCATGGAAAAATGTAGGCCTTTGAAGAAGTTTAGAGGAAGTGGTGTTTGGGTCCCACTTCAGCTGACATGTGCTCAGTAAGAATCAGGGAAACATGATGTGTTTTTTTTTTTTTCCTCTTCTTCTGGCACAGATTCTGTGCCACTAAACATGGCCCAAAATGATAGTTGTAGGTTTGGAAAGAAAATAAGCCATTTGACAGAAGACCAGCTGCTTCCGTCATACGAAGTGCTGAAGAGTAAAGTGTATGACATTAGAGTGTATGTATCAGACAGGTTAGGCTAGGTTTTGCTGCCGTAACAAAGAACCCCTAAATCCCAGGGGCTTTTAACAACAAAGGTTTATTTCTTTCTCACACTACACGTCCATCGTGGGTTGGCAAGGGCACCCAGGCTGCTGGAGAAGCCACCCTCATCTTCAGTATGGTCAGTCACCGTCCCAGATGGGAAGAGAACAATTAATTAAAGGACATGTGTCACGTTCACTCAAATCATGGGCCAGACCTAGGCTCCACCCAACCATCAGGGGACCAGGAAGTACAATCCGTGTGTTCAAAGGGGAGAACTGGAAATAATTGGGTGAACAGCACTAATGATGTCCATGGTAGCTAAATTCCAGCCTTGTCTTTGCTGGATGGGGGGAAGAGAATGTCGAGAGGGAATAAAAAGGGTTCCAGTCCTGTGGAGGCAGGTGAGGGGAGGGTGGGGGATGCTGGGGTGGAATGAGCAGGCCTCAGGGTCATGTGAGTGTGGGATATGGTCTGCTGAACCTTAAGTTACCATTTGTTGCTTAAAAATACAGCATTTCACACCTCACCCCAGACTGGGCTGAATTAGAATCTGCATTTTAACAAGAGTCCCCAGGCAATTTGTATGCACAGAGTTTGAAAAGTCTGACATGGGTAATAACTGGGAGTATTTTAGGTGGCATATGGACATATTTTGTCTTGGTAAGTATTAAGGGCATATTTGTTTTGATAATAGTTGATAGTTATTTGTATTATTACGTTCTTTCCATGCCTTCACCCCAGCCACCCCTGCCCTCGCCCAGCTCCCTGTCTGCTCACAGAGCCACCTGTGACCAGCCTCCTAGTAGTCACAGGTAGGAGGGGACAGGAAAAAGACACACCTGGGGTCTGCTCATGGAAAGGGAAACGGCCATTCAAGTTCAAACTATCTGGATGGGAGGGGAATTTATCTGGAAATATTCAGCCTAATAAATAATTAGGAGGATCCTGAATCATCTAGCCAGTTTCCTCATTTTCCTAGTCACTGTGTTTGCACATATGTGTATAGAGTCTCAAAATTCTCTCTATTAAAGGTTATCAAACTAAAATAGAAAATCTCAAATGAAAGCAATGATGTGCAAGATATTCCTCTGCTAGTTTCCCCTTCTAAGCTGATCCATTAAAGACAGCGTCTGAGTCTTTAATGGTGGATCATGGAACTACATAAGTTGCTGCCTTTTTTTTAATTATCCTTAATGTGGTAATGTCCCCCCCCCAAAAGACCATGTCCTGATCCCCTAAACCCGTGACTATGTTACATTACGTGGCAAAAATGACTTCGTAGGCGTGATTGAGAATCTTGAGATGGGAAGATTATCCTAGTTTATCGAGATGGGCCCAGGAGACACAAAGATTCTTGTAAGAGGGAGGCAAGGGTCAAAGGCAGAGAGATGTGATAGTGGGAGCAGATGTTGCTGTACTGGCTTTGAAGGCGGAAGAAGAGGCCACTAGCCAAGAAATGCAGGAAGCCTCTAGAAGCCGGAAAAGACAAGGAAACAGATTTTCCCCTTAGAGCCTCCAGAAGGAACACAGATTTGATGACACCTTGATTTTAGCCACGTAAGACTCAATTTGGACTTCTGCCTTCCAGTATTTCTAGATAAGACATTTGGATTATGTTAAGCCCCCAAATTTGTGGTGCTTTGTTAGAGTGGCAAGAGGAAGGCAGTCCACCTCAACCCCCACTGCAGGGGCAGGGGAGTGGATGCAGACTGTAGCAGCCCATGGGGACAGCCACAGGGCCACCTTCTCAATTGAGACCCACAGATGGCCAGTATCCCATGAGCCAAGCTCCCACTCCCACCCGCACAAAAAAAAAACCCCGTGCAGTCAAGTGCTCCTCACAAGGAAAATTCACTTTAGTACATATGCCCATTTTAATACTGTAGATGCCCGTCTAGGTGATGGACAGGCTGGGCCAAAACATATCTCCTTTCCAAAGATCGTGTTAGCAAAAAATAACCTTTTAAATCACTGCCACAGTGATGTCCAATGTGACAAGTTGGCCCTGGCTGAGGGTGGAGGAAGGGGGGGGGGGTCCCACGTTCCCACCCCAAATCTAAGTAGGATTTTGTGCGTTCAGAGAGAAGTATGTATGGTGGCTTCCTCAGAATTCCCCCAATTCTCCTCGTCCCACTTTGCATTTTATTTTTAAATTTTAACAATGTGTGTATGTGTGTGTGTGTGTGTGTGTGTGTGTGTGTGTGTGTTCCCATGCACCCAGAGGCTGAAGGTCATTTATTTCCTGCTTTCCAACAATAGTATTAGATTCATTTGAAATTAACTCACACATCCTACTTTTGTTCCTTGCAGTATACCAAGCAAAGTGGTGTGCTGGGGCTTCTTCCACTCAGAGATCCAAGTTTGTTTTCCCACTGTGTCCCTCTCAGTTGTGTGACTTTGAGTAAGTCACCCTAGTGCCCAGAGCCTTGTTTCCTCATCTGTGAAATGGGAGGGTCAGTTCCAAATTCTAAGGGCTGCTGTGAGGATTAAGTTAGTAAAGAACCCATAGAGAAAGCCCCCACATCAGTGTTGAGTTGATGCTGCTCAATAAATAGTAACTATTGTGACCCTTTCCTCCTAAATTACATGTGGCGATCTCATCGTGCAGTTTTAACTTAAGAGATGTGACGCTTTTTTTGAGATTTTCCCCTGGATTCCTAGGCACAGTGGTCTCTTACTGTGCCGCCCCTGCCCTCCGCTGTCCTTGTGTCCCATGGTGGGCATTGTTGGCTGAGTACCCACCATCTACTCTTCCTTCCTCCACTGCAACAGAACTGTGTTTTTGGTTTCCACTTCTCCCTGGAGGAAAATCCGAGCCCATCCCCATCCCAAGGGCCTGATTGACGTAGGATGATTCCCAGTAATTGGTTCAGGGACTTGGATTCGAACCAGAGATCATGTGGCATTGCCTCAGCAACAGTTACTGGGTCAGGATGGGTATGTAGCCAAAGCTGGAGTGAGATATGACATCCTCCCTCTCTCCCCTGATAAAACAAGTGAACAAGGTCTTCTACTGCAAGAAGTTGCTGCACAGAGACGTTCAGATAGAGCCCTGATCATACCATACCTGAAGCCCACAGCATCTCTTGACTCCCTATTACAAGAGATAGGGTGTCTTCTAATTATTCAATCAGTTTGCCTCAGGGTCAAGCTAGAGGACTCTCCATGGAAGAAATTTTCTCCTCTATGTAAGTGGGCATGTTCTGTGCAAAAAGCACTGTTCTTCGCCTTGTTCCGAGCCTACAGAGCCCCCTTTAAGGGGTTGGGGAAGGGCTGACAACTACAAGGCTAGGTGAGTTTAACAAAAAGATCTACACTAAGGATTATGCTTTCTTCTCACCAAGGGGACGAGTCCATTGAAGATGGGATGATGACAGAGCTGTGGCTTCAATGGGAAGGGACATGAGACACTAATTGACCCCATTCCACCAGAAACCTAAGTCCGCTCTGAGAAGCAGCATGGCTCTGAGAGGCCACATGGCTTGGTAGGAAGAATCATTCAGAATCCGGACTCTGATCTGGGTGTGGACCCTCATTACCCCACACCCTCGTTGTGTACCTTTGGACAGGCCATTCATTCTGTCTGACTTACCATTTATTGAATGTCTTTGAGTGCCTCTGTGTGCTGTTCTAAGTGCTTTCTGTGGATTAGCCCACTTATCTTCCTGCCCACAAAGTGGGTATGTTTAACTAAGAGGGAAATGGGCTCAGAGAAAAGAATAACTCACCCAGAATCACAGAGTAGCAAGCAGTGATGCTGGGATTTGAGCCCAGACAGTGGGACACCAGGGACATATGGTCAGTTCCAACCACCATATTTACTCCCTCCAAGCTTCGGAGAAGCAGGAGCGGCTGGTTCCATCCAGCACGGAAGCTGAGGTCAAGTGCCAGGGAAGCTTTAATACTCAGCTCTTCTATTCTTTTATTTTAACTCACTTCTATAGACATTCCCAATGCTATGAAAATTTGCCCTCAGCTTTCTGTTTTATAGCATGAAACATCTATCTGCTAGTGATCTAAGTCAGGAACGGGAGGGACACAGAAAGTTGAGCTTCCCTGCAGTTACACTTCCCCTTTTCCATTAACACCTTTAAGTAAGACCTGCATGCCCTCAGCAACAGAGAACTTGCCCTTGGAGCCCCCTGGTGAGGCTGGGAGACCAAGCTCTCTCTTTAGAGACTCTGGGTTCCCATGTGTCTCATGTGCCTGGTCAGTCCCAAGCACCATTCTGTTCTCTGGCTCTGGAGCTGACCACAGCCCGCTAGCCCCATGCCGTAGACCGGCAAACTGAGTCCCACACCTGCCAGTGAAGCCCCAGCCAGGTCAGCATCTCCAACTGGAAAACAAGACCTAGAGATGCTGGGCCCGCCCTCACCAGCTTCCGGCCAATCATTTGATCTGGGTCCCATGTTTTCATCAAATAAATGGAATGGATGATAGAAGTCTGCCCTCCTCACGCTGTGTAAGGAGGACTGTATGTGTGAAAGCACTTTGTAGACCACAAAGTGTTCTATGGATATGATGCTTGCCTGACTAGTAGGAAGTAATATGGCCATTTCAAATTCCTTCTCCTCATTTTCCTGCATCTTGAAAAAAAGGGCAACAGAAAGTTGCCACCAGATCTGTGTAAGACCGCAGAATCACAGTGGTAAAGGTACGGGCCCTGGGGTCCCATGGCGTCAGGCCTCTGACACTCACCAGATGAGCAATGTTGGGACATCCCTGAGGCTCCAGTGCTCAGCTGCCTGGTGTGAAAAAGGAGCTGGTTGATGCCCATGTCGTGCTCGTGAGGACCCATTTTGGATTTAATGTGCTCTTTGAACATCTGTTTTGCCTGAGCGTCACCAGTCACTACCCCTTATTCTAGAAGCAACACCTTGGTTCCCCTCCGGGGTGCATCCTTACAGCACGCATGCAGTCTTAGCGGGGTCGCCATCCAGCACCCTGGGCCTCCTTTGCTGATGGTGCACCCCAGACCCAGTCGGGCTGTAGCCTCACTGCTGGGAACCCGAAACCTGCGTGGTAAGAAGACAGGAGACATCGGAGCCGAAGAGGCTGACGTTCGGCTCCACGGCCGACAGCCCTAGAGCTGAAGGCCTGGTTCATCTGCTTTTCCTCTCATTCTGTGAGCTCCCCTGGAGCCTTCCAGCACCGCCATTTTTGCCTGTTGGCCGGAGTGGGTTTCTGTTGCCGGCCTGCTGAGCACCCTACCTTGATCTGAACGCTTTGCACAAGAGCTTAGCAGGTGCATACTACACGCGTAACAGATGGTAACAGATGGTAGCCCCAGGTTCGGCAGACTGTCACACACTCCTGGGACACACACGTTCCACCCCGGCACCGCCCACCCTCACCTTTCTTCCCTCCTTCATATGAATGCTGCCCTTTTTTATTCCCCTTCTACATGTTATTCATGCCTCCTCAAAGACAAGGCCCAAGGCCCAGAACTTAACCTACTATGGGCATCGTGAGTGCGGCTCACGAATATTTCTAGTTCTCTGCCTTCCAGCACACGGTAGGGTTGCACTTTCTGGTCTCCTTATGGTTGGATGAGGCCTAGTTCTGGGACGTGAGCGGTGAGTGGGAATGACGTATGTCATTTGACTGCCAGTCAATGACCCCCAGGGTTTTAATGCCCCCGGGATGCTGACCAACTATATTCAAGACAGCAGTTACTATAGTAGCCTGGGTGCCCTTGCCAACGTACATTGGGTGTGGAGCATGAGAAAGAAATAGACCTTCGTTGTTAAAAGCTGCCGGGATTTAGGGATTCTTTGTTACTGTAGCAAAACCTAGCCTAACCTGACTAATACGTACACCCACTTTCCTTTTCAGCACCTTGCCTGTGGGAAGCACTTGATAAGTATTTATCAAATGGCTTATTTTCCTCCTTAAATCTAGAACCACTATATTGTCATTCTTATATCATTTTTGGCCATGTTCAGTGGCATCGAATTGGATAAGACAGGAAGAAGAGAAAGAAAGCCCAGTCCTATGGCTTTGCTTCTTACTTTGAGCCAAGAGGATGTAGGGCACACATCAGGAATCACTGCAGGGGAGTCATGAAGATGACAGGGTTCTCAGGTATGGATATTCACCCTGTCATTCTAGTGGGAACTCATTTAGCCAACATGTGCCGACCTGGAACTCTGTGTTGGGTGCTGTGCTAAGCGTAGGCAGGTGGGGGAAGATGTGAGTGGGAAACCCAACAATCTCAGCTCAGCACTGTTATGGGCATAAGCCAGATGGTCCAGGAGCCGAGAGTAGGAATGACTCACCCCAGTTTTGGAGATTCAGGTGACATTTGAGTCAAGTCCTTAAAGAGAGCACGGTTTACCTGGGCCAAAAATAGCTTGGGAGTAAAGCTAAGAGGACAAGCGTGTTGGGGAGATTTCTTGGTTTCCAGCTCCGCAGGTGCATTAGATAGTGAACCCCGTGAAACCATGGCATTCAGAAAATATGTGTGCGCTGGGCAGGTCATGTCTTCCAGCACTTTCTTGTTGAGGGATGGTGATATGGGCAGCTGAGGAAGCAAGTTTTCATCAAGTATTTAGAAAAGAGCAGGACTTGATCTAACATGCCAGAAGGAATGGGAACAACTAAAGCCAGATTTTCCCAGTGGTGCTTGGAGGAAGGAGCCAAGAGAGTGTCAGACTGGGGCTTGGGGGTGAGGAGTATGTGAGATGGGGAAGCTTGGCATTGCCACGGTTTCAGATTTCAGGCAGAGTTGAGCCATGTGGCCTCATCACATCAGAATTGCTGTTTTAACATAGTGCTTCAACAGACTGACAGATCGTAGGAGTGAAGGTTTTGTGTCCAAAGGGGAAGCCCCTCTAATTTGGGCAGATATGGGAATACCCCCACAGTCCATCCATTTACTTGAAAGAACATATACCTTCTTCTCATCTTGTGCACGCGGTTACATTGACTTCTTGAGTTTGTGTGGCTCTGTTGAGACACAGGTTGTGTACTTTCCAGCTGGACTTGAACCTGAGAGGATATAGGCTGCTGTGGCTGCAGACATCTTGTGACCATGAGGGGAGAGTTTATCTGAGAATGGAACCACCCTAGAGGGAGGAGAGACTAGAGATAGAGAGAGAGAGAGAGGCTGAGACTCTAGGGCCTGTCAGTGCCATTGAGTCTCTAGATCAAGCTGTACCTGAGGCTGGTACTCTGCTGGACTTTGCAGTTCTGTGAACTAAGTTTGAGCTAAAATTTTCTATCTTTGGCAAGAGTTCTAGCTGATACAAACACAGTGATGGAGGGAGAGAGGCTCGTGATATCTGTCACTTATTAAGTGTTTACTACACTCTGTCAGGAAGGTTTGGTGTTTTCTCTGTAGTTGATCGAGGCCACCTTTGCCCGCAGGCTCTTGTATGTGAGCTCAACCAGTGGGACCGTGGACGTTCAGTCTGGGAGGAAAACCCACAAGATGTTTTCACATCCATTGTCTTCCTACATTTAGAAGCTGCTGCTGATTTTCCATAGTGCAGTACAGTGATATGGGATTAATTTGGTAATTAAATGTTTGCTGCCGGGAATGAATAAATTGTCCTTCGTGGCTAGATTTTTTTCGTCTCACTTTGAATTTGGAGAAGCAAGACGCCTGCCTGTTGCGGCACTCGCTTCCGCTTTGCAACTGCGTATAATATATGCTGACAGTGTTTCCCCACTTGTATTCTCTGGGAAGATGTTATTTACTGTCCCTGATGGTAGAGGAAGAAAAATTAGGTCATCGCCTCACACACATCTTTCTTAAACCATCCCAAGCACGTGCTTCATTAGGCAGAGACGCATTTTCGGGAGAGGCGTTTTTTCCTCTGACTTTTTTCCTGACTTTTTTTTTTTTTTTCTGTTCTAGACCAACTTTTCTCCAAGACTGCTGTGTTCTCAAATGTTTGCAGATAGCGTTCTGAAATGATGTCGGATATGTTCCTTGTTCTGTTATGAAGTACGCGACCCGCAGCCTTGGGTTCAGCTATGACATCATCAAATTTTAGAAAGTCCTCAAGTCATTTAACCTCTGACGCGTTGACTCTTGGCACCTCTTCTGTTTCTTGCCTTTGGAGGCCATCTCCAAGCTGTCCCCATGGCCTGCCCCCTCCCACCTAGGACCCTCTCCAGCATGCCCAGGGTTTTTGCCCTGCACCTGCCACACAGCACGGACGGCCGGGCTTGTGCGTGTGAACTCTTTTGAAATTTGCCGCGTCGTATACTGGTGTTTCGTGGGTGACGCTTTATCAAGAGTCACTGGTCTACCTCCTTACTACCAAGTTATATCAATGTAGCGTTAAACTTTTTGTTTTCGGTTTGGGGGAAATCATTTGCAATAATTTGCTTTTTCTAAACAAACACATAGGACATCGGAATGTGTTTTTTGACTCTTAGTGCACCCTAAAATAGAGTAGAACTTTCATCCTCTCTGAAAAAAAAATCATGGTGCATGAAGATCAGTCAGTAAAATCCTTATCATGTGCAACCTGTATTCTCAAAGTATTTTACTCAGGGCGGGGGACACTGAATGAGCACATATATGTAGATTTTTGAGTCCAGCAAATAGGGGTCAGATCCAAGGGCCTTGCTTAGGAACTGCGGGACTTTGGGCAAAGTACTCCATATCCTGGGCCTCAGTTTCTCTCCTCCATAAAATGAGGAAAATAGTAACTCTGTGAAAGGGATGAAGAATAATTTAAGTATCTGAGACACCAGAGGTGCTCATCAAGTGATAGCTGCTTTAATTATTGTCCTCCCTTGTGACTTCTTCCCCTACGTGAGGTTCCCAAAGGAACCTGAATATTGGCGTTAAGCTTAAGATGGGGAAGCAGGGGTAAAAGGTAACATGATGCCCAGGTACGCTTTGCGTTAAGCAATACTTTATGGAAATTAAGAATCAAAAGCAAAACCATAGTGAAAGGAGAGTGAAAGCAGTCATTTGCTTTCAGAAAGATTCTCCGTGAAGCTGTAAACTTCCCTGATTTGTTTAAAATGTGAGTTCATTTTCGTGCCACTTCTGGGAATGTGTTCTAGACATCTGGGGTCTGTTCTCCAGGACAGACCTGGGCCCAGAAGAGACTGGGGTTCTGTTGAACAAGCAGATTTAAGGTAGAAGTCAGGGCACCACTGGCTCATGGGAGGAGACAGAAGAACCGAAGCGATCTGGAGGGAAGAGGGAAGAGGAGAGGGTCTGGAGGGGCCGCAGCCTTGGAAAGCAGGGGCATCTCTGTGGGAGACCCCTTAGGAGGAGAGTCTGTAGTGGGGCAGCAGATGGAAAGGAGAGGACACGAGAGAGGGGGCCTTGTGGCTGTATGAGAAAGGCCATACACAAATGGTTAAAATATTGCTTACTTCTATTATATCATGAAAAAAACGGCAGTGACCAGAGCTGCCTGGATTAGGAAGAAAGGGTGTAATTCCATCTTGGGGCTTCTGGTGAGTTGAGCTTGTGGTTCTGTGGTTTATGATGTCACCAGAACCCCTGGCTGGAGTCACAGCCTTTTAATTTACAACTTGGTAAATGGGGAGGCCGAGGGTCCATCATGCCTGCTGGAAATGTGGTGAGGACCCAAGGGTCGAGGTTGGCCTGGGAGGTCAAGTTCCAGAGGCCGGCCCATTCTTCCCTTAGTAGGGAGTCTTGGTTAAGCTGCTTTTCTTGTTCTGTCCTCTGTTTCTTCTCTCCCTTTCTCCCCATCCCTCCCTCCTCATTTCCCCAAGTTGCACAGCTTCATTTTCCCATGATTTATTTTATAAAAAGCCCAAGTTAGCCAGATTCCTCTGGCCTTCCTGCTCATTAAACTCACAGTTCAAACCTTTCTATCCGAAAGCCCACCCCAGAAAGGCTCAAATGTGACATCTCTGACTTTTGAAGGAAGAACCCTACTGTGAATTGGGTGGCTCCCTTCTGTCTTCTGTTCTGCCTCCAGCCTCCCACGTACTCATCCATGTCAAGGTCAGGAAGTGATGGTTTAGCCTCAGCAGATGCCTGTGGCCTCCTCAAGCATGGCGGCATGTTGGTCCCTGAGTGCCTTTGGTTATCCTAGTTCCTCAGCCTCCCTTTATCCTTCAGCCCATAACAGAAGCTTACTGGATATTTATTATTGGCAGGATATGCTAGGGTGAGATCTGGGGACATAGCAGAAAACAAGATAGAGATGATTGCTGTTCTCATGAAGCTCCACCTGCCTGCCTGACACCTGCCATTTTGGGGTCACAGAGATCTCAGAGTTAGCGTGTCTCAGCCCTTGTCTCCAGATCTGCTCCTCCTCGAGGGCTCCCTGTTCAGTTTCTGCCACTATCATTGCCTACTCAAGCCATTCACCTAGGAGTGTCCTGCCCAATTTCTCCTTTTCCCTCATCCCCAACCCCCAGTCCGTGAGCTGGTCTGGCCCATGCTCTCTCTCAGAACCGTTCTGGACCACTTCTCTCCACCTCACTGACATCGTTTGATTCTACCAGCTCTTAACAATCGCAACAGCATCCTGGTGGCACTTCCCACTTTTTTAAAAACTGTTTTTTCTAACCTAGGAGTTCTCCAAGTGGGGTCCCCCCATCAAGGAAGTGTTAGAAATGCATATTCATGGGCCTCCCCCAGACCTATTGCGTCAGAATTTCCAGGGGTGGGGCCCAGCAATCTTGAGTTTGACAAACACCCCAGGTTATTTTGATACGAGCTCACATTTCAGAGTGTCCTCAGTCCATTTGTCAACCAGGCGAGGCACTTGGAACTTTTTAATGCATTCTCTTATTTACTTTCATTTTACAGGTGAAGGGACTGAGGCCTGATCTTGGAGGGTAAATTGAGCTGTAGCACGTCCAGCTGAGGACCCTGGCTGAGCTTCCCATTATCCTTTCCCACGGCCTGTAAGATGCTATCCCATCTGGCCCCAGTCTCTCTCCCCAGCCTTCCCTTGAGCAACACTGTTGCTTGGACTCGCTCGTTTTAAGACATTCTAATCTTTTAGTTTCAGGGACACACAGTTCCCTTTCCAGCCTCAGGGCCTTTTCACACACTGTTCCATGTCACCTCCTCAGAAAGACTGCCCCTGACTGTCTTAAAATAGGTTTCCCTGCTATTCTCCATTTTAATTCCTGACATGTCTCCACACGGCACACACAATTAGTAATAACTTGATTCATTCATGTATTTTTACGTCTCCTCCCCTGGGAAGTGAGCTCCTTGGGGACAGGAGCTGTGTCTATTCACCACAAATTCCTAGTACCTAGCCCCAGAAATACAGCATGGAACAAATGAGTGAGTGAACGAATGAGCGAACAAAATAGTCTATTTTGTTTTGTCAACAAAGTCCTTACTTGTCTTTAAGGTCTCAGCCCAAATATTGCCCTCTCCAAGGAGCCTTCCCTTGTTCCCCTGGCAGAGTTAAATCCGTGTTCTCCTGACACTCTGGAAGGCACCATTATGGCACTCATTTCCTTGTAGGGCAGTGGCGGGGGGGGGGGGGCGGGCAGTGGGAAGGCAAGAGTGTGGGCTCTGAGACACAGAGACCTGAGTCTATGAAACAGCTTGTGTCACTTCCTGGCCGCTTGCCATTTTGTCTGTCTGAGCTCTCTCACGGGCAAGATGGAGAGTTTCTTGTGAGGATGGAGATAATGTGCCCAACGCAGAGCAGGCCCTTAAGGAGGAGTGGCTGCTCCTGTTCTAGAACTAGTTACTCACATAACTCCCTCACTCGAGAGACAATGAGAGAGGGAGCTCCCAGAGCACTGGCCTCTGTCTCGTTACCCATGCTGGTTGAGGGTGGAGGCAGAGTGAGTCCTCTGCCCCCACCCCTCCCCGTGCACACCCAGGGCATGGTTTTGGTGGCCAGCCGGCCAGAGGACAGTGAGAGGGCTGTCTGTGTCTGTGGGTGAGCCCGGTCTATGACTCACAGGGAAAGGGAACACAACTGGCTTGAAAAGGAAGCTAGACCTATTTACTGATGCTCCCCTCCAACGAACATCCCAAATAGATGAGCCAAAAACGCAAAGAAAACCATGGGATCGTAGCTTGAGCCGAGTCTCCCGTTTGCCACTAGATGCCACCGAGTTGTTTCGCAACACTGCTTGGAAAGGCCCAGCGGGTTTCTTTTCCACCCAGAGCTTCTTCCTTCCAGCGCTTGCCCTCAGCTGCATGGGTGGCAGGGCATGCGGGAGCCCCTGGATTCCTGGGAGTCCTCTGGGTTTTTGCCCCATCCTCCCTTGGTGATTGGTAAAGTGTGTTTTTCTCTCGCTGAGAATCCCGGCCTCGCGGTAGATGCTGAGGACCGCCGGCCCATTCTCCCTCCAGCAGACTCGTCCCTACCACAGAGCTTCCCGAGCTGCTCTGCCTAGTGCTGACCTCTGCTCGCGCCTGTGACCAGGGGACCCATCTTCACGTTCAACAGCGTCTGCCATCTTGGGCTGTGTTCAGTCACAGGCGGGCACTTTGAGGTCTCAGCTTCCTCTGGAGGCAGGACTTGGCCGTTGGTCCGCTTCCCGAGTGCTCCCTGGGCACGGTGCATGCTAGTGAGACTTCTGCTTCCAGATCCCCCCTCCCCCTTGGTGTCTATCAGTCAGTATCTTTCACACTCGAGGCATTTGGATACATCTCACCTCCGTGATTTCTGCCACAGTATGTTTGCAACTGATGCCGTTACTTCTAATTTTCTTTCAAATCCGCTCACTGTTTAACATCGATAGACATTTGATGTGGGAAGTTTATACCATCATCGTAAATAGAAAACCAGTGTCAATTGCCATTAAATGATAATAATAATACAACAAAGGCACAATCAGTTAATGTCAGCTAGCTCTTTCTGCCCACGAGAAACTTGAGCCGGGGACCTGCTTTCTCTCTGTGAAGAGGGAGAGACAGCAAGTTTTAGAGATGTGTTAAAGTCATTTCCGCGTTAAACTGTGACTTTTTCCTTGATACAATCAAAAAATGTGAAAGAGAATCGAGAACAAAACAATGTCTTGATTTCATGTTATTTAAGGCTATGTGTGGGGACCACCTAAACCGTATTACGTATCGCGATTTTTGTCAACAATGCTGTGTTCTGTACTTCAAAATTGCTAAGAGACTGGATCCCAAGTGTTCTTACCACAATAGAGAGATGACGGTTATGTGACCTGCTAGAGATGTTAGCTAAAGCCACAGTGGTAATCACACTGTAGTATAGAAATGTATCAAATCCACATGCTGTATACCTTTCACGTACACAGTATCATACGTTAAGTTACATCTAGGAAGATCCCTAATACTGAGGTAGGGAAGGCACTGAGTGTTTTGCAGAGATTGACTCACTTTTCTTTGTAACAGTCTGTGATGTTGTATTATAATTATCCCCATTTTACAGATTAGTTAATTGAGGCATCAGGAGGCTAACTCGTTTCTTCATAGAGCTTGTAGGTAGTGGGGGCAGGATTTGAACCCAGCTGTCTGATTCTAGAAGTCTTGATCTCAAATGCTGGTCTCTACAGCCTTCGAAGCGGTCACTTGTCCCAGCGTTTTGGCAGACTTTGTCCATGTGTAAGCAGGGTGGGTCTGGTGTAGGCAGGGTTGCTTCCTCCCGGGGCTGGGGACTGTGGCCATCATGCCCGCAGTGCTCTTGTGTCTTCAGGTGTGTTCTCTTCGTCGAGCGCCTCCTGTGGGTGCGGTGCTGTGGTGGGCACTGGGGTTGTGGGTGCCGGTGCACCCCAGACCTCGCTCCCAGGGAACTCACGGTCATCCAGTGGGGGACAGAGACCTGTAAATGGCACTGAAATAGCCACGTGATGGGGTTCTGTTACAGAGGGGGGCCCTGGGATGCGATGGGCTATAGGTACCTCGCTCGGTTTGAGAGGTGGAGAGGTAGGTGGGGCTTGGCAAATGCCTTCTGAAATGAAGAAGGACACAGAGGTCATGCAGAACACAGGGAGCACTGGAGAAAAGGCCCAAGGCTGGCCAGCTGGGGATGGGGAGGGCAGCATGCTTCTTGACTCCCTTGAAGAGCGTAAGCAAGTCTCTGGAAGCCCTGTGGGAAAGATGACAGCCCTGTAGGGAAGAAGTTGGGCCGGCTCTTCTTTGTCATTGCCTTTCCAAAGGACACAGATCTGGAATTTTGTGCGTGGTGACCAGGGAAGACCTCCGGCTCAACAGAGAAAAGCGGAGGCTTTGGTCCCGGGCTGTTCCCCAAAGATCGCCGCAGTCTGATACTTGTAGTCTCCGTACCGCTGTTTCAGCCCGTGACTCGGAGGTGTGCAGATTTGGCCATTCCGGGGAGGTAATTTTAGGGGTAAGTCTGTTCATTTGAAACGCCACGCTGGCAATCGGGTCAGGTTTTTATGGGAGGATTTTGTGTTCTGCATATAAGGAAGCACTGCTCGTTAGCTACTACGAATGTGCCCAAAACATCTCTCTCCAGAATAGACTCGTGCTTTGCAGATGAAATGAAACATACTGGGGCCACACTCAGAATAGAACGTCCTTGGCTTGGCGATGCGATCCCCGGTGAGCCGCTGACAAGAGCCCTGCAGTGGGAACCGCCACGCTCCATACTTGGAGCTCCCCGCTGAAGGCGGGAGGCTCGGGAACCCGGAGCCGAAGGGCTGTGACGAATGGCAGGCTGTGAACATTTTTGGGGAGATGCAGATGCTCCCTGGACTATTTCAAGGATGCACATACTCTCGGGCAGCATTTGATAAGTGGCGGTGGAGGGCTAGTTCTGGCACAAGCGGTGAGGAAAAATAGTCACAACTCAGACCTTCTCACCAGCGTAGCTTAGGTTGTGTCTGCACAGAAAATGGAGATTGTTTGGGCATCTGCTCCGGAAACACAGGCAGGTGGGAAACCGGATCACCTCTGATGTACTGAAGGACACTGGCTGTGTTGCCTAACCTTTCAAGATAACAGTGTCCTATTTTATTTTATTTTATTTTATTTTATTTTATTTTATTTTATTTTATATTTATTTTTAATTAAAAAACTTTTTTTTAATGTTTTATTTATTTTTGACAGAGAGAGACAGACAGAGCATGAGCGGGGGAGGGGCAGAGAGAGAGGGAGACACAGAATCTGAAATAGGCTCCAGGCTCCGAGCTGCCAGCACAGAGCCTGACGCGGGGCTTGAACTCATGAACACGAGATCATGACCTGAGCCGAAGTCGGATGCTTAACCGACTGAGCCACCCAGGCGCCCCTATTTATTTATTTTTAAATGAGGAGGTTCGGCCATATTTGGGAAGCTTTCAGGTCACTTTCAGATTTTAAGTCCAGTGATTATCTGGGGACAGTGGGTAGGAACTTGCTGGGGTGGTTTTTGCTCAGTGTATTGGGCAGGCCCTTCAGCTGCAAGTTCTAGAAATACTCTGGGAATTTATCCACAGGACGTTGAGTGCACTCACTGGGTCAAAAGCAAAGCTTGAGTGCCTGAGTCATGCAAAGGAGGGGAACTGGGGCAATGCTGGGGACCTGGGCAGCCGAACTGAAATGCTGTTTCCCGGGACTTAACTGCTAAGTCCATTAAGCCTAACCTTTTCGGGTCTTGTATTATTCGACTCTAGCCTCAGAATTCCTGCGTGGGAGAGGGTCTCACTGACCTGTCTTGGGTCCAGTACCCACTCCTTGGGCAAGGGAACACAGAGTTCCTGGAATCATAGGCCCGTCAAGACTGTAAGCAGTGCGGGGAGGTGGGGGGAGGCGAGAGGGGAAGAATGCACTGTCCATAAACAAAGTGCTTTGTTACCGGAAAAAGCAGGCATAGATACTGGATGGGCTACGATAACAGATTTCTGTTACTCTGGCATAATCAATGAAAAGGAGATAATTTGGACGGTCACAGTGTCTAATTTTAAGGTCATAATGAGCAAGGCAGCTGCTGTCTCAGCCTGACCCTATCAAACATTTGCTTAAATATTCCACTTGGCCGTGTAGAGGCAAACATTTCTGCACGTGGCCCATGACTTGGCCATAGTAGGACCCTGGTTCCTTCAGCCATTTGTTTAATCCATTGATGAGTAGAATTGAACAGGCTGGAGTAAGTGAAGCTGAATGACTTCAATGATAATACTAGGGTCTTTATTTTTAGATTTGGAGTCATAACTGATTTTTTGCACACGTTCCTTGGATTAGAAGGGAAAAAAGGAAGAGGAGGAATAAGAGGGGAATTGATAGCAACCCTTAAGCTCTTGGTTTACTTTATTCCTTTTCCCTCTTGGATTAGGTGAGCAAGTTATATTGTTAAATTTCCACTAAATATTATTCTTACCATGTACTGACAGTGGAGAAACAGCTTCAAGCAGCGTTTTCCAAAGCCTGTTCTATGGGATGTAGGCCTTGAGATTAAAAAAAAAAAGGGGGGGGAATGTTTTATAGTCAAATAAACTTGGGAGATACTCCAAATTATGTTGTCTGTTGGGTATTCATGACATGCATTGGCACTGATAAGTCCTGTAGTACACGAGCCTGTTTTGTCTAACGGCATTTCCCAAACATTTTTGACCATGCGACATTAAAAAAAAAATAACATCTATTACTGGATGACAGGCTCACAGTGCTCTTTCACCCCCACTGATCAGGAATATGTAGGGTCATCAGTCACCTCTTCATCTTCTTGGCATTTAGAGATTTCTATACAGTGACTTCAGAGACTGTGTGTACTTGCACTGGAGAATTCTAACGCAAACCTGGGGCCTCAAAGCATACTTACATGTTGCTCTAGATTTTCTGTGACAAGGTTCATGTTTCCTCCCACCAAATGTTTGCCAGGTGCCAGTGCACAATGTCCTAGGAGGCATAGTTGGAAGGAGAGAAATGAGTAATGGATGGACCCTTCCTTAAAGAGCGTCTGGGCTCACAGGGCAAGAGTGCATGCAAACAAATCACAACAAAGAGGTCAGATGAGTGACAATCGAAAGATGCTCTGTGTCAGCCCCAGGAGGGGCTTGGTGTTTTATGTGTATGCTACGACCTGCAAGTATGTACCCTGTACCCAAGGCTCACCAGCGCTGCTCTATGGTATTATGTTTCCTTTTTCTAGATAGAGGAATGGAGGTTTAGAGAGGTCTGTCTCTTGCCCGATAATGTACCCTCAGTGAATGATGGAGGCAAGGCTTCAAACTAGCTCTGTCTGACCCTGAAGCCCAGGGTCTTTCCAGACACCTCACACTGCTGCCATTTCCTGATCAGATTTCCCAGATCCCAAGGCCAGATCGTTTCAGAGACTGTCAAATATTAGCGTGGGCTCCACCATTTAAATGAGTATTGTCTCAGAAAACCTGAGCCGTGATCTTTGTCACTGGAGGGAATTGAGAGGAGGACAACTTTCCCCTCTAAAAAAAGTTATTTCTAGTTATGTGACCAATTCATAAATGCACTCATAAAAAGTGAAACCATTGCTGCAGATAAGCTAACGTATAGCTGCTGTGCTGGTCTCCTCTTCCCCTTTCTCAAGGGTAAACCATACGATACATTGGGGTGTGTTCCTCCAGACCTTTCTCTGTGCATCACTTAACGCACAAATGGATGTAATATGGGAAGTGTCCCACTGAGTGCATTATCTTGTCCATTTTTTTTTCCCACTTATCAGTATGTTCGGAGCTCTTTCTATGCAAGTACACATAGCTACATCACTCTTTTTTTAAACCACTCTTCCTTTTGAAGCAATAACTTCTTATTTTGAAATGTAAAAGTGGCAAGAATAATACGAATAGTTCAAAGATCTTCAAATACCTTTTAATGTTTTGCCCTGTCTGCTGTGTGTGTGTGTGTGTGTGTATAACGTCTATACACACACATTATACATATAATGCAGTTTTTTTTTCTGAATCACTTGAGAGTAGGTACTGTTATTATACTCCTTTCCCCCTAAATGCTTCACTGTGGATTTCCTGAGAGTAAAGATATTCTCTTAAAAAGCCATGGTAGTTATCAACTTCTCTAGATGTAATATTGGTAGATGGTAGTCGCCACCTATATTCCATTTCTTCCAGCAATTAATCGAATTATGTCGTTTGTAGTACTCCTCCCTGCAATCTAGGATGCCGTCTAGGATGAGATACTGTTCTTAGTTGTCGTGTCTTTTTGTTCTTTTGTTAGCATGGAACATTTTTACAGGCTTTCTTTGTATTTTATCCTATTGACGCTTTTGAAGACTACGAGCGCTTTTTATGGAATGGACTGTTTCTTATTTTGGGTTCTCCAGTGTTCTCTTAGGATTAGATTATTAGATTCAGGGCATGCATTTTCAGCCAGAATATTCTATAGGTCCTTTTCAGGTGCTACCTCTGCCCCCTCACAGTATCTGCTCGGCCCTCGTTGGTGATGCTAATTTTGATCACCTGGTTAAGGTGTTGTCTGATTTGTCTCCTTTAAAGGTGCTGTTTTTTCCCCCCTTGGAATGAATATGCATTCTGTTGGAAGACCCTTAAGACCAGGCAAATAGCCTGCTCTCCATCAGTATTTCTTCCCAGACTTAGCATCCACTAATGATTCTTGCCTGAGCCAATATTTATTAAGATGGTTGCAAAATGATGATTAGCCAGCTGTAACAACCCCTCCACATACACCAGTGGGCTTGGCAGGGTCCTCCTTTTCCCCTTATGTATTTGTTTACCTATTTATTGTGGACTCATGGGTTCTAATTTTTTAATGGTCTATCTGTTACTTTCCTTAATTATTTTGGCGCTCAAAATGTCTCAGATTTGGCCAGTGGAAGTCGCTTCCTGTGTCCTTGTGACATGTACCCATCATTTTTTGAGTACTTTTTTACTTTCTGGCGTTACAAAATGTTCCAGGCTCATCTTGTACCTACCCTGTCTCAGCCCCAGATTGCCCCAGATTGAGCCATTTCTCCAAGGAACCTTGGTCTCTTCTAATAGGGAATAGTATGATAGACCAAGATCTGCACACTAGTGTGCTCATTGCCATTGGGTCTCATCGTCTGTATCTACTATATTCTTTTAACTATTGCCTGGTATCTCACAGAATGACTGCATAGTAGTTTATTTATCGGTTGCCCTATTGATGGATACTTAGGTGGCTTCCAACTTGTCCCTATTTAAACAACTCTCAAAGAATATTCTTGTCAGTTCTCTGTGTGCATTTGTGTAAGGAGTACCTCTCCAAGGGTGAGTGTGGAGAAGTGGAATTGCTTGTTCACAAGGTGTGTATGTTTAAAATTTTACTACATACAGCCAATTTATTCTCCACAGTGGCTCCGCCAATGTAGAGAGCCCAGTAAACAGGATATGAAAGTCTTTATTTTTCCACACCCTTTCTCATGCCTGGTGTTGCCCAGTATTTTGTTTTTACATAATTTCAGTGGTGAAGAGTGTTGTTGTATTGTTTTAATGTTCATTTTCTTGATTGTGAGGGTGAGCACCTTTCGTGTGTTGACTGGCCATTTGTCCTCTCGTCAGAGGAAATAGAGAAAGCTTTATGAGGGATCTAACAGTTGAGCCAGACCTCACTAGATGACAAGGCTGTTAGGAGGTAGGCAAGACAGAGAAGCCGTTTCAGACGTAGGAAACAACAGAGCTAACCACAGAGCAGTGAGGGCCAACTGGTCGTAGACTTTGGATCCCCCACTTTCCTGGGGTGGGGCCCTGCTATTTCTCCTGGTGCTGCCTCTTTCATGGTCATCCCTGTGACAAGCTCTGGAAGAGATGGGAGGGCAGCTCCCCACCTTCTATTTTAAGGTCATTTTAGAATTCACACACACCTTCCTTGTCTGAGTGAAACTGAACCGGGGCTGAGGTAGCCAGATGTTTTTCTTAGGTGGTAAAACCAACTGTGCTCACCAAAAATCAGATCAAGTGAGGGAGCAGCTGATGAAGGAAAGAGTACAGACTAAAATGACCTGCGGTGGGAAACAGATTGATCGTTCAGTGATATCAAGCAAACAAAACTCCACCCGGAAATGTGAGGTGGAAACCCCGGCACGACGGGTGTGTAGGGTCAGGACTAGACGAGAGGCCAGCCTTTCATCGTGGCCCCGTGGTTAGAGGCTCGGAGGAAAAGCAAGAGACTGCTGAAGAAAGAACATCTTACTGTGATCATTTTGCAATCTGTACGTGTATCAGATCACTATGTTGTATGCCTCAGACTAATATATTGTTATATGCCAATTATATCTCAATAAAACTGGATCAAAAGACTTAAGAAAAGAAAACAATGAAGGTGGTTACGGGGTCTTGATGGTGTTCTGCTGAGGGACAGGTGCAGGGTAATTTAATAGGGTGGAGGCAAGACCTTCTTTCATAGAAAAAGGGGCTCTGTGAAGGGAAAGGGCAAGAAGAAGGGATTTCATCTGGAGCATGGGGGATTTAGGTTGGAGATTTGGAACCGACCGGGACTATCATCACTCTTCAAGTGATTTGTCAGAGGAGTTTGTGGAAGGTCCTCTTCCTCTTTGATAAAGACGCAGATTCTTTTCTCTCAGAATGATTTTGGGGCGCCTGGGTGGCGCAGTCGGTTGAGCGGCCGACTTCGGCTCAGGTCATGATCTCGCGGTTCGTGAGTTCGAGCCCCGCGTCGGGCTCTGTGCTGACAGCTCAGAGCCTGGAGCCTGCTTCCAGTTCTGTGTCTCCCTCTCTCTCTGCCCCTCCCCTGTTCATGCTCTGTCTCTCTCTGTCTCAAAAATAAAATAAACGTTAAAAAAAAAATTAAAAAAAAAAAAAAAGAATGATTTGGGGAATCCTGTGTGAAAGTCCCCCCGGCCCGGAGTCTCTGCCCAGTCAGGGTCTTTGTGGGCGACTTCAGGTACAGCACCTGGGGGCACACACTGGTTTACTGCTCACACATCCGTGTACTTTCTCTGTCAAGGAGAGGAGAGGAACCTAACCGGCAGGACCTGGACCTTTCACAGGGTAAACGGCTTTTGGGGCTGCAGACGTACTTGGGAAAACGGCACAGTAATTTTTTTTCCTAATTGATATCTCGACTTACTTCTCATAACAATACCATGATTTAGGGATTCTTATTCTTTTTTCCAGCCTTTTAATACGACAGATTTGAAGCTCACAGAAGTGTTGAATTCAGGTCTCGTATGAACACTGCTAGATTCATTCATTCATCACCTAGATTCCACAGTTTTGTCTCTAGTTCCTTTGTCCCCATGTGAATTTGTGTACCTGTGTGTCTGTTATATGTATACACACATAGATCTGTGTGTCTTTATTTTTTTCAGTTTGGCTGACTCTTTTAAAAAATTTTTTTTCAACGTTTATTTATTTTTGGGACAGAGAGAGACAGAGCATGAACGGGGGAGGGGCAGAGAGAGAGGGAGACACAGAATCGGAAACAGGCTCCAGGCTCCGAGCCATCAGCCCAGAGCCCGACGCGGGGCTCGAACTCACGGACCGCGAGATCGTGACCTGAGCTGAAGTCGGACGCTTCACCGACTGCGCCACCCAGGCGCCCCTGGCTGACTCTTTTTAAAGCACGTTGCAAACGTTATAACACTTCACCCATTTGGGAGACAGAAACCACACCTGCTATTTGAGTAGAGAGAATTTACTCGAATGACTTACCTAGGTATACACTTATAACCAGGGAACTGCAAGAGTAGGAAGAGAACTCTAAGGAATCGTGGAGGAGGCGAGGCTGGCGGCATAAAGGTGGAAGCCTGGGATTCTTCAACTAGAAGCCTGGCAGGGAGGCTGCTTGGGCTGGTGCTGGCCTCTGAGCGTGGGCTGGGACCCAGACCTCTGAGCGGGGGGCTGGCTGGAGGGTGCTGGTGTCTGTGTGGCACTGGCTTCAGCGGCTGCAGCTGCCAAGAAGTGCTTGGTGCCAGGGTGAAAAGGCCGTGCTGAGTGGCAGAGGCTGTCAGAGGGTTTGCAGAGTCCAGATCTAGCATCGGAGGCCGAGTATAGAGTACTGAGTTTGGAGTCAAGAGACAGCATTTTACTAACTGGCACAAACCTTAAACACTCCAGCATGTATCTCCTAAATCAAGAAGGCACCCCTCCTTATATACAATATCATCATCATGCCGAAACAACAGTAATTTCCTAATGTCATCCAATATGCAATCTACGTTACGGTGTCCCTGTTTATCTGCCCAAATGGTTCCATGGCTGGGATTTTCATTTTGCAGGGATTAGAATCCAGCCAGCATTTCTGCACTGCCTTTGCTTGGTGTACGTTAGTCTCATTCTAGAACAGTCTACTGCCTCCCTCTCCTTTTCAGAAATTACTATGACAAGAGGCTAGGCTGACCGAGTGGTACCAAGTCCCACATTCTGAACGTCTTAGTGTTTCTTCATGGTGTTTCCTTACCTCTTCTTCTGTCCCCAGCGTTTCCTGTGTCCTAGAAGTTTAAGTCTGAAGGCTTGATTGGATTCATTCATTTTTGTCAGGAATACTTCATAGGGGGTGTTGTGTTCTTCACTGCGATGTGTATTTTAGCCTATGGATTATAGTGTCATCTTTTAAGAGGTTTAGGAACTGCAGATACAATTTTGAACCCCTGAGAGCAAAAGCCAAACAGTTCTCATGGAAAGGGGGAAGGATAACCATTTTCATTGTAACAGGTGCTGTCCATTAGTTCTGGTAGAACTTGGCCTAACCGAACCCTCCCTGGCTCCTCTTGTGTCGTCTGGAGATGTTCTGTACCATGTTCTGGAACTTCTGCTCATCGAGAGACTAGGTTTGATCCTCAAGCATCCTGTTTTGCAATCCTTTGGGTTCTCTACATGCCCTGCCAGTGGAAGTGTGGGCATTACCACTTCCCTGGGCATGCTGGGCTGGCTCTCTGCTGCCCCTGAACGCTGAGCTGCAGAGCCAGTTTGGTCATCATTTGTGAAAGTGGAGTTTCCTCTTCTTTTCTTGCCTGCAGTTGGCTCTTTGTGAGTTCTTCTGGGGGCTACCTTGCCCTCCCTCCTCTACGGACATGCCCTTCTCATGGGAGATTCTGCACGGGCTCAGCATTGCTGATGTTCTCTCTACCTTGTTGTTCACCACTTGGGATCTTGGCCAGGCTGACCTTTCTTGGGCAACACCTTCACCTACTACCTTGGATCGTCTTTCTGGATTTTATTGTCATCAAATCCATTTTGCTTTCCCCTGTGCGCCCGTGGAAAGGTCGGGCATGCTTGTTCCGAGCCAAGCCATAGAATCAGAGTTCTATGTTCAGTTTTTTCATTTGGATACCTACAGAGTTCCAGGTATAGTGAAGTCTTGAGAAAGACCAGATGTGAGAAAACCAGGAGTTCGAGTTAAGGGGGAAATGGCAGCTGGCCTGTAGCTTCTGTGGGGTGGGGATTATGGTGAGCTGGAGAGCCCCTGGAAAAAATAGCCATAGATTCTTCGTAGCCTCTCCTATCAAGAGACGAAGTCTGTTTCACTAACCTGTGAATCTGACTGATCTTGTGTCTTGCTTTAACCAATGGGACATTAATGAAAGGTATGTAGAGGGAGGCTTGAAAAATGCTTACCTATTGGGGCTGATGGGAGAGCAGTGAGCTAGCCTGCTGGACAGGCCACGTAGAAGAAAACTGAGGTGTCTGATCCAATGTCTGTCAGCTTCTGACTGTGGCCGTGTGTGTGAGCCTAGGCGAGACCAGCTGAAGAAACACTTAGGTGAGCCCAATCCAAATTGCAGATACTCATAGCTAATAAATGATTATTGTTTTAAGCCACGATTTGAGGTGGTTTCTTACACAACAAAGGCTAACTGGTATGTGCATCATGTGATGGGGGAAGCTCCCGCTCAGTCCCAGCCTAGAGCTGCCGTGCCAAGTATGGGCCCAGTATCATCGTATCTTCCAGTTTTTCTAGAAGAGAGAAAAATTCAAGATTAGTCTTAACGTGAAATCTTCTAACTTGAAGTTGGCTCCAATGTTTGCCACCCATCATTCTCGATCTAGAAGTAGTCATTGGAGGGGAGACACATGGCCGAGGGTGGAATGGGGGCAAAGGCTTCCTCTTGGCTGGCCTTGGAGCCCTGAGTTAGTAGTAGACATTTGTGGCAGGGTGAGGATGCTTCTTAAAAAAATCCCTGAGAAGGGGATTTCTTCTGCTCATTTTTCAAGACTCAAAGAAAATGGCATCTCCTGTGAGCTTCTCTACTACATAGTTCCTTCCTCCATCAAGGCACATGGTAAATACTCGCCCTCCCCCTACCATCTGCCTCCCTCACTAGACTTGGGAGCGCTTCTGGCAGAACGTATCTGGCGGACTCATTTACCTTCCCACCCTGATGGTCAGACTGATGCATGTGGAAGGAACAAGTGACCTGGTGAATGCCTGGAATGTTCTTGTGTGCCCCTCCTTTTGGTGGGACAGGCTGCATCTTGTCACTGTCCCAGTCACCCTTCCTTGAAACCCTGTATCAGAGGGAGTCATCGAGCACAGATGCTCCTCTAGCTAAGGAATTCAAGAAAATGGAACTTTCTTACATTTTTGTCAGTTTATGGACAAACGACAAATAAGCCCCCAAACCAACCCCAAAACCAACCCCGAAGGTCCTCCACGTGTCAAGTGTGTCAGAGGTTAAGCCCCAGAGGTGGCGCGTCAAGCTGGCCCTTGGTCTGGGGACAGTGATTAGCCTCCTTGGGGTCTTGGAGCTGGTGTAACCGCAGGTGACGTGGGCCTCTGAGCGAGGTGATTTACCTCCACTGGGGAGTGCGGCGTTCTGTTGAGCCTGTGTGATCCAGGCCAGCCCAAACATCTGGCTGATTACGGAAGAGTAAAGCCTCCCAGAATCTGGTCCCCTAATTCCTTGTACTCCCAATGAGAGAATGAGTGCACGGACACACTTTTTCCATTTTCGTTCACATATTTGACATCTCACGGTCTAAGACTTGGCGTGATCAGTGCAGGCCAGAAAAACTTTGTGGGAAAGCCACCAAAGACCCTCAGGGGAGGCCTGGGGAGGAACACATGTGCCTGGCCCGGCCTCCTTCTCCTTTCTGCAATAGTCCATTCTACCCAGCTGGTGGAGAGCTGCTGTGACTGTAGGAGCAGGGACTGGAGCCCGGCTGCGCAGGGCTTTCCTCTCTCCACTAGGGGGTGGGGGAGTTTGGATGTCCCGCTAGGACGCTGCCTGCATTCAACTCTACCGGGCAAGGAAACCAGGCGGCTCAGAGAACTAGTGAGCCACAGTGAGGTCTAGGCCTTTTGATGAGTTGCCTGTTGGAGGCAGGTCTGGTTCCTGGGGAAGGGTGGGCAGTTGGGTCTGGCCCAGTCTGGTGCCAGGCAGGCCAGTGAGGGCAGCTGCTCTGGGCTGTGACTCTGTAGTCCTGACCTCCCGGCTAGCCTCCGTCAGAGGTGGCTCTGTCCCTTGTCACAGGCCTGCCATAAATGGTGACTGTGTCCTGGGCGGAGGACATAGGGACGGGCTTCCTGTTTTATAACACTGTAGTACGGGACCTGAGGCTCTCCCATGGCAGGGCATTCAGGGTGCCAGGAAGCCTGCGGCCGTTGAGAGAATATTTCCCCAGCCTCCTGCTCACCGCCCGAAATTCCTTCATTCAAAATCTTATTCCTTTGAGTTACGGTGTGGGTGCTTCCCTGTGGTCTCTTTGAACAACGCAGCTCTCTCTGAGACAAGGAATATATTAACAAGGGGCCTTGGCAGTTGCCTTAGAACGCATTAGTTCATCACACTCTTCTCCCCGGCGGTGGCCCTTACTATGAAGCAGAGGACGGAGAGGAAGGACAAAGACCGGGGCCTGGGGGGCAAACACTTCTTCCGGGGCAAGAAGTGGTGGTGGAGGCCTCTTGGCGGTTTTCTGGGGAGGGAAAAGGTGGAGTAAAAAGAGGATCTTTGGAACGAAAGAGGGGAACTGGAGAAAGATGGGGCTGGGACACTGATAAAAGCATTCCATAATTTAATCTCATGCTGCCTTTCTGTCAGAGCTCCTTGATTTCTGAGTGGGATGTTTTGTTTCTCACCCTTCCCAGCTTCCCTGTCGCTTACTGAGGGACTGGCAAAAGCTTGAGATCCAAACTCAAGTCATTTAACTTTCCAAGTCTGGATTTTCTTGTTGGTAAAGTGGAGAGAATCCTACTCATCATCATGCATGGAAGGATCCAAGCATAGCCTCTGTAAGGAAATACTAGCTTACTGATGCCATAGAAGAAAATCTCGAGTGCTTCCTTTACCCCTAATATGGAATAGTACTAAAAATAAAAATGCTGCCATTTCTGGGAGGTTACAGTAGGGGGTCTGGTGAGAATGGAAGGCCAGGAAGATGCTGGCCTCAGCTTGTGCCAGATGTTGCCATCAGGTGAGAGTAGGGAAGAGGGACAAGATTTGGCTTCTGGATTTTCAGGGAAGTGCCCCAACTTTACGATTTTTATTCAGGTGGGCCACATGTAGATCCATGTTCTAAGTATGCAAGAATTAAAGAAAGAAAAAACCCTAAAATAGACAAGCAATATATAAATACCATTTTCTTTTCTTTTTTAAATTTTTTAAAATGTTTTTATTTATTTTTGAGAGAGAGAGAGAGAGAGAGAGAGACAGAGCACGAGTGGGATAGGGGCAGAGAGAGAGACACACACACACAGAATCCAAAGCAGGCTCCAGGCTCTGAGCTGTCAGCACAGAGCCCGACGCGGGGTTGAACTCGTGAACCGCGAGATCATGACCTAAGTCAGACGCTTAACCAACTGAGCCACCCAGGCACCCCCATAAATACCACTTTCGATGATTTACACCCAAACAAATAATTTCAGAAAGCCAAAATCTACTAAAAGTATAAAGAGCAAACAACATAAAAATGCACAGTGTTCCTCCATGGGACAAGAAAGATGTGGTCCACACGGTCTCCTCCTGTTGCATCTTCCTGGATGGAGGGAAAGAAGGCTTGAAACATCAGTGCATAATCTCTCCTTCATTCAGAAGACCTTAGGGCAAACCCACAGAACACAACAGGACAACCTGTGTAAAGAATAATGTGAGAGTGAAGAAGAACAAGGGTGAGACAGGAGAACCTTCCAGACGTAGATCTGTACACGGACACTTGAACCCGAAAGTCCTGCACGATGTCTAAAGGTGAACTGCAAATCTGGCTCTGAGCTTAGTGGTGGCCAAAGCAAAGAGGGAAATGTGATCTACAAGAGGCCTCGCACTTGCCAGCAGCTGGACCCAAGCCCAGCTCACTCAGGAAAAGCACAGTTCTCGCCGGAACCAAACATCTGGCTGATTATGGAAGAGTCAAGGTTTCTACCCTGGGTTTTCACGGAGGAAACACCGCGTGATGAAGTCAAGGACTTCTTCACCGCAGCACTGCAATACACGGAACAATGGGTTTTGTCCACCTCACCAAGAAATTCCCTCCGTGGAGGCAGATGCCAGGTAAGCAAGGTCCTTCCAGTGAAAACGCTCGCATGAGAACCCAAGACATTCTGGCCCAAACATTCAGCTTTTTCATGGTTGGAGTTCGCCCAAAGGTAGAATTTAGAAAATGTGGAGGGGTGTCTTGCAAGGTGTGTCCCCGTGGGATAATAATACGCATGATGTGAAAAAAAGGTTAAACAAAGGTAAGCAGACTATTTTTGTAGCTGCAGACCCTCTCAGAACCTTTCCTGGGCTGATGCACTTACACCTCTCTCCAAGACCTGTTTAACCGCTTAATTCTGTGTGTGTCTGTAGGATGTTGGGCGTTCAGCTGGGGGGGGGGGGGGGGAGGCGGAAAACAAAGAAAAGTCCTCAAAGCCCAGAAGTGAGGGCTGCGTAGTCTTGTTACCCAACTCTTCCCCTGCCTCACATTGGTCTTGAAAGGGAAGCTTATGTGCTGTCACCTTGGGAAGCACTCACATAAGCGGTTTCCTGTTTCATGGCCTGGCTATAATTTTCCTAGGAAATGTAAATAAATAAATAAATTTATAACTCCTTTTAGCAGTGAACTTTCACCTAGGCCCCGCCTAAAATGATCTTGTATCAGTCCAGCGGTAAGCCTGTGCACCACCCTTAGGCAGTACAGCTCTAAGTGCAGGTGTGGACTGTCGCATGCCTCTCCGTGAATCCTGTACGGATTCGGGGGTCTCATCTCTGAGATGGTAGGAGACTTGGCAGAGAAGAGTGCGTGGTTATTCTGTGCCCTGGACTCCCGCAGTCCTGGGTTTGGCATGCCCGGTGAAGGGCTAACCCATTCACCCTGGACTTTCATGGTGTGAGGGGTAGGGAGCATGTGGGAAGAGGTTCAGAGACAGAACCTGATAGTGCTTGACCCTACTGGATATGAGCTAGAAGAAGATGAACGTTATTCCCGGTTTCTTAAACTGCCCGGTCAGTGGGTCCACTTCATTTTCTCCTTTGTTTACATTTTTTTTTTTTTTTTTTTTTTTTTGGTCTTCTTCAGGGGAGACTTCCAGATGGGATCCTTCAGATTGCATGACAGTGGATCAGGTTCATATCCCATCAGATCTTCAGCATTCCCCCCAGTTTTGTGGCCAAATGTTTGGAAATGTTTGCTTTCCAAAGGCAGCCATTCATTTATCTCCTTATGCAGCCAACATATATTCAGTGCTGACCATATGCAAAGCTAGAGTGAGCAGATGCTTACAAATATATACAAAAGTCATCTGAAAGTTACGTAAATCTCTGTATAAATAGTATAAACCACATTTCCAGCCAAAAATGGCAAGCATCATGTATTTGACAAAGAACATTTATACAACAAACCCTATTCTTTTAGTAAAGCGGTTTTTAAATAATTTACACTCAAAGATTGTTGCTTACCAAACCCGTCTGATCATTAAATATGGGTATTCTGATTTGGGACAAAGTGATATGGTTGAGTTTTTGACTTTCCCGTGTTTGATTTTGAGTGTCCTCCCCCTCCTCTGGCCACAGGGCCGTTTTCTGTGCTTTCCCTTTAGACTGTTGCTCAGGACTGACACCCTTAATGTCGTAGCATAATCCTATTCAGCAAACATTCACTGGCCATGGTGCCTCTTTACATTGGGCCAACTATCATCCCATCCCCTCCGACAACCTCTGGAAACCCACCTCGTGCACGAAAACTTTCTCTCGGGAAGTTTTCTCTTCAGCCTTCTGCCAGACAGGTCTCTAAAAGAACACAGAACACCCCCTTCTGGGAGAATTATGGTGAAGAGAAGCGTAGCTGCAGATCATTTCCAAGCGAGATGATGTACTGTGCTCATAAGCCGTCTGAACAGTCTGTGATTTGATTGGTAGGAAATGCGCAAACAGCGGGAAAAAAATCCCCAGGGCGGTTAAAAGCCAGCGAAGATAAATTTCTTTTACCATCCCATTATTCAGTTGAAAAGGGGTACATTCGGAATGAAATTCTCTCTACAGGTTAGGTCCAAGATCAGAAGGGACTGTTGTCCGGATCCTGGGGAGGATCAATAACACAGTAATAGGAGACGTCATCATCCTGGTGTGCAGATTAGGTTATAGCACGCATTCGTATATGAGTGTCTTCCTGACTTGCCCAAATGACTTGAATGAACAGTGAGACATTCTTCCCAGCACATGGGTGTGTCTGACAAGGAGTAATTGACGAAGTTGCCAGTTATGCTTCAGGATTCCGGAGGGTGCTGCCTGCTTGGGAGGCTCTCCCGAGACACCGTGGAGAAGAGGCATTAGTGGATGAAGCCGTGAACTGTGGATGTTTTTCTCACGTGTGTAACTTTCCCCTTCATGGGACGTTGTGCTGTGCCACATGTCTTAATCCTGTGGCCTGAGTGTTTTGTGCTGGCCTCCTCTGAGAGGGGAAATATTTTGGTGAGGGATGCGAGGTCAGATAGGAGCTGCGAGAGAAACGTAGTGAAGTCCGCCACAAGCGTTAGTCAGCCACCATTTCCTGGGCAACTACTGTGTGTGCGGGTGCGCGAGTCCCAGGAAAGCTCTGTAGGGCAGTGATCTCTAGTTCTCCCTCTTGGATATTTTATCTCTTTTCTTGCTGTGGCACATCAGTATTCTGCAGCTTGCACATGGCCTTTTCTTCTCAAGCATGCCCCTTTCTTTTTTTTTTTTTTTTTAACGTTTATTTATTTTTGAGACAGAGAGAGACAGACGGGGGAGGGGCAGAGAGAGAGGGAGACACAGAATCTGAAACAGGCTCCAGGCTTTGAGCCGTCAGCCCAGAGCCCGACGCGGGGCTCGAACTCACGGACCGCGAGATCGCGACCTGAGTCGAAGTCGGACGCTCAACCGACTGAGCCACCCAGGCGCCCCTAGTATGCCCCTTTCTTTATTTGAAAACCTGAATTTCACACCAGTGCAAAGCAATGTTGGCTGTAAGCCAAACCGTCCTGGTCTCAGATCCCCGTGAAATCTGCCTTTCCACCCTGAGTTTTAAAGATGCATTCATTTTCTTCTAGGGAAATAAGGGAGCCAGCTTCTTTTCTTCTTTTCTGTGGGTAAGAATAGGTTATGATTTTAGAATGTTGTCCTGGTCCAACAAGTTGTGCAACACAGTGACCTCATCTGTATGAACTCATATTCTGTGGTCTTACAAAAAAGGCATAGAAGATTAATTGGAGGGGTTATTTGGAATAATTGATATCACTTTATCTTCTTTGATATGCCTTTGGTTCTTGTTGACTTAAAGATGTTTGCTTCCTGATTGAGTACTTGAAAATGATTCTTGGATGCGTTTGAGCACTGGGTGTCTTTTACTTTTTAAAAAATAGGGATTATTTAATTACAAAAAATGCCGAAAACGTTAAAATAGCCTTGGAGCACCTGGGTGGCTCAGTCAGTTGAATGTCCAACTCTGGATTTCAGCGCAGGTTGTGATCTCACGGTTCACGGGATTGAGCCCTGCGTCGGGCTCTGTGCTGACAGTGTGGAGCCTGCTTGGGATTCTCTGTCTCTCTCTGTCTCTGCCCCTCCCCCACTCACACTTGCTCTCTCTTTCTCTCAAAACAAACAAGCAAACAAACCCTTTAAAAAATAGCGTTGAGTAGGGTATTTAAAAATTAAATGCAGATATATCTACCTATCTTTATTTATAAAGGTAGATTCACATTGTGCCAGCCATTTGTGACCAGTGTTTTCCACTGACTGTATCAAGGATGTTTCCATGTTGTTTCATGTTTTTCTCTATCATCATTTTAATAGCTGCATAGTTATTCCCTGTGTATAATGCCATAATATATTAAACCCGTCCTTCATTGTTTGGACAGTGAGGCTATTTCCAACTTTGCTTTTATAAACAGTGCTTTACTTGACATTCAGATGCATGTATCTTTAGCCATGATGATTTTCCTTAGGGATGAATGCTTAGAAATGGAATTGCTATGTCAAAGTTTATGCACATTTCAACAGTTATTAATAGGTTTTACAATATTGTTCTCCAAAAAGGGTTTACCAATTTATCCTCCTATGAGCAGGGTTGGGATTTTTTACCTGTCTGTCCTCTTTTCAAAAGTATTATAAAAAAAATTTGAGATGTATTTGCTAGTTTGGGGGGCAAAAATGTGATCTGATTTCCTTGTGTATCCTCAGTTATTAGCAGGGATGAATATTTTACGTTTACTGGCTGTATTCTTTTATAAATTGCTTTTGTTATAAATATCTCCTACTAACATAGTTTCATATAATTTCTTTCTTTACAAATAGAAAATTTTTGACTTTATGCAGTTCAATTAATCAGTCTTTTCCTCTGGTTTCTGCCACCACCATGTGCTTAGCACAGTGTGTATATATATATCATCTGTATCTATCTGTATATCTATATCTAGATTTGTGCATTTTAGCCTTTATTTTAAACATTGTAAATGCCATGTATGCATGCTCCTTATCTTTTGTTTTTTTTAAGTTTTTTTAAAAAAAATATTTATTTTTGAGAGAGAGAGACAGAGTTCCAACAGGGGAGGAGCAGAGAGAGAGGAAGGCACAGAATCGGAAGCAGGCTCCAGGCTCTGAGCTGTCAGCACAGAGCCCGACGCAGGGCTCGAACCCACGAACTGTGAGATCACGACCCGAGCTGAAGTCGGACGCTTAACCGACGGAGCCACTAAGGTGCCCCTGCAAACAGATAGAAGTGTAAAGTAAAAAGAATTTTCTCTGCCTCCTACTCTGCATCCCCACACCCCAGAGTAACTACGGTTTGCCATTTGGAAGCCCTTGGTGTTTAAAAAAGGTATAATTGGTCTTTGGTCACCGGAAGGATCGTCTCCACATGTTTATCGTGTGATGGTGCAGAGAGCGGGTGGTGGCAGCCCTTCCCCCCACCTCCTATCCAGTCAGCTTCCCATTCTCCGCTCTGCATTCTCGTTCCTCAGGCTGTAGCATCGGTACGTGTTTATGGCCGGGAGGCCCCTCACCAGGCAGGCTTTACAGTTCCTGCTGTGGGACCCAGAAAGCAGCTTGTCTAGAGGCTGAGGTGGAATGAGAATGGCATAGTCCTGGGGCGCCTGGGTGGTGCAGTCGGTTAAGCGTCCGACTTCAGCCAGGTCACGATCTCGCGGTCCGTGAGTTCGAGCCCCGCGTCGGGCTCTGGGCTGATGGCTCGGAGCCTGGAGCCTGTTTCCGGTTCTGTGTCTCCCTCTCTCTCCTCCCCTCCCCCGTTCATGCTCTGTCTCTCTCTGTCCCAAAAATAAATAAAAACGTTGAAAAAAAAAATTAAAAAAAAAAAAAAAAAAAAAGAATGGCATAGTCCTGCTGGCCCAGTGTACTTTCTTCTGGGGCGTGAAATCTGGAGTTAGAGGCTTTTGTGCAGGTCGGGCCTTGTAGAAGGGGACAGGTACAAAGGCCCAGCCTCAGGTGGGCCGAGTCAGGCTGTCTGATGAGAGCCACACCTGTCCTGGACTGCTGGTGACCATAGCCCCAGAGTAATGTGCCTGTGCTCAAGGCTTTGTCCTCTCAGCTGGTGCTTTCAGGCTGTATTATTATAATGGATCGATCCTCGAAATGCTTTTGCCAATACAAAGGGAACTGAATGTTCTGAAAGTTTCAGATTGGTCTTTATGGAGAGTTAAAATAAAATAACATTTTTTTTTTTTTTTTACCACATTAAAAAAAAGCCAGCCTCCATTTTTCACACAGTGTTCCTTAGAACACTATTACGCACTGCACCGAGCCACACAGGGAGGTAACATGCTCCCTCCTGAATGTCTTTTCAAGTCAAGAACTTGGATTGGATGAATATTGGTTTCATGCACAGAACATTTTGACGTCTGATTTTTGTTCCTGTTCAGTTGTCTTATGAAAACGCACAGGTTTTAGCTCAGGTTCAAACTGGTCTGCCTTTTTTTTTTTTTTCCTCCTGGAAAAAAAAATTGGTTTGTTTCACTCTTTGATGACAAGGTTAAGTTTGGGGACCAGCTCAGGGTTCGGCTCACGAGTATGGGTCGTTTCGGTCACAGATTAGCAGTGTGAGCTCTTGATGAGGACTGAATTGCTTTTGTTGCAGGGGATAGAACTGCTCATCTGTCAGCCAGCTGCCTTCACAGCTCCTGAGAGCTGCCTCCGAATTCCCTGGGAACGTTGCCTCACCTCCTGGCCGAGTGGTGAACGGGGCTCTGTGCGGAGGGGATGGGGGGCAGGGAGCGGCCATCTGCTGGGCTCGTGCCCCTCCACTCGCAGACCTGGGCTTCCTGGTGAGGCAGCCCCAAAGGCCATTTGTCCTTTCCTCTTGCCTGACCTGCACCTTCCTGAAATCCGTAGATGAATCCATCAGCAGATGTTGGGGAGGAATGGATATGTGATGAGCAACATTGGGCTGAGGATGTGTGCGGGTGTGTGTGTGTGTGTGTGTGTGTGTGTGTGTGTGAAGTGGAGTGGCATGACCTATAATACAGAAGTTTATCATCTCAAGGGATCCCTGTTTTGGGACACTTGGTTGGGTGATCTTTGGCAAGTGACTTGTTTTTCTCGAACTTTTATGCCTCATCTTTAAAGTGGGGATAATGAGATAATAACCATCCTGTACCTGCAGGAAGGTTGTGAGGCTCACATAGGAGCCTGCATGTAATGGGTTTAGCCCAGTGCCTGAAATAGGGTGAGCTACTTAGCTACTCTTAGGAATTTTGGGGGGACACAGCACATATGCATGCACTGTGGCCTAAAAATATCAAGGCAGTGTAAGAACCAGTGAGTGGCAGAGACAGGTAAATGTTGCAGGAGTTCAAAGCAGGGAGGGAGGAATTTCCAAGGGCTTGAGAGAGGAGGACAGGCTTCCTGGAGGTTTGAACTAGGCTTTGAATGAGAATTCTGTGGAAGGTAAAGGCAGATCAACGTTCACGTGCTCTGCTGAGAGCCTGGGAAGAGATCTATAGACCCCCTCTCCACTGCCTTTGTCTCAGATGTTCAGGGCCTTGGCCACAGCCATGTGACAAGTTAATGGTGGAGCTGAATACAGAGGCACTTTTCCCGTGTACTTTACCTATTGGTATTTCTATTAGTTATTATGTTTTTGGGTGTAAGTGACAGAAGAAGCCCAATTCATACTGGCTTGAGCAGAAAACCAAAGGAACACGTCAAGAGCAAAACCCCAACGACAACAGGGAAGAGAATGCGTTGACTTCACTCTTGAATAGGTCCTCTCCATGGTGGCTCCTGGTGTTGCCAGGCGTTAAATGTTGTCCCTAGCCTCACATCCACAGAAGGAGAGCATTCCTGCCCCCCAAGTCTGCCATCGAGTCTCACTGGCCTGGCTGTGCTCACAGGTCCAGCCACAACTCATCTCTGTGGTCAGAGCTCCCCATCGGAGCCTTCAGAATGACATGGTCTGGGAGGTTCTTGCCAGTAGGAGAGGAGTGGCTCTTGAGAAGACAATCCTGGGACAAGGTCTACACACTTCTTGTGGTCATGTCGTCCACAAAGTCAGGAGGGGCGCTGTAGAGTGGCCAAGAGGCGAGGGCTTCTTTTCTCTTGAGTTCTGAGTGAAAGTTTATCTAGTAGCAGCCAAAGAACTAGAAATTCAGCTCTGGCTGCCTGTGCCCCCAGGAGTCGATGAAACCAGAGGGCCCATGGTGTGGTCCTGGCACATGGCTTTGAGGGGCCGATCCAAGATGGGTCTGGAGAGCTGCCTCGTGGAGTTCTGGGTCACTGGACTGTGGTAGTTGAACCGGTGACTGCTGAACATCGTAGAGGCACTGTGGTAAGACAAGGAGAGCTTGAGGAGGGGAGGAATCCAAGTGCTCAGAGTGGGGATGAAAGACTGAGTGCCTGAGTGTCCCGTGTCATCCCCGCTGTCCTTCTTCTCAGGCATGGAGCCAGATTAGTTTCCCTTCCTGTGTGACAATCCTGGGTGGTGGATATTCTGGAGGCAGCTTACTCACTGCTCTGTGGCTGCCTGAGGGAAGGGGGAAAGCACTGGGTGTATTCTTCCGGGGGTTGCTGGAAAGATGACCTCCAGGCACCACAACCCCCTGCTCTTTGGGGGTGCGCAGAGTGCACCTGGCCTGGCCTGTTTGCACCTGGTGTCCTAAATTACGTCCCTCAGAGGACCGGGGTGCAGTTGATATATGAGGTGAGTGCTCCCAAGGGAAAGCAGTAAGGGGTGGGAAGCAGGACCTTAAGCCAAGCAGGAGAGTGATTTTAGACAGAACACATGAAGGTGGCTTCCGTTCAGTCCTGCAGGGGACTCTGGGGGTGTGATCTGTCTCTCAGAGTTGGTTCTGAGCAAGAGAGATGGGCTTTCATACCCCCATGGCCTTCAGTCATTGGCTTAGGGCCACCCAGAGGAATGTAAACTTCCACACACTTCATGTGGGCTCAGGATTTTGTAAACAAAAACACAGCAAAGGTGGGGGACGAGTACCAGAATGAGCAAGAGGCACTGGGGTAGAGGTGTGGTCCGAATGGAGCGGAGACACTGTCTACTCCTGTGGTTTCTTCTGTTTACAAAATTCGACCACATGTGTTCTTGCTGAGAACCCATGAACAGACTTCTTCCCCATGGGGAAGAGTCCAGGAAACACCCAAGTCTGTATCTGAAGTATGCCTGTATTAAATGGGTCTAAGTAAACTGAGCTAAACATAATAAGCTCATCACACTGAGCAGAATGGGGTAGCGCTAGCTTCAGGCATGGCTGCATCCAGGTGTCCAAATGGTGCATCAGGGACTCTCACTAACTCTTGTCTGTCTGTCTTTTCTCCATACTGGCTTCATCCTCAGGTCGGTGGTGTCCTCATGGTGGGAGAATGGCTGCCACCGGCACTGGGCAGACTTCAGTCCAGTGCAAGAGAGCACTTTGCTCTTAGGCTTCTAGTAAGGGCTGTGGGACGAATTCTGTTGGGTTACATGCCCATCCCTGAACAAACCTCTAATGTTCTAAGTGACTAGGCCTCGGTCACCCTCACCCCTGGAGTGGGGTGTCTGTGTGTGTGTGTGTGTGTGTGTGTGTGTGTGTGTATGTGTGTGTGTGTGTGTGTGTGTGTATGAAACTTTCCCAAGGAACATCAGGGCTCTGTTACTAGGAGAGGAGACTAGGTTCATGCTGGGGCTCAGGCCCCAAAGCCAGGCACTGGGGACTGTGTGGTTGCACCTCAAGGACCTCTTGCCCTCCCTTCATGCTCATGGTGACCTGTCCCTGACTTTGGAGGCTGGAACCAGGGGCTCAGATCTGAGGGGCCAGAGTCTCCTGGAATGGTTTGCTGTGTGCATTCAATCACTTTACCTTTTCAACTTAATATTATAAAAGTTATATGTAAAAATATTATAACATCAAATAACATTTCACTTATATAAACTTACACATATATAAGTATATTTTAAATATATATGAAATATAAAAGATAATATTTGTATTATCGATCATATATTATTACATATATTTATACTTACATTTATTTTACACATATGTGAAACATAAAAGGCAAATTACTCAAATTCTCAGCCCCAGAGGAAGTCACTGTCAGTAGATTTGGGGAATATCACTCTCTAGATACCCCTTTCTCCAGCTCAGTGACCCAAATTTTTACCTCTTTCTTTTAATATCCGGATGAAATCACTTCAGCCCTTATTATTTGTGACTGCAAGAAATCCTGTTTGGCCTAAGTTGTAACACATCACTCCTTGCCTGGAGCCCACCCATCCCTGTGTTCGTTCATGTAATTTTTACCAAGTGCCCGTTAGAGATCAGAAGAGTGCTGTAGGTACTTGAGATACATTGGTGATCAAAATAGGCTAAGGTGCTGCCTTCATAGGGTTCAGGTAGTAAATGATAAACCTAACAACTACACCAATGACCTCACCTATGAAAAGATGCTAAGTGCTGTGGAAAGGGGAAAGGCTGGGGCAGGGGGAGGGGCCCGGGGTGGCTAGTCAGTGCCAAGGGAGGGCCTCCCTGGGAGGCAGGGTTGGAGCAGGGACTTGAAGGAGGAAGGTGGCCATCTGGGCAAAAAGTGTCTCAGGCAGAGGGAACAGCCAGTGAGAAATCTCTGAGTTGGGAAAGCCTCTGGAATGTTCTGAGAAAGGAGGTCAGATGAAGGGAGCCAAGTGAATGACAGGGTCTGTGTGTGGAAGGAGGTGGGCCAGCAGGGTAGCAGGGTGGGGTAGGGCTGCACAGTGGGAGTCTGGGAGTTCATTGGCTTTAATGACACAGAATGGGGATCCAGGGTCAGGCTCTGTGGGAGGAGAGATGTCTCTTGACTTCTGCACGCTCAGCAGGGGCTCCCCATGTTTCCCCTGGGCTTCCTCCTGCTGTGTTAGCCCACACACTGGGCAAGGCTCCCTCCTCCATTCCCCATGGCAGGACTGAGCCCTGGCTAGTTAGGGGGTTCAGGGCCTGAGTGAGCTTTATCTCCATTGAAGGAAAATATGGGCACGTATGTGATGGGTGTGTTAATGCATAGATACGCACATAGAAGTCTAAAAAACAGGACAAGAGGGTATGGTATGAAGTGCTGGGGAGGAAGCAGGAATTGGTGCAAGGAAGGGGAGACTTCCTGGACACACTTCTGTGTTGTGGCTGGAATCTTGTCAAAGACCGTGGCTACACTTTGGTGGTTCTCTCTGGGTTCCCACAGCACCTGCTGCTGTCACTTGACTCGTCTTCACGTCACCGCTTCTGCTTTTGGCTGGCGTGTTCTCTCTCTCTCTCTAGCTGCTGACCCTGTCTGTAACCAAGGATCTGAATGGTTCAATTAACCACCGGAACCCTATCCCAGGCCACGTGGTAGATCAATAAATTGGTTCTGAATAAAATACAAAGGTGCCAGTGTGCCATTCCAGCTCATGGGAGAGAGTGCCTGAGACATGGTGTTCCTGTCCCATTCTCCAGGTGGTCGTTAGGGGTCTCTATGGATGTTAGGGGAGACAACTGTGGCTCTTTTCCTTGGGGGAAGTTCTGCTTTGCTTTGCACCTGTAGCTACTCTCCAAAGAGTCTGTTGCTTCATGATTCCAGTTCCCATTTGGTTAGTCATTCAACAAGCGTTTTTGGAGCATTGAGGCCCTGTGTTGGATGTTGGAAGCATATAGGTGATTTTAATCAGAATCTTGACCCCTGGATGAAATATACATATGAACTGGGGGAAGGGTTCCAGTATACAGAGTTGTAATTATCACCCTCACCATCGTCATCATCACCACTGACATTTATTCCAACCTGTCTAAGCATTCCATGTGCATCAACTTACTTAGTCCTCACAACCATTCTAGGGAGCAGGTGCTCTTATTATCCCCTTTTTATGGAGAAGGAAATCAAAGCACAAAGATATTTAGTAATATGCCCGAGGTCATATCCCTAAAAAGTGCCAGAGCAGAGATTTGAATGCTGGTGGTTTGGATTCCAGAACCAGAGGAGTAGCTGTGGCCCTGAGTGCATTACTGTAGGATTCAATATTCTGATGAACATTGGTTTCACGAGGCAGTAATAGACATTCCAGAAGGAAAAGGGATAGTTAAATGGTTAAGGAAGTGATGAGCCAAATAGGGAAATGAACAGCTTTTTACTGCAGGCCTTCTCAGAGCCTTTAATTTGCTAAGGTACGAATCTCTAGTGGAAGCAATTTCCAAACTTGGCTAACCATGCTTTTAGGGGTAGAAACACCTATCAATATAGCATGGGACCGGTATTTCATTGAATGACATTGAAGAAACGCTGCTTTAGGACTTGTTTTTCCTTACCATTCCTACTTGTAGTTTTCTTACTTTATCTTTCTATGACGACTGCTGGGATATTCTTTTACTACTCATTCTACTCATGGGACCCACGGCAGTGGCTCAGGCATTTCCCGCAGAGGACATTGTTCTGACGCTTGATGCTCGATAGCCTTTGTCACTGTCAGTAATGACGCTGGTGTGGTGGAGCCGGCAGGTTCTGAGCTGGACTAGTGGAGTGGCCCAGAAGGGCAGCAGGGCACCAGGAGGTCAGCTAACACAGGCCACGTGTGGTCTGCTGAAATCCCACGTGGCAAGGCAGGGGCCGTGTCTGGGCTCTCAGACGAGGTGTGGGGTCCAGGCTGTGGTTGGCCTTAGAATCCAGGTTGGACCTGAGGAGCAGGACGTCCACAAGGTCTGCGGGTCTCGTCCAGGTCGCGGCTTCACCCGTCAATGGGGCTCACTGTTAATCCCAGCCAGAGTGGCTTTGCCCTCCCCCTGGCGTTTGGCACCTTCCCTAGGGGGGCCCATAAAGGCTGGAAGATTTGTGTTGATCCCTGAATGAAGCAGGAATGAAGCGAGACTGAAGTTTTGCTTTCAAGTTGCACTTCTAGGGATCCTCCTGGGGCAGTTTCCATGCCTGTTATAAGACGTTCAGAGCACAGGAGGAGGCTCATGGGACGGGAGTTTAAGACAACATGTGGCCCTGACCAGCTGAGAACCACGTTTGAATTCAGTCTGGTGGTCCAACCTCTTGGAATCCAACTCGGAGAAAGTAAAGGGTGGCAGGTGAATTTTCAAGAGAGGGATATGAGAACTGAAATTCTTTAGAAAAAGAACAGACGGGACTGTGTAGGAGTTGGAGTGTAGGCACGGGAAGGCTCTATGGGAGGTGACCGGGGATAGTCACTGCTGAGGCTGAGATGCCCATCCTCCCTCTCAGGACCTGCTGCCTACTGAGTGCCAGCCTCCCTTGCAGCTAGGCCAGGCCATCTGACTACATTCTGCCCAGTGGAGTATAAGGAGTATCGCCTGGTAAATCAGGAAGTGACCATAAATGGGAGAAAATCCCATGCATCTCTTTCTTCTTCTGGCTGCTTGGAATGCAGACATGATGGCTGGACTTGAGCAATCATCTTGGACCATGGGGTGATATGCTGAGGATGGTGAAGTCCAAAGACAGAAGGTGACAAGGTAGAGCCAGCACACCAACCCTTTTCCCTGTATGTAAAAGAGAAAGACATTTCGGTCTTTTTTTTTTTTAAAGACACTGTTATTTGCAGAAGGCTGGCCTGGGGCAGTTCTGGTATATCGACGAAATGGAGACAGCCATAATTTCTGCCTTTCTTTCCTAGATGGGCAATAGCCTGAAAAGTAAAATTCTGGAGATCTGAGGTCAGAGTGGAAACACTGAGGGCCTCGGGGTGGTGATATGTTCTCCTGACTGGCTCGGGCTGCTGCTCTCCACAGACTCACGGAGCTCCTCCTTTTTGGCCAAAGCAGTGAACGAGATGGACACGGGATAGGGAGGGGGGAGGAGGTTGGGAGCTATGACTGGTCCTCGTGAGACCGGGCTGCCAAATGTCTTGCTCTGAAAAGGGAACAGGTTTCACATGGACAAGAGGGAAGGACTGCTTGTTCCCTCTGGAAAGTTCTATTAAAATGACCAACCCAGACACACTTTAATATTAATGGGAAATTCCTCCCGTTGTTTATGAAATCATTTTAGAGTTGATTTTAAAAAGAGAGGAGAGAGAGAAAAAGCCATTTGTTAGCTACACGAAGCCCAGACAATTATTTATAGATGCATCTGAGTGGCTTGTTTTAACATGGGGCAACCGTCTGAAAAGACTCCACTTTGACACCCGTAAGCACCCCTGGCACTAAGAATAAATTTATGAATGTCTTTTATGAGGGTCAACAAACTAGACAAATAACCCCACAGACCGTCCTTCACATCGAGAACCAGAACAAAGACGGTCGTATTTGTCATTTGCTCAGGACAGGAGCGGTGCCAGGCAGCGAGGCCCTCCCCGGGGGCCGGGTGTTCCCCTCCGGCTAATGTGATTCCTTTGGGCACCGCCACGGTGGCAGGCAGACGCCTGGCTTCTTTCCGTTCTTCCACTTCTCTGATTTGTTTGGGTAGCTAAATATCTCTTCCCCAGGAGAACATCTGCTCTTTTAAAAATGGAAAAAAAGCGGGAAGACCTCCAAGCCTTTAGACTGGAACTCACCCTCTGGTGAGACAGACCAGAGCCTCATCCAGTGTGGCTTGCGGGGTCCGTGCCACATTTCAAGAGAGGGTGCATGCTACCCAAGCATCTTTAGGGCTCCTGAAACTCCACTCAGTTGAACGGATGTCGAGACAGCTCACATTCTATGCTGCGATGCCTTAGGCTAATTCACTGCTCGGACCAAGTTTAGGTCATTTTTCTTGCTGTCTCGTTTATGGATGACTTCTCACCATCAGAAACGCCATGCTTGGCTGGAAATGAATCCACAACAATTCAGAGGTGCAAAAAACATTTGGTGGAGAACCCTCAAACTCGTCAGTTAAAGGTAACTTAAATGCTTCGGAGTGAAAACCGTCTCTCTGGGAGAAACAGTCTTTCAGAGCTTTTTTTCTCTTGTGCCGTCCTTCCCTTTGCCCCTGGGGGCCCTGCGTTCTAGGGGATGCTCGCATAGCATCGTGGCTGCGTGGGGAGTGGGGGTGCTTCCTGCTGCCGCCCTGCCGCCCCCCCCTCCCCCCCCCGGGCCCTGCTGCGGCATGGCTGATCTGGCCTGGTCCCTGGTGCCCTGACTGGGTCAGGCCAAGGGAGGTAGGCTTCCTCACCCTTCCCGGTCAGTTTGTCAGTCATTCCAGCACCCGCTAGTGAGTTCTGTGATGTCTCCATTTCCTGTGGTGGTGAGGTGCCAGTGTATTGATGCAGCCTGGCCCCACCTTGCGGGCCAGTGTGGATTCACTGATACTCATTCTCAGAGCACCTGACCACGCCAGGTGACATTTCTGTTTCGCTTGGTTTCTCCTGTGGCCTCTCTCCTTGGGCTGTAAATGGCAGCCTTCTCCCTGTGTCTTCAGAGGGTCATGCCTCTGTTCACTGACATCCCATTGGTTCTTACTCTTCTTTTTCTGTTTTTAAATTTTTTTCAAGTTTCTTTATTTTGAGAGAGAGAGAGAGAGAGAGAGAGAGAGTGAGAGAGAGAGAGAGAGAGAGAGTGCATGAACATGAGTGGGGTATGGGCAGAGAGAGAGGGAGAGAGAATTCCAAGCAGGCTCCATCCTGACACAGCATGGAGCCCAACACGGGGCTCTAACCCACAAAAACTGTGAGACTGTGACCTGAGCTGAAACTAAGAGTCGGACACTTAACCGACTAAGCCACCCATGTGCCCCTGACTCTTCCTCTTCTTACAAGGATACTGGTCAGATTGGATTAGGGATTAGATTATTCTAATAGCCTCATTTTAACACAGTTACCACTTAAAGACCTATTTCCAAATACATGTTGAGGTAGGGGGGGTTGAGACTTAAATATATGAATTTGGGGGGACATAAATACTGCCCATAGCCGTTCCCTTCCCCTCCGTATATCTGGGCTTTTCTTGTTGGGCCCTTGCCGGCCCCCTGGCCAAGGCCTGGGGAGGGGTGGGGCTGCTGGGTCCTTCAGAGCTCGGGAACATCCACGTAGGCCCGTTTGCTGGTCCTCAGCGCCACCCTTCAGACCAGAAGGCTTTTCCTCCTTCCTGCTGGAGCAGAAACCTGGAGAACCCCCCCCCCCCCGCCCCCTCCATTGAATACAACTTTTCTCTAAATACAGCTAATATGTTCAGACCACCATGCGTTGTGCCTTGCAGGGGAAGCAGTCTGGGATTTAGAAATTCCTTTTCTCAACAAAGCTTGACTTTCAAAATGGTTTTCTTGCTGCTGCTATTACAAATCTTGTTCGAAACTCACAAGCTTAGCAATTGCTTGGCCCCTCTGAAGCAGTGATTGGGGGTGGGGAGCTGCAGGGCAACTTGATCTACAGGGAATGAAAAATAAATTAGTACGATAGTGTCAGAATTACAATTTTTGCTTCATATGTCATGTGACTGCATTTATTATTTTTTTTAGTTTAGGTTTAAAATTTTTAAAATTTTTCTTTATCTTTTAAGATGTGTAGTTTTGAGAGAGAGAGAGAGAGAGAGAGAGAGAGGGAGGGAGCAGGGGAAGGGCAGGGAAAGAGGGAGACAGGATCCAAAGCATGCTCCAAGCTGTCAGTGCAGAGCCCGACACGGGGCTCAAACCCACTAATCGTGAGATCATGACCTGAGCTGAAGTCGGATGCTTAACCGACTGAGCCACCCAGGCGCCCCTTCAGTTTAGGTTTTTCTAAGTTTATTTTCTTTTATTGTGAAGAACAATACAAGTTCATTTTAGGAAATTTGGTAAATAGGTTCAAAGAAAAAAGTATGCTTAGGCTTAACATACAAAAGACACTGTTATTTTGACCTATTTCCTTCCAATCTTTTTTCTGTGGGTAATATTTCGGCTTTATTTTTAATGTAACTTGTATTTTAAAAACTGGTAATACTCTCAGATGGTAAAAGAATATAAAAGCAACATGCAGAGGTATCTAGTAAGAAGTCCTGCATGCACTCTAATTTCTCCCTTTTTACACAAAAGTCGTTAGTGTTCTAGAATATTCTGCACCTGGAAGGCTTCACACACCAGCACTTCTTTCATAGCTTTCTACAGCCTGGACACCCAGCTCTCTTCCTTCCAAGTTGCATCACTTTGGGCAAACACTTCACCTGCTTGGCTGAAGCTTCAGCAGGGATGCAGGTATTTGGATTTTGGGGAGCTAATGGTAGGTGTCCCCCTTTCCCTTCTCCTGGGAACAAACCCGCCATCTGGTGTCCTATTGCAGCCCTGGCCACCGGTGTGGACACATGGCCCAAGTCTGGACAATCAAATAATTGCCCAGTGACAGTCATTGGCTCTGGACTGGTCACGTGACTCTCTTGGCACTGGTGGGAATGCCTGCCTCCCTAGGCTTGCCGTGTGGTGTGGTGTGAACTTGGGGCTGCTCATGGTCATCTCCCCCATTGTGTGGAGGGCCCATCACTGCTAGGACAAACGTGGCCAACATTCAGAGAGAAGCAGGGGAGAGAGATAAGGTGTGCCGATGACTTACTGGAGTCATGGATTTAATACTGCCTTGGGATCCACCCCTCTTTCCAAGTTGTGAGCGTTTAAGCTGCACTTCTGTCATAGCTGAGCGAGTTCAGTGAAGCCATTCAGGAAAGGAGGGGAGTTCACTGAGTGATGAGGGTTAAGGATAGGCTTTGGAATCAAACTAGCTGGGTCCGCATCCTGCCTCCACCACTTAGTATGTGGCCCTGGGCAAACCATGTAACCTTATCATGTCCATTTTCACACTTACAGGGCAACATGATAGAATGCGGTGACATCAGGTACCCATGGGTACCTGGGTTATGGTAAACCGCTGATAAATGCTATTGCTGTGTCCACCTGCTCGCACTTCCCAGATGCCTTTGCTTTCTCACCAGCCCTGTCTCCATCCTGACCAGTCCCGCCTTTCCATCTTGCCAGCCCATTGGTGAACATTCACTTGAGTTACACCAGGCAGGCATCATTAAGATAGTACAAAATGACTGTTGAGATTTTTGGTCGGCAGACTTCTAAGGCTGGACAAACAGATAAGAAAACCAGTTTCACGTGAAAAGCACTAAAATGGAACAAAATTTTAAGGATGGACTGAGAATGTATAGCCCCAATATATACACAGGAGACTGTCTTTCCTCCTTCAAGAGTTCTCTTCCTTCAGGAAGGGCCTCTCATCAAGATGACTTTCCTGGGGCACATGGGTGGCTCAGTCAGTTGAGCATCCGACTTCGGCTCAGGTCATGATCTTGAAGTTTGTGAGTTTGAGCCCTGTGTCGGGTTCTCTGCTGAGCCTGCTTCGGATCCTCTGTCCCCCTCTCTCTCTGCCCCTCCCCCATTTTGCATGGTTTCTCTCTCTCTCTCAAAAATAAATAAATCTTAAAAAAAAAGAGATGGTTTTCCCAATATCGAGTTGTTTATTCTTAAAAAAAAAAAAAAATCTCCCTGCATTAATTTGCTAGGATTGCATTGAAAGTACCACAGACGGGGTGGTTTAAGCAACAGAAATGTATTTCCTCACAGTTCTGGAGGCTGGAAGTCCCAGCCCAAGTGTCAGCAGGCTGGTTTCATTGTGAGACCTCTCTCCTTGGCTTATAGATGCCTGTCTTCTCCCTGTGTCCTCACATGGTCTTTGTCTGTGCATGTGTCTCTGTCCTAATCTCTTCTAAGGACCCCAGCCATATTGGATTAGGGCCCACCCTAATAACTTCAGTTTAATTTAATTACTTTGTTAAAGCCCCATCTCTGGATACAGTCCTATTCTGAGGTACTAGGGGGTAGGACTTTCACGTACAGATTTGGGGGGCACACAGTTCAGCTCATTGAACTCCCTGAAAGGGACTTTTCACTGCTGCCCACACTTCTCAGATGTCTCTCCTGCTTGGCACCCCCTTTCCCTGTTCTTGAACACCACAGCATGGTATTTTGGTAGAAGCAGCAAAGGGGCTTTCATTAGAGTCCTGGGATCCTGAAGAGGTAGGTGAACACTGACCAGCCCTCCCGAGCTGGTGGGTGTGGAGATGAAGAGGTGTAGGCAGGAGTATTTTGGGACTGTTTGTCCTTCGCATGTATTAAAGGCTGGCTTAGTTTAAAATGGAGTCTTTCCTATTTTTTTTTTTTTAAATTGTAGTTTTGAAAGCGGGTGGATGATTAGTGTGTGTGCCTAGGAACCTGTCTTGGGGTAAAAAATAAGTCAGCGGACAGTTCCATAACTGGGTATAGACAGTCTGAGGGTGCTGAGTAAAGGAACATAGCAAGGTTTTTGCCCTTCTATTTCTAATTCCTTCAGAATATTTTTAGTTGATCTGTCATTTTTGGCTTCGAATCATAGGAAGGATTGTTTCAGCTAGTTTTGTCACCAGGAGAGCTAAGATAGTCGGTTGTAATGGTGATACATTGGGGATAAGTGATGAATAGCACCTCTTTTGTTTTGACTGCCTAGAGCTGAACTTGTAGCCTGGAGCCCATGATCTTGTAGGGCTGGCACCTCCAGTCTCATGCGTGAACTTCCCTCGAAATCTCCTGCCCCTCTGCCTTCCTTTTCCATATCTATAACCTCATTCTCTTTTTTGTTAGATTAGGTATATTTGTATAAACTGTCTTTAAATCCACTAATCTGTGCATCTATCCATATATATATGTGTGTGTTATTACATATAAAAAATATAAGTATATCCTTGTATACACAAATGTATATAAATTATTTGGGAGCATTTTCCTGTATCTCAACATTATGTTGGAAGCAATCCAGGTTTAACCTTATAATTGGAGGTGGAGCCTCATTAATATTGTATTTAACCATGTTCACCTAATACCTCTCAGATTGAGATTAAGAATGAAAAACAGACTTTTTTCCCCCCAAAGGACTAATGTGCTCTCTTTGGCTTTGAAACATACTCTTGGTGTAGATGTCTTTGACCATACACATCTATAAATACATGGACACACACATATACAAACATAAATATAATGCACAGTGTATGTAGGATTCTGTCATTTGGCATGATTGGGATTTGTGAAGTGTTTTGGTTAGTTGAATGTTCTGGTTAATAGTGAATTTTTTTTTTTATGTCATCTAAAAACTATCAAAACAAGAGTGCAAGAAAACATCTAACTCTGAAGTTAGACTGCACATAAACGGACCTTTCTCTGTAATTCAGGAGGTCCATCACTCTTTGCATGATTGCGTGTAGCTATGTCTGTGGACTAGAGGTAAACTATTTAATTCTGGACCTTTCTGTTAAGTTAGAGGAATATATACCAGAAGTTGCAAACGTGAGTTTTTTGGGCTGTGCTTTATTCTGAGTGCACAATGTTTGAAAAAAATTTTTTTTTTAAGTTTATTCATTTCTGAGAGACAGAGACAGAGTGTGAGTGGGGGAGGGGTGCAGAGAGAGAGACACACAGAGAATCCGAAGCAGGCTCCAGGCTCTGAGCTGTCAGCACAGAGCCCGATGTGGGGCCCGAACCCATGAACCGTGAGATCATGACCTGAGCCGAAGTCAGACGTTTAACCAATTAAGCTACCCCTGCGCCCCCTGTTTCAGCATTTGAAATTTTTTAAATGAAGAGTCAATATTTAAGAATTGAGAATTCGTATCATCTAGATTTGAGGCTTCTCTTGCGGGATCAGTGGTCCTAGACTCCAGACGCTTTGCTTGTCTCTCTGACCTCCCTGGTCTCTAGTGGGGTTTGAGATTGCAACTCCTGAACATGTTTTTGTAGTTTATTGCAAGTTCTTAATAAGCAGTGATTAAATTATTGAGATAATCTGTTTGGTGCCTTTTATTTTTCAAAAGAGTTTCAAACCCATTGGTTCCTGGCTGCAGCTCTGTGGGATAGGCAGAGCAATACAATAGCATTGCACCCATTTCCCAGATGGAGAAGTTAGGACTCCTAGGCAGGAGATAGCGACCTCCTTATTTATTTATTTATTTATTTATTTATTTATTTATTTATTTTTTAATTTTTTTTAACGTTTATTTATTTTTGAGACAGAGAGAAACAGAGCATGAACAGGGGAGGGGCAGAGAGAGAGGGACACACAGAATCTGAAACAGGCTCCAGGCTCTGAGCTGTCAGCACAGAGCCCGACGCGGGGCTCGAACCCACGGACCGTGAGATCATGACCTGAGCCAAAGTCGGACACTCAACCGACCAAGCCACCCAGGCGCCCCGCGACCTCCATATTTAATGGTCCCTAACGCTCTTCAGGAAGCAGTTTGGAGTCTTGTCACTCATGGATTTATAAAACATCTTTTGAGGTTATGTACACTTTTCATCCCAAATGAAAATACATTTGCTGTTTTTTGATTATATAAACAATACATTTTCCAAGTCCAGAAGCTTAATGAATACCGAATAAGTGAATAAAAAGAAAGTAAAAGTTACTCAAAGTGTCTTCACACAGGGATAATTACCGTTCATTTTGGTGAACTCACCACCTCAGAACCTCCCTAAACATAACTGTGGATGTTTGTAGACATGAAAGTGTACCCAAGTGAGATAATATTAACGAGGTTGTTTTATAACCTACTTTTGTTTCAGTTAGGAATGCATCACAGACAGCTTCCCGTGGCACTACACTGAAGCGTATATATCATTTTTAAAGCAACACAGAATTTTGTTTTAGGCGCGCACCCAGATACTTTTACTGAGGTACCTTTAACCAGTCTTCCCTAGTCAGCCACTTAGGCTCATTTTTCCATTATAAACAAGGCTGTCACAGACATCCTTGTATATGCACCTTGGTACACCTGTTCAGTGAACCCATAAGGGTAAATTACTAGTTTGAAACTGTGTACCTGTGCCCATTTTAACTATCGGCAACTCTGGAGAGAATGTTCTTCAAGTCCATGTGAGCTCTTGGATTTGAGGAGCAAATTCATATTGCTGGTGGCCTAGTTTCTCTAAGTGCACACTCTGTGACCAAGGGCACTAAAAAAATCCTCAAAACTGTATCGACCATCTTTTACACATACTAAGCCATATATCAAGGCAAAACACAATTCTGGCCCTTCTTGAGCTTGATCCCTGGTGTAGAAGCACACACCCACACACACCCACACTCATACACAGCTCACTATAATATGATATGGTAAGTGCTGAACTGCCAGGCAAATGAGTCAGAAGGCAAAATGGGTAATTATTCCTGGGCAAGTCTGAGGTGATAACATTCCTGCTAAGCCTTGAAGGATGAATGGGGTTACAGTACGCAGAGATGAGCAAAGGCATCTCAGATGGAAAGAAACATGGGACGGCCTGATGGTTCAGAGATTCGGGGAGGCGTGCTGGTATCCTGGTAGGGCTAGATCTTAGCAGTGAGATGTGAAGAGGCTTCCTTGTGGAGTGAGTTCGTAAAGGTCCCTTGGTCTCATCTTTCTCATTCAGGTACATAAGAATTTTGCCTATTTCATAGGATTGGGGGTTTTAAAAAGGCAATGGGTGTAAGGTGCTTGAAATGGTGTCTGGGGCATACTAAATGCTCAATAAATGTGGTCCTTGTGATTACTTTTATCTATTCCCTTCGCAGTTGATCTGAACTCTCCTTTCAGCCTTTAGCCTCCTGAACAGAAGTCCTGTCATCTACCTGGGCAGTGCTCCAGTGCTCACTCCTCTAGGTGAGCTCTTTGGACCATCCCCAGCTCCACGGTGATCCTCCCTGAGACTTCCAGGTTCAGATGTGGAGAGCAAAGAGGCTTACTGTGGTTTGGTTTTAACATGCTAACTCTGAGAAGTTTGCTCTGTGCTGAGGACTCGTGGACGTCGAACTGGACTTCTAATTTGGAAATGTGGAAAAGTCATATAATTTCAAATATTTTCCATGACATGCTGTAAACTTTTAGGCCCAGGCAATAATGTTGTCTCAGGGTGATGAAATGGAAAAACCCACCGTTTTATGTGTGGAGACTTGGTTTTGCCCCAGGTTACAGCTGTGCGATTTCAGACAAACCCTTCATCTCCCTGGACTTTAGCTTCATCATGATACTGATGATCATGATACTGATGATGATGATGATGATGATGATGATGATAGTGGTGGTGGTGGTGGTGGTGATGATGTAGGAGGAGGAGGAGGAGGAGGAGGAGGAGGAGGAGGAGGAGAAATCAAGGAATTGATCCCATTTACAGTTGCACCAAAACCAATATGATACCTAGGAGTAAACCTAACCAAATAGGTAAAAGATTTGTACTCTGGAAACTATAGAACACTGATGAAAGAAATTGAGGAGGACACAAGAAATGGGAGAACATTCCATGCTCGTGGATTGGAAGGACAAATACTGTAAAATGTCTGTACTAACCAAAGCAATCTACACATTTAATGCAATCCCCATAAAAATACCACCAACATTTTTCATAGAACTGGAACAAACAATCCTAAAATTTGTATGGAACCACAAGAGACCCCGAATAGCCAAAGTAATCCTAAAAAAGGAAAGCAAAGCTGGAGGCATCACAATTCTGGACTTCAAGCTATATTACAAAGCTGTAGTCATCAAAACAGTATGGTACTGGCACAAAAAATAGACACCTAGATCACTGGAACAGAATAGGAAACCTAGAACTGGACCCAGAACTTTATGGTCAACTAAATTTTGACAAAGCAGGAAAGAATATCCAATGGAAAAAAAGACAGTCTCTTCAACAAATGGTATTGGGAAAACTGGAGAGCAACATGCAGAAGAATTTTGAAACTGGACCACTTTCTTACACCATACACAAAAATTAACTCAAAATGGATGAGAGACCTAAATGTGAAACAGGAAACCGTCAAAATCCTAGAGGAGAAAACAGGTGGCAATCTCTTTGACCTTGGCTGTAGCAACTTCTTATCAGGCACATCTCCAGAGGAAAGGGAAACAAAAGCAAAAATGAGCTTGAAAGTTCATCAAGATAAAAAGTTTCTGCACAGCAAAGGAAACAAAACTAAAAGGCAGCCTATGGAATGGTAGAAGATACTTGCAAATGACACGTCAGATAAAGGTTAGTATTCAAAATCTATAAAGAACTTATCAAAGTCAGTACCCCCAAAATAAATAATCCAGTTAAGAAATGGGCAGAAGACATGAAAGGACATTTTCCCAAAAAACATACAGAAGGCGGGCAGACACGTGAAGCCTCTGGCCTTCAGGGTATCATTCCCACTTCACAGGGGAGGCAGCTGAGGCCAGGGAGGCCATGGGATGTGTCTAGCCCAACACACAGCCTGAGTTGATGGTGAGAGTGGGTGTCAACGTTGGTGGTTGGAGATGGGGTGGGGTGAATGGAGAAGAAAGGGAATGGGCGCATTTAAGATCAAGTTGAAGGCGTGTTGTTCTCATTGTGATTATTTCTGTCTTCTCACCTGTCCACGGAGTCCCTCCTGCCTCTGGATTCCTGTGGATCTCAGCGAATTCTCTGTGTCCATCATTTCCAGTGTAGTTATGATTCCAGTATGGTCATTATATGCTTATGTATTTTATTGATATGTAATTGACACGTCACATTCTGTAAGTTTAAGGTGTCCAACCTGTTCGCTTGATACATTTATATGTTGCTATGTGATGACCGTCATAGCATTAGCTAACACCTCTATTCCCATAATTATTTCTTCTTTGTAGGGAGGGCAATAAAAATCTAATCTTGTAGCATTTTTGAAGTTTATCATGCAATTGTTGACTATAATCACCATGCTGTGCATTAGATCTATAGAACTTATTTATCTACTAACTGAAAGTTTGTGCCTTTGAACAATATCTCCCCGATTCCACCATCCCCAGCAACTGGTAACCACCATTCTGCTTTGTTTTAATGAGTTTGGCTTTTTTAGGTTTCATATATAAGTGATGCATGCAGTGTTTGTCTTTCTGTGTCTGACTTATCTCAATTAGCATAATGCTTTCAAGGCCCATCCATGTCGGGTTGTCCTTGGGCAGTGGCAAGCTAGGGGGGTGCAAAAGAACTGGGGCCCATGCCTGCTCCAGGCCATATAGCATCCTCAGTGGAGAGGGGTTATTCTGGAATGCCCAGCATGCATCCTCTGTCTCTTGGGAGCAATCCTGGGCTTTTGTTCCCACATCCATCCCTCCCCCTGTCTCTCCCAGGCTCCTGGGGGAAATTGTAGAGTTTGCATCTCGAAACTTAGTCATTCATGCCCAACTAGATCAGGACCCTGCACACTCAGACATGTCTTGCCCTTTTGTGAGTGGCCACTGGCTGTGAGACCCACGTCTTGCATATATCCAACTCTGGACTTGGAGTTAGGACACCCGAATTCTAGTCCTGAGTCCACTGTCCAGTCGCTTAAGCTTCCCTCTCCCGGAAGAGGTGAGAGGGTCACCAAGTTTTCTGAGTATTTGTGCAGTGCTGATGGTTTGCCCATGGCGGTGTACTGGGTTGTTGGGAAAAGTAAACCCAAGTGAATCTAAACAAGCGGCTCCCTCTGCCCTTGGGGGCTTTGCAGTTGTGCACAGACGCGGGATTTAGACACGGGAAGCTCTCCCAGGCCTCAGAGCCCAGGGCTGGGAGCATCTGCTGTGTGCCAGGCCCCATGCCATGTACTCTGTCTGCAAGCTTGCTTATTTCTCCCCACAACTGGAGGCTGGTATCTGAGCCCCATCTACTAGATGTGGGATACTGAGGCCCAGAGGCTCAAAGTGACGTGCCCAGGGCCATAGAGCCGGTAAGGCAGCAGGCTGGCATCCGGCGCCGGGCCCCTCTGTCCTGCCCTTCCTCTTCATTCAGCCGACCACGAGCCCTCATTTCTGCTCTCTGGCTTCCACATGGCCCGTCTCCTTTGTTTGTGGGAAAGGAAGTTGCCGGGGATAGGAGTGTTGAAAAAACAAGTAAGGACGACTGGAGCCTAAAAAGCCAGCCCGGACCCACTGCCACTGGACGTGGAGGCTGTCTCGACCCATGTTCCTTGGGGGAAAAGAGTTGTTGAATATTCTTCGTGTCAAGATTTTGTTTTTCTTGTGTGGGCGGTGGGGCAGGGAGTGTCTTCTCCATAATGCACCTGCGTGTTCATTGAGGAAATATTTATTGAATTATACTTACTCTGTGTGAGCCACACAGTGCCGAGAGCCAAATAAAGATTCGGGTCAATGATTTCTTGAGACGCCTCCAGTCTAGAATGTAACAGTGGTGATCCTGTAAGAGAGGATGTGATCTTTATCCTAAGAGAAGTGATAATAGTGATAATAATGATAATATTAATAGCAACTACAAGCATCGAGTGTCCTTTGTGTCTGGCTATTTTGCATATATTGCATATTTTGCATATATTAACTCATGGTTATAGCACCCCTGAGAGGGAGGTTTTGTTATTTTCCATGTTTTGTCGGTGAGGATGCTGATTGGAGAGGCAGGCGCCTCATTCACGGGCACACAGAGAATGAGTTGGAAGCAGAGACTGGAACCCCAGCAGTCTGGCTCCAAAGTCCACTCTGTGCTCGTACACAGTTGTACTCTGGTTTCCCAATGCCTCAAGCACTCGGAAAATCAAGTTCATTCCTGTCTAGGGGGACTGAGCAAGGCTTCTGAGAGAAGGGAACTTTGAACTGGCCTTGCAGCGGGTGGGGGAAGGGGGACTTCCCTGCTGTGAACATGTGGGGAGCAGCCACACCAGGCTTTAAGGCTTGGCCTGGAGCCATGGGAAGCCCTTCACCCCCCTCACGCCCTCTGTGACGGGGACTGAAACCTGTTGTTTTATTTCTCCAAATAGCTGCACCATTTCACATAAGTGCACTAGAGTGGACAGTCGTAAGTTGGCTGCGCCTTGGAGCGCCTGGGTGGCTCAGTCAGTTGTGTCCGACTTCGTCTCAGGTCATGATCTCGTGGTTCATGGCTTCGAGCCCGCGTCAGGCTCTTTGCTGACAGCTCAGAGCCTGGAGCCTGCTTCAGATTCTGTGTCTCCCTCTCTCTCTGCCCCTCCCCTGCTCATGCTCTGTCTCTCTCTCTGTCTCTCTCTCTCTCTCTCTCTCTCAAAAATAAGCATTAAAAACTAAAAAAAAAAAAGTAAGTTGGCCTCAGTTTTAAAATGTCACCTGTAGCAAATGTACATGGAATCCCAGAAATTGATTCTATGATGCATCCGAGGCATTTCTGTCATTGCTCCTACGTCTTCTCCAGCTCCTTGGAGTGACCTTGTGTGCTTATGTGGTAGGACAGGATACATACGAGGGATTGGTGGGTTTTCACTCTGTCCTTTGGTCTGAAATGCCCTGGAGAACTTGTGTTTATCTTTTGGAGGCTAAAATGTGTCAGGTCGCTCTGTCTCACTCCCTAAGGCCATGGCTCTCCCTCCCTCCTGTGTGCATGTTTGCATGTGGTGTTTCCTGTGGGCCAAGCACCACGTGAGGCGCTGGCATATGGATGGAAAGACACTTCCTGACCACAGAGGGGTTAGAGTCTAGTGGGGAGAGTGTTGTGCAGTCAGATTATCTTAAACCAGCGTCATATTCACCGGAGATGTGCAGAACATGTGAACTGATCAGGGGCCAGGGTTTCGGGGCTTCAGTTTTGGGGTTGATGGCAGGCTTCCAGGGGAGGTGAAGTGTGACTGACCCACCAAGGACAGACAGGCACATAAGGTGGAGTCGTGCATTCCAGGAGATACAGAATTGGTGCACTGGCAGCAGGCTGTGGGCGGTGACAGGAGGGGACACTAAATGTGGGCGGAGTATGGGACGGGTCACCAAATCCCCAGTGGGTCACACCTCAGTCCCCGTTCTTCTCCCCCCAGGTAAGGAAGGAAATGCAGGTTCTGACAAAGGCTCGGGGTGCTCGGGCCCTGGTTTCCCTTTCTGTTCGTTCCCCACTGGCCCGAGACAGCTTCAGAGCCTATGAATTCCAGTACGTGGAATTTCTTCGTGTGTTGAGAGCACCAACTCGAAGAGACTTTGGACACCCACTTGGAGGAAGGCTCCCAGGGAGAAGCAAATGCATATTTTGTCTTATTTTTTGTAAAATGGATCACGGAGGAGCGATTCCCTGATACACCACGCTCAGACACGTCCTGTCCCATGGGCAGAGCCCCTCTGCCGATACCGTGCGCAGATAGCTCTGAATTCTCACTGTTTCCCATCAGGGCTGGAAGCCAGGTTCTCCCCCTGCCCCGTTCAGCTGTTATGTGGAGTGCCCAGCCATTCCGGTTTGCCCAGGCAGAGGGGTTTCCCGGGAAGGAGGCCCTAAACTGGAGAAAGTCCGTCAGAGGAGCAGAAGCTCTGTGCTCTAGAGTGAGGGCTAATTTTAGGGATCTGACCTCGTTGCAGTTGTGGGAGCTGGTGCAACAAATGCTCCGTAAGGCCATTGCTTCTGCCTCTAGTGGCTGGACCTGAGGTCAGCAGGGCTGGTGGTTGGAGAAGGTGGATGTGAAGTGGGGGAAGCCAGGGCAAGCTGGGACCCACGGGGATGGATTGGACTCAAAGGGCTCGTTGGGACCCATGAGGATGGGATGGCACCTCCAAGGGCGAGCTGGGACGGCACCGGTCTCATCCTCCTCTGAACATCCCACCTCCAGGATGTGGGTGTCCTGCGGGAGAAGCTCGTGCCCTTAGTCATGGAGCGACATGCTTGGCTCAGGAGTCGGAGAAGCCGAAGGAGGAGGCCCAGCACGAACCGAGGAGGCCGCAGCCCGCCCGCCACCTCACACAACAGGGCGGGCGAGGTTGCACTTGGGCTGCGGCAGCCCTTGACCCCACGCTGCCTTCGGAGCCTGAACATGGCTGCAGCTGCACGTCTGCCTTCCAGATCTTGCCCGAGTTTCTCCTGTGGCCCAGAATCAGACAGACATGGAAGAGAATTCTGGGAAAGTTTGCTCCAACGTGGCTGAACTGCCATGGGACACAGTTGTCATCACTTGGGGGCGATTTCAACCACAGTCCACTCTCTCCTTACGACCCACGGTTGGTTTCTTCTGAATTTTCTAAGGGCAAACGCCCCTCAGCTCCATGCAGGCCACGGCAAATAACGGCACGACTGCCACTTTTCCCTTAGTGTGACTACACAGCCCCATTTCCCATGAGGGAAACCTATCCCTCCTCTCACTGACAGGTTAACCCTATCCCATATGGAGTGGTAACCCTGGCGGGAGACTTTCCCTCTTTCCTGGGCTTGTCTTCGTTATGAAGAGTCCTCCACGTGACCTCTGAACGCTTCCAGTGGTTTCTCCCTGATGCCCACATTTCTGCCCACGAGGGTCCCTCTGGACTGCTATCCCAACTTCCTGTAGTGGTTCATTTATGTGTCAAGTTCACTGGCACAGTAATCCCCACCCGGTTCAACCCATCTGTTTGGCCCGTGCAGAAGACAGATGGGGCCTGGTGAATGACAGCGGATTATCATAAGCTTCACCAGGTGGGGACTGGGCTTGCAGCTCAAGTGCCAGATTGGTTTCATTGCTTGAGCAACTTAACACATCCCCTGGTACCTGGTATGCAGCTATCTGTGCAGCAAATGCCTTTTCCTCCTTCCCCGTCCAGCAGGCCCACCAGAAGTAGTTTGCTTTCAGCTGGCGAGGCCAGCAGTGCATGTTCACTGGCCTACCTCGGGGGCACATCAGGTCTCCTGCCCGGTGTCATCATGTAGTGTGTGGGGATCTTGGTTGCCTTTCCATTCCACAAGACATCCCCCTGGGCCATGACACGGATGACATGGTGCTGATGGCAGTGAGTGAGAAGTAGCAACTACTCTAGGCTTATGGTTAGACTTTTGCGTGTTGGGGGTGGGTAATAAATCTACCTAAAATTCGGGTTTAAAAAAATTTTTTTTAAATGATTATTTATTTTTGAGAGAGAGAGAGAGAGAGGGAGAGAGAGATATGAGCAGGGGAGGGGCAGAGAGACAGGGAGAATCCAAAGCAGGCTCCAGGCTTTGAGCTGTCAGCACGGAGCCCAACGTGGGGCTCAAACTCACCAACCGCGAGATCGTGACCCGAGTCAAAGTCAGACGCTTAACTGACTGAGCCACCCAGGCGTCCCAGGGGTTTCCTACCTCAGTGAAATTTCTAGCGGTCCAGTGGTGTGGGGGCATGTTGAGCTATCTTTTCTAAGGTGAAGGACAAGGTGTTACATCTGGCCTGTCCTACAACCGAGAAAGAGGCACAACGCCTAGTGAGCTTCTTTGGAGTTTGGAGGCAACACATTCCTCGTTTGGGTGTGTTGCTGTGACCCCCAAAACTGCTTGTTTTGAGTAGGGCCCAGAACATGAGCCAGAGAAGGCTCTGCAGTAGGTTTGGGCTGCGGTGTGAACTGCCCCACCACTTGGGCAGATGATCCAGCGGGTGCGAGAGTGCGTGAAGTGACAGTGGCAGACAGGGATGCTGTTGGAAGCCTGTGGCAGGGCCCTCCAGGTGAATCACAGCCCAGGCCTTTGGGATTTTGGAGCATGCCCTGCCATCTTCCGCAGAAAACTACTCTCCTTTTGAGGAAGAGCTCTTAGACTGCTGCTGGGTCTTAGTAGAGACTGGATCCTTAACCATGGCCACCAATGACTGAGGACCTGAGGTATCCATCATAAACTAGGTGTTATTTGACCCACGAAGCCATAAAACTGGGCATGCCCAGCAACACTTCATTGTCAAAATAGAAGTGGTATAGACGTGACTGGGCCCAGGCAGGTCCTGAAGGCACAAAGTAAGTTACAAGATGAAGTGGCCGAAATGCTCACAGTCCACATTATGCTACACTGCCTTCTCTCTCCCAGCATATACCTGTGGCCTCATGGGAAGCTACCCTGATCAGTTGACAGAAGAGAAGACTTGGACCTGGTTCACAGATGGTTCTGTACAATGCAGGCAAAACCCAAAAGTGAATAGCTGCAGCCCTGTAGCCCTTTTCTGGGATATCCTTGAAGGACAGTGGTGACGGGAAATCCTTCCGGTGAACAGAACTTTGAACAGTGTACCTGGTTATTCACTTTGCTTGGAAGGAGACGTGGCCAAATATACAATTATATGTTGATTCATGGGCTGTGGCCAATGATTTGGCTGGATGGTCATGAACTTGGCAGGAACGTGATTGAAAAACTGGTGACAAATTTGGGGAAGACTTACGTGGATGGACCTCTCTGAATGGGCAAAAAGAATGAAGATGAAGACATTTGTGTCCCACGTGAATGCTCACCAAAGGGTGACCTTTGCAGAGGAGGATTCTGATAATCAACTGCATAGGATGATCTGTTCTGTGGAAACCTACCAGTCAGCATCTTTCTGTGGCCATCTCTCTCATTTCCCAATGGGCTCATGAGAAAAATGGCTGTGATGGCAGGGGTAGAGGTTGTGCGTCGACTGAGCAACATGGTCTTCAACTCACCAAGGCCAGCCTGGCTGTGGTCACTACTGGATGCCCAGTCTGCCAGCAACAGAGACCAACACTGAGCCCCCACTATGGCACCATTCCCAGGGTGGTTGGTAAGTCAGCTACATGGTGGCAATTTGATTTTAATGGACCACTTCCATTGTGGAAGGGGCAGCATTTTGTCCTTACTGGATTGGACACTCTGGATATGGATCTGCCTTCCCTGCATCCATGCACTTTACAGAATGCTTTATCCACCATCATGGTATTCCACACAGCACTGCTCTGATCCAGGTATTCACTTCACAACAAAAGAAGTGCGATAATGGGCCCAGACTCATGGAATTCACTGGTATTACCATGCTCCTCATCATCCTGAAGCAACACTCTTGATAGAATGGCCATTTGAAGGCTCAGTTACAGTGCAAGCTAGGTGACAATACCTTGTAGGCCTTGTAGGGTTCTTCAGAAGGCTGATATGCTCTGAATCAACATCCAATATGTGGTACTATTTCTTCAATATCCTGGATTCACGGGTGCAGGAATCAAGGGATGGAATTGGGAATGGCATCACTCACTATTGCTCCTAGGAACCCACTTCGTAATAGTTTTGCTTCTGGTTCCCGCAACTTTGTGCTTTACTGGCTTAGAGGTCTTTGTTCCAGAGGGAGGAACAATACTTCACCAGGAGACACAACAATGATTCCATTGAACTGTGGAAGTTAAGATTGCTACCTGATCACTTTGGCCTCCTCATATTTCTGAATCAAGAAGACAGTTATGGTGGTGGCTGGGGTGATTGATTCCAACTACCAAGGGGAAATTTTGCTACTACCCCATAATGGAGGGAATGAAGGGTATATTTGGAATATAGGAGATCCCTTACCATGCTCTGTGATTAAGGCCAGTGTAAAACCACAACAACCCAATCCAGGCAAGACAGCTCATGGCCCAGACCATTTACGAATAAAGGTTTGAGTCACCCCACCAGGTGAAGAACCACAACCAACCGAAGGCAAAGGGAATACAGAATGTGAAGAAGAAGGAGAAGGAGAAGAAGGAGGAGGAGAAGAAGGGGGGGGAGGGGGGAGGGAAAGGAGGAGAAGGAAGTTGTAAATACCAGCGATGACCATGTGACTAGTTATAGAAACAGTAAAATTGTCATGACTATTTTCTCCTTATTTTGTTATAAACATGTGTATCTATCTGATATATATCTCAAATATATTTGTTATGTCTTTTGTTTTCTTCTTTCCCTTATTCCCTTATCATATAACATAGGATGTATTGCCCTTATAGTCCTTAAGTATTGTGAATTTTATATCATGGGTTTAAGTTACAGGATATCAAGAAGAAGAGTAAATACCACACAAGGACTTACCTCCTCTTTGGGGGAAGGGGTTGGTGCATTTTTGGTTGTTTACAGAGTAGTTGTATCATGTTAGGTGGAATTATGTTATTGGTGATGTCTTTATCGGGATAATAAGACTTTAGAAGTCTTTATTTGGGATAATAATAAGATAATAATAAGTTTAAGGAGATGGGGCTTGGGGCCAAGGTGACAAGGGGAGGGCTTGCAATGGCAAACTGTATGTGTTGACCGCTGGCAGCGGTGTCCAGATTAAACAGTACTGGCGGTGGGCGGTGTCTGTGAGGATATTTTCGGAAGAGATTAGCATTTGAATCTGAAGACTCAGTAAAGTAGATGACCCTCCCCAGTATGGGTGTGCACCATCCCATCTACTGAGGGCCTGAATAGAGCAAAAGGTGGAGGAGGGAGGAATTTCACTGGTTGTGCTGAGACATCTCAGCTCTTTTTCTCGTGCCTTCAGGCTGGGATTGAAACCTGGTTTTTAGGGCTCCCCTAGTTTTTAGGACTTCAGACTCAGACTGAATTATATCATCAGCTTTCCTGTATCTCCAGCTTGCAAATGGCAGACTGTGGGACTTCTTAGGCTTCCTAACTGTATGAGTTAATTCCTGATAATAAATCCATATAGTTATAAATATACAGTTATAAATATAGATTTAGGTGTAGATACACATATCCTACTGGTTCTTTTTCTTTGGAGGATCCTAATACACTGCCCTATCTCAACAATACTTCAGTGCTTCTCATTGCCCTGGGAATAAAATCCAGACTTCTTGTCTCAACCCGAGAGTCTGTCCTCCTCAGGCCCCTGCTCAACCTTCTCTTTTCTCACGCACACCCTTCCTTCCTTTCTCACGCACATGGCTCCTTTTGGCTCCTTGGACACTTTGTACCTTGCACTTGACCTTCCCTCCTCCTTGACCAGTAAATAAAGTGGCTTCCCCAGTTGCTCATTGGCTTTTCACCTGTTTATTGCTCTCGCAGCTCTCATCAGTCTCTACTTGTTTGTTTCTGTATATGTTTGTCACCTGTCTCCCCTACTGGAATGCAGCCCCTTGAAGGCTCAGCCTTACCTGTCCTGTTGACTGTGGTTTGTCCTCTCGCCTAGCAGATGTTGAAGGTACTCGATAGACATTGGTCAAATTGTTGAGTGGAGAATGTGGTGGTGCAGTGGAGAATTTGTGACAAACAGCAATGCTGATCAGAGGGGGAGTGTGTTAATGATTCTGTTGGTCAACCACACCTTGGGATGCCTGCTGGCTCAGATCCCAAACAGACCTTTGAGAGCTTGCAGTGCAATTTTTTACTGTGAGACCAACTATCACAAACTTGGTATTCCAAATGAATACCCTGGTTGTGTGAGCCATGTGCAGTTTCTCACGCCAGTAATCATAATATGAAAAGCATGTGTTTATTGAGTGTTTACTATGCACTCAGTGTTGGCTGTGTAATAAACAGACATGGAATCTCGGGTGTCCAGCTCGCACATCTGCAGGTCATCTGGGGTTTGCCTGATTTACATGGGGCTTGGCTGTGTTGGGCTCTGGCTGTAGTTTGGGTCCAGGTCTGTTCCACATGATGCCCATCCTCCCTACACTAGTTGGTTCTTTGAGGATCACAAGAAGGCAATGTCAGTCGTGCAGGCATAGTTCAAACCATTGCTAGCATCTCAGTGGTCAAAGCAAGTGACATAGTCAGGTCAAAGGCAGGGAAGTTTCCTCCATATCCCCTGAAGTCATGGTGGGGGTTGGATGTATAACACTACCGCAGGGGCATGGAGAAATGAGGTCAGTATCTCAGTCTTTGTCAAGTAGGTAACTTACTCCACCAACAACCCCAGAAGGTTATTCTTATTGTATTACTACTATTATTATGTATTATACTATATTATTATGTTACTATTATATTTTATTATACCATATTATACTATCATATGTGGCACAGTGTATATAAACTTATATATAGTATAATATATAAAGAAGTATAGAATAACATTGTATAGCATATGTGTATAGTGTCACACATAATATATACTTAATATATGTCTTATGTATAATATATACTAAAATATATAGCATAATATTATATAGCATAGTATAATGTATAATATATACATATACATTATGTATTATATATAACGTGCATATATATTTTATGTTATGCTACATAATATAGTATAACACTCTATATAGTGTATGTGTAGTATACTATACTGTTATATATACTATAATGTATATCATATAGTATAATATGTAAAGGAATATATAATATTGTATACTATATATTATACTACAGTATTATATATATATAAGTATATATTGTACTGTACTACTAATAATATTGTATATACTTTTTATATTATAACATCATCCTACAAGCCCTTGTTATTACCCTCTTTTTGCAGGTAAGAGTTGAAAAGATTTGCACAGGGCCACACAGTTAGTTAGAGGCAGAGCTGGAGTCTGGACCCAGGATGTCAGACTCTAGAAATTAACCACAGCCTATGCTGCCTTCCATCATTTTGATAAAAGAAGCCAAGTGCCTCCCAGTTAAGATGCAAGAAATGTTGGATGTTGGTTGTCCTTCCATCACAAATTCAGGTTCTTCACTCTGCCTACTTGCTGGCGTCTTAGGATATTCTTTGGTCTGGTCGTTACATAAAGCCCTCTTTTCCTCTAAGATACGCACACCCAGGACTTCATCTCTGCAAGGTCTCTAACACCCCTAGGGGTCAATGGCTGTTAATGACTTACCCAAGAGATAATTTTCTTGCATCTTCAAGACCCCAAATCCAAAGGCTTGGCCAATGTGGGGATTTTAGACTCCAGGCAGACTCATGGGAGAGGTAGTTGGAGATAAGAAAGCTTTTTGGGATTCTTAAATCACTTTCAGATGGGAAGCTTATTTATTTGCCTGGAACACTTTCAACAGACTCAAGATTTCCTTAGCATTTAGTCCCTGTTACTCTTGCAGAAGGAAAGAGAGCGAGATGGAGAGTAAAGAGAGCAAGCAGCCTCAAGATTGATGCTGTGGGTCCACATACATAGATATGCACTTACATAAAGGCATTCCATGCCGTGCAGAGGGCAAAGCCACTGCTGAGAATCTGCTTCAATTGTGATGGAACATTTCATCCATCGTTTGGCACATTCTCTAACCAGAAGTCTTTCGGCACAAGACAGGCTGGTGGGAAAGGGATCTGTGCAGAGGACTTAATGCCATGCCCTGTTCTGGGTGTATCTGTTTGTGTGTTTGTAGAAAAATTCAATACTTAATTGTATGCTTGGTCTGCTCACCACTCGTTTCTAAGAGAGACGTTCCAAAGCCTTGGTTAGGTTTGCTTATATCTCATAAAAGCCAGAACTTGGCTGCGGGGGCCCAGAACTAACCTTATGTGCAGACAGGGCCAGCAGTCACCTGAGTGGGCTTGAAATTCTGAAAGACCCACTTTGCTGAGAATTACTAGTCACCTTCTTAGCATCCATTTGCCTTCTTCCTTCCTAAAAGGCCTCCAGATTTCCCAGCTGGTGGTTTGACTGGCCCCACCCCCGGTTTAGAAGTGGATCTTTATTGGTTGAAGGCAATTAGTGTAATTATTGCTACTTTGAATTGGTTCAGGACTGGGAATTTGGTGTGAGTGGCTCCAATAAGAGGAAGCCCAGGAGTTCTTTGAAGGTGGGGGTGGGGGAGGAGAAACTCTCTCCCCCTTGAGACATAAGTGAGGAAAATGAACCCTGTTAGCTCTCTTGTGACAGTGAGAGGAGTCAGCCTTACGGTGAAACTGATGCTGGGGTAGATCCATAGAGACACAGAAGGAAATGGATGCTGAGTGACATTGTTCAGCTACTGGATCAGACCATACCTGAGGCCTGTTCTGCCTCCAAAATCTTTACTTCCTGTAAAGGTTGAGCCTTGGTTTGGGTTTTCTGTTAAGTGGAACTAAAATAACCTGTACTATTAAACCCAGCCAGCCAAAATGTTGTCTTTTTGCTGGTGCTCTAGTACTGGGATATAATCCCTTCCCAGAGGACCGGGGGAACATTTTCACTCACAATATTTATGGGGCACTCATCACCCCCCAAGCACTATTCTGGGAGGTGGAGATACCACAGTCAGTCTTAGTCAGTTTGGGCTGTGGTAACAAAACACTGTTGATTGAGTGGCTTAAATAACAAACACCTCTCAAAGTTTTGAAGGCTGGGAAGTCTAAGATCAAGGTGCTGGCCCATTTCGTTCCCAGTGAGGGCTATCTGCAGATGGCTGCCTTCTTGCCGTGTCCTCACATGGTGGAAAGAGAAAGAGCAGGCTCTGTGGTCTCTTCTTATAAGAACATGAATCTCATCGTGAGCACCCCACCCTCATGACCTCATCTAAACCAACTACCAAAGGCTCATCTCCAAATACCATCACATTGGGGATTAGAGCTTCAACATATGAATCTGGGGGGACACAGATATTCAGTCCATAGCATGCAGTGAGCAAAACAAAACCCCTCACCTCGTGGATCTTACATTTCCATTAAAGGAGGCAGACAGAAAAGAAATATGTGGTATTCAGCTGATGATGGAGGAGGATAGAAATGCTATGAAGAAAAATAAGGCAAAGTAAGAGGGATAAGGGGTGGCAGGGGTGTTAGGAGGTGATGGTGGAGAAGAGACTTGAGAAGTGAATCATGGAGGGGGCAGCAGAGAGAATAGCAAGGACATAGGCCTAAAGCTGGGATGTGGCCAGAGGGGCTAGTGCAGAGGGAGTGAGGGGCAAGGGGCGGGAGGCGAGGTCAGAGAGTTAGTGGGGACCATGACCTAGGGGTCTTCCCGGTCATGATGAGGACCTCTGATTTCACTGACGAGATGAGAGCTTACAGAGAGTTTTAAGGCACGGCATAATGTGATGTATGGTGTTAAAGGCCGTTGACTGGGTGTTGTATGGAGAACAGACCCTAGAGAGGTTTAGTGCATTGGATGGTGGCCCCCCAAAAGATATCCGCGTCCTCTCCCCACAATCCGTGAATGTAACCTTATTTGGAAAAAGGGTCTTTGCAGATGTAATTAAGGATCTTGAGATGAGATCATCTAGGATTATCTGGGTGGGACCTATTCCCATCCAATGATAAATGTTCTTAAAAGAGACAGAAGAGAAGACACAGACATGGAGGAAAGGGGCATGTGAAAACAGAGTCAGAGATGGGAGTGCTGAAGCCACGAGGGAGGGATGTTGGACGCCACCAGAAGCCCGACAAGGAGAGGAAGGATTCTCTTGTAGAGCCTTTGGAGGAAGCTGGCCCTGCTGCACCTTGAACTTCTGCCTTCCCGAACTGTCAGATAATAAACTCCTGTTGTTTTAAGCCACCCAGGTTGAGGAGATACGTTGGGGCAGCCGTGGGAAAGTAATGCACGAGTCAAGAGTGGAGCAGGGAATCTGGGAGAAGGCGGCTGCCATAATCCAGGTGAAAAACAGAGCTTCCCTGGCCTGGGCTGGGACCTGTGAAGGGGCAAGAGGTTGTCATGTTGTGAGGGTAGGCTTTGCTGAGGGGTTAGATGTGGGGTGTGTGAGAAAGAGAGGTGTCAAGGAGGACTTCAAGAGTTTTGGCCTCAGTAAGTGCGGAATGAAGAGGACACCCTCTGAAAGGGCAGTGACTGGGAGAATCAGGTTTATGTGTGTGGGAATATCTGGAGCTTGAGGTGCCTATTGGATGTTGCCCACGTTGGGGCACCCGGGTCACTCGGTCAGTTAAGCATCTGACTCTTAATTTCAGCTCAGATCATGACCTCAGTTCATGAGATCAAGCCTCACCTGGGGCTCTGTGCTGTCAGCATAGACTGGGATTCTCTGTCTCTTCTTTCTCTGCCTCTCACCCGGTAATGCTATCTCTTCTCTCTAAACAGGCAGACAAACACTAAAAAAAGATGTCACCCATGGGGCGCTTGGGTGGCTCAGTCGGTTAAGCATCTGACTTCGGCTCAGGTCATGATCTCCTGGTTCATGAGTTCAAGCCCCGCGTCGGGCTCTATGCTGACAGCTCAGAGCCTGGAGCCTGCTTCGGATTCTGCATCTCCCTCTTTCTCTGTCCCTCCCCTGCTTGCTCTGTCTGTCTGTCTCTCTCAAAAATAATAAACATTAAAAAAAAAAAAGATGTCACCCAGGTGGCAATGCCAAGTGTGTTGTTGATGTATGAGCTCGTTACCTGAGATTGTTGGCTGTTAAAGCCAAGAGTGTGGACGAGCTCACCAAGGACTGAGAATAGATGGGAAGAGGAGAAATGGATAGAGCTCTTGGACGTACAAGGCCAGGAAGGGCACTGAGAAGGAACATCTGGAGAAGCAGGTGGAAAATCTGGTGAGCGTGGTGTCCCTGAAGTCAAGCAGAGAAAGTACAGACCAGTTCCAGACAAGTTGAACATAATAAGAATTTTATTATTCAGTAATCAAAATAAAAATTTTCTGACTCAAGAATCTTGGTTTATACCACTTCTTCCTCCCAACCTTGAGGACACGAAAAAATGTATCATGGCTGCCATTTCAGTCATTTAACTGTAATATGCCACACAAGCCTTGGATAAACACCTTTCAGGATTGACATGTGTCATGGGACCTGAGGGGTGCATGTTGAGCATTTTTAAGATGATAGCAAGAACTATGATAATTCCTTGAAGAGTAAGTTTTGACTACTTGTTTTTTTTTTTCATGTTTATTTATTTTTGAGAGAGAGAGACAGAGTGCAAACAGGGGAAGGGAAGAGAGAGGGAGACACAGAACCCGAAGCAGCTCCAGGCTCTGATGTCAGCACAGAGCTCGATGCGGGGCTTGAACTCATGGACCGTGAGATCGTGACCTGAGCTGAAGTGGGGATGCTTAACCAACTGAGCCACCCAGGCACCCGGTTTTGACTACTTGTTTATGCCCAATCCAGTTACCGAGTAGTTCCTTTCTTAAAGTGTTTGATTCTTTTTGGATCACGCTGTGTTTTAAGAGGAGGGTGTGGTCATCTGTGTCAATGCTACTGGTAGGTCAAGGTAGTGAGGACTGGGCATTGACTGCTGGATTGAACACCCTGGGGGCCTTTGGTGGTCTTGGAAGGAGCCATTCCAGGGGGATTGCGAGGCTGAGAGCCGATTTGAGTGGACCTCAGAATGAGACGGGAGAAACTAGATGGTTTGAGTTCAGTGAACATTTCAGAAAATCTAGTCTGTGAAGGAGAAGAAAGAAGTGGCAGTAGCTGGAGGAGAGTGCTGGCGTCAGCATAGTTAAAAAGTATTTTTTTAAGATGGAAGAAAAGCTTGTATATGGGATGATGGGGAAGATTGAGCAGAGAGGGAAAACCCAATACTTGTAGGAGCAAGAGGGTTTAATTGTTGGAGTAATGTCCTTAAGGAGGTGAGAGGTGATGGCATCTGTGGCATAGGGGAATGGCTGGCCTTTGCAGAGAGGAAGTGACAGAGGAAGGCAGGATGATGGGACAGATGCAGGTGGGTGAGTGATCAGCGGGGGTTGCATGAGGAGGCTCTCTGTGGACTGCTTCTGCTTAGTGCAAAGGTGAGAGGATTAGTTGAGAGTGAGGAGGAGTGAGTGAGCATTGGAGGTTTGAGGAGAAGGTCCAGAGAATAGTCCCCAGCTGAGGGGACTGACTAAGGAAATGAGACATTGCTGGGTATGACCAACGGATGTTGCAGTGAGGCCCATTAGCATGGCTGGTTGTGTCTCTCCACCATGTTCAGCTGCTAGGAGCGGACACAGCATGGGTGGGAGGGTGGGCTTAACCAAGTTGCACTTTGTTAGGCAACGAAGAGAAAGGAACTACAGGCACTGGGATTGAGGGTGTATGAAAGGGGGTATAGATCCTGGACTCTCACTAGGCAAGGTGGGTGGATTCTCTTGGTGGTTGGGGCAATGATGGAAGTCCTAATGGGTTTTGAAGATGCTTAGAGTTGGATTCATGGAGGGTGTAAGCTGGAAAGACTGAGGATAGTGGTCTGTGCCTGGAGTGCTTGAAATTGGGGTAATAGAGAAAGTAAAGGGGATTAGAATGTTGGGCCTGTCATAACAAAATACCACAGGCGGGGTGGCTCACCCAGTAGACATTTATATCTCACCGCTCTGAAGTCCTGGGTCAAAGTGCTGGCAATGCAGGTTTCATTCTGAGGCCTCTGTTCTTGGTTTGTGGGGAATCCATATCTTACTGTATGTTCGCATGACCTCTTTTTTGTGCATGTGAAGAGGGAGAGAGGGAGAAGGGCAGAGGGAGGGAAGGAGGCAGAAGGAGGGAAGGGGGGTGAATGAGAGAACACACAAGTGAACTCTCTGGTCTCTTCTTTTTTTTTTTTCTTCCAATACTCTCTGGTCTCCTCTCATTGGGCACCAATCCCATTCATGGGGCTCCACCCTCATGGCCTCACTCAATGGTAATTACCTCCCAAAGGCCCCATCTCCAAATACCATCATATTGGGTGTTAGGGCCTCAACGTATGGATTTTGGGGGGACATAAGCACTGAGTCCATAACATGTAGTTACTGCCAATGATCTGATCTAAGCTTTTGACTAAGGTTGTAGGATGAACAGGAGGACTGGAGGCAAGGGGGAGTCTTATCTGTGTGATTCTTGGTGAACTTCTCAGCCTCTTTCTGCCTTCGTTTCCTCATTTGTGAAATGCAGATGATCATCGTACCTACCTCGAGGGGTTTTGTGAGGTTTAAATGCATTAATAAACGAAAAGCACAATAGGGTCAGGACAGGGAGGGGCTAGGTGGTCTAGTCTAGTGGCATGAGCTTCTAGGCCCATGAGCTTTATTAGGGAAGCAGGAAGGATCAAGTCCCAAACATGGCAAGGAGGATGTCTCCTTCATCTCTGGGTCAGCAGCACAAGGAGTTTGAGAAAGCGAAGAGCTACCCTTGAGCAGACAGAAGAGGAAGCAGAGATTTTAGGAGGGAACTAGGTTTCAGTTCAGGGCAAGGTAAAGGGGAGCTTCAGGGAAGAGGTGGAGAATAGAGAATTTTTCTGAGAATGGACAGTGAAATATGCAGGACCCATGAGAAGACTGGGACACTGGGGAGGGCAGGAAGCTGAGTCATGGCAGTGTGTGTACAAAGCTCTTTTGGGATGGAAGAGCAGGTGATGTGGGATGATGGCTGGGAGGTGGAGGCTCCGGGCAGTGCCTGGGGCTTGATGGAATTGGTCCTAGAAGATTTCTTAGACTGTGGTGTTGAGTGAGAGTGTGTGTGTCGTGGTGGCAGGGGTCTCTGCTCCGGAACACCGATGGCACTGTGGAGACCTCCTGTGGGGAGCCCATGGAGCTGAGCAAAGGGTGAGCATGTTGCTGGACCTGGAGTCAGGAGGGTGTCCCTGGGGACGGACAGGGGGATAGGAGGGACTAGCACTTGGCCTGCTGAACTGATGGGGACCCGTATCATGAAAGGCCTTCTGTGCATGAGAGTCAGATCTGCGCTTTACAAGCATCACCCAGAATGAGAGTGGATGGTGGATGATGGAACAGGGAGAAATCCATCTACGCCACAGGGGCCAGTTAAGGGGCTTTTGCAGTAGACTAGGCACAGATAATGAAGACCAAAAATCAGCAGGTGGAGGGGACAGGAGGATGGCAGATAGGGGAGCAGACTTGAGAAAATTTTCAGGACCTATTTCTTGGAGGGATTTTGAAATCTTTGAGCAAACAGTTCCCAGTAGAGGCGTGGCGATCCAAAGTTGCTGAAAGGAGGCAGAAAAGGGGCAAAGAATATGAAAGCCGGGCTCCTTATGGGGTGCCCTCACCAAATCAGGAAGTTGTCACTTGCAATGATTCTCCTAAGTTTTCCAGAGGCTCAGTTTCCTGAACTATTCCACTGACACAAGAAGAATATATCCAACTTCCCCTGGCATTTCGGCAATGAGGAATGAGTGGATGGGATATTGTTACGCATTTGAGCACTTAAGTGAAAGAGGCCTTCTCTTTGCAAAGCACGTTCATGTCCATTATCTCATGTGATGCGCACCATTCTGTCGGTCAAGTGACTCAGACGATGACGACAGGGAAGGTGACGATGAAGACAGCTGGTGTTTATAGTACACTTCCAAGTACCAGTCACTGTGCTTATCATTTGCCAACGTGGTTTTATTTGATCCTCACGCTAATCCCTCAAGGCCCAGAGTATTACTCTCTCCACTTTAAAGTTGAACAAAACCTACGGCATGGAGAGGTTAAGCCAATGTTCTGAAGTTGTACACCCTCCATCAGGGCCTGACACTTGGTTTTGGACTCGGGCAGTAAGCGAACACCATGATCATTTAACCACTTCTGCCATTTATGTCATCATTCTTGCGTTCCAGGAAGGGTTGGCAGGCGAGATCCAGCCCACTGGTTGTTTTGTCAATAAAGTTTGATTGGAATCCGGTCATCCCCATTCACTTATGTATTGTCTGTGGCTGGGAGATTGCATGACTCAGAAAGCCTAGAATGCTTACCTTCTGGCCCTTTCCAGAAAGTTTCTTGAGCCCTGTGCTAGACTATCCTTTGTTTGGTCTGTTTTCTTCTTCCTCTTCCTTCCTGCTTTTTTCTTCTCCCCAATAATATATAAGATATAAGAATAAAGGAACCTTATTCCTAATGTAGCATCGTGTTTTCATGGGCATTTTACCGATGCCACATTGAGAAAGAAAGAGCAGTTCATATGTCATCTGAATGAGTGTTTTGATGAGGTCTCTTCTTAAAGTAATGGCAAGGAGAAAAAATGACACCTAGTTCTCATAAAATATTTATAAGGTACCTGCTGTGTACCAGGCACTATTCTAAACGTTGGGCTTTCCCCCATATAACATGGTGGGATTGAAATGAGAGAGTCTAGATTGAGGTCTACCCATCTCTAACAAATTCTAAGCCATCATTTTAGAAACCCTCTGTCTCTAAGCAGATGTAATGTATACCACAAGTGGCATATACAATCAAATGCACCCAGGGGAAGGGCCTCCTTTCTAGAGATCAGTTTGATAAAGTGGGCTATACCACAAACATGCAGGTACTGGGTCATAGGAAATGTGTTTTAGCTCTTTTGGCCACTGGGGAGAGAAGGAGACCTGCATTCTCTCCCGACATGCCAGGCGAAACCAAACCCAGCTAAATAAAGGTCGCCCGCGACCGTTGGGCATCCTGTGTTGGGACTCACATAAAAAGTTGTAGTGTCACCTCCTGGCCGCTAGAGGACTTCATCCTGTTTAAGCAGAGAAAGACTAGCTTGGGGGTGGGATGGGGGAGGTGGGGGGGGGAGGGGTCTTTGTGCCCTGGGGCAGGATTGCTCATCTTTCCTTTCCGTGTAATTCTGCCAGGAGCCTTATGAGGGGATACTTCATGAGCTATAAAGCATCAGAGAGTATTTATGACAGAGAGCCATCCAGCGCTGACTTAATGAGGAGCACACCTCCAGCCTGCTCCATATGAGTGAGACAGCTCTAGAGTTACGGTCTTAATTATTTTGAGTACAAATCCACCTCTTGAAACTTCCACCGGTTTGGTCCCTCTGAACATGAGGTTTGCCCAGTTTCTATATCACATTCGCTTCCAAGGTGCCCTCAGTGGAGAAGGCACAGTGAGGTGGCTTGTATTTAACCCACACTTACATAGCACTTACTGTGGACTAGGCACTAAATGCCTTACAAATGTTAACTTGCTTAATCCTCAACAGCACCCTATGAGACAGGTGCTTTTATTAGCCTCAACTTACAGATGGGGAAACCGAAATACAGAACATTTAAAGAACTCACGGAGGGCCATGCAGCTCTTAGGAGGGAGGGCTGGGATTGAACCCAGACAGCGAAGCTTCTGAGCTCATACTCGTATCTAGCATGCTCTGCATTGCTACCTCCCAGGAGAAGGGCCAGATAAACAATGACATGTTTTAAAAACATTTTAACCTTGTTGTTTTTCATTATAAGTACATACCAGGAAGTTTGGAAAATCAAAAGAGAAGAGAGATCACCCACAGTCTTACCACAGTCGCAGCCAGCAGTCTCGTGGTTTGGCTTTCGTTTTTCATGTGCATATGTGTTTTTTCTTATCTCTGTGCATGCAGTTTGCATTCTGCCTAACGTCGTAACGTCCTAACGTTATTACATAATTTTCATAGCCGCTGTTTTAAATATTGCAAGAATGCGTGCATGCAGTGACGTAATTGAAGTTCAGAGGAGCTGATGGACAAGAATGTCCAAAGAAGGGAGGGGGACATATGAACTGTCAGCGCAAAGATACAGAATGCCTGCGGGACCTCTGTACCCCCATGAAGACAGCAAAGGCCACTGTGCTGACATGTTATATCAATGGCACTGAGCTAGGAGGCAGCAGCTGGCGAGCCAGCGCCTCATGGCATTTGGAGACTAAAAACAGCTCTGGGAGGTGACAACATGTGGTAAAAACTCCACGGGGGGGAAACAGGGCTTGTGTTGACTGTGGTGTCTTGTATCCTCATGCGTATTCAGGGAAGCCCTGAATTCCAGTTCTGGCTCCATTAGCTGTGTGACTTTGGATATATCAGTTTGCTTCTCTGGATATTCATTTTCTTCACTGTCTCATGGGAAGAGTAGCAGGCAAAAATGATAGTTGTCTCACTTAGGGATGCTTTTGGCTGCAAGGGACATCAAATCGGAATTACAACGGATCAAACAGGAAAGACTTTTCATTAGCTCACATAACACGAAGTTTTGGAGGTGAGTAGCCCAAGGCTAGCACAAGGGCTCACCAACGTCATGAGGGAACCCAGACTTTCTTTTCTGCAAAACACCATTCTTAGGGTGTTGTTTGTAGTTCTTGCTTTTGAGCACATTTTGATGACTGGATCCATGGTGGAGTAATATTGACCCTTCCTTATGGAAGTTCAGTTTCAGGCAGACACTTTGGTTCTACCTGACCTGTAGGAAGGCTCCTATCTTCCCAGGGGGTACCCATATCAATCCTTGTATGGGAAAGGAAGCTTCTTTGTGAAGGAGCCCTCCAGCATGTGCTCAGAACTACTACCAAAACCATTGTCTTAGTTCTGCCCTAAGAGTAAGTATATACCAGTACACGCACGCGCGCGCACACACACACACACACACACACACACACACACACCATAAAACAAAACAGAAACTAAAACAAAAATAACTAGAAGTGTGTGAGGCCAGCAATGGTCAAGTCATGTCTCCCTTGGATGTGGACTCTCCATCTTGGAGATCTGTGATGTAGGACATACTTCTCGTTTCAGAGATGAAAACAAATGCTGTTGACCTGCAACACACAGTCGCTGAGCTTTCGTTTGACAGTTGATTTGGTGGGGGGCGGGGATGGGTTTTAATTTCTAATAGATTTTTCTCTTAAAAATATTTTTTGTAATAGAAATCTCATAAATATATGAGACAGTTATAATAGAAAAATAATTTTTTTGTAATATAAATTTTGTAATATACATAAATATAAAATTTCAAAGTTTACAAAGGAAAGTATGAAGTGAGAGAGAAGTTTCTGTTTCAGGAGTGTTTTGGGGTGAAATTTGTCCCCTTCCTCCAATTTATGTGTGGCATTCCTAACCCCTGGTAGCTCAGAATGTGATCTGACTTGGAGATAGGGTCTTAATAGAGGTAACATTTATTTTAATTTATTTATTAAAAAATGTTCCCCGTTTATTTTTGAGAGAGAGAGAGAGCAAGCAGGGGAGGGATAGAGAGAGAGGGAGACATAGAATCTGAAGCAGGCTCCAGGCTCTGAGCTGTCAACACAGAGCCTGACGCGGGGCTCAAACCTATAAACTGCGAGATCGTGACCTGAGCCAAAGTCGGACGCTTAACCGACTGAACCACCCAGGTGCCCCTTATAGAGGTAAGTTAAGTTAAAGTGAGGTCATTAGGGTGGGTGTTAATCCAATATGACTGGTATCCTCAAAAAAGGGAAATTTGGACACAGAGACACGTAGAGGGAAGACTATAGAAGGAGGCAGAGAAGATAGCCATGTGCAAGTCAAGGAGAGACCTGAAACAGATCCTTCCCTCATGGCCGTGAGTGTGGCAAGGTTGCTGGAGGCTGAAAGCTACAGCAGGTGTCTGGGGTCCAGACAGGAAAGCAGCCCAAGACCCATCTCAGTTTTACTTGCTGCTTCTGTAACACTGCAGCCCATGCTTTGGACCTTCAGCAGAGAGCGGTTCCTGTCATGACCCAGGGCGCTCAGCTCCTCTACGCTCTTAGCAGAGTTGTGGTTTTCCACCGGTCTGTGTGGCCTTCTGAATATCTGTCTCCCTCCCCAGGCTCTGCGACATTGCTCTTTGGTGTGGTTGGCACCTCGAACATCATCGTGCTCGAGTAGATTCTCAAGAACTACTCACCGAATGAGGGCATCTTCGTGAAGTGTGGATTATCAGACAAATGCATGATGGAATCAATGCAAAGGTAAAGCAGGTCCCCAGTGACTGAGGAGAGCCGTCAGGTCAGATCATGTGAACTTCATGGAGGCCAAAGGTCTCGCAAGGCCCCAGTGCCTTGAACACCCTCCACACACCCTATCATTTGGCCCTTGCCTTTTGCTACCTTGGACCACTTGGAACTTGTGGTAACAACCAGCAGTGGCTTTCCACAGCTGTCCCCCGTCCTCCTGAATGGCACTGAACTGAGTATACCAGTGAGAGATTGAGTTCAGTGCACATTTTAGAAACAAGGCAATTGGTTACAGTTTTTGGACCCAGAGACACATAGAAGGCTAAGTGAGCACATCTACCGAGGAAAGTAGGGTCAAGAGTTACCACGGCAAGAACATAAACTGGGAATCTGGAAACGTGGTCACTAGTCATGGGACTTGGGCAAGTTATTTAATAAGAATAAGAGAACAACAGCCACAAGAGCTGCTGGAAATGGGCACTTACTGCATGCCTGGCATTGCATTTGGCATGTGTTATCCAGCTTCGCTCTTACAGCAACCCCATGAGATAGACACTATTAATGTCTCCGTTTTTCAGAGAAACAAACAAAAAGCAAGAACAAGGCTCAGAGAAGCCAAGAGACACTCCACGGCCCTGTAGCTGGTGAGTGGCAGAGTCAGGTTTTCAATCTGTCCACCTCTTATTTCCTGACCACTACAGTGTCCCTCTGGGGACCTCCGTTTCTTCCTCTGAAAAGGGACGGGTAGCACTAATGACTTAGGAGATTCAAGCCCCGGTGACTTTGAAGCAGGAGATCTCTTAGAAGTTGGGCCATTTGTATCAAGTTAGTTAGACACCCAGGATCATGGATCTTCAAAGTAAAAGAAGCCCACCTGTGAAACATTAAAAACGAGACAGGATTGGGGCACCTGGGTGGATCAGTCAGTTCAGCAACCGACTCCGGCTCGGGTCATGATCTCCCAGCTCGTGGGTTCGAGCCCCACGTCAGACTCTGTGCTGACAGCTCAGAGCCTGGAGCCTGCTTCGGATTCTGTGTTTCCCTCTCTCTCTGCCCCTTCCCCACTCGTGCTCTGTCTCTGTCTCTCTAAAATAAAGAAACAAAAAAACAGACAGGAGAAAGTTCCAGTGTTGGCCACTACAACAAGAGTAGCAGTTAAAAATCAAAACCACAATGAGATCCTACCTTCCGTGCAGCAGGATGGCTGCTATGAAACAAAAACAAACAATGACAACAACCAGAAATAACAAGTGTGGACAAAGATGTGGAGAAATCGGAACTCTTATACATTGTTGGTGGGAATGTAAAATAGGGCAGCTTCTATGAAACACAGTATGACAATTTCTCAAAAAATTCAACATAGAACTACCACATGATCCAGCAGTTACACTTCTGGGTGTGTATCAGACGGAACTGATGAAGAGATATTAGCACTCACTATTCCGAATAGCCGAGGTGTGGAAACAACCTGAACGTCCATCAGTAGGTGAGTAGATAAAGAAAATGTGGTGTATACATAAAATGGAATATTATTCAGCCTTAAAAAAGATGGAAATTCTGCAACGTGTTACAACAAGGATGAACCTTGTGGACGTTACGCTAAATGAAATAAGCCAGAAATAAGACAAAATACTGTATGATTCCACTTATATGAAGTACCTAGGGTAGTCAAATTCAAGAGACAGAAAGTAGAAGGGTGCTTGCCAGCGGGTAGGGGAGGGAAGTTATTGTATTTAAAACGGGTGCAGGGACATCTGGGTGGCTCAGTCCGTTGGGCGTCCGACTTCGGCTCAGGTCATGATCTCACGGCTCGTGAGTTGGAGCCCCGCGTCGGGCTCTGCGCTGACAGCTCAGAGCCTGGAGCCTGCTTCGGATTCTGTCTCCCTCTCTCTCTGCCCCTTCCCACTCGTGCTCTGTTTCTCTCTCTCTCAAATATAAATAAACATTAAAAAAAATTAAAACGGGTGCAGAATTTCCATTTTACAAGATGAAAATGCTAGATGCTTCACTAGAGCATCAGGAGCTTGACTCTGGGCGGGAGGGAGGTGAGTCTTGCGTTGGAGGCTCTCTGAATGAGCCCTTGGTTGGGCCAGCGGCCCAATCAGCTGTGACAGCTGAGCAGGAGAGCCCTCAAGGGCCAAGGCTGCTCTCATGCCTTATGTGAGCCCTGTGACATCTGCACTGCCCATATCATTTCAGGAACTTGAGGACTCCAAGTGGGGAGACCTGGCAGCTGGGTTGGGGGATGGCCGGAAGGGGAGAATGTTCTTCAGATGGCCCTCAATCAGCAGCCGATGGCATTTGGCCTGCTGCATGCATTTGTGGCATTGCTTTGGAATGCATTTCAGGCGAGAGGACCCTCTGCAACAAGATAGTTTCTTTTGTTTTGAAGGGGGCTGGTTTGATTTGCTTCGAACTCTCTTAAAGTTCAGAAATTCAACTTTGTCACGTTCCTGAATACTGAGGGAGGCAGGGAAATGAGGTGATAGTATGCTCAGATTATTTTTCTCCCAAGAAAAAGGAAAGGTTAACCACTTACTGAGAAAATAATAAACATATGCATAAACAAATAGACGCTATGCAATATTCCTGACCAAGAATGATGGACTTTGCCATTCTCAAGGGTTTGGAACCACTGGCCCAACAAAATGGCAGAGGCCAGCAACAGAAATTCCAATGCAGGAGCATGGAAATTCTTTGCCCTTTCTTAACATTGAACAGACCTCAATGATGCAAGGATGGAGAGGAGCAGTTGCACAGGGTGGCTGACAAATGGAGCGTCTTCAGTCGGGGAGGGAAAGAACTCAACTTCACTGGCTGAAGAAATGAGAAAGTTATGGACTCATACATCTGAGGTGTTCAGGATATATCAACTTAAGGCTCAGCTGGATCCAGGTGTTCACACAAAGGCTTTAGACATATGTTTCTTTCCACCTTTTAGCCCTGGCTTCCCTCTGTGTTTGCTTCATTTTTGGGCAATCTGTTGGTGGTGACTCCAGCATCTTCGAGCCCAGATTTTACCAGAAAGAGCCCCTCCTCCCCAGTGGTTCCTGCAAAAGTCCTCTGCTTGGCTCTTTTGCATCTGGCCAGGGTCATATGTCCATCCCTGGCCCACTCACTGTGGCCAGGGTAATGGAATAAGTGGATAGTATGAGCCCATGCCTAAAGCCAGAGAGCAGAGGGAGCCTTCCTAAGTCACGCTGATGGTGTGGGTGCGGTGATTCCTCAGAGGGAAGTCTGGGGGGCTAGTACCAGAGTGAGGGCAAGGGGAAGCGAGGCAGGCAAGCACAGTTGTTGACCATGTGGGGCACGTGAGGCAGAAGCTGGTTGCATCCAGGATTCTGATTTATTTCCTTGGTCCATCATCATTGCCAAGTGCTGTGGGGTTATCGATGGAGTGGCTGCTCTTCTCTCTTCTGTCCCGCAAAGATGGCAGTCTGTTTTTTTTTTAAAAATGTTTATTTATTTATTTTTGAGAGAGAGAGAGAGCAAGCAGGGGAGGAGCAAAGAGAGGAAGAGAGAGAAACCCAAGCGGGCTCCGCACTGACAGCATGGAGCCCAATGTAGGGCTCAATCTCATGGAACCTGTGATGTCACGACCTGAGCTGAAATCACTAGTCAGGTGGATGGCAATCTATTTTTTAAAAATACAATATTTATTATCCTTTTTCTCCAAGCTTTATTGAGATATAATTGACATAACATAGTGTAAGTTTTAGGTGTACAATGTAATGATTTGATATACCTACATATTGTGGAATGATAACCACCATAAGGTTAGCTAACACATCCATCACCTCACATAATTACCTTTGTGTGTGTGTGTGTGGTAAGAACTTTCAAGATCTACTCTCTTAGCATATAGCCACCATGCTGTACATGACATCCTCAGAACTGATCCGTCTCATAACTGGAATTTATCTTCCTTTGACCAGCATCTCCCCATTTACCCCCACTCCCACCTCCCGCCCTGATAACCACCAGTCTGTTCTCTGTTTCTATGAGTTCAGGTTTTTTTTAGATTCCACACACAAGTGAGGAATATAGTCCTTGTCTTTCTCCGTCTGATTTATTTTACTTAGCATAATGCCCTTGAGATTCATTCATTTTGCTTCAAATGACAAGGTTGCCTACTTTTTTTGTGGTGGAATATATTCCATCACGCTCACACATGTGCTTGTGTGCGAACGCGTGCGTGTACACACACACACACACATACACACACACCTTTTTTTTTTTCTTAATCTGCTCATCTGTCAACAGGCACTTAGGTTGTTTTCGGATTTTGGCTATTGTGAATAATGCTGCAGTTAACGTGAGGGTACAGATATCTCTTCAAGGTATTGATTTCATTTCCGTTGGATATATACCCAGAAGTGGGATTGCTGGATCATATCCAGTAATAATTCTGTTTTTAAATTTTGGGGGAATCTTCATAACTGTTTTCTATAGTGGCTGTATCAATTTACATTCCCACCAACAGTGTACAAGGGTTCCCTTTTCTCCACATCCTCACCAATACCTGTTAACTCTCTCTCTCTCTCTTTTTTTTTTTTTTTGATAATAGCCATTCTAACAGGTGTCAGGTGATATCTCATTGTGGTTTTGATTTGCATTTCCCTGATGGTCAGTAATGTTGAGTGCCTCTTCATATACCTGTTGGCCATTTGAATGTCTTCTTTGGAAAAATGTCCATTCCGGTCCTTTGGCTATTTTTAAACTGGATTATTAATAACTACTGAATTGTATGATTTCTTTATATACTTTGGATATTAACTCCTTAGCAGATATGTGGTTTCAAATATTTTCTCCAGTTCCATATATTGCCTTTCAGTTGTGTTGATTGTAGTCACCTCTTGATTTGGGGCAATAAGGAACCTTGTGGTCAGGATGCCAGCAATGGTGTTTTGGGGCAATGGCTGTTCTGTTTTGGGTTTTGCTGCACACAAACAACTCAAACATTTGTTTTCTTGCTCATGAGCCTGGGGTTGCCCGAGTCTTGCTTGGGGTTGCCAGCTTGGCTCTAGGCTGCTAGTTGAGTCCCAGTCTCTTTGCACTAGGGGCTACTTAGGGCATGCCTTTCTCATGGTGGGTCATGAAAGTGTAAGGGGTTAAACCAAACTGTGCAAGTCCTTAAAGAGTTCCTCTTGTGTCACATCTACTAATATCCCTTTGGCCAAAGCAACACACATAGCCAAGCCCAGGGTCAGTGCGGTGGGGTGTGCTCTCTGTGTCCTCCTCCTCTGCATGGCCACGTGGCGGGGGAAGGGGTGAAGAAATGGGAACAATTGTCCATCCTGCCATGTGCTTCCTTCAAGAGAACTCATCTGTGTCAAGCTTCCTACCCAGAATTAGCTTCATGGCTCAATCAGACCTGTCTCCAATGGTGATGGTGATAAGGGGGTGGTTTTGCAAGAGTTTGAGTTTCCTCCTTGATGAGCAACCTTCTCAAGTATTTCTCAGGTACTTCTCTACTTAGTGTGGAACAGGATGGTCTTCACTCTTACTTTCCAGAGTCCCTTGTGGGATAGGTGATCAGGGTAAGGGGTGAGTTGGGTGCAGGGCTGGGAGAGGCCTGACCAGAGGGCTGCAGAGCACGGGGCTGAAGGTGAGCTGGGAGAATGAACAGCCAGGAGGCTAGTCTGGCTAAGGCACCAGGAGTCTGGAGGAGTAGGCAGAACGAGCTTGGGTCAGGGCAATTGGGCAGAACCCACAGGGACAGGCCAAAGCAAGAGGGTGCTGGACAGATTGGGGGATGGGGGCTCAAGAAAGTTCCCAAGCACAGGAATTCTCAGCCTGGTAAGGAAAGAAGTGTTAACATTTGAGATATGACCCACTTTTTCACCGAAGGAAGAAACAGTCGCTGAGCAGTTAGTTTCCTCTCTGATTCCTGCCTTGGCCAATTTCTTTAAACTACTTAAGAATATCAATATCCATAATCATTGTAAGAAGCTCACATACCATGAAAACACCTGCAAAGAAATCTAGTGTGATAGTTCTTTTTCATTTTTAGCTCCTGGAGAAGGCTGAATGTTTTACAAGATGAATGGCTACTTTTGAAATTTTCTTTCCAGAGCTCTGAGTATTTTTCTTTATAATTAACTTCAGTATTGCTGAAGTGGGTTTGTTACATTTGAGTAATGGAGGCACACAGTAGCAGCTGCAATTGCAGAAAAAAGGCACAGTTACTGTAAATGGGTATTTCTGTTGTGATGGAGCTGTTCTGCTTAGTTCTGTTACATATGGGGAGTCTGGGGGGCAAGGGGCAGAGGCAGAGCAGGTGGAGGGAAGGAGGAGAGGGCTCTTGGAGGGCAGAGAGCGAGTTTCTCCTGCAGAGAATGTGGGGCCTTCTGCACAGCTGGGCATCCACAGATGGCAGGGATCACATTTCCGGATCTGGTGTGAGTAAAGGAGGAACAGAAAGCCTCTACTTTTCTGTACAGCTGGAGGCTGATATTGGTACCAGATGGGAGAGAACTAAGTACATGCTTTCTCTCTTGAAGATAACCCAGTATAGTAACTACCATTATTAGCCCCATTTCACAGATGAGAAAACTGGGGGTGAAGGTGGTGAAATAACCTGCTCAGGGTTATATATCCATCCAGTCAGTGGTAGAGCAAGAATCTAAACCCAGGCCCCACTAAAGCTCATGGCGATTTGTCCAGTATAAGCCCTCAGTATGGCATGACTGTGAAAGCCACAAGTCTGGCTTAGCCAGTGTTTCTGGATGCCCAGTGTACTGACACAGGCAGAGTGGTTCCCCTGCATAGTTTAGCACCCCAAGGGCTGAGTGCTGGAGAGGGCAGCCAGATCACAAGAGGCCCAGGGATCCTCCTGTGGAGAATCTGCCGAAGGGATTGGATTTTCCACCAAAAAAGAACCATAGAGTGGACATGGTGATTATTTTTCCAACAATCACCATACCCTTCTCCAATGTGTAAAACCAGCAGTGGTGGGGGTGGGGGGAGTGGAAAGGGTGGGGGGAGTGTGAGGTGGGCGTGGTTTGGTAGATTGATCCACAGTCTTCGGATGGACCCTGCTCGGTCGATAGCTAAGCCAGTCAGGGAAGTCCCATCCCCCTGGCCCCTGTGATTGGTTCATAGATGGAAGATCTAAGACATTTCAGGCCAATGAGATGCAAGGAGGGGTTTGGTAGGGGCTTCGGGGAAAGTAAGTCTGTGCTTGGTTGAGGAGGGTTCAGGAAAGGGCCATCCCTCTGTCTACCCCTCCCGGCAACAGCGAGGGAGAAAGCAGGTAGCCTTGCTGGCTGTTGGCTGCCAGCCTGTAAGCACAAGGGCATCCAGTCCTGGGAGATGGCAGAGTCCCTGGATCGATTCCCTCCCCCCTACCAAGCTCACCCCAACTCAGGGCTGCCTCTCGGGCAAGTCTATAAACTTCCTTATTGTTTAATCCTCATTGAGCTGTCTTTTCTTTTTCTTGACACTATAGCATTTTAGCTGATAGCCTGAGCTACAAAAGGAAGATCAGCTTTATTTCTTTGTTCCCAGGAGAGCAGATTAGAATTATGGGGATCTAGGTATCTGTCTCAGTGGAAGGAGCTGCCTTAAGAAGCATCCAAGCTAAGCCTGGGGCATCTTCAGGAGATTTCTAAGGGGAAGGAGAGACATAGCTGCTGGTGTGCTCACCGCCATCAGAGTGGGGACTCCTGCAGCACTTGAGAGTGGGAGTGGGGCTCGGAGGCAGGGGGCTGATGCTGAATGCCCCTCGCTGCTGCAGAACAACTGCTCCAGGGGAACCGAAGGCATTCGGGTAGTTTTTCCTGCACCATCTTCAAAAGAGAGCAGGATTTTTAAAATCATTTCCCCCCAAACTCCCACGTATTAAGAAGGTGAGTCAAAGCGGTACAAATGTGATGTGTATTATAGCTAACATATCAGCTGTAGGTCAAGTTGGTGGTGCAGTGGCATTGTAGTTTTTAGTTGTTTTTTGTAGGCTTTAGAGTAAAATGCGACTTTTCCTATAATTGGTTTGACGGATGAAGCAATGCCCATCATATGGGGCCGGCCATGTAAATTCTTACTGTGGCCAACTATTGTAAAGGTTTAGAGTTGTGATATCTTTGTTTTCCTGGCGTGTTGAGTCATATTTATGATTTAATCATCATGAGGTCCACAGTTAGGAATGCTTCGTAACCTTGCCACGGCAATATTGTTTTTGTGGGGAAGAGGGAAGCCAATCCATTTTAGTCATTGTGCTGATTTATAAACACGTTGCCTGTTTCAGGTTCCTTTCACAATCCCTTCTGGATCTGTCATCTGTGGATTTATTTGAATATTTAGAAAGCATTGACTGTTTCCGGTGTGAAACAGTCACACTGTTTCACTTGCTGTGAGAAGCCCCCACTTGCTGTGAGAAGCCAGGCTTTCTTTTATTTATCTGAAACTTGTATTTTCTGAGATGCCAGGGTCCTCACCGTCGCCCCTTTGGATTACTCTCCTAGGGCATGACAAGCGTAATGTGACAAGTGGCAGTGGCCTTTGTCGTTGTCACCTAAAGCCACCTTAACATTGTTTTGTGTAAGTGGCTTATTTACCCTTGCCCACTGGGTCTCAATGCAAATTAACGGTGTCAGTGGATTTTGCTAAATGAAGATGGAATTAGGGAGAGACCACGGAATATATTGGTGCTACTTTGGCAGCCTTTTATATGGTGAAACGAGGGAGAAGCTGGCTCCGGGCTGCCTTGCCCAGTATGTGACTTTATGCAGGAACATGAAGTGAAAGAAAGGCTATACTGCAGGCAGCGTGTTCTGGGTCGCTACTGAGTCAAGAAAGACTCAGTGTAGGCAGGGGGGATCCTTATTTGAATTCATAGAAGCAGCTCTTTAATTCCCAGACAGAATGGGTATTCCTCAAGTATCAGGCTGCTGTGCTTGTTTTCTGACCTGGAAGATGGGCACAGGGCAGGAAGAGTCAGGCAGGTTCTCAAATGTCTGGGATAATAGACATCATTTTGTGAAATTGTCTCTGCTTCATGTAGAACAGCTTTTTGAGCTCAACCCTCCCCTACCCCCCACCCCGAATCTCTTGCTGGCTGCCCTGAAGCAAGCATGTTACACCCCTTTCCTAGTCCAGACCTGCAGATGGATGTCTGAGGTCTCTTCTTCTTGCCCAGTGCTAGAGGGAGACCACGCAATCTGCTTAAGGTTTGCCCAAGGGTCTGGGCCCAGTATGTGGCCCATCAGCCCCAACGCTCTGCGTGCCCAGCTCCACAGTGAACCACCGTTCCTGTTATACAACTTAGGGAAATGAGACTGTTAACAACTTGAAAGCCTGTCCCTGGCCAAGGCACTTGCTAGCCGAGATCTAGAGGAATTAGGGACTTCAGCAGCATACCCCAGTTCCTGCTTTTGCTCTCCAGCCAAGAGGAGCTATTCTGTGTGCATTTTTGTGCATGCTTATCTTTGTCTCTGACTTTTTGGTAGCAGTTGCTGGTCCTTATCGAGGGCTGACGTTGACCATGCATTCACTCCCTGTAAAGCTCCCAACCACCTTACAGGGTCTGTGTCATTCCTCCCATTGGATGGATGAAGGAACTCCTGCTCCCAGGAAGGAGGCACCTTGCGTGGAGCTACACTGCTTCAGGGTGGCAGAAGTGGGATTTACAATGCTCAAGTGCCACTGTCTACTGATTGGCTTATATGAAATTGGAGGAGCACTTTCAAAAAGATTGGAAGAAGTAGGAATGCGTTTGCATTAAGTACCTTGCCTATACCAGCTGGCTCGGCTTTTTGCTTCTCCAGGTTTTGATGCTTTCATCAAGGCAAGAGACATGCTTTGTTCTCTGTCCCATGAAGGCTTCCTTGGCAGAGCCGGGAGCAGTGGGCTTTGAGGACCCCGGGAAGGGGTGCATTACCCAGAGGGTTATTGACCCTTGTTTAGTGAAGAGGCTTGGGGCTGAGACTGAGGAGCCAAGGGTTGTCTACATTGTCTCAGGAAGGGGTGAACTTGATTCCATTGCTTCTTTGGGTGTGAGAAAAAACCTCGCTGGCCTTCCTTTTTTCTGTCTGCCTTTTCCCTTCTTCTTACTACCCTTGTGTATATTGCCCTGTCTCACTTGACCACAATTTCTCCCATGGTGTTAGTGATCATTTTATTTCTCCTCTCTCTCTTTTAAAAATGTTTATTTGTGTGTGTGTGTGTGTGTGTGTGTGTGTGTGTGTGTGAGAGAGAGAGAGAGAGAGAGAGAGAGAGAGAGAGAACAAGTGGGGGAGGCACAGAGAGAGAGGGAGACACAGAATCCGGAGCAGGCTCCAGGCTTTGAGCTGTCAGCACAGAGCCCAACTTGGGGCTCGAACCCACGGACCGTGAGATCATGACCTGAGCCGAAGTTGGATGTTCGACCGGCTGAGCCATGCAGGCACCCCTATTTCTTCTGTAAATGATCAGTTTGTGGCTCCCAGCACCAATCCTAAGCCTACATCCATGACAAAGAAAAGTCTTTCTAGTTGAAAGGCTGTATCCACCTTCTGTCTCTGGTCTCCTTTTTGGCCAGAAGATAGGCATTCTGGGAAAAAAAATGCCCCTCCTAAGACCTTTTCCTGCCTCTCCTGCTGGCATTTCTGGGTTTTCTCTCCTCACATCTTTTTCATTAGTAGCAGTTTCTCTGTTCCTTGACTCTCCAGGAATCTTGTTGTGCCAAGGAATCTTGTTGGCTACTTAACCAGATTCTGCCCATGCTTGAAAGCCTGTCTCAAATGCTGCTGCCTCCGTGAGGTGCACCCTGATTCATCCCCAACTGGATATATCCTCTCCATTCTTTACATCCTCAGCATTGATACTCCATCTTTAATCACTGTTTTTTTTCTTTAAAACATGCCATTTCGCCGTATTTCCTTTGTCGTAAAATTACTACACACACACACCATAGAGAGTGGAGAAGCTGCAGGAGGGCATGAAGAAGAAAATAAGAATTACCAAGATAATAAGACCTAGCATTGGGAAGTGTCATTATATAGGCATTCTTCAAAGCTCTTGCCATGTATCCATCCAGCTCATTTCCAAAGCTGCTCCTGGAGGGTGGTATTATCAGAATCCTGATTTTACCCATGAGGAAGTGATGTTCAGGGTGGTCATGAGGGGCATCTCAGGTGTCATCTGGGGCCCCGTGCAGCCTGGAGACCTTACTGAACTCCATGGACCCAGCCTCCATGGCTGTGAGAGTTGGGGAGTCCTGGGCTGAGCCACTGGGCCCCTCTCTGCCCCTGCTCCGGACTCTGCACAGCCTTGGGCCCTGCTTGGACGTCCAGTTGGATACAAGCTGTCAGGAGTTTGTAACGTTGAGACGCCACCTCTGTGTTTTACTTTCTTCTCCTTCTCCCTGTAGGACTTCTCTTTGGGTCAGACAGAGGCCACCACACATGAAGAGAAGCTGGTTTTAATTGTGGGAATAAAAAGCACAAGAAGTAATACCCACAGCAAACATTTATGGAGTGCTTACCACACGCCAAACCCTGTTCTGGGAGCTGCATGTGTGTGAACTCCTTTCCTCCTCACACAACAGCTGTGTGATGGATGAAAGGACTTCAGCACAGAGAGGTTAAGGAACTAGACCAAGTTGCATAGCTAGAACACCGTGAGATTCAAGTGCAAGAGGATTTAACTACTTGCTCTCTGGCTTGAATCATGTCCAGTGGTGAGACAAGCAAAACAGGCCTCTGTGAGTCAAAGGTGGGGGCCTACGGGAGGAGGCACAATTTCTTCTGCAACCTGAGGATTAGAATGAGGGTCAGGAAACTGCCTCATGGGCCTCTCCCCAACCCAGACCACGGGGGGGGGGGGGCCCAGACTGGAGGGAGGACTGGGAAAAGGTGGGTGTGGGGCTGAGCACAAATGAGGGGGCCTGACTGAGGTCCAGGCAGGGAAGAAAGGTCAGCAGTGAGAAACTGTCAGGGGCAGCCTGGGAGCTGACCCGGGAGATGCCCACAGGGGAGTCCCAGCAGCAATATTTGCCTAGTCATTCCAGCTTGTGGCCTTCTGGACACCTGTATACCTGTGGATCATCCATCAGAACAACAGTTACTGAGCCTGGAGATTTTGTCAGGTCTCATCCAAACAGCCCTATGTGGACACCCCCACTCCTTCAAGGATCATCACACCTGTAGCCCTTGGAAATAGAGAGCAGGGGGTCTTGACTCTCAGAGGGATGGTGGCTGTGCTCTTGAACTTGGGTAGGAACAGCACTGAAACCCATTACATCTTCCGGCATTCGAGGAACAGATTGAACATCATTACCTTTCAGGTCATGAGAGGTTAGAAGGGGACAGTCCTGTGGATGAACGCTTTCTTGGAGAAAGCAGAGTATAGCCTGGTTCTAGAATAACGGAGACAAATTCACCTGGAGGAGGAGGAGGGAGGAAGGAGCACATACCATACTGAGGAGAGGGGCCAAGAGAGGGGAGCGGCTCGGCGGCCAGAGATATAGACTGAGAGGACCCTCCAGAAACCGGGTTGGGGTAGTTGTCAGGTGCCATCTGGGAAGGAGGACGTGATGAGGTCAGGGAGAAGTGTGGCTGTGGGACTCAGACGGACCTGGGCTTGAATTCTAGCTCTGCTCCTTCCTCCTCATGGAGTTTCTGGCAAGTCCCATGTCTTACCCTCACCCCGGCCTCGGCTTCTTCATTTATAAAATGGAAACTGTAACACCTGCCTAAGGAAGCATCAAGCAGGACTTGTGAGATCGTAAACAGACAGTGCCTAACTCAGTGCCTGGCACTACACAGGACTTGCTTAGCAAATGGTATTCCTTACTCTTGTCCAGCTGGGCGGTCTCCACCCACTGCTGCTTCGTTTTATATGTCTTCATGCAGGGTCCCCAAGTAGCGGGGAAAACATATTTTAGCCTCCACATCTGAAAGAAGGTGGGCAGATCTTAGTGGTGGATGTTCGGCTAGAGGAAGGTTATACAGTGGGCATAAAGGAAATGTTGGGATCCATTCCCGCGTCTTATTTGCTTTGGGTTTGCTTTTCATGGGAAGCTGTGTTCACTTGAGTCGTTTTCCTGGCAAACATCGGAAACATATGTCTGGTTCCTTCGTACGCAGCAGGGACGTTTCTGGCTTCCGTCCCTGTGTAGACCTGGGTTCAGGAGAGCTGTTTTGCTTGGAGCGGGGGTGGGATTTGCCCTCATCCACCCCACCGCCCTTGGCTCTGCCCATTTCTAGGAACCGGAAGCCGATGGAGTCAGACTGTTGCATCCCTGCCCTCGGCCCTTCTCGGTGACCGCCGCCCCACCTCCGAGGGTCCCGAGGAAGAGCCGGCCACCCTGAACAGGAGGCAGCTGCCGAGCAGCTCCCAGGTTAAGGTGGAATTTTCCAGGTGAAATCATTACTGGCCTGGTTGCTTTAACTAATGAGCTTTTAAACCCGAGGAATACATATTCAGATGAGTCCAGTACTCAGTTAGTGACAGCACCAAGCCAAGTCAGAATTAGATAGGGGGGTGCCTGGGTGGCTCAGTTGGTTGAGCGTCCGACTTCGGCTCAGGTCATGATCTCACAGCTTGTGAGTTCGAGCCCCGCGTCGGGCTCTGTGCTGGCAGCTCGGAGCCTGGAGCCTGCTTTGGATTCTGTCTCCTTCTCTCTCTGTCCCTCCCCACTTTCTGTCTCTCAAAAATGAATAAGTGTAAAAAAAAAAGATTTAGATAGGAAATTAGAAGTCATTTGCCCAAGCCCCTACTTGTCTCCCTCAACAGAGGCATCAACAAACCACCCCCCCACCCAACACCCTCATCTTCTAGGAAGCATCGTCCCCAGTCTGTGTTTTCTTCAAAGTAAACCAAGAAAGTTCCGCCTGCATTAGCTTCTGCAGACAGCACCGAACAGTTTAAAAGGACAAAGTCAACTTCTGGTTGTCCTGCTCCCGCTCCCCTGCCCCATCCCTCATTTTTCTGGCTGTGTTCACACCGGATGAATGTGTCCCATGGCACACGGCCCGGTGCCAGGGATGTAGTAGGCATCCATAGGTGCTGAGTCCTGACCGTGGAGGCCAGAGGTCATTTTGAATATCTCGTTTTTATCCTTCCTTCTCTTCTTTCGATGAGCCTTCATGCTCCATAGCCCCTTCCCTGGTCCTCCCCGTCGGAGGCATCGACATTAAAGATCCGCGGACTGGATCTCTAAAGCTCACTCGTCCATGTGTCACTTCCATGGTTATTTGTAATATTTAAGGACCAATGGACATTATCAAAGAGATTTTTGGGGCGCCTGGGTGGCACAGTCAGTTAAGCATCCAACTTCAGCCAGGTCACGATCTCGCGGTCCGTGAGTTCGAGCCCCGTGTCGGGCTCTGGGCTGATGGCTCGGAGCCTGGAGCCTGCTTCCGATTCTGTGTCTCCCTCTCTCTCTGCCCCTCCCCCGTTCATGCTCTGTCTCTCTCTGTCCCAAAAATAAATAAACGTTGAAAAAAAAAATTAAAAAAAAAAAGAGATTTTTTTTTTTTGCAGTTTTGTAAAGAGTGAATTCCTTTTTTTTTAAACTTTTTTTTTTTGCTTTAATTCCAGTGTAATTAACATACAGGGTTTATGTTAGTTTTTCAGGCGTTCCATATGGTGACTCAACAGTTGTATACATTACTCAGTGCTCATCATGGTGTTACTCTTAATCCCCTTCGCCTATTTCACCATCACCCCCCACAGATTCTTTAACTCCTTTTTTTAAGTTTTATTTTGTGTTTTTTTAAACTGTATTTATTTATTTTGAAAGAAGGAGAGAGAGAGAGAGAGAGAGAACGAACAGGGGAGGGGAAGAGAGAGAAGGAGACAGAGGATCTGAAGCGGGCTCTGCCCTGACAGCACAGAGCCCAATGCGAGGCCCAAACTCATGAACCGTGAGATCCTGACCTGAGCCGAAGCCGGATGCTTAACTGACTGATCCACCCAGGCGCCCCTTAAAATTAACTTTAAAAAAAAAAAACCTTAATGTCATTTTAAAGGTACACTTCAAGGGCTTGGTGAGCTAGTTACATTGTTATAAACAGAAAAATAAATCTGTATCAATTTAATTGAAATTTAAATTGAATGCTAATTTAAGTGAACTAAAAGGAGGGTTCATTTGCATTCCACCTGTGGAATCTGTCTCACATTTGGTAGATACCATTGTAAGTGAATCTCCTGATGGTGCAGGTGAGGGAACTGAGGCCCGGTGGAAAGAAGTTACCCGCTCAAGGCCACACAGCTAGCCGGTGGCTGAGCTTGGACTTGAACCAGATCGTCTGAATTATTTATGCATCTTGGCGCCATCTCTACCCATCTGATTCATGTGGTCCCATGAAAATGTTTGGAGTGTAAGCAGAGCTCCAGGTGTTGTGGCAGGTGCAAAGAATAGAATGGAGTGCCTGTTCTGGTAGGCTCAAGATTTGGTGGGGAGACGGTGTTCCAACAAGCCATCTCAGTGCCGAGTTACGTGACGAGAGCTGTGGTAGAGACAGGCGTAAAGGATCGCGGGAGAGGGGAGCTCAGGGGCTGGGGTTGTGCATCCGGATTCTCATGCTACCCTTATCCAGGGCTGAGGAGGTACCAACCCCCCTGCACTAAATAACTCCCAGCCACCCAGTTTCCTGCCCCACCGTCCTTCATGTGGCACAGTGTGCCAGCTAAGAGAGCACCACCGCAAGGGTCCCCCAGACCTGAGTTTAAATTGGTTGTGCAGATCATTAGCTCTGTGACACAGGCATGTTGTCACCTCTCAGCCTCGAGCTTCCTTCTGTAAGATGATGTTGACATGACCTTCCTGTATGTAATGGATGTAGGAAGGACATGAAGTCATGCACATAAAGCACTGAACATTGCCTGGCCTATCATAGAGACTCAAGAAGTGAGAGCTCTTATGTATTGTTCTAGCCAGATTGTTGCTACACACGCCTGCCATATCCCTTCCTCACACCAAATCATGGGCAACTTTTCCCTCTCCCCACCAATCTATTTGACGGTGCAGAACCCTGATGTGAGGGTCTTTAAAAGTCTTTCATGTGGTCTAAGGTCCTCCGGTCAGAGTTCTGTGCATGTCCTTTGTCAAAGCACCCACGTCTGTTGCACAAGCGGATGAGAAGTCAACCCTTCAACACAACTTGGGAAGTGACTCCCATTAACAACAGTCAGCGTAAAAACATGGTGGCCCCATGGTCTTGGGGCCTGGCAGATGGAAGTTGGGTTGAGTCTGTGTGACTTCATTTCTGGAGGCAAATGTAGCTCCAGCATTACCCAAGTTGGGCAGTGAGGAAATTCTCATGTTCCCAACACTTTCAACAATGTCCCATTATGCTTGGTGACTCACAAATGGGCCCTTGTCCATGGAACAGCATGTGTCTCTCTGTAGTGAGTACAGTGCCTTGCTGTATTTTTGAACGAATTTCATAGGCTTGTCTCCACCACGGATGTTACTTGCCTTCTTTTCTGACGGTTGCTGGAAGCTTGTTGTATCAGAGAAAGCCAGAAAAGGAAAGTGCTATGATTCTTTCCACTGGGCAACTGAGCATGTTCAAGGTAGTGCTGGTGGGTGGGTGGAGGTGAGGGGCAAAGTTGGGTTCAAGATGAATTAAAAGTGAGGCCCTGAATATCTGCAGAAAGGCACTTACCTTAGGTGGCAGGTCAAAGAAACCTCTCAGGTCACCTGTAATTGTTGTAGTTAATGCTGAAGGCTTTCTTTCCTTTGACAGGCAAAGGAAGAGACAGCAGAATATTGAAACAGCTCCCCGGACATGCCAGGGTCTAGGAGGCACTGCAGACTGTGTGCAGAGGCAGCCGATTCACCGCTTGTGTTGTTAGGATGGTGAACTTGGACAGTTTCATAGGCAACGGAGAACCCCAGGACACAGACGTGATTTCTGACATTCCAGAGGGAGGGAAGAACGGCTGGCATCTGCGCAGTTCCAAGGACACCCTGCCCTGTTGCTCTTTCCGACTTCCTGGCGCACACTCCATGGCTGAGCTTAACTTCAGCCACTTTTAAGGGTTGCATGAAGCAGGTGGGCCCAGGGTGAGCCTTGCCTAGACTGGCTCAGACCTCTGCACCCTCGCAAGCACTGAATGCCTGCAGCCCCCCAGTTCCCGGGTGAAGTCCTGGTCAACTGCCAGCAGCCAGTGGAGACTACAGTTTCTCCAGCAGGCCTTCCTGACCTCCCATCCCTTGGGTAGCTGCCTCCGGTCCCCTCATGGGTTTACCCCCTCTGCTGTGGTACTAACACTGAGAGTTGAAGCTCCTTGGCAGGGTCTTTGCTGACTGCTCTGTCTCCTCAACCAGACACTGGGTTTTCTGAGAGCAGGGACTTTGGCTGTCTTGCTCACTCTCATATCCTCAGCACACAGGACCTTTCTGGCAGGCAGAAGGCACGCAGTAAATGTTTGCTCAAGTGCCGGATGAAGATGTGAGTGAATGAATGAATGAATGGATGGCATCCACAGGTCATATTCTGTGTATGATGAGGCATGTAGAGTTTCTAGGAGACCTGAAACTCCTACAGTGAGCCGTTCTAGTATTTTACTATATTGTCTCTAGAAGGCTCCCTTTAAAAATTACATCGAACACCGGTTCTTATTCATCAGTACCTTAGCATGAATGAGTTTGCAGGATTATAAGGTACCTGAGGAAATAGACTGGGCTTGGTACTATTCTGGGGTGAAAGGGTATAAGTGTGAGGCAATGAGTGAATAAGAAAGACCTGGAGTGAGGCTGTAAGGGTACTATTCAAGCAGGTCCCTGAACTGAGGGGCTCTTTATGGGCATGACACCTAGGAGAGCGTCCTTGAGAGGGACAGGCACTGGGAAGGCGAAGGCAAGAGGTCAGATGTTCCTATTAGCCCAAGGCCAAGACTGGGGGTACCTGATACCCAGGGTGGGGCAGGGGACTGTGTCCCGGGTGAGTTCCTGGTCCTTGTTTCTGGCTTCTTCCACAGGGTAATTCCCTAACCCACCCACTTCCATTCATTTGTTCATTCATTCATTGACCTAAACCACACTGACCGCTTCTAATGCTCCAGGTCCTGTTCCAGGTGTCAGGGTACAGTGAAAGACAAAAGGGACGTGTTTCCTGCCCTCATGGAGCTTCTGGTCTAGTTGGGAGAGTCAGATACTAAACAAATAAGTCTACTTTGATACCAGATAACCGTAAGTGTCCTGAAGAGAAATGGAGTAGGGAAGGCCGGCAGGGAGCTATGGGGTGTTGTCTTAGATGAAGTGATCATTGTGGCTGTGTTCAGGAGGGGACATCAGGGCAGAGGATAAGGGAAGACACGCTGCCATGTGGGCTGGTCATTGGTGGGAGACAAAGAGACCGAATGCATTTCCAGCTCCCTTGCCTTTGGCAAGCACGTAGGACCGGCCAAAGATGTTCTCTTTGGAAATAATTCTTTCATCTGAGCTGAACAGGGGCCTTTGACAGGTGCATGTGCTGGGCGTCCTTGGCTTTGAGTTGGCTCCAACACTTCCTCCCGCCGAGTGTCAGGTTCCTCCTCTGTGAAGTGGGGACAGCTTAGATCCCCTTCACAGAGCTCTCTTGAAGGTAAAGTGAGCTGACGTGTGAGGACAGCACTCGGTGACTGTAAGGGACCGTGCTGAAGAGTGTAACCTATATAGCCCCCACTTGTCAACCTTCAGGTTGTGGAAGTTCCACAGCAGTTTGTGGCCTGCTGACTCTGGGGAACTGTAGGACACCGTCCCTCCTGCCCTTGAGCCCCACCCCCTGACCTCTGTCCCCGGACTCCTATTAGGATTAGGTTCTGACAGTTTAGAGGTTAAATTTAATAGCTTTGTGACCTTGGGTAAGTTACTGTCCATATGCTGTTTCCATATTTGTGAAACAGAATCATTGCAGCGCTATTTCATGGGGTGTGAGGAGAATGAAACAGATTATGCCAAGAGACCTGAAGCCGTGCCTAGCACATGGCCCTAAGTAAGCGTCTGCCATTCTTCTTCTTTTTTTTTAATTTATTTATTTTGAGAGAGAGAGAGAGAGAGAGAGAGAGAGAGCGAGAGAGCACAGGCAGCATGAGCAGGGGAGGGGCAGAAAGAGGAGAGAGACAGAATCCCAAGCAGGCTCTGCACTGTCAGCACAAAGCCCATTGTGGGGTTTGAACCCATGAACCGCGAGGTCATGACCTGGGTCCAAATCAAGAGTTGGATGCTTACCTGACTGAGCCACCCAGGTGCCATTCTTACCGTTAACTTCTCTTCCTCCCCCACTGCCCTGTGCCTTCCTGCGGGGGAGAGGCCCGTTCCATTCATCTCTTGGTTCCCAGTGGCTTTGTCAGGCTTGGCATAGGGTAGGCCCTCAATAAACGTTGGCTGGGTGCATGGATCGATGGATAGATGGGTAAATGGGTGGGTGAGCTTCTTTTTATTTCTCCTGAGCTTTATGATCAAGGCCATGAAGGTGACAAAAGAAAACGTGGAGAGTGCTGGGGGTACAGTTTGGAGAAGGGTCAGAGCAGGATGCCAGCTTCCCATTAAAGCCCCTGTTCCTGCAGAAATGCCCGAGGATTGAAGGGAGAGGGGACCTGGCTCGTCTTTTCTGGTTCCACGGCTGATTGGATGTGGGCTCTATGCCAAGCATGTTACCACACTGTCCCTCTCTTACTCCTCACAGCCATTCTAGGAGGCAAAAGTATTATTGCTTCCATTTTACAGACGAGAAAGCCGAAGCTTGGAGAAGGTGAAGTGACTTTCTTGAGGTCACATCCAGGACTGCTAATTCCAGAACGTTCTCCCTCAACCCTATGTTCCACTATTGGGTCTGTCCCTCAGCCACATTATTAACAGTTTTGCTACGTGGCCCCAAGCCAAAGACTTACTCTTTGGAAATCCTTTTTCATCTGAGGTGAATGGGGACATTTGGCGGGTGAATGTGCCAGCTTTGAGTGCTACGCATTCTCAAGTTAGGGTTGTTGACACAACCCTCTTCCTGGGAAAATTCTAGGATCTCGTCAGAGCAGTTTGGCTGAATTTCATTACATTCACAGGTTATGACAAAGCTGGTATCTGGTCATCTACATCCAGAATTCAGATGGAGGAAAAAGGGTCTTAGGGTGGAGAAGACAGAGTTACTGAGTGCTTACAATATGCGAGCGTATCATATACTCTCTCAGTAGTCTTCACTAAAAAGGGCTCCTCCTGAGATTTGAACCCAGGTCTCAGGCTTCCAAACCCTGCCCCTTTTACTGGGAATGGGATGAGGTTGGGGTTCCCCAAGGCTCATAACTATCTGTGTGCACAGCGTACCGTAAGAAGTCTAAATATACCTACGTTTATAATTGCTGTGTTTCCCAGTCATTTGACAGCTAACTGATTTGCTCCATCTCAGCGAATGCTGGGTTTTCCTCCACCCATCTCCACCTTTCAGGGAAAAGTCACCGCCCAAAAGAAATCCTAGCGGTATATACCCAAAAGAATTGAAAGCAAGGACTCCAAGAGCTATCTGTCAACCCATGATCATGCACCATTATTCACAATAGTCAAAGGTGGGAGCGACACAAGGGTCCAGTGATGGACGAACGATCAGCAAAATGTGGTACAGGCATAAGAGTGGAATGTTACTCATCCTTAACAAGAAAGGACATTGTGGTACATGCTACGACATGGGTGGATCTGGAGGATAGTACACTAAGTGAAATCAGCCAGACACGAAAGGACAAATACCGTATGATTCTACTCACGTGAAGTACATAGCGCAGTCAAGTTCATGGAGACAAAGTAGAATGATGGTTGGCAGGGCCTGACAGGAGGAAGTGGGGAGCTGCTGGTTAGTGGGTATAGTTTCAGTTTTTCGAGATGAAGAGTTTGGAGATGGATGGTGGTGATGGTTGCACAATGGTGTGCTTGAGGTCGCCGAAGCGTTCACTTAAAAATGGTTACGATGGTAAATTTCGCGTCGTGTGTGTTTTACAGTAATAACACAAAAAGAACTCCCAGGTGTGTAGGAGTAGTTTCGTATTTTTCTGGTGGGAAGGATCTGAATTTCGCTTCAAGGAACTTCCCTTTTTCTGATCCTTACCAGTTAAATGGGTGGGAAGTAGGGGTAAGGTGTGATTCTGTAGGGTCTCTTCAGTAACTTCTGGATTCATGGACAAGTTTCTCATGGGTGGAGAACCAACCCCTCTTCCTTCCTTCCTTCCTTCCTGCCTTCCTGCCTTCCTGCCTGCCTTCCTGCCTTCCCTCCTTCCTTCCTTCCTTCCTTCCTGCCTGCCTGCCTGCCTGCCTGCCTTCCTTCCTGCCTTCCTGCCTTCCTGCCTTCTTTCCTTCCTTCCTTCCTTCCTTCCTTCCTTCCTTCCTGCCTTCCTGCCTTCCTGCCTTCCTGCCTTCCTGCCTTCCCGCCTTCCCGCCTTCCTGCCTTCCCGCCTTCCTGCCTTCTTTCCTGCCTTCCTGCCTTCCTGCCTTCTTTCCTTCCCTCCTTCCTTCCTTCCTGCCTTCCTGCCTTCCTGCCTGCCTTCCTGCCTTCCCTCCTTCCTTCCTTCCTGCCTTCCTTCCTGCCTGCCTGCCTTCCTGCCTTCCTGCCTTCTTTCCTTCCTTCCTTCCTTCCTTCCTTCCTGCCTTCCTGCCTTCCTGCCTTCCTGCCTTCTTTCCTTCCCTCCTTCCTGCCTTCTTTCCTTCCCTCCTTCCCTCCTTCCTGCCTTCCTGCCTTCCTGCCTTCCTGCCTGCCTTCCTGCCTTCCCTCCTTCCTTCCTTCCTGCCTTCCTTCCTGCCTTCCTGCCTTCTTTCCTTCCCTCCTTCCTTCCTTCCTGCCTTCCTTCCTGCCTTCCTGCCTGCCTTCCTGCCTTCTTTCCTTCCTTCCTTCCTTCCTTCCTTCCTGCCTTCCTGCCTTCCTGCCTTCCCGCCTTCCCGCCTTCCCGCCTTCCTGCCTTCCCGCCTTCTTTCCTTCCTTCCCGCCTTCCTGCCTTCCTGCCTTCTTTCCTTCCTTCCTTCCTTCCTTCCTTCCTTCCTTCCTGCCTTCCTGCCTTCCTGCTTTCCCGCCTTCCCGCCTTCCCGCCTTCCCGCCTTCTTTCCTTCCTTCCTGCCTTCCTGCCTTCTTTCCTTCCCTCCTTCCTGCCTTCCTTCCTTCCTTCCTTCCTGCCTGCCTGCCTGCCTGCCTTCCTTCCTTCCTTCCTTCCATGTTTATCAAATGCCTACCCTGTGCCATCTACTCTGCCAGACACTGGATGTGATAATATGTGATCAGTGCCCAAATATGTTCCCATTTTCTCCCGTTTTTAATCAGGGCATACACTGTTTTGCTTGATACTGATTCATGCTCCATTTAGTTTCTATGCTGGTTTTTTTTTTTTTTCCAGAGCAGCATGGAGCAATTGCTTCTACTTTAATTTCCGATGCTTACGAAGGCTGAGCTGAAGGCTGCACCACCAGAAGCTTGGTAAGTGTGGGTGACTGGCCTTGGCCAGGGAGCCGCTGAGAAGTTCAAGTGGGAAGGGCCCCAGAGAGTCAAGTGAGTGCTTTCAGTTTTCTGAATCTGGCATCGTGGGAATTTGCCTGGCCTGCTGGCTATGGAGAGAGTCTGACTTGGATTCTGTGGGCTTGGAAAGACAGTCAATAGACTCTTCCTTTCCCTGAAATAACCATGCATTTGTTTCAAGACTTGAAACAGTTCTGAATGCTGGAATTTCCCTCTGTGTTTATTTTCACATCTGGGTGATGGTCTTCTGCCACTGGAGGACTTTTAATGAATCACTTCAGAGATTGCTTTTAATGTTTCCCAGATGAGAGGGGGCTGGCGCTCATCTTTTTTGCTGAGGCCTTACAGGGCAGGACTGCCTTGGCTTCCCGGCTGGCCGCCTGGAGTGGTCCCTTGGGGTAGGCAGACGGACAGTTTTCGTTTTTCTGGGAAACCTGTTCCCGCAGAGCTTCTTGTCACAGGGCTGCCTTTCCACGTGTGGAAGGGGGAAAAGGTGGACTGGAATATCAATCAAAGAGATAGGCTGGTTTGAATTGGTTCAAGATGTTCTAGGTTGCGCTCCCTGCAGTAGCCACCCCTCTGCTTTCCCAGGCTCTCTTCTGCAGTGGCAGGAGCTCCGGAAGACAACGCCGCTGGCTGGGGTCGGCTTCCAGAGCACAGCTCGGGAGGCTCGGGAAGGTGTTGGCTTAGCTCAGGAGTTATTGGCTGCCACGCATCATTTGCTGGACGCCCAGCAATGATTTCCCAGGGCCCTGGGCAAAGGCCGGCAGCGGCCAGTGCCTCTGTGACCACTGCAGGTCAATGGTTTCCACTCCTCCTTAGCTCGACAGGTAGGCTCCTTTGTGTTCACCCACACCCCACACCCTCTGCTACCCCCCTCACCCTGACCCATACTCCGTGCTCTAGCCACATCTCACACACTGCTGGGTGCTTTCCAGCTGCCCCCACCCCAGATCCACCCTGACTCTGCTCTGCCCAGCTCTCAGCCTTAGGAATCTGACTACTTGGGGTGCATCACCTAGGCTCTCCTGCCCTGACCTCTGGCTTCCCGTTGGGCCTGGCAGATGGGGAGCCCCGCAGGAGATCTGAGGAGGGAGGGAGAGAGAGGTGCAGGTATTTATTTCCTCGGCCTCCATTCCGTGGGGTCATCTCAGGCTGGCTGTGGGCGTTAGAAGTCGCAGATCCTCTCAAGGTGGCCTGCTGTATACAATGTTCTCTCTCAGCGTTCACGTAACTGCTGCCTTCCTTTATCCTTTTGAGTTCAGGGATGGTGTAGCCCCTGGACTCTTGCACTGTCTCTTGTGGTTTCCCTATATCTTGCCCACACCTTTGTCAGTAATCTGTTTACTAAACCCTTCTTGAATTCTCTTCATTGGAGTAGTCCTGTTGGCACTCGGACTGATACAGGATGCCATTGTACATGGATCTTTCCCATGTTCTTTTCCCCTCCTTTGCCTTGGCTACCTGTTGAACTACTCCACATCCTTCAAAATTCCACTGAAATGTCACCTCTGTGAAGACGATCTTGAGTTCCTCCTAACAGTCGATACTACCCCCTCGGCCTTCCATCTCTCGTGTCCCTTTCCATCCTAACCCCTTGTTAATCAGACATGTCCAGACTTTCCCCCCATCAGAGCTTTATAATGTTTAATTCCTTCAAAGTTTGAGTAAGTGACTGTTGAAAGTTCTTGCTTCCATGCAAGGCCCAGAGGAGACGCTTCATAAAGGGTAGCTATTAGCGGACTACTTCATACTAAAGTGTGAACGGCTATATGGCTTAATGCATTATCCCTCCGAGGAGCAGCTTGCATTTATAAGGGACCTTTTCGGAGTAACATTCCCTCCAATGAATCTCTAAATTGGCAGAGGGGTGGAAGGTCAAGGGATCTGTCTCTGGGGCTTCTCAAATTATATCAGGTCCAAGGCCTCTTGGTCTGTAGGTTTGAGAAAACAGAGAATCACTTCAGGTCAGTATTCAGCATACAGAGGCTGCTTGGAAAGGGGACAGGTTGCTCAATAGTGGCCTGGGGGAGCAGCGTCTGTGGAAAAAGACAGATGTGACTGGACACATCTCCGCTCAGCTAATATACCCTTCTAGGGCTATTGGAATGTGATTTTCTAAATTGTGACTGGCTGACTTTCTTCTCTTGTGGTTGAGTTTGTAATAACATAGACGATGACTCTAGTTTTGCCAAAGTGGAAAAAAAAAATGCCATCCAGTGGATTTTTATGGTGGTTCTTAAACATTTTTTAAAATATTATTAAAGATGTAGCTCAGTAAGTCTTTAATGTCCTGCTTTGGGGCTGACGAGCCAAGGCACAGACTTACGAGGCTGGGTGTGGGCAGCTAAGGGGTGCTACACCTGGGAGGTGCCAACACTGGTTTAGCTGCTGGGTGCAATTTTGCCTAAAAACGGAGGTACCTAATGGAGCTACCTACGTAAGTACAAATCCAGAGTATTTTGATCGTCCGTGGCTTGGGGCAGAGATCAAAGCTAAGTGTCTCACTCCTCATTAAGTTCAAGAAGCCAGGGCATCTGCTCCGTTCCAAGGAGTCCAAATACATCCTTCCCGGACTCTGGCGAATCACAGCTCACGTCTTAGGTAGTAGAGGCGCAGGGCTGAGTGGACCTCTTGCAAGCTGGCCTCGCTCCTGCTCTGTGGGGAAGAGGGGCCAACCTGACATAGTCCCATAATCAAGAAATCTGGGGTCATCTTGGGCGCCTGGGTGGCTCAGTCCGTTAAGCGTCCGACTTCGGCTCAGGTCCGATCTCACCGGTCATGAGTTTGAGCCCCGCGTTGGGCTCTGTGCTCACAGCTCAGAGCCTGGAGCCCGCTTCAGGTTCTGTGTCTCCCTCTCTCTCTCTCTCTCTGTGACCCTCTCCCGCTCACACTCTATCTCTCTGTCTCTCTCTCAAAAATAAATAAACATTAAAAAAATTAAAAAAAAAAACAACAGAGAAATCTGGGGACATCTTTTATAAGAGAGTCTGTGTCTGGTAACCCAGCAGGCTTCAAGAACCAAAAGTGGTGGTGGCTGAGTTAAGGGTGTGGCTGCCGAGTGTCTCAGAGTGGTTCAAGGACAGAACGTTTCTCAGGGGTGCCCAGGTGCCCTGCATTTGCTGCTCCCCGACTCCCCACCCAGCTTCTTGTGCCGTCAGTGTCCTGAGTTCCCCCTTTCCCGGGAACTATCATGCAGCCACTGTGAGGTCCCAGAACCTGGGAGGGGAGGCTTGTGAACTGGACTGAGAAGGGGGTTTGTCCGAGTTGGCCTTCTGCTGCCTCCCTGAGCTCCCCAGCCCCCACGTGGCCATCGTCCCCACTGCCCAGCATGGCTCTGGTGACACACCCCTTTCTGCTGCTCTCTGGATGTACTTCCGTATTCAGTAGATGCTCAGAGAGCCTTTGTCAATGGAATGACTCTGAACTTTCACCTGCTGTGCTCTTTGTTGTCCTAAGATGCTGTTCATTTCACCTCTTCTGCCTCAGTGTTTATTTTCCTGGATTGGGCCCCGTCTTGGGAGGCCACTTCCACTGGACGAGGGTGAGTGACACGCTTGCTTCCTATCTCTGGCCTCAGGATGGCATTACTGTAATTCCAGCTTTATGGCTTCTGGCTCCTTGACTCTGGACCTTCGCTGCACATTGTGGTGTGGAACAGGGCAGATTCCCCTTGTTGCAAAGAACTGCACATCAAGATATTCGAGACATTTCAGAAATTCCCAGTCAAAACATTTTGGGAAGAACAGCCAGATTTTGTAAAGAAAAAAAAAAAAAGGGCAGTTTAATGGGCAAAGATATTTTGAGTAATTCTACGCTTGAGTGACTGTCCAAGTTAAGAAGCTGTTCAACTAGCATTTTCAGGACTCCGTCTCCAGGCTGACTTACTGTTGGAGCATTCATCTCGCCGAGTGGTGGGACCTGATCAGAAAAGAGTTGTCCTCACCCCGTCCGCCCACGACCCCACCACCCGCTGTGGGTTTCCATATCAGGAAGGGGACAGGCTCACGTGGTTTGCCTTAGGGGCAGGGACGCTGACGGAATAAGCATCGCTTTGGTCTCTCCTTCCCTCACACCTGGAGGCAGGAACGCCTTCCCCGGAGGGCGAGGACAGAGCTCCAGAGAGTTCCTTGCCCACCTGGAAGCAGTGGGATGGAAGGAATGCCCGGGAGGAGGCCCTCGCCTGCAGTTCCCCACCTCAGTTCCTGCAATTCCCCCTGCAGTATTCCCCGCCTCCCCTGGGCATGCCTGCTCCCGGCTTCCGACCGCGTGCCCCGCCCCCCCCCCCCAGTGCAGGTGCATTGGGTAAAGCGGACCCCGTTCCGGAGGTGGTGAAGATACCACTCCCGACTTTTATATTTGTGGAGCATTCTGTGACTTGAGGCAGGTCTCTCTACACCTTTCTGCCTCAGTTTCCCTCTTCACATGGTATAATATGGCAAATATTCTGGTGCAGCCAATAGGAGACCACGTTTTGAAAACAGGTTTGTCCTCATCTGACCCCATTTCCTTCCGTCTCTTTAGTGGTTGCTTTTCATCTCTTGTTACTTCCCAATTCTATTTTCCTCTCAGCTGGTTGCCAATTTCTCTCCCTCTCAGATGCATGTTGATGATGACTGGAGGGGTATGTTCTTTGAAGCCACCCTAAACATAAAAGAAGATTCTGGAGGGCCAGAAGCCTTCAAGGTGCAGACGTACAAATCTCCAGTGACAACATTTCAGCAGAGATTTGTGGGGTTTTTTCTTTTTCTTTTTTCCAAAGGGAGTCTTTCCTAAAATGTCTTACATCCCATCGTGGTGGCAGAGGAGCCTTTACATAATGGAAATCATACAGATCGCTTTTCCTGCTTAATATTAGAACAACTATATTAAATTTATTTACTAGGCATCTACTTTTCTAACATTGTCTTACAAAAAGTTTCCAAACAATGCAGAAAAGTTGGAGGACTTTTAGAGCGAGTGCTCACATGCCTGCCACTTACAGTCTACCTGCATTAGTCTTTTAAAAATTGTTTATTTATTTTTAAAAGTTATTTTTTTTAAGTTTTCAAAAATTACACGCATTAATATTTTTTAAATAGAACTTATTGTCAAATTGGCTTCCATACAACACCCAATGCTCATCCCAACAGGTGTCCTCCTCAATGCCCATCACCCACTGCCCCCTCCCTCCCACCCCCCATCAACCCTCAGTTTGTTCCCTGCATTTAGGTGTCTCCTATGGTTTGCCTCCCTCCCTCTCTGTTTGTAACTTTTTTCCCCTTCCCCTCCCCCTCCCCCATGGGCTTCTGTTAAGTTTCCCAAGATCCACATATGAGTGAAAACATATGGTATCTGTCTTTCTCTGACTGACTTATTTCACTTAGCATAATACCCTCCAGTTCCATCCATGTTGCTGCAAATGGCAAGATTTCATTCTTTCTCATTGCCAAGTTATATTCCATTGTATATATATACCGCATATTCTGTATCCAGTCATCAGTTGATGGACATGTCGACTCTTTTCATAATCTGGCTATTACTGAAAGTGCTGCTATAAACATTGGAGGGTGTGTGCCCCTATACATGCATTCATATTCGACTGTGTGTGGTTTTATCATGTTTCTCCCTACCCAGCCCTTCCTGTCTACATCCACCCATCTGTAATTTCGGGAGGTGCATTTCAGTGTAAGTTGCAGCCACTAACACGCGTCTCCAGTGTACTTCAGCATGCGTATTGTTAGAGTCCACTATTTGCTTATAGTTTTTTCTGAACATACGATAAAATGCATACATTTTAAGTGTGCTGTGGGTAGGCATCCATTTCTTAAAACGTTCATTTCTATTTTGGCTGTGTATTCCCACACTTCTTTACTTCATAGTTAATTAGTTAATAGTGGCCAAGAGAGTACTCTGCATTCTGCATGTGGAAGCTGGAGGTCTAGGCTCCTTTGTTCGTCAGCAAGGAGAAATAATTGTTCCCCCTGCCAGATTCCCATCACCGTGATCTCTCAACGTCCAGGCGTGGGAAACAGACCCCTCCCCTCTCCTCCCCCTCCAACCCTCGGTCAGGGAGACCCAGGGCCGCTTCCTGGGCCCCTCTGCTGCAGGTTGACCTTGTCCAGCCAGACCCAGGGATGCTGCAGCCCTGAGAGAGTTAAATCATCGTAGACATCAGCTTCCAGGCTGGCAGTTGTGACGCGCTTCCGGTTTCTGAAGAACTCGCCTTCGTGTTGTTTCATTCAGACCTCACTGCAGTCTGGTGGGGTGACTATTAGACATGGTTATTTCCCAGGCTGCAATACTGAGGCTCAGAGTGGGGAGGTCATGCAGCTTGGGTCTGGACGCAGGGCTGTGCGGCTTCATGTGATGAGTTCTCCCTGTGGCCCCACAGCGCTTTCACCCAGTCTGAATCCCCAGGCTGTGACGGAGAGACTGTGCGCATCGCTAAGTATATGTCCCAGTAACTTTCTGGGAAGTCTGATTTGGGCACGATGTTAAACTGGGGCGGCGGGGGCGGGGTGGGGGGGTGGTTTGCAGACATTAATGACATAATTTGCTGGTCATGTGACAGGATGTATATAGTCTGGCGGAAAGACCTTTGGTTTTGGTGTCAGCTGATGTGGGTTCTTCATAGCCAAGCTGTGTGACCTCAGGCAAGTCATTTAACAAGAACCAAGAGTTTGAATGTTTAATATGTGCCCAGGGGGGTACATACATAATCTCATTTAACTCCCCTCCTGGTGCCATACCATTATTTTCAACCTTGCTTTATAGATGAAGAAACTGAGGTGCAGAGAGATAAAGTACCTTGTCCAAGGTCACACAGCTGAGGAGCCCAGAGACTGGGGCCTGTTCTCTTAACCACATTCCTCCATCACAGCATCTGCAACATGGGGATAACCAGGCCCTCCTGAGGGGAGCCTTGGGGACTGTGGGGTCAGGTCTGTAACGTTTTATCTCCAGAGAGAAGTGAGCTTCCGTCCCCTGCCCTCAACAGTTCAAATGCAGGCTACAACGAGATGCCCCTGGGCCAAATTTGGCCCACGTGGTATTTGCCGGAGAGTTTTATTCTTTCACCTTGGATTGTCAGTACTTACAAATTGAGAGAATAGACACAACACTGTCATTTTCCAGCTTGCCTTAAAAAATCTGAACATCTGGACAGAGCAAGTCCCCTTTTGGGCATGAAGCAGCTGGCGCGCGCTGAGGTAACTGATGCTTGACCCCCGGTCCTCCATAGCGCCCACCGTTCCTTCTTGTCTCCCGCTTCCCGAGGCCAAGCATCAGTGGTCATTTTTTCCCCTGCTTGCATTGCGGTTTGGGGCTGACACAGGCCCACTGAACTCACTGTCTGCCTCACCCCTGTGGGCATGTGGGTTTGTAGACAGAGCGAAGACCAGACAGCTCATGGGGCACATCCTTATTATTGTCCGGAAGGGAGCCACAATTCAGGTCATTTGCTATCTGTGAGAATCAAAGGTCAGGGTGTTCTCATGGCACTAGGAATATTTGCGAGGCATTTACTTCCCAGTTTGTCACTCACTGGCGGTCATACAGAGCTTTGGTGAATGCCGTGGCTGCATCTGGGGTCATCAATTTCAGTTTTTCAGCACACCCCGCAACCTGGCCCCTGTTCCTTGTGGTTGCCCAGGGCCTTGCAAAGGACCCTCATTCCTGATTGTACGCCCTCTTCCCTAGGGCTTCCATCTGAAAGTGTAATCATGTTCCCCGGAGGTAGTAACAGCACTTCCCCGAGGGCAAGCGTTTAGGTAACACACAAGTGTTTTTAAAATGTTAATTGTTATGTATTTATTTTCGTGAGTACTAGAAAAATATAACCAGCACATCAAGTCTCTGATTTTAAGAATATTCTTGCTTGGGAGGAAGCGAGGTTTTAAAAAGAGTTATTTTAAAGTTGATTCAAAGAGAAAAAGCACGGGGCGCCAGCGTGGCTGAGTCAGTTAAGCCTCCGACTTCGGCTCAGGTCATGATCGCACAGTTCGTGAGTTCAAGCCCCGCATTGGGCTCTGTGCTGACAGCTCAGAGTCTGGAGCCTGCTTTGGATTCTGTGTCTCCCTCTGTCTCTCTGCCTCTCCCCCACTTGTGCTGTGTGTGTGTGTGTGTGTGTGTGTGTGTGTGTGTGTGTCAAAAGTAAATAAACATTAAAAAAAAAATAAAGGGAAAAAGCAAGTAAATGCCACTATGGGTGAAAAGTGACGGCAAAAATACAGTGTTGACACGTTAATGACTGAGGTTTGGGAAAAACTTCACGGGCCTCCTGTCATCCTCTCCACTCTCTTTGGGCCAAGTCCAGGGGCAGGAGACAGGGTGCCCTCTCTCATCCCTTGCTTCACGTCCTTTGCTCCCCCAGGTCTAGGGAACCTTGACCTGGGTATGATTGGAAGCTTTGCTATTCCTAATCACAATTTATCCAAAGTCTATTGTGTTGCCTTTGCAAATAAGCCCTTTACGGGTCTTGAAGGCTCTACACTTTGGCAACTCAAGAAAAGATTCTGATTGTGTGTCATCCCTTGGGGTATAAGGATATAGAACGCCCTGACTGCTGCATGAATGGGGGAATCATCCCGGGGTAATGTGAAATCGCAGGAAACAAACAAAAGCCAAACAAAACCCTTACCAGTCAGTAGTTTAGAAGAACTATCCCATCATATGTGGATGTAGCAACTGTGTGTACGAACAGCAGTTGTTGGAAAGAACATAAGGATTGAGCTGACTCAATGGACTTGGCTGGATTTCTTCACCTGTCTGCAGAGTGGTATGTGTAAGTACTCAGTAGTTGGTTGCCCTTGTGGGGATGATGACAACAAGCCAGGTCTTTCTTCCAGTGCTGATGTCAATTTAGGGAGAAAGAGGAGTTGTATCTTGAGGTTTGATGTTGAAGTTTTTGCCTATGAGAACATCTTGACAGAGAGCAGTCTGTTGGCATATTAACGGCCATGCCCTAAGGCCACCATTTTCCTATGCCTTTGTTTGGTCTGTGGGGACAGGGAACATTCTATTCTGTTGGTCGTAAGGCCAGACAGTGGGAGGAGAGGGCAGCTCTGGGCACTTGGCTACTTTCTAGGTTGGGTAAAAGCCAGCGAGGACCGGCTCCAGCTCTCCCACCTGGCTCCCATACGTGAATACACAGAATTTACTGAGTCCCAGCTGAGGGTCCAGTGGAGGCAAAGGGACACATGAGTGTATTAGCTTGAATGGAGATCACTAGGCTTCTCGCCAATGCAGCATTAGCATAAAGGACAGAAATGGCCCGAAGAAGCTAGCTTGGCTTCTCTCAGAGATGACTCCCCATTGAAAATAGATTCCTCTCTTTGGTGGGTTTTATTTAACTTGCAGTTATTTCCATTGATTTTGCAATAACTGCATTGTCTAGTTTCTGTATACGATGCTCCCCTCAGTAGTTCCAAAAGGATCCAGCCCCGCCGCCATCTTGATGTTAGCTGGTGAGACAGTTTTTGGACTCCTGGCCTTCTGGAACGGTAGGGAATGAATTTTTTTTAAAGACACTATGTTTGTGGTAATTTGTTACACTGGCCACGTACTTCCGTCCTTTCGCTCTACCGTGCTTCTGTTGGGGGAAGTGCCAGTAGGAGACACGATGTCCTATCCAGTTACAGCCAGGTTGGTGACTAGTGGAGGAATGTTGGCCTCCTTGCCCCTCAGAACCTCCGTCTGGCTCTCTTTGGTCAACAGGGCTCTGAGTCTGAGCTCAGGGGTTCCCTTCAGAGGAGGGGAACGACCAGGATGTCAGGGGAGCTGTGAGATGGGGACGCTGTCACGTACCTGTAGCATTTTCCCAGCCATAGGAACCAGATCCCTGCTTGGGCTGAGCAGGGAGCTGCCACTGGCATCTGGACCCAGATAATCTGAATTAGTTTCCTGGTACCACAAAGGTAGTGGCTTAAAACAGCACAGATTTAATTTATTACAGTTCTGGAGACTGGAAGTCAGAAATCAGTCAAGGTGTTGGCTCTCTGGCGGCCTTCGAGGAGAATTCATGTCCTCGGGTTTTCCACCCGCTGGAAGCGACCTCCATTCCTTGGCTGCTGGGCACTTGCTGTTTTCAAAACGCATCACCGCAGCCTCTCGTCTGTCATCACATGGACTTCTCCTCTGACTCTGACTCCCCTTGTGCCCCTCTTATTAGGAGATATGTGACCACACGGGGCCGCAGAGTATGCAGAGTCACCTCGCCATCTCAAGATCTTGAACTTCATTACATTGGCAGAGGCCCTTGTTCCAAGGTCACAATCGCGGGTTCTAGGAATTAGGACGGGGACATCTTTGGGTCTAGGTACTTAGGGCCATTATTCAGCCTACTGCCGACCCCCTCAGAGCAGAAGGTTGCTGATGCCCTGTGAGCGTCAGTGGAGCCCCGGCCCTCAGCTCTCTTTCTGGAAGGTGATGGATAGTGTTCTGAGCCTGGGGCCAGCCTTTTTCTGTGTACATGCGAACACCGCTTGATCTGAGAGCCTCAGGGAGCCACCACTTGGCCTTAGCTGTGCACTTGCCCCGTGCTGGATAGTGGGGTCTTCAGTGGCCTTTCCAGAAAAGAACATAGAGGCGTGATCGTGAGGTGTTGTGAAAAGCACTCGGTAATTGCTGTGGGCCCCAGAGAGCTGTCTGGGAAGGACTCAAAGACACCTGTGACAGAGCCCTGTTGGTTTTCTTTCCCTGGTGCTAGAGCTGCTGTTTTTTCTGAGCACTTCCTAACTAATCAGAAGCCAGGCCTCACAACGTTAGGCTGAAGCCCCAGGTAAGCTCCTGTTGATCAGGACTCCGGTTCGTGCTTTCTCACCTACCACCGCAAGAGCATCGTGTACAGGACTGGAGTTGGGGTGCCTCTAAAAAAAGATCTTGGGTAAAAGGCCCATGGGGTTAATGGAGGTGGATGGGGTCTGTAGTCACGGCTTTGAAAACAACTGGATTTCATAGGGCGAGAATGGAAGGAGGGGCAGCATTGTGAATGCTGCATCTTTTTCAAGATAAACAGCGTTCGGAAGGAGTAGATGGTGGGGCCCAGGCAATTTCTCAACTGCCACGATTGAGTGTGGTATGGGCAGGGATAGGCCAGGTAGGGAATACCTTTACTTACGAATTAGCCAGGATTGGTTGAAAATGATAGAAACATAACTAGTTTAAGTAAAAGAAAAAGAAGTAGGAAAATTTTTGGCTTAGATATCTTGAAGAGGCTGACTTTAGGCACAGTTGGATCTGGGGCATCCAAATGTGCCATCAAGACTCCATCTGTCCCCAACTATCTGTTCTGTTATCTTCCCATTAGCACTGAGGTCCTCTGGACTTGCATTCTATCAGCTAAGCAGCCTCGGTGAGAAGGAGCAGCATTTTTCCCCCCCAAATTTCTACATAAGTTGTTGGACTGATTTCCTTTGGCCTGGTGTGAGCCATAGGACCATTCTTAAACCAATTATCGTGTGACCAGGAGGGTGTGATGCTCTGATTGGCTGGGTCTGGGTCGCTTGTCCCTCCTGTCCTGCAGCCAAGACAGGGTGTCAGACCTAACTGAGCCACCAAGCCTGAGAGTGGAGGAAAATTGGCTCCCAAAGGGAAATTGGTTGTTGTTAACAGAAGATAGAGGAGTAGGTGCTGATGAGGCAGAAATAGCAGAATTGTCCATGGCAACTTACAGCACTGAAAGGGCTTATTAAAAGGCTGTTAGATTACTTTCTAGGATAAGGGAAGGAGTGTGTGTGTTGCTTTTACAAATCTTTCTGAGAACATCTGTGTTCTGATCTTTAGCCCTGATCTTCAGTTGGGGGGCATATCCCGTTAGACTTCAAGACAACTGGGGTTTATTTCACCGTCTACAAAGTAGAAGAAAAAAACCCCAAAACGCTGACTTAGTAAAAAAGCAAACAAAACAAAACAAAACAACAACAAAACAAAACAAAACAAAACAACCCAAAAACACGTGGAGATCCTGAAAGTTCAGAGCATTATCTTTCCCAAGTGAGTTTCAGGGGGCGCAGAATGAACAAAAAATGCTTATCAACATATATACATTGTACTCAGAAATGCCATTCATTATACGGATCTCCAGTGAGAGGCTCTGGAAAGGTCTTAATACCCTGGGACACTCAGGCTGTCCTTTTTAATAAGGGGAGGCTTGTTCTGGGCAGTTGTTCTGGCCATGGCCCAATGAAGCTTGCTACATTCTATCTCCCAAATTCCCTTCAATTTCCTGTGGAATTCTGCCCTTTTTTCTTTTCCCTTTTATCTTTTTTTTTTTTTTTTTTAAAGAAATTGTTAAAATTCCTTTTCTAGCCTGAATCTGCTTCCTGGTTATTTATAAGAGCTGTGTGCCACCCAGAGGTGGCTGGTTTTTCAGACAGTGACATGAACATTTTGTCTTTTGTGTCCCTCCTTAATTTGAATGTGGAGTGAAATGTGACCAGACCCAGGGTTTGGTCAGGTGTCACCATGTCTAGAGGATGACAGTAGCAGTTAGGACACGTTGCTCTGAAAGTAACAAAAAACCCAGCTCAAACTGGCTAAAATGCTACAGGCATTTATTGGCTCAGGTGGCTCACATGTCTAAGGATTATCAAGCTGCAGGCATAGGTTGATCAGGCATTTTTCACCTGCTTTATTCACTGATGTAATAGCCTAGGCATTTAGAACAGCGTTCAGAACAGTGAATATTTTTTGAATGCAGAAGATTATTGCAACTCTACTTTTTTCTGTGGGTTGGTTTGTGGGGGAACAGGCAACATCTTCTTTGTGTGTGTCTCTCTCTCCTTCTTTCTCTCCTCTCCCTTATTTGCCAATAGTGTTCCCACTTGCCTTATTATAGTACTAAATCCTCACAACTGCCCAAGTCCTCCAGCATTTTACAGAGAAGGAAACCAAAGCCAGAACTCCCGAAGAATATACCTTTGGATAGTCCTTTCCGAAGTGCTCCTGTGGAACACTGATGGCAGATATGTCTCTTCGGACTTCCCAGCCCGTACCTTCTGTTTATATTCGAAATGAGCAGCTGCCCTCAGCCGGCAGGATAAGGAGCTGAAATTCACTCTCCAGTCCTGCTGGTCTATATATTTCCAAGTTGGCAGCAAAACCCTTTCTAATAATAACTGCCGTCAGTTTGTAAAACAGGAACACATGGCAGGCAGCTTGACCATTCCATGGGGAGAGTGGGGAGCCCTGAGCCATCCTGGGGGAAAGCATCACTGTCACCCCCTAGGCCAGGTCCCTGCAACACTGGAGCTGTGCTGAGTCCAGCTTTTCTGAGTTCACACCTTTTATGCCTCCGGAGCTTCCCAAAACTCACATTGTCTTTTCTCAGATGCCCAAATGCCCTTCGATTGTGTGTTAACTGGATTTCCAGTTATTTATTTCAAACACTTAATATTTTTCATTCTCTTATTTAAAAATGTCTCGGGCACCTGGGCGGCTCAGTAGGTTAAGTGTCCGACTTCGGCTCAGGTCATGATCTCGCGGTTCGTGGGTTCAAGCCCTGTGCCAGGCTCTGTGCTGACAGCTCAGGGCCTGGAGCCTGCTTTGGATTCGGTGTCTCCTCTCTCTGCCCCTCCCCCGCCCATCTCTCTCAAAAATGAATAAACTTCAAAAAAATCAAGAAATAAAAATGTCTCATGTCCTTGGGCTGAACTTCCTAATGGAGGAGGGTCTCCTGCTACTCCTATGGATTCTCTATCAAAGAAATACCCCTGAGGACTGTTGGGCCCTGATACCCTTCTGGAAGGCAGACTTTGATGAACCAAGTTCAAGAGGAGAAGGAGGACAGAGCCCAAACAAAAAACTACGTGGTTTGAACTTAAATCAAGAGCCCCAAATCAAAGGCGGCGTGCAACAGGCCCCACAGGGCTGCCAGAATTTTTTAAAGCTCTTGCCAGGCTGAGGATCCACAGAGGCTGGCCAGAGATAACACCAGAGAGGAGCCAGGAGTCGCTCCGGTTGTGGTGTGGGCTCCACGGTAGCAGCCTGGGATGGGGCCCACGGAACTGCATACACACCCCACCGGATCGCTACACTACACCATGCTTCCTAGCTCTTGGTGAACCCATTAGCGACCTGATTGCCTAGTTGTACCTTCCTCTCAGCCCCCAAATCAGGTGTTATCCTTTCAGGTTAGATGGGGAACTGTGTAACAGAAGGTAGAACAGGTACGTTTGCATGCACCTGGATGAACAATGCTTCCCGTTAAACGGGTGGAAGTCTTTTTTTTAATCCAGCATGTTTGGGAGTGGCCCCAGTAAAGATGTGTGAGGTAGGCTTATCACATTCTCAGATGAAACAAAGCCAGGATAGAGAGGCAATTCTGTAGATGACCGCAAGAAAGCTCCAAGAGATCTCAAGCTCCAGCCAAGCATGAAATGTAACAGAGAGCAATGTCAAGTCTTATGTTTATTTCCATGAAATCAATTCTACCGCCCCCATGTCACTCTAGAAGAGGCCTGCCTTTAACTCCCTTCCTGAGGTTCCAGTTCTGAATGTCTTTGTGTTCGCTCCTAAAGGTCCCTTCAGGTCTGCAGACTTTCCTCGTGGATCCCTTTCTCCCCCAAAGTGGTTTTTGGAGCTGTGTGGGGGATGTTCTATCCCACCCCATGCTGTGCCTGCTTAAGCCATTACCATATAGCCCTGTGGGACCCACTTGGGGGAGAGTGGGGACTGTGGTTCCCAGAGGCACACATAGGATATGAAGCTCCACAGACCAGGGGCCAGGCAAAGGCTTCGCCAGGACTTTGGGGTAGGCTATGTGGCTGAGCAGGAAGTGCCTGCCCCATTCTGACAGTTGCTGGCTGTGGAATGGGCCTCCGGGGCTGCCGTAGACCTCGCTCCGCATGACTTCCCATGCCCAGACTGCCTGCTCTCCAGGCTTGGGGGCTGGGGTTTTCAGGGCTCTGGTCTCTGCCGCCTCTGCTTCGTTTGTTTCTCTCAAGATCTTTATCACAACTAAAGATTTTTTTTTTTTTAGGGGTATGTATATGAGTAGTTTAAATGTTCTCTGATAGTTCTTTTTTTTATTTATATTTTATTCTCTCCCAATTCAATATATATATATATATACATATATATATATATATATATATATATATATATATATACACATACATATATATATGTAAAACATGTGCAGCCTTCTGTGAATATTGAATATGGAACCAATTACTCGAGGTTCCAGTAATTACTTTTATACAACTAGACTCGGAGACTCGTGAATCAATTCCATGCCCATTAGCAATGTATGCTTGAGCCAAGATTTTCTTTTCCTTTCTTTTTTTAAGAGGACTGGACAGTGTTGAATCCTTGAAAAAAAAAAAATAACACTTTTTTTTTTCCCCCCAAAGCTGACAGCACATTCCGTCTACTCGGCAATGTAGTACTAATGAAGATGTAAGTGTAAGAAAACCTATAATTGAATCCAGCACGTAGCAAGCATAGTTTAACACAAAGCACACCCAGCTGAAATCACATGTGCTGGCGGTCTAATCCTGTCAGGGCGGCCAGCACTAGGAAATATTTCTGGATTGTGTCTCAGGCGGTGTTCGGTGTTCGCTATCCAGGCAGCCGGGGCAGAATGCAAATGGCTGCGAGCTAAGTCAGGGAACACCCGACTTGCCTTTGATAAGGCTGCCTTTTGGTCGATTATTTAAAGGGGAAGGATAGGAAAAATAAGCCTGGGTAACGGAGGCATTTGGACTAGAGATCGTCTCAGAACTTTCCTCCCGTTTCCCTTGACAGCGTTTGTCAGCTCCGTGCGTGGTGGCCAGAGGTGTGTGTCTTCCCACATTGCAGAATTGGGGCAGTCCCTCGGGGACGTGCCTTTTGGTCCTGGCCCTCCGGTTTCCAGCAGTCGGGGCCTGATCGACCCAGCTGACGAGTTCCCTGCATCCGAGGACCCCTTTGATGTGCAGTCAGCGTGGGAGGGAGACTAGAGTGGAAATATGTATCTTCCTTTCAAAATTCTTGATAGATGATTCACTGCCAGGTGTCCCCAGTGCCCCCAGCTGCTCTGTCCCCTGCAGTTGCTCCCTGGGGATAAGCACTCCTGATGCCTTGTCCTTGGCTCTGCCTGGCTTCCTGGCTGGGGAGGGAAACCACGGCACAGCCCCCAGAAACTGTGCTGTGAATCAGTGCCTGCCAAAGGCAGCAGGCGTGTTCCTTTGTGAGCCCCTCAGAGCAGCCAGCCTTGCAGAAGGAGCACCAGGCTAAAAACAGCTTGAAATTGAATGCCTCTGGTTGGCTCCTCCAGTGCCCACCCAGCCACATTGTTTCCCACTCAGCCTTGACCGAGATCACAGGAGCCGTGCTTATGTGGAAACTGTAACAGATCTACACAGTGATGCCCACCACCCAGCTGCCCCCATTCTCTCCCCAATCCTCTGGGTTGAGGGCAAGCTGCCTGGCCCTTGGGGCAGTGGCGTTCTGCTTGCAGTCTGTGGAAGGCAGCATGACCTTCCGGGCTCGGCCCTTGGAGAACTGGGCCAGCTGTGCTGCCAAACCCTGTCCCCAAGGCCCTGGGGGCCTGTGCTTGGAGCTGCAGGGAAGTCCCTGGGTGTCTACCGAGCAGGCGGCCTCCGTCTGGACACCCAGCCCTTTCAGCTGTTGAGGCCTACTTGGAAGAGGCATTCCAGGGACATTCTTTCTGTCTGGATCAGGGACTTGGCCTGAACTCTGAACCAAAAACCGGAACAAACTGCACCAGTTTGCTCAACCTCGAACCAAATCCAAATAGTTTTTATATCACGAAGAACCAAACCAGAGTTCTGGGGTTTGCTTTGCTTTGCTTTGCTTTCCCACCAGAGAACATGTAGTGAATGAGGCCAAACTGGAACAGGAATCATCTCCCTCCTCAGGCGATGGAGAAGGAACACGAAGAGAACCTCAGCATAGATTTTGGACCCAGTTGGCTCATGGGCTGGAACACACTAGAAGTCGGGGTTAGATCTGCAGAGACCGTACTAGGTCGGCTGCAGGATGGAGAGGCTATGGTGTCAGACCTCCGCCCAGATGACAGGCGAAGTCGCAAACCCACATCTCTTCGGACGGTGCCCAGAACATTGCCACCAGGCAGCCATGATGAATGCAGGATGCCACAGATGGGTAGAGAAATATGCAAAAAGGTAGGGGCTTTAATAAAATGAGGTTGACCTCTCAGAATTTTTTTCTGGTCTATTCTGGGTCACTTAGTAGGTAGTTAGCCAGCACCTGCTAAAGCACATCCAAAAGAAGTGACAAAGGCATGACCCCTGTTGCCTCAGAGCCCATGGTACACTTTGGGGAGTGTTGTGGGATACTACAGTGTACCGACGAGAGGCTGTAATGGTTTAAATAGTGAACCCCCCCCCCAAGTTTATATCTACCTAGAAACCCAGAATGTGACTTTCTGAGGAAATTGGATTTAGGGTGGGCCCTAAATCCAATGACTAGTGTCCTTATAATAAGAGGAGAGGACATAGAGAAACATGGTGGGAAGAAGACCATGTGGAGGCAGAAGCAGAGGTTGGAGGGAAGCAGCCACAGGCCAAGGGACATCTGGGGCCACCAGCAACTGGAAGAGGCAAGGAAGGTATCTCCCCTGGTGCCTTTGTGGGGAGCACAGCCCCGGTGACCTTGATTTCAGACCTCCAGCCTCCTATACTGTGTGGGAGAATAAAGATCTGTTGCATTTAAGCCATTCAATTTGGGATACTTTGTAATGGCAGCCACAGGGCACCAATATGGAAGCCTTGGAGACACCAAGGGCCTGCCACACCCACACCTCCTTTCTGAGGAACACGGCCTCTTCTGTGTAATTAACCACATCTGTGTCATGTGACTTCACTTTCCCGGTCACACATGATTGGGCTGACGACTGGCTAGACATGTGAGGATGTCCACCCATGCAGTGCCTGGATACTCTAGAGTGGAAGGCATTCTACCAACCTGACCTCTGAAAATGGAGACACACACACCGCATCGGGGCATGGTGGGAACAGAGGAAGGAGCCGTGAGGCAGAAAGTGTGAGGCAATCAGACCAGGAGAGAGAGAGGGAGAGAGAAGGAGGATGGAGGAACCATATATTGAGAGAGGCAGTGTCACTAGAATCAGCAGCCACGTTGCCCCCCCTAAGAGGACAGGTCACTGTTACATTTCACAAGCAGCCTGAGACTGGTTGCTGTGTTTGTGTTTGCTTCCTGGGCTCCTTCACTGGATTCCTACAATTCATCCCCAGGTCCAGAGAGGACGTGAGCATTCCTTTGTCCTCTGCAATCTGAAACAGCTCAACCAACACAAAGACACAAGTGAGATCACCGTAGAAAAATAGGAGCTCACGTATCATGTTTAACCCAAGGCTCGTCCATATAAATTGCTTGCTGGCTGTGTTACCTTGTGCAGGGTGCTTAACCTCTCTGAGTTCCGACGTTCTCTTGTATCAAATGGGATTAATGTCATCCCTCAGAGGGTTTTGTGAGGATTAAATAAGCCATAGAAAGTGAAACATCCATTACAATGCCTGGTACAAAGCATGCCCTTGACCGTTTCCTTCCCTTCAAGTGACTATACCTGACACTGGACTTGGGTCTGGGTCTATAGTTTTGGAAACAGACATGTGCTGCCAGTTTGAACCAGTCTGGCAAGTGCTTTTTTGAAAATGCTTTGGTTGGGTTTAATTCAGGGGTCACTAACAAGATTTAAGTTTAGTTTGTTTGGAAATGTAGCAAATGAGTGTGGTTTGGGGTCCTCCCCGCCCTCTTTATGTTTGTGTGTCTATAGCTCGTCTCAGTTAATGTCCCTGAAAGAACCTATCCATATAGCATTAATTTAGTCAGCAGAAATCTTGCAGAAATAGAATTTTGGAACCCACTAGTCTGTCAAAACGTTCCCTAGCTTTTTGAATAGTTTTTAGAAGTCCGATAACACTTAACACATCATTGGACCTTAACAGTATTATGCAGCCAAATCAGCGTCGGCCTCACCTGTGTTTTCCAGTGCTGTGCCCTTCTCTGTTCCTCCGACCCTGAGGCCTCCCACATCCTGTCTCTCAGGTCCTTAAGAGAACAAAGCACATGAGACGTCTTTTAACGTTGACGTTTTCATCCTGAGCACCGCAACTTAACAACAAAAGAGAGTTTGGGCAAAACAGATGATATTTTCTGATGCAGCCTGTTTTGTCTTTGGAAGGTTGAGATGCATTTCAAGCCCTACAACCGTACTTTTTCATCTTTTCTCTCCTCCAGACCCCACTCCCCTTCCTAACAGTTGTGCTCAGCAGGCTGAGCAGCTCTGCGAGGAGGGTCTCCTCCAGTAGTCCCTCCTGCCACGGTCACCTGCTGCTGCACTAGGCGGAGCTGACAGGGGTCGTGGGAGGGAGGAGAGAGGAGGGTGATGTGAATGGCTGGGAATACCTATGCTAGCTAGGGGCGGGTGTGGGACAGTGGGACGAGGAGCGAGCATGTGCACAGAGGCTGCAAGCATTCTGCGATACGATGTATGGCAAAAATGGCATAATGTGGGGCGCCTGGGTGGCTCAGTCGGTTAAGCGTCCGACTTCGGCTCAGGTCATGATCTTGCAGTTTGTGAGTTCAAGCCCCGCATCGGGCTCTGTGCTGTCAGTTCAGAGCCTGGAGCCTGCTTCCGATTCTGTGTCTCCTTCTCTCTCTGCCCCTCCTCCACTTGTGCTCTGTCTCTCTATCAAAAGTAAATAAATGTAAAAAAAATTTTTTTAAAAATGGCATAATGTGAAGACTTGATAAAATTGGTTAGAGGTTGCAGTGTGTGCTAATATCCTCAAGACTTGCCTAAATGTTTGGTGGGGTGCCTGCGTGGCTCAGTCGGTCAAGTGTCCGACTCTGGGTTTCGGCTCAGGTCATGATCTCATGGCTTCGTTGGTTCGAACCCCACATCGGGCTCTGCACTTGTGATGCAGAGCCTGCTTGGAATTCTCTGTTTCCCTCTCTCTCTGCACTGCACCCCCGCCCCCCCCCATGTGTGCTGTCTCTGTCTCTCAAAATAAATTGATTAAAAAAAAAAAGGCTTGCCTAAATGTTTGAAATACCTTATCATAAAACTTTGTTTTAAAAATACTTGCAGGGACACCTTGGTGGCTCAGTCAGTTAAGTATCTGACTTCGGCTCAGGTCATAATCTCACGGTTTTTTGAGTTTGAGCCCCACACTAGGCTCCGTGCTGACAGTGTGGAGCCTGCTTGGGATTCTCTCTCTCTCTCTCTCTCTCTCTCTCTCTGCCCCTCTCATGCATGCTCTCTCTCTCTCAAACATAAATAAACTTTAAAAAAAAAACTTGCAAAGAGAGGTTCTGGACTTGAAAAAAAAAAGAATTTGCTGTGTTAAGAAAATCTGCATCACAGCAGTGCCATAGAATTTGCCCCGTGTCAGTGGGAACTTGGGGACTGAAAGGGCCTCGCATTTGAATGACTTCCTGAGCGTGTTTGGAGATCAAGCTTGAAGTAATTTTTTTTCCCCAAACAAAGCCCCAGGTCTACCCCATGGACACAATGTTGATCACGTATGAAAGTTTCTTCAAATAGGCTCTTTTTTTTGTGGGGGTATTTTTTATACTTTCCATCCAGAGCCATTTTATTTCTCAAGATTGTTTTCTGTTGGATAAGAAGAGAAGTTATCTGTGCAGTCACTGCCCATGGCCGGGACACTGGTTCCTGGGGGTCTGTAGCCATCGTGGAGGTTGTTTGTGAGGGTCTAGAGCAACGGCGTGTCACAAGAGTGCATTAGGGAGTAGACGTGTTCCTGGACGTTGGTCTGTCGGTCATCCATGGTCCTCTCGGTGAAGCCCTGTGGAGCCCTGGGGTGGGGCAGGGCAGTGGGTTCATGCTCAGCACCGAGGCAAGCTTTAATTTGTTCCTCAGATGGTTGAGGACTAGGACAGCACTATTTTTAGAGACTGGAACCACTTCATGATGTCCCGGTGCTGCTCACATAGTTTTTGTTTCTCCGTTGAGGTATATAATTACCCTTTCCTTGGCTATGAACTTTCAGAATATGGAGCAGCCGCACACACAAGGACCTTCTACGACTAGTGATGACTTCTTTGACGTTCTTGGACGAGCTGCTTGGAGACCTTAGCCCATCCTCCAGGCAGCAGCAACAGCCCCAGGGCGGGCTAAGTATGTGCAGTGGAGGTTTGGAAATCAAGGTGGGCTGTCATATCCTGGACTGGTTCCGGGCACTTGAATGAACTGCCTTTTTCCTGTTTTTCTCACGGCGGTGATAGTATCCAAGAAAATGTTGCTAAGTAAATGAAAGCACCCTGATGGCCAAATTGAGCAACAAAATAAAGTAGTGTTGCTTTATTACCCAAAGTATAAAATAAATATCCATGAGTCCATACAGGTATAAACAAATGATTGATAAGTTAATAAACAGGGTAGAAGAAACAACTCACCTGTGCAGATGAATTCCAGATAAAGTAGGAAGATACTTCATCTTAAAATTTTTTTTTAATTTTTTTTTTACATTTATTTATTTTTGAGAAACAGAGTGAGACAAAGCGTGAATGGGGGAGGGGCAGAGAGAGAGGGAGACACAGAATCTGAAGCAGGCTCCAGGCTCTGAGCAAGCGGTCAGCACAGATTCTGATGCGGGGCTTGAACCCACGAACTGTGAGATCATGACCTGAGCCGAAGTCGGACACTCAACCGACTGAGCCACCCAGGCGCCCCAAGATACTTCATCTTAAAGGAGAGGAGCATAACTCCCCACTCACGTGCGCTGCACATAGCAACTGCCTTCCAAAGAAGACACTGTCTGAAAGGGGGAAAAAGGGGACTTCCCAGTGGAGAGACCTGAAAAACATCTCTGCCAGCAGATCAGGGTCAACATCAACAGTCATAAATCATGTTGATAGCATGTACCCTTGATATGTTGTAGTGAAAATAGCACTTCACCTCTGCGATCTTTCTCTCCCAAACCCATAACCTCAATCTAATCATGAGGAAAACACCAGACAAATACCAGTAGTAGGGCATCCTGCCCTGTACCTGATCAGTGCTCTTCAAAACTTCCAAGGTCATAAACAAGGAAAGTCTGAGAAGTTGTCACAGCCAAGAGAACCCTGGGGAGACGTGACAGTTAAATATAAAGTGGCATCCTAGACAGGATCCTGGGACTGAAGAGCATTAGTTTCAAACCACGGAAATCTAAATAAATGATGGAATTGAATGAAATTACTTAGATGTCACCATTGGTTCATTAATTGTGACAAATCTATCCTACCACTGTGAGATGCTAATGGGGATGTGTTCCACACATTGCATACATTGTTAAGATTTTGTCATATTTATTTCAAGCTTATTTTAAAAATAAATTAAAAACTGGGGAAGAACAAATATGGAGTTGAAAGTACTTCGGCATCTGTGGTGGATCAGAGATCGTCACGAATTCTTTGTCTCCCTTTTACACCCAGAAGTGGGATCTGTGTCTTCACCTCAAATCAGGGCAGAAATGATCTGTGTCAGTGCAAGGCCTCTCCTTGACAAGCCTGGTGGGTTCTGCTTTCTCCTGCCACCATGCTGGGAGGCAGCTCAAGTAGCCATGTGGAGAGGCCCATGATGGTTCTCTACTTGTTGATAGTCTACCTGAGCTCCCAGCTAACAGCCACACCAACTTGCCAGCCATTTGAGTGAATCACCTGGAAAATGCATCTTCCAGGTGCAGCCAAACTGCCCTCACTGATGCCACACAGAGCAGAGGTGAGCTGTCCCCACCAAATCCTGCCCAAGCAAAGAAATGTTGTTGTTTGAAGCCACTAAGTTTGGGGGTGACTTATTACATAGCAAAAGATGACCAAAACAGCATTGTACAAAAAGATTTTACCCCACGTCCTGTCTCTTACTTTAAAAAAAATTTGTTTTCATGTTTATTTTTGAGAGAATGGGAAAGCATGAGCAAGGGAAGGGCAGAGGGAGAGGGAGACACAGAATCCAAAGCAGATCCCAGGCTCTGAGCTGTCAGCACAGAGCCCGATGCAGGGCTTGAACACACAAACCATGACATCATGACCTGAGCCGAAGTTGGACACTCAACTGACTGAGCCAGCCAGGCGTCCCTTGTCTTTTACTTTTTAATTAAAAAAAAAAAAAAAAAAAATCTTTCAGGGGTGCCTGATTGGCTCAGTCGGTTAAGTGTCTGACTCTTGGTTTGGGCTCAGGTCATGATCTCACAGTTTCGAGCCCTCCCCCTCCCCCATCAGGCTCTCTGCTGACAGGAGTAGAGTCTGCTTGGGATTCTCTCTCTCCCTCTCTCTCTGCCCCACCTCCATTTGCACTGTCTCTGTCTCTCTCAAAAATAAATAAATAAACTTAAAAAAAATCTTCTGTAGGTTGTTTTCCAAAATGCCTCACCAATCGCCTGGGATGATACCTTTTATAATTTGATTTGGAGACTCTTGTCACGTCTTATATCTTGACCCTGGTAGGGAGGTTCTAGCCATGGGTCTCTTTTTAGGGCAAGGTTTCCTAAAGAGTACCTGGCAGAACAGAAGACCCACACCGGTCACTGGGGCTGCACTGTTCAATATGGTAGCCATATGTGGCTACTGAGCACTTGACATGTGTCTAGAATGAGATGTGCTGGAAACGTTCAAAACTCACCAGATTTTAAGGCCTCAGTGCTAGTCTTCGAAAAAGAATGGAAAATACCTCATTAATAATTTTATATTGATTATATGTTGAGCTGATAATATTTGGATGGATTGTATTGAATAAAATATATTTTCAGAATTAGATTTACCTATTTTATTTATTTTAATGTGGCTGCTAAAAGTTTTAAAATTACACATGTGGCCGGCATTAGGTTTTTATTGGACAGCGCTGCTCTAGAGAAAAAGGTTCTGGGTCCAAGTAGTTTGGGAAATGTTGCTTAATTACCCCTTCCTGGGGAATTATAAGGCATACACATTCAAGCCTCTCAGAAGGAAACTGTTTGACACTGGGGTATGATCAGCACATCAAAGGACAAATGGCGATATTTAATTGGCTCTTCTCATGACCAGATCTCTTTGTCCTTCAGTTTCCAACAGAAATGGCTCCATTCCCAGCAAGGCCTTCCCTGACCACCCTATCTGATGTAACTGCCTCCTGCCAGCTGCTTTCCATCACATCGCTTTGCTTTATTTTCCTTCATCCCCCTTCTGCCTGGCTAAAACTCACCTTGTGCATCAGTCGGGGTCTTGACAGGATGTAGGAAGCAGTCACAGTGGGTCATTTGAGGAGTTTAATTAGGAACTGTTTATAAAGGTGGGGGCAGAATTTTGGGAAGCAGTAGGGGTGCTGTAGGATCCTGGTGCTGGCCTCAGCTGGGAGCTGACACCACCAGGTGGATGTGACAGTCTTCAGTACCCAGAGAGAGAAGCTGGATGAGGAGGGCTGCCTGGCAGCAGCAGCGTCTTTATTGGGGGGACACGGTCTGCCTGTGGCACTCCCACAGGGAAGGAACTGAGGAAATAAATATGCTAACCTCCCTTTCTCCCCCAATTCTGGCTCTTCTGCTGGCTCTCCCGTTGTCCACATCCTCCAGAAGCTGGAGGACAAGGGAGCCCACTGATAGAGTCTATCCTGGTCCACCGTCAACTTCCTTCTACTAAAATAGAAGCTCTGCAAGGTCAAGGGTGTTGCTGACTGGCTCACCAGTGCAGCAAATGCGTATTTGTTGAATAAATGACTAAATGGATGAGTAAGTAGTTACTTAGGTTCAAAAGCCAAAGGCCTTAGGACATCGAGGTCATGAGCATCAGCACATGACAAAGTTAATCTGTCTCCCTTTTAGTTTTTAGTAAACTTTTTATGGAAGTATAGCCATATATGGAAGTATATAAACCATAAGGGAATGCTTAGGTGAATTTTCACACACTAAGTACACCCCTGTGCCTTAAACTCAGATCAAAGAAGAGAACATTATGATATCCCCGAAGCCCCTTATGCTTCTTTCCAGTCGTTACCCTCGCAAGAACCAGCGCTCTTTTGAGTTTCACAGCCGAAAACGAGTTCTCTTTTTGAACTTTATATACATAGAATTCTATAATATGTGCACTTCAGCGTATGATTTTTTTTTTTTTTTTGCTCAACATTAGTTTGTGAAATTCACTGATGAGGATGTGAGAAGCTGTGATTTGTACATTCATATTCCTGTATAATACTCAAAATTTTGAGTGCATCACAACTTACACACGTATATCCCACATACACCTTAAAGAGGAATTACGTATCACAGAGTATGTATGTGGTCGGCGAGAGTGGGTATCAACAATTTCCCAAAGCGGTCATGCCAGTAATATGCCCACTGCTGTTCCAGTTACGCCGTATCCCGTTACTAGATATTATCAAGATGGTTTATTCTAGCCATTCTGATGAGTGTGTGTTGTTGTTGGTATTTTTGCTGTGGTCTTAATTTGCATTTCTGTGATGACTAACGCGAGGAAGCACCTTTCTTGTTGGTCGTTTGGATATCCTCTTTTGACAAACGCTTATTCAAGGCTTCTGTTAATTTTTCTATTGGTTCATTGGGAGTTTTCTTATGCACTTGTGGAAGTTATTATATATTCCGTATGTGAGTCCAACAGCTAATACATATTACAAATATCATTTCTCACTCTTTGGCTTGATTTTTTAGTGTCTGAATGGTATTTTTGATCAAATTAATATATCTATTGATTTTAAAAGATACAATTTATCAGTCTTTTCATGGGTGGCAAATGCTTCTTGTGTGTTTCTTTTCTGTTTTTAATTTGAGTGATCTTCGAGCACTCCAAACTTGTGAAGATCTATATTTTCTTTTAGAAGCTTTATAATTTTACTTGATTTTACTTTGCACAATTACATCCTATCTGGAATTGTGTGCTGTATAATAGTGATCAAAAGTCTTTTTTTTTTTTCTCTCATCACCCAAGTGCCATTTGTTAGTAAGACCATCACACCCCACATTGCACTCCAGTGTCACCTTTGTCATAAAATTATATGACTGCATAATGTGGGTCTATTTCCAGCGTCCCTATTGTATTTCATGAGTTTATTTTTATATCCTTGGTCTAATAACATGCTGTCTTTTTACCCTGTAAGGAGAACTTTTAAGATTTACTCTTTTAGCAATTTTCAAATATAGAATATTACTAACTATAGTCTCCATGCTTTACATTACATCCCTGGGACTTATTTATAAACTGGAAGCTTCTACCTTTTGACCACTTGTGCCCATTTTGCCTACCACCACTCCCTCCCTCTGGAAACCACCAGGTTGTTCCCTGTATCTATCTATGATTTCTTTTTTTTTTTTTAAATTTTTAGAACCCACGTATAAGTGAGATCATACAGTATTCGTCTTTCTCTGTCTGACTTATTTCACTTAGCATAAAACCCTCTAGGTCCATCCATGTTGTCACAAAATGACAGGATTTTCTTCTTTTCTTGATGGTCGAATAATATTCTATTGTGTACGTATGCACACATATGTATGTGTGTAATTTATATAATTTTTCTCCATGTTCTGGTCTTTTTTGGTGTCAAGGTTATAATGGCCTCATTAAACACGTTAGAAAATATTTTCTTTCTGCCAGTGTATTCAGCTGTTTATGTAAGATTGGTGCCATTTCTTCCATAACTATTTAGAGGAATTTACTTGGAGGAGAGCCGTTTCTGCCTGGAGGTTTCTTTGGATAGATATTGTTAGCTACAGCTTCAACACTGTAATAGGTATAGGACTATTTTAGGCTTTTTATTTCCTCTTGTATCAGTGTTTGTTAGTTTTGTTTGCCTAAGGGTTTTCCGTTTTATCTAAAATTTAAAATTCATTATTAAGCTGTTTGTAATATGTTGTAATTATCTTTTCGATATCTGTAGCACATGAACTGATGTCCTCCCTTAAATTCAAACTGGTAATTTGGGCCTTCTTTGCTATTTTCCTATCAGACTTCTCGGAAACCTACTATTTTTATGATTCTTTTACAAGTGCTAACTTTCAGGCATGTTGATTTTCTCTCTTGAATGTTTGTTTTACATTTTTATTAATTCTGCTCTTAGTTTTTTATTATTTCTTTCCTTCTCGTTTCTCTAGATACAGTTTACTATTTTTCTTACCTTTAAGGTAAATGAATAGATTATTCATTTCCATTCCTTTTTCTTTTTAAATATATGCATTTAAAGGTATAAGTTTTCTCTTAGCAGAGGTTTAGTCGCATCCCCCATGTTTTGATATGTCGTATTTTCATGATAATTTAGTTAAAAATATTTTCCAATCTCCATTGAAGTTTTTTTCTTTGACCTATTTAAAAGTGTATTGTTAAATTTCCAAGCATTTGAGGAATTTTTACTTATTTTTGAAATTTATTTCCAGCATAATTCTTTTGCGGTCAGGGAACACATTCTGAGTGATTTCAATCCTTTGAAACTTGTTGAAACTTCTTTTATGGCCAGTGTAAGTGTTCCATGTACGCTTGAAAAGAATGCACACTCTTTTCTGCACAGTGGTCTGTACATAGTCAAGGTTGTTAATTGTGTTGTTTATATCTTATATATCCTTACTGATTTTTTTTCCTCCTGTACCTTTTATTGAGAGAAGCATGTTAAAGTTTCCCATTGTGAGTGTGGATTTGCCTACATTTATAATTCTGTCAATTCCTCTTTTATATATTTGGAAGCTATGATTTTTATGTACATATAAATTGGGAACTTAGTGTCTGCTTGGAGAATTAACCGTTTCATCATATTAAACTTGTATTTTCATCCCAATGGTGCTTCTTGCTTTGAGTCTGCTTTGCTATCAGGATAGCCATTCCAGCTTTCTTTTGGATAGTGTTCGCCTGGTATATTTTTTATCATCTTTAATTTTAACTACTTTATGTCCTATGTTTAAGGTATACCCTAATAAGCAGCATATATTAGATTTTATTTTTAATTTAGTTTAATAATTATAGACTTTTAATTGAACTACTTAACCCACTTACATTTAATTACTGATGTATTTGAGTTTATAGCTGCTACCAGGTTACTTAGCCAATCTACTGGATCATAAATAGAAATCTATGCTAGCCCCTACTTCCTGACCTTCTTTCTTTACTCCTCTCTCTCATTCCTCTTTCCCACCTCATTCATTAATTACTTCTTATTTTTGGTTCTCTTTGCCATGCATCTCTCTTTTCCCATACTTCTAAATATCGGAGTTCCTCTTGCCCCGTCCTCAGAATCAATTCTTCTCTACTCATTCCTTAGGTGACCCTATCCATTCTCAAGGCTTTGTATAGACTGCCAACTCCCAGACTTATACCTCTACCCTGGAACTCCAAATACATACATCCAATGTCGTACATTATCATCTGGATGTCTACTAGGCATCTCAAAATGAATGTTTCCAAGATTGAGGTCCTAACATAGTGAGAGAGGTTCCATATTGTGTTTTCTGCAGTTTTCCTCATCTCAGTAAGTAGCAACCCCATTTAATTACTTCTTTTTTTAAAAAAACTTTTAATGTTTATTTATTTTTGAGAGAGACAGAGGCAGAATGCGAGTGAGTTAGGGGCAGAGAGAGAGGGAGACACAGAATCTGAAGCAGACTCCAGGCTCTGAGCTGTCAGCACAGAGCCCGACATGGGGCTCGAAATCACGAGCTGCGAGATCATGACCTGAGCTGAAGTCGGACGCTCAACCGACTGAGCCACCCAGGCACTCCGTCCACCCCCCTCCCCGCATTTAATTACCTCTTAGGTCAAACACTTAAGATCATTTTTAACTCCTCTCTGTTCTCTTTTACTTGACCTCTAATCCATCAGGAAGGCTTGTTGATGGTACCTTCAGAATATATCCATAATGTGACCACTTTCCACCACCTCCTCTGCTGTTGGCTTGGTCCAAGCCTGTGTCAGCTCTCACCTGTTTTATTGCAGTAGCCTCCTGCCTGATCTCCTTGTTTCCAGTGTAGCTTCCACGAAGCCTACTCGCATAGCTGCTGAAATGGTCTTTATCAAGCTTATGTCACATTGCATCACTTCTTTGTTCAAGACAACAGTGGCTTCCTATCTTTTTCGGAGTAAAAGCCAAAATCTCTGCCAAGGCCTATAGAGCTCTGATTAATTTAGTTCCATGTCACTTTATTGATCTTGTCATCTACCACCCTTCTTTCATTCATTCTGTTCCAGCCAGTCTGACCTCCCTGCCATTGCTCATAAATACCCTGAGGTCACCTCAGGGCCTTTTCACATGCTGTACCTCCTGTTCCCTCATCTTTTTATGGCTCACTCACTTCCTTCAGGTCTCTGTTCCAATACCCTTCTCTGGACCATATTATGTAAAATATTAAAGGAGTCTTCATCTTTTTTTACCCTGTGCCATTTTTCTCCATAGCTCTCACCACCACCTGAAATATTATGTATTCATTTTTTAAAATTTATTTACAGTCTGTTTCCTCCAACCATAAACTCTGAGACACAGGAAGTTTGTTTTATTCACTGATGTGTCTCCAGAACCGAGGTCAAGTTCTGGTATACAGTAGGCTACCAGTAAATAGTGATAGAATAAATGAATGAAATGCATTTTTACAACAATCCTGCAAAGTTGAGAGGGGGAATATTGTTATCTGCTTACTAAAGAGAAAGCTGAAGCTCAGAGCCTTGAGGTGATTTATAGAAACCACATAGCCATTAAGCGGCTTAGCTGGAACTCGGACACATCTTTTTCTGCTCAGTTCAGGGTTCATTCATTCAGGGTTCTCAGCCATGGCAGATTCCATACTGACAGCCAATGATGACAACAACTGGAAATAAGGGTTAGGCAGACTCTGAAGTCACCTTTGCTCCGGTTTCTACAGAACAGCAATACTGAAAAAAGAAGGGGGGACAAAAAAGGCTTCCTTATGATGTATGTGGCTTCTTCAAAGTTTGCTGAGGGTGGAAAAGAAGTGGGAGCTGAGTGAATGAGTTAGTCAGCGTCAGGAAAAGGTGTGGCTTGTGGCCAGGGATGCCCTCCCAGGGATTGGGGAGGTAGGATCATGTTTGAACCAGGGAAGATTTTTTTTCAACATCAAATATGAACTCCCTATTCAGATGTTAAGATGAAGGAAAATTCATACATTCATTCAACAGATGTTTACTGGGTAACCTACAGTATGCCAAGCATGCTGTTCTATGCTCAGGCAGTAGACTTCTGAACAAAACAGGCAGGGCCTTGCCCTCCTCTAGTGGAGAATCAATAAAGCCTAGGTTCATTATCACCAGATGAATGAATTGGCGAAGAACATGGGGTTTCCTATTGAGGGTACATTCGATAATTTTTCAAATTACCTCCTTGTTGAAAGGAAGGACTTGGTCTTAGAGGCCAGAATTAGGAAACCGTGAGACGTCACTTTGGAGACATCGCTAGATGCACACATGTCAAGCCACAGAGGAGAAGATTAGGGAGGAGTATCAGTGGAAGAGAGGAGAAGTAACTGGTGTTCGGCAGGTCCAGTTAAAACTCTGGGTGGGATAGAATTCTCTCGCAATCTAGAAAAATCCATTTGTCCCTTCTGCCTGGCATATAGACTACATTCCTCACCTTCCCTTCATCCTTCATGTATGGTCATATGACTGAGTTCTAACCAGTGAAATATGGGTGGAAGTATTGAGTGAAACTTGCAGGTCTGGCCCTTAAAATCTCTTCAGAGGCTTTTTCAATATGGCGGAACTGACACCAGCCTGAGTCCCTGAATGACAGCGTGGAGTACAAGTGTGGCTGACTTGTTTCCCCACCTTGGACTGCTACACAAAAAGGATTACATTCTATTTTCCAGGGCAGAAATTTGGAATGTTTGGAGTTTTAGAATTCTTCAGAAATCCCACCCTCTTTTTCGAGTCTATGAAAGAGATTCTTGGTGGGCACTAAGTTCCATAAGTTTTTCTCCATTTCCTCGTCTTCCTTGCAGTTATTGGGGTCACATGGCTCAGTTCTGTCCAGTAGACTGTATGGAAAAGGATATATGCTACCTCTAAGCCTAGGCCACAAAAATCTCCCATGTAAAACCATCCGTTTTCTAGCTAGCTGATACCAGGGCAACTTTGAAGCCACAAGGTGGCAGAGCCACGATATTAAAGGAGTCTGGGTTCCTGGATGAGCGTTTGGAGAAGAGCCACCCAAGGGTATGGCCATCAGACTTTGTATAAGAGGTTAATCCATTTTTAGTTCTTTTAGTCCCTGATACTTGAAGTTGTTTCCAATGCGGTTACCTACGCTGGCAATGCAAGCTCTATTTGTTGGAGTACTTTAGTCAACTGTAATGAATACACCAAGAGTGCAATGGGCCCAACCCCAAGAAAGGGAATTCTCAGCCGATACTAGACTGAACCGTGAAAGAAGGGACAGGGACCATTTCATTTAACACTCTGTCCCCACTGCTTAGCACAGTACCTGGCACATAGTAGGTGCTCAAAAGTGTATGTTGAAATGATGATGAATGACCCAGTGTCCATTTTGCAGTATTTTCAACATGTTCTGACTAAAACCCCCAAATTTAGCGCCAAGTTTCGTGCATTCACGAGAACAATTGAATGGTTTGTAGTGTGTGGCTTTTAAAGAAATATGTGAAAAACTTTAGAGTCAGACAATCCTCAATCTGTTTGTGACCTTCAAAGCCTATAATCCCTCAGGGCCCCTGGGCCCCAATTTGCCAAAATAGGGGTTTTGCTCCCCCCTTACAAGTGTGCGGTGGGACTGAATGAGGTAATGTCTGCAGAGAGTTCATCTCTGTGTCTTCCACCAAGTAGGTCTCTTCTCTTTGCACATGGTACCACCAGCATGTATCGTGGGATTCTTAGAGGAGTTCCACGGTCAAGGGATTACATGACAGGGCTCATGAAGCAAGGCCAGTTACTTAAGCCATGCCACTAGATCAGAGGAGACAGGGTTGTTCTTAAGTATGTGAGAGGCTCACTCGTCATCATTAAAGGGGATAACGAGAGGCAGTCTGGAGCTATGGAAAAAGTTGGCTCTGGATCCAGACCTGGGTTTGAATCTTGTTTATTTCATACTCAGCTACTCTTCACTGAGGGCTTATTCTGTGCAGCAACTGTTCTGGGCATCCAGGATCCAGCGGTGAAAAAGACAAAGGTTCTAGCCTGATGGCGCTTTCAGTTAGGTGGGGGAGAGCTGGAATGATGAAATCGATCACTTGTGTGCAATGAAGAAAACGTAGCTTACTAACTCTGTGGCCTTGGGCAAGTTATTTTTATCTCCATGAACTTCAGTTGTCCTCATCACTAAAATAAGAAAGGTAGTCTCTGTCTTCCTCTTTGTAAAGATTACGATGTATTATGTGTGGCAGCTAGCCCAGGCTATGGCTAATGAGGAGTCAATTGTAGTTGTTGCTGTCACTGTTATTATGGTTGAGCTCAGGATAAGTGGCCAGAGTAGACCTGATGCTGAATCTCCTGCCTCTGATTGCCCCCATTGTCCCTTATTATTAAAGACTGGTTATAGGGTTACTTGTAAAGACGCTAGCAGAAAAGTGTCTTTCTTGGGTGTATGTCTTTTGTGAATATTTCAGTAACAGTTGATAGAAACTAACTCAAAATGGCTTAAACAATAAAAGGAGTTTATTGTTCACATTACTAATTAGTCCAGAGGTAGGTCTTACTTCAGGTATGGCTTGATCGAGCATCTCAAACCAATGTTTCAGTTTATTTATTTATCCCTGAGTCATTAACCTGTAGCTAAAATTGTCCTTTTGGTTGGAAGACAGTTTCTGAGACATACATGCTTTTTTGCTATATCCAAGTTGTGAGAAGCATCCTTCTTTGAAATGAGAAAACTCCCCCCAACCCCTCCCCACCCCCCGAAGTCCCAGCAGGGGGTGTTTTAGGTCTCCTTTGTCTAGGCTGGGTCATCTGCTCCTCCCTTGGCTAATGACTATAGCCAATTAAGGCTCCATTGATTTGCTGGAGCGGGAGGATGAGATTGACTAAACAAACTCAAAGTGGGAGGGGTGGTTTCCTTAAGGAAATTGGAGGTGGGTGGGGGCGGGGACCTCTTTTACTACAAACAAGAAATGGATCAACAGCTAACAACTGATGTCCACTCAGATTTTCAGGAAGCTGAGATGTGAATTGGCTCCTCCCCCAAGGTTTCTCCTCACTTTTACTTATCTCCCTAATACTCTTTCTTTATCTACACCCTATTGCTCAAAGCTAAAGGCCATTTCTCTCCAGGTAAGAGGATTTCATTCTTTCTGTCATCAGCCTCTGGTTACATCCGATTTAACTTGGGCCAGTTAATTAAGTGGTGCCGGTTTTTCCAGACATAGGGAAGAGGTCTTATCAAATGCTGTGCTAAACCTCCAACTTGAGGTAAACTTGGACTTGCTCTGAGCAGTCGTAACTGGGCTTTTCAGGAGGAAGAGGAAAATAAATATCTTGAGCACCCCTAACACCAAATGCTTAGGGGCGGGAAGTCTTCCATACTGATGCTTTTCAAAAGAGAGAGAAAGAGTGAATGAGAGAGGCAGACTGACCCAGGGCCAAACTCTAGGTTGTCTCCACAGTGATCTGGTAGAACTCACTCAAACCTTAGGAGACAAATGTCAGTGGCAACCCACAGTGCTGGAGATCAAGAATTGCACCGTCCTGAGTTACTGGCCACAAGGCAAAAGTACAAAAGCATCTCTCAGTGAGAACTGGAACATCACCTTGGGCTACGGAGAGTGTGTTTCTGTGGATGGGACCCATCCCCCTCCCTCCAGCAGCTCTGATACTGGGAATGCTTGTTGCAAGCAGATGCCCTTAATTCCCAGCTTTGGGCTTCTCCCCTCACCTGGATTCTGCTGCTTTTAGAAATCCAAGGAGTCAGCCTCTTAGATCAAGGACCTTAGAATCTAAGATTCTAAGGCTGGACAGGACTTGACTGGACATAGAGTGAGGACTCTGTTTACCAGGGATGGAATGTACCAGCTCTACATGTGTGCTTTTAGCCTGTGGCTTGTCTTTTTCATTTTCTTAGCCGTGTCTTGTTAAGAGCAAAAGTTTCAAATTCCAATGAAGTTCAGCCTACCAATTTTTTCATTTATGCGTCATGCTTTTGCTGTGTGTCTAAAAAGTCTCTGCCTAATGCAGGGTCACAAAGGCTTATGCACTCAATTGCTTTTACATCTCTGTTGAAAGTCAGTTGTCTGTGCGGGCATGGGTTTGATCTGTTGGTCGGTTTTTGTGACAATACCACACTGTCTTACTTATTCTTGAAATAAAGCAGTGTTTAGTCCTCCAAATGTATCCTTCCGTTTGAAAGTTGTTTTGGCTATTCCAGATCATTCACATTTAAATATTAATTTTAGAATCAGCTTGTTAATTCTTCAAGGATTGTTGGGACTTTACTTAGGATTTCAATGAATCTGGAAAACAATTTGAGAGAAAATTGGCACCTTAATAATATTGAGTCTTGTAATTCATAAGCATATTATATCTCTCTCACTAGAGATTTTTAATTTTCAATATAAATCCCCTTTTTCAGATTCAGCTCCAAAGATTTCATATTTTATGCTAATGTAAGTGTATTTTTAACATTTCAATTTCTGATGGTTTATGGCTAGTATATCAAATATAATTAATTTTTGGATATTGATCTGTACCCTTGCTAACTTAGTATATATTAAAAAAAATTTTTTTTTTAGTAGATCTCATTATATTCTCTGGATAGATGTTTGCAAATAAAGAGTTTAGCTTTTTCCTTTCTGACATGATGCCTTCTGTTTCTTTTCCTTGCCTTATTGCCCTGGATAGAAAACCCCTAATACAAAATTAAATAGAAGTCATGAGAGTGAGAAAAAAAAAAAAAAAAAAAAGAAGTCATGAGAGTGAACATTCTTGACTTATTCCTGATCTTAATTAAGGGGAATGTATTTAGTCTTTCACTATTAAGTTTGATATTAGCTGTAGAGTTTGAGAAAGGTTTTTTTGTTTGTTTGTTTTGTTTTTTTGTTGTTGGGTTTTTTTTTGAGGGGGGGGCTTTTCTGAGATTTTGACAAGAATGGATATTGGTTGGTTAAAAAAAATTTTTTTTAATGTTTATTTATTTTTTGAGAGAGAGACAGAGTGTGAGCAGGGGAGGGGCAGAGATCGAGGGAGACCAGAATCCGAAGCAGGCTCCAGGCTCTGAGCTGTCAGCACAGCGCCCAAAGCAGGGCTCAAACCCATGACTTGTGAGATCATGACCTGAGCCAAAGTCAGATAGATGCTTAACCGAGGAGCCACCCAGATGCCCCAGTTTTTTTTTTTTTTTTTAAATACTATTTCTGTATCTATTGAGGTGATTATATGGATTTTCTTTATTTTGCTAATATGCTGAATTACATGGATTCTTTTAAACATTTTAATGAGGGTTAGTTTATTTATACTCATGAGACATACTGATCTCTAGTTTCCTTTTCTTGTAATGTCTCTGTCTGGTTTTGGTATTGGTGTGGCCTCATATTTGAGTTGGAAAGTATTCCCTCATTTTACAACTTTTTAGGAGATGTTATGTAGAATCTTGATATCAATTCTTCCTTAAATGTAGGTAGAGCTCGTTGTGAAACTACCTGGGGCTAGAGCTTGTTTACATGAAAGTTTTAAACTAGGAATTCACTTTTTAAAATTAGATGTAGGGTATATATTTTTTCTTAAATAAGTTTTAGTAGTTAATGTCCTTCAATGAATTTGTCCATTTTTTTTTGTAAATTGTAGAAAGTATTGATACGACATTGTTCAAAACATCCTTTTATTAATCTCTTTACTATCTGTAGAATCTGTACTAATGCCACCCCTCATTCCTAATATTGGTAATTTGTATTTTCTCTCTTATTTTTTTCCTGATGAGTCTAGCTAGATTCTCATTTTTATTTTTGTCTTCTCAAGGACAGAGAAATCTGCTGGCTTCATTGATTTTATTCTATTGTTTTTTTCCTGTTTTCTATTTCATTTGTTTAGGTACTTCATTATTTTATTTCTTCTGTTTACTTTGGATGTCATTTGCTCTTTTTTATTTTCTACTTTCTTAAAATGGAAACCGGTATCATTGATTCGACACATTTCTTCTTAAGCATTTGGTGCTTTACTTGCATCCTACAAATTGTGGCATGTTGTATTTTCTCTCAGTTCAAATGCTTTATAGTTTTCCTGTTGATTTATTCCTTAGCTCATGGGTTGATTAGGAGAGTATCATTTGGTTTCCAAGTATTTGGTTATTGATTTCTAATTTAATCCCATTCCTGTCAGAGAACATACTTTATAAGGCTTGAATTTTTTTAAGTTCGTTAAGGCTTGGTTCATGGCCAAGAGTAGGATCTATCTGTGTGCGCTCAAAGAGAATGCATATTCTCCTGTTGTTGAATAGAGTGCCCTTTAGATGTCTGTTAGATTAGATTAGATCAGATTAGACCTCTAATTTTCTGTATCTGTACTGATTTTCCATATACTTGTTCCATCAATTATTAAGAAGGAATATCGAAATCTCCAACTATCTCCAACTATAGTTGTGGGTTTTTTTATTCTTCCTTTCAGTTCTGACAGTTTTTACTTTACGTATTTTTGCAGCTCTGTTGTTAGATGCATAAATATTTCATATTAGGTTTTTTTAAAAATAAATCGACCACATTGTCATTATGAAATGAGCTTTACTTTCCCTGGTATTATTCTTTGTTCTGAAATCTACTTTGTCCAATATTAATATAACCACTGCAGCTTTTAAAAACTTAATTTTAGCATTGTACAATGTTTTCTACCCATTCATTTTTAACTTATTTGTGTCTTTATATTATACTGAAAGTGGCTTTCTTGTGGACAATACATGGTTTTCTTGCTTTTTTGTTTTTTTTTTATCCTGACAATTTCTGCCTTTTAATGGGAGATATTTTTTTATTGTTTCCATTTAATATGATTGTTGATATGGTTAAGTATAAACCTACCATCTTGCTGTTTGTTTTCTTGTCTCCCATGTGTTCTTTGTTCAGTTTTTTCCTCTGCTTCTGATTTCCTGTGGATTGAGTATTTTTATTACTCACTTTATCTCCTTTGTTTACTGTTAGCTGTAATTCTTTTTTTGTTGTTCTTGTTTTTTTGTGGTTGCTTTAGGCTTAATAGTATTCAGGTGTATCTTATCACAGTCTGTTTTCTAGCAATATTATATTACTTGGTGTTAGTATAAGAACCTCACCATAGTGGGGTGCCTGAGTAGCTCAGTGCCCCCCCCCTCTGCCCCCCCTCACCACTCGTGCTCACACACTCTGTCTCTCTCAAAAATAAACATTACAGGGGCGCCTGGGTGGCTCAGTCGGTTGAGCGTCCGACTTCGGCTCAGGTCACGATCTCGCGGTCCGTGAGTTCGAGCCCCATGTCGGGCTCTGGGCTGATGGCTCGGAGCCTGGAGCCTGCTTCCGATTCTGTGTCTCCCTCTCTCTCTGACCCTCCCCCGTTCATGCTCTGTCTCTCTCTGTCTCAAAAATAAATAAACTTAAAAAAAAAAATAAACATTACAAAAAAAAAAAATCTCACCATAGTATATTTCCATTTCTCCTCTCCAACTTTTATCCTGTTGTTGTCATTTTGTACATATGTTATAAACCTACCAACACCATGTTATCATTTCAGTTTAAACAATCAATTAAAAGACATTAAGTGCTAAGAAAAAACATATGTTTATCCACATAGTTAGCATTTCCAGTGTTTTTTGTTTCTTTCATAAATCTGTATTCCCATCTGTTATTGGTTTCTTTCTGTTTGAAATAGTTCCTTTAACTTTTCTTGTAGTGCAGATCTTCTGGTGATAATGTTTTTTTCAGTTTTTCTATGAAGTCTTTATTTTTTCACCTAGGATATAGTATAGAATTTTAGGTTGACAGGGTTTTTTTTCTCCCTCTCACTACTTTGAAAGAAGATTTAAAAAAAATGTTTATTTACTTTTGAGAGAGACAGAGAGACAGAGCACAGGTGGGGGAGAGGCAGAGACAGAGGGAGACACAGAGTCCCAAGCAGGTTCCAGCCTCTGAGCTGTCAGCACAGAGCCCGATGTGGGGCTCAAACCCATGAACTGTGAGATCATGACCTGAGCCGAAGTCGGACGCTCAACCGACTGAGCCACCCAAGTGCCCCTCCCTCTCAGTACTTGAAAGATGTTGCTCCCCTACCTTCTAGCTTGCATCAGTTTTGATGAGAAATGTGTTGTCACCCTTACCTTTGTTCCTCCTTATATAATGTATCTGTTTTTCTCATCTTTAAGATGTTGTTCTTTATTGTTCGTTTTGGGCAATGGGTTATGATGTATTTTGAAGTGGGTTTCTTCATAATTTTTTTAATGTTTTTTTTATTTTTGAGAGAGGGAGAGAGGGAGCATGAGTGGGGGGAAGGGCATGGAGAGAAGGAGACAGAGGATCTGAAGCCATGCTGACAGCAGAGAGCCGGTTGCGGGGCTCGAACCCATGAACTGTGAGATCATGACTTGAGCCGAAGTCATATGCTTAACCGACTGAGCCACCAAGGTGCTCCTATTTTTTTTTTTTTTCAGATTTAGTTGAGATTTAGTTGAGATTTCTATTTTTCATCACATTTTGACAGTATTTTACCATTATTTCCTCAAATATTTTTTCTGTCTTCATTCCCCTCCTTTGGAGTTCGAATTACACATATATTAGTCTGTTTGAAGTTGTCACGTAACTAGAAAATATTCTTCATTTTTCATGTATTTTTTTTCTGTGTTTTACTTTGAATATTTTCTGTTGCTATGTTGTCAAGTTCACCAATCTTTTCTTCAGTGTCTAATCTGTCATTAATCCCATACAGTGTATTTTTCATCTCAGATATTGTAGTTTTTATCTCTAGATGTTTGATTTGTTCACTTTTATCTTCCCCGTTTCTTCTCAACATGTTCGTGTTGCCTTTAGCTTTTGAACTTATAAGGAATACAGTTATTATAACTGTTGATATGTTCTCTTCTGCTAATTCTAACACCTATAACATCTCTGGGTCATTTTCAGTTTATTTCTCTATTCCCTATGCGCCACATTTTTCTCTTCCTTTGAATGCCTGGTAATTGATCGGATGGAAAACACAAATTTTACCTTCTTGGTTGCTGGGTGTTTTTATATTACTATACATATTTTGGAGCTTTATTCTGCAGTGAGGTTAAGTTGCTTGGACACAGTTTGATACTTTAAGGTCTTGCTTTTCAATTTCTTTTAGGCTGGACCAGAGCAGCATTTTTAAAAAATTTTTTAAATGTTTATGTATTTTTGAGAGAGAGACAGAGTGAGCAGGGGAGGAGCAGAGAAAGAGGGAGACGCAGAATTGGAAGCAGGCTCCAGTCTCTGAACTCATGAACTGTGAGATCATGACTTGAGCCGAAGTTGGACACTTAACCAACTGAGCCGCCCAGGTGCCCCGAGCAGCATTTTGTCTAGGCCTAGTTATTCTCTACTACTTAGGTAAGACTCTTCTCAGTGCTTCACCCAATACCCCCATGAAATATGAGTTTTCCAGCCTGGCTGACTATAACAGGTACTATTCCTTCTAGTCCTTGTGGGTGGTTTTTTTCCCCAGCCTCGTGTAATTTCTTCAGAAACATACACTGATCACTATTCTGCTGAACACTCAAGGACACCCTCTACAGATCTCTGGGGTTTCTGTGTGCAGCTTGCTCCTGTCTGCTGTTATGCCCTGCAGACTCTAGCTGTCATGGTCTTCTGTACTCTTAGCTTTATCTTCTAAACTCAGAGAGTACTCTTGGAGTCTTCTTGGTTCCCCCTACCTATGCCATAGCCTGGAAATGCCTTCAAGGCAGTAACCCCGGGATAATCATAAGACTTAACCTCAGTTTCTTCCAGCCTTGCTGGGGCCATTATGTTTTGTTGCATGGTGTCCAATGCCTTGAAAAGCATTGTTTCATATATTTTGTCCACCTTCATAGTTATTTCAGGCATGAGGGTAAATCTGGTCCCTGTTATTCCATCATGGCCAGAATTGGAAGACTCCATTTAGATGGTTTTGATTTTTTGGACTACCTGGGTTATTGTTCAACTCTCGAGTCATGTTGATTTACAAAGCCCCTGATGATCAGAATTAGGGTTTATGATGCTCATAAATACTTCAAAGAGCAAAGAGGACATACCAGGTCACTTCTTTTTGCTTTAGCTACTTGTTATAATCATTTTGCCAATTTAAACACATTTCCAAAGTATAATGATTGTGTGGAGCCCTGAGAAAGATACAGTTCCAGGCCAGTGAATGTTCTGATGGAGTTTTATTATGAGGAAGAGACAGATTTCTGTCCTTAGAACTTGACTTAATAATAAAAGCTAAACTAGTTTATAAAGTTTTTAAATAGCCAAAGGAATATAGAATCATTGTTTAAACATTTAAGTAGAAGTATATAAAATTAAAAGTATAAGCTTTTTCCCCTTCTGATCCCCCAAATTTTAGTGCCTCCAAGCCATTAATGGTGACAATATGAGGAAATTGTCTTCTGTCATTGAATTTTGGAAATGAGAATTTAAAAGTTCTTTCTGGGGGCATCTCGGTGGCTCAGTTGGTTAAGCATCTGACTCTTGATTTCAGCTCACGTCATGATCTCATGGTTTGTGAATTTGAGCCCGCATTGGGCTCTGCACTGGCAGCATGGAGCCTGCTTGGGATTTTCTCTGCTCCTCCCCAAGTTGTGCACTCGCTCTCTCTCTCTCTCTCTCTCTCTCTCTCTCACTCTCTCAAAATCAATAAATAAGCTTAAAAAAATAAAAGTGCATTCTGTTTCTTAAGGTCATCAACTATTCATCAACTTTGTGTATAAGAGAGAAATTGTCCTCTGTTTCCCTTCACTGGCTTGCTGTCCACTTAATTGCATGAAACTTCTGTTCTTGTAAACAGTGGTTGCTCAGAGACCAGTTTCTTCATCCAGGAAAGAAGGAATCTCTGGGATGTCCATTTCTCATTTTATGTACTATATCCCAAAGGGGACAAGGGATCTTGTAGATGGAGTACTAGATCTATTCACTGGCATCCCATGCCTCAGTTTATCTCACTTTCCTTGCAGATGGTATGAGAGCTAGCCCGAAAAGTTTGAAAAGTTCTTTGGAAGTGAGAAAGGTTCTGGGAGACCTGAAGTCTTTCTCATCATGGTAATCTGCAGACCTAATCATCCTATCAGAATCCCAGCAGCTCTACCTCACCCCTGCATGCTGATTCCATTACCAAAGTCTACTGAGGGGTCTCAATTCATCAATGCTTCCTTGCTCTCACTGAGTGTTCTGCTTTACCCAGGATGTGATCACAAACAACTAGAACTAAATTAAACTTGTCAAAGTGATAAATAGGAGTCCTTTAGAAGGATGAGTTATCCTGAACTTTTCTTTCAAATGGAGACCATCTTTCTGTTTCTTGAACACGTTAAAAGGGAGACAGGTTCCCCCTTGACTGTTATGTTTTGGCCATGGCCAAAACAGATTTGATAATGATTAGGTATTATTAGCATCACCATTTAAATATCTATCCATCAAATTCAACAAATGGCAACCAAGCTTCTTGATATATAAATTATTTGGTGTTTGCCATTGGCAATTTGCCTTTGCATATAAAGGGATGTCACAATTCTGAGTTGCAGGAACAAAGGAACGTCTAAAATGCCATACCATGGTTCAAATGTACCGCCCCAAATTAAAACAAAACAAAAACAATATAAAAAACTCTACTTGGCTATGATGTTTGTGTCATTTTCCTTCTGCTGTTCCAAGTGCTATGAGGTAAGGTAGTCAAATCATTGGATGATTTGTTCCTTCAGTCTACATAGGTCTCTGTTCCAGAACTATGACTACTCAATCTAAACTATCCCTTAACCTGTTACTGTCTAAATTCCTACCCTGCTTTATTTTCCTTTGTAGCACGTATCCCCCACTGGAGTTATATTATTTGTTCACTTATTTAGTACCTGTCTCCCTACTGGAATGTCAGCTTTATAGGGCAAGGATTTCATCTACTGCCTTCATTATACTGTCTCTAGTGGCAAGAACAGTGCCTGGCAAGTAGAAGATACTCAGTAAAAGAATAGTTGAATACAGACATTAGATAAGTGACTTCTAGAGAAGACAGCTTAATTTTAGCACACTACTTGGACCAACATGAAGAATATTAATATAGACACGTTAATGCTATATTTGTAATTAATTTGGTTCAATCTATAAGAAATTACTGCTAATCAAAGTTGGAATAGGAAGAGGGAAAGAGAAAAGGTTGAGGAAAGAGAAGAGTATTGATAACTTCAGTTTACAAAGTGAGTGTTTGGGATTCATATGAAAAAGGACAGAACAAGAAATAGAGGTTTAGGTAGGTTATTTAAAGTTGCAAAGGAAACCAATGGATAAAATACACACATACACGTGCACACACACACGAGATCACATTTTGGAAGGCAGCAAGGAATAGAATGGAGGTGGTAGAATTGAGCCATATCATTATCTTTTATATTAGAGTCAGAGATATTATCTAGATTAATAAAGCAAGGGAAAAGGAATGTCAGCTTTATAGGGCAAGGATTGGACATATGTGCTGACATATTCTGAAGTAGTAGAGGCAGTGAGCTAAATTACTTTAAATAAGAAATAGTCGGGGGCGCCTGGGTGGCGCAGTCGGTTAAGTGATCGACTCCAGCTCAGGTCACGATCTCGCGGTCCGTGAGTTTGAGCCCCGCGTCGGGCTCTGGGCTGATGGCTCAGAGCCTGGAGCCTGTTTCCGATTCTGTGTCTCCCTCTCTCTCTGCCCCTCCCCCATTCATGCTCTGTCTCTCTCTGTCCCAAAAATAAAAAAAATTAAAAAAAAAGTTGGAAAAAAAAAAGAAATAGTCAAAGTAATTCTCATCAGCATACAAACATGCTATTTTTCTCCCACAGTAAGGCAAATTACTTTTGAACTTTTATTCCCCATTTATCTTCTGTGCCATTTCTCTGTTTGTCTATAAAACAAAGCTCAAAGGAGATTAATACTCCCAGCCTCCACTTTCTCTCTTCCCATTCTCTCTTGAGCCCCTCCAGTCAGTCTTTGATGCTCAACACACAACCAAAATAGCTCATCAGGTTTTCGAGTAACCTCTATGTTTCTAACTCCACCAATCAATGTGGAATCCTCCTCTGTCAACCCATGAGCAGCATTTGACCCAGCTGACCATTCCTTCTTTCTGACATTAGTGAAAATTAAAGGACAAGAAAGGAAAATGTGTGGGAAGCAGCTAGAGCAGTATTTAGAGGGAAACTTATAGCACTAAGCCTATCTTAGAAAATAAGAAAGGTGGCAAATCAGTGACTTTTGTCTCCACCTTAAGAAACTAGCAAAAAAAAAATGAATAAACAAACAAACAAATACATAAATAAATGGCAAATGAAACCCAAAGTAAGCAGAAGACAAGAAATTGTAATGATCAGAGTAGAAATCAGGGGAGTAGGAACTGGAAAGTAATAAAGAAAACCAATGAAACCAAGGATAGTTATTTGAGAAGACCCTCCAAATTTACAAACTTGTTGACAGATTGATCAGGAAGAAAAGAAAGAAGGATCAAATTACCAATATCTGGAAGGAGAGAAGTGATAACAGTACCGATTCGACACATTTCAAAAGGATAATAAGGAGGTATTATGAACAACCTTATGACTGTAAATTTAATGACTTAGATGAAATGGACAAAGTCCGTGAAGGACACAAAGATGTTCACTCAGGATGAAAGATAACCTGAATGGCCCTACCTGTATTAAAGAAATTTAATTTCTTTAAAAATTTTCCCACAAAGGAACATTTTACTCAAGGTATTGCTGAATTGCTAAGTTTTGGAGAGAGAGATACCGTGTTCATGGATCTATTCTAGTCTCCGCTAACTGATCCACTGATTCAACAAAATTCACATCAAAACCTTGTAGGCCTTTTGGGAGAAATTGACAAGCTGATTTTAAAACTCATGTGGAGATACAAATGACCTACATAACCAGAGAATGTTTGAAAAAGAAGAACAAAGATGAAAGACTTACATGATCTGACTGTAAGACTTGTTCTAAAGCTACAATGATCCAGACCATGTGGTATTAGCATCATGGCAAGCATATAGGTCACTGGAACATGACAGCATCCATGAGGAGGGGCACACGTATATGGCCAGCTGATTTTTAACAAAGATGCAAAGGACACCGAATGGTCTGTCTTTTCGACAAATGGTGCTAGAGCAATTGGATGTGCATCTATTATCATATGCATCCATGCATATATCAACATGTATACATATTACCTTTGATCCACACTTGGCGTCATATACAAAAGTTAAGTAAAAATAGATGATATATCTAAATATAAAGCTGAAAACTAGGAAACATTGTGAGGAGAACATGGGAGACTGGAACTCAGCTGGGCTCACCCATCTCCATGCACGCTCCCCAGACCTGGTTGTGCCTTAGCTTTACCCCAGACTCAGTGGGTCCACACCTCCAAGGCACGCGCTTAGGAATCTCCATACTAAGTGCTCACTGATGGGTAAGATGGCGGAAGTTTGGGAAACACTGCTTCTAAGGTATCCAGGCCTTTCTGTCATCTGTCACCTGTTTCCCAGACCCCAGGCCACCTCTTCCTGACCTTCTCTTCCACACCGTGGACCATTTACAAAGAATTACAGTAAAGTTTCTTTTTCTTTTTTTTGAAGTTTCTCATTCTGAAAATATCTACGAGTTCAGATTAATTTTTAATTTAATTGAATTTTATTATCATTATTACTGTTTCTATTGCCGTGCAGCACCACACTACGGGCACTCTGCAAGGTGGGTATGGCCTTCCCCATTTTACAAAGAAGTAAACTAAGGCTCTAATGCATTAAATAGCTTTGCTCAAACATACCTGACTTGTAAATTGTTAGACCAAGGATGTAAACCCTGGTTTTATGTGATTCGAAAACCCAACTTCTTAACCATTACACGTGCAATGATTTAAAGGCCCTGGGAACTCCCTCCCACAGCTGATTCCCACATACTCATTCCTGTTGCAGATACTCATTCCTGTTCCCTCCCACATACTCATTCCTGTTGCAGATACTGACACCTGCTGGGTCCCAGGCACTCTAAGGTAGCAAAGATGACTATAATGTTCTCATCCTGCCCTGAGTCGCTTCTGACTCTCTGGAGGTACAGATTGTGATATGATGATTTATAATAAGCAATACGTAAGGACGCCTGGGTGGCTCAGTCCGTTAACTGTCAGACTTCGGCTCAGGTCGTGTTCTCGTGGTTCGTGAGTTCCAGCCCCACATCAGGCTCTGTGCTGACAGCTCTGAGCCTGGAGCCTGCTTTGGATTCTGTGTCTCCTCTTCTCTCTGTCCCTCCCCTGCTCATGCTCAGTCTCTCTCTGTCTCTCAAAAATAAATAAACATTAAAAAAAATACATGTATTTGGTTTTTGACCCAGTTTCTCGCTCAGAGCTCCTAAAACCTTGGAATTTCCTTAGGGATGAGGTGATGACGTTTTTTCCCCACATATTCCTACTATCACTGCATTAGGCAGACACATTGCTTTTGTGAGTTTGAAGAAAAATTTACTGAGAGGGGGAAAAAAAAAAAGCTAGGCCAGCATAGTAGGTTATCAGAAGTAGAGGCAAGATCCATTACCGAAATGATACCAGGAACGAGATGACTGACTTTGAAGTCTTCTGAGTGACAGATGGGGGGGAGAGACTCTGGGGGAAGCAGGCCCCATTTTACAGGCGAGACTTCAGCAGAGACTTGCGATGTCTAAGTGAGGAGGTTGTGCATCGTGGGGTCAGGGCTGGAGGCCTTCCCTGTGACAGGATGGGAGCCCACAGCCTGCCGGGGAAGGCAGGGTGGTGGCAGGTGCACACTTGAGACTCCTCAGGTGGCAGGAAGAGAGAGGCACTGCTGGGGGTGCTCAGAGGCTAGGCCAGCAGCCCATCAGCAGGTCTGTTGCCTGGAGAGGGTAGGGGGAAGGGGGAAGCCTGCAGGCTGTTGACCCGGGGCCATCCCGAGGCCTTGGGAGTGCAGCAGGTGGCAATGCAGAACGGACCCCCTAGAACAGTAAATCCTCCAGGCACGGGGGCTTGGGGAGAATGGCTTCCAGTGGAATTGAACTCTGGTTCACAGAGGGTTGTACGGAGCTCACTCTGTTTTCAGCTTGCCAAAACTCCTCTTTTCCTGGGGTGCCTGGGTGGCTCAGTGAGCTCAACGTCCAACCCTTGATTTCGGCTCAGGTCACGAACTCACAGTTTCTTGAGTTTGAGCCCCGCATCAGGCCCCGTGCTGACAGTGTGGAGTCTGCTTGGGATTCTCTGTCTCCCTCTCTTTCTGCCCCTCCCCTACTCGTGCTATCTCTGTCACTCTCAAAACAGACAAATACATGTAAAAAAATTTTTTAAATGCTTAAAAAAAAAAAAAAAGCTCTTCTCATCACCCTGGAAACCCCCCCTGTAGTTCCAGTATAAGGTGGTATATGGTGAAGGGAGAGGTGCCTGCCTTCTGGGACAGTCTCCTCTTAAGCCTCTTACCATGGAGTCCTTCCCTAATCCAACCCTGCTGACTCTGGCTCCCACGACCAGTGCCTCAGGAGAAGCTCCTGAGCCCTGTTTACCCTGATCCCAGTTGGCTCACAGGTCAGGGATGTAGGCTTCTCCTGGGACCACTCCCTTCGCATCACTGCAGAAGTCAGCCTTCCCCATTGGAGACCCTCTTCATCTTCTCTCCTCTTTATAAAGCCCCTTGAAGCCCTTTGTCCCCCACTGCCCTCCCTGGAATCTGTTTCGTCTTGGATGGAGCCTGGGGTGGGGTGTGTTGTCTGGGGTGGGGCATCTATGAGCCTGACTTCCTCCTAGTCCACCTTCTGCCAGAGTCTCTCTTTCTGGGCCCTGAGTGCTTACCACTTACCTGGCAGACCACCTGGCCTTGGGCTGTGCCTGCCCCAGGATGTGGGGGTGAAAATCCACCCTGCCTCTCTACAGGAAATAGAATTCATAGTCTTACACTCTGGACTTACACTCCAGACTTACAATTCCAGACTTACACTCTGGAAAGGAAGTTCTTGGTGAGCCCAGATGCCTGGTTTTCCCTATATGCCCCCCACACCAACTCCCTGCATGGCTGAGGGTATCTGTCTGTCTATCTATCTATCTATCTATCTATCTATCTATCTATCAATCAATTTTTTCATGATGAATCAAAGCCGTTCTCCTTCGTGATTAGCCTAGGGATGAGCATTATCTCCAAAGCCTGAGCAGGGGTTGTAAGGGAGAGTCTTCTAGGAGACCTCTGGGAACCTCTCCCCTCCTTAATAAGAAGCTAGAGGCCAGACCTCATTGGATTTGGGTGCCTTTCTCGTGTGGTGGGGACTTGTGAGGGGGTTCTAAACAGGACGGCACATGGGCCCAGGGGTGGCTTTTAAGATGACGTGTCCTGGCTTTGTCCACTCACTCAGGAAACTAGAGAGGATGTCTATCTACCCAGTGCTTTAAATGGGTCCAGCCTTGGGGCGCCTGGGTGGCTCAGTCGGTTAAGCGTCCGACTTCAGGTCAGGTCACGATCTCGCGGTCCGTGGGTTCGACCCCCGCATCGGGCTCTGTGCTGACGGCTCAGAGCCTGAAGCCTGCTTCCGATTCTGTGTCTCCCTCTCTCTCTGCCCCTCCCCGTTCACGCTCTGTCTCTCTCTGTCTCAAAAATAAACAAAAACGTTAAAAAAAATTTTTTTTTAAACGGGTCCGGCCTTTAACCACGAACATGCTGAGTGCTGCTCTCAGAACAAGTGCCCCTGTTTCCCCTGCAAGGGTACCAAGTTGTTAATTCCCTCATTCACTCAAAAACACTAAGTAGGTACCTCCTCCATGCTGGGTTCTTTGCAGATAAAAGCCTGCACACACATTTCCTTCTTGGCGCAATCCTATGAGATGGCAGGAGGGGCATTATGAACCATGCTCTCTGGATGAGGATGGGGGGGGGGAGGGACTTGGTGAATATGAAGAGGGTGAGACAGAACCAGGATTTGGGTCCAGGTCGTTCTTTTGAAGGCTGCTGTTCCTTCTGCTACAGCCCACTGCTTTTCTCCACCTCCCGGGGTGGGGGGGGGAAACCAGGTGGCCCCCTTCAGCCCCTGACTGGCACTTTTGGGATCTGATTTCCAGAAAGAGGACGCTTCATACCGAGGGTGTGCATCCTGGGGTGGGGGGTGCCCAAGGGTGGAGAATTCTCTGCTCTGTGCACACAGATGGGGATTTATAAAACTCACCGCAAAGCCTAGCTACGCCGACCACGTCCGGCCCCCTCTATTTCAATGCTCTAATGAAAAAGTCACAACCAGACCATTCTGGCCACCTCGTGCCTACTGTTTGCGTGTGTGAAATACATGCTGTACTTTTCTCGTGCCCAAAGGGGGAAAAAAAACCCCAACCCTGTTGGCCTATTTGAAGAAGGCAGGGAGCACTTGGAGAAGCATCCTGGAAGCATGTTTGCGCTGGCCTAAGAAAACGTCTCCGAGTGTTTGCCGATGGAGGCCTTGGAGGCTGAAATTCCATAGACTTGAACAGGAATAGTCAGTGGCAGGCCCACGTGTCTTGTTGTTTCTGAACCTTGGCCAAAATTAGGAGCAGCTGTCCCGGGCCAAGCGGGAATGCTTTATGATGTGCTGACACCTCCAGGAGATGTTACAGGGAGCACTGGGGGCCATCTCTGGAGGATGCAAGTTTATGACTTTCCTGTTTGGAGTCCCCAGATGCAGGCTCCTCGTGTGCCTGCTGCCAACGGCAAAAAGGGAATCTGTTAAGAGTCACTTCTGCCCAGGGTCTGGCCACGCCCAGACCCCATTCTTCAAGGTTTTGGCCTTCAAAGGGAAAGAGCAAATCTTCCCTTGGCAGTTCATGCTGCTCCCCTCTGATGGTGCTAACGCTCTGATAGAGATGCTCCATTGGTCACTTCCAACGGAAGGATGCATCATGGCTTATGAACGAAGACAGCTTAGGCCCGAGTTCCAATCCCAATTCTGCCATTTCCCAGCTGTGTGACCTGGGCAAAGCCATCTTGGTTTCTTCATCCTTAACATAGGGCTACCTGAACCTCTCTTCTAGAGTAGCAATCAGTATCTGATATTGACGGGAGCCTAAGTTATGCCACACATTGTGCTAAACTATTCCCATGGATTTTTTAGCTTGTTATCCACAAAATTCCCGTGAGAGGCTCCATTTTTCAGAAGAGGAAGTGAGGCTCAGAGACGTTAGGAAGCTCGCCCGAGGTCACACAAGTAGCAGGATTAGAATCTGCCAGACTGCAGGGCCAACCATCACCATCACCAGTCTCCTAGATTAACTGCTGAACTGTTGTCAGGATCAGATGTTACTCAAATCAAATGTCACTCAAGACCTGGCTTGAGCCGCAGCCCCATTTATATTCATTCCCTTGCCCACTGCTGAGTCCTAAATGAAGAAGACAGATAAGCAAGCCCCAGCACTGGGGGCCAGAGCTGGCGCGGAGCCTGGTGAGACTCAGCTTCCCAGGAGGACCTGTGTTAGGCAGAGCACCTTCTGTTTTCTTGGGCTTGAATAGCCTTCGGGAGCTGAGTGGCATGGTGGTTAGGAGCCTGGCACCTGATAGCGATAGTCCTGGGCACGTTACTGCCCAGTCCTCATCTGCAGAACGGGATGATGACAGTTCTTATTCTTCAGGGCAGTTGTGAGGCCCAGGAAGACGGAGCCTGGAAAGCACAGAGCATTGTACCTGGCCCATAATGGGCACTCAGCTGAGGGGAGCTATCATTATCCTACCTTGAGGACTCCAGATGAAGGGCAGGATGAGAGGGGGGAACTGAGCCTTCATTATGAAGATATGTTAGGAAACAGGAAGGCAAAACTCAAAGAAAGACACAACTATAATTTTACACCCAGCAGACCTCCTCAGTCTTTCTGTCCTTCATTCTCTGTGCCTCTGTTTTGAATCTTCAAAGTCTCATCCCCACCCCACCCCCAAGGGAAATATGGCAGGTTCTAAATGATGCTGCTGATGCCCGGCTTCTGCTGAGAGAGGTGGAGCACAGCATCCTCAAGAGCACAGGCTGTCCTGTACTCTAAGTACCCTGGTCAGAGTTTGCTGTGTGTTATGTTTACGGCACATAATTAGTTGTGCCTTTTTCCTGAGGCCTTTTAAAGAAATCCTTAAATTCCCACAGAGTCCACTTAAGTCTTCTAAACAGAAAAATTCCTTTTTGCATTAACCTGAAGGGAAACGAGTGGTTTGCAGAAATGTCCAAGAAGCAATCATTTTATGGGGGCTGAACTCTGTCATTGGGCCCACACCAAGAATTCCACCCGGCAGTGCGGTATGCTTACGTTGCCCGTGGATGGCAGGCACTGTTTATGACCGACACTGTATCTTTGTCTCCCTCCCTTGCTGATAGCACTTTGGTTTTGTGCAGAGCAACAATGAACTCGATCCCCAGTGATGCACTCACTTCCTCACGCATCTCTGCAACTAGGGGCAGTTACAGAACATATTCTGGACACGTGCACGTGGGGGAGCTTTGTGAGCTCTGTGTAAGGTGTGTATTTTCTGCCTTCTCCCTTATTTCTACCTTGAGCGCAGACATGATAGATGGAGCCATAGCGGACATCTTGTAAATAAGACGGAAAAGGAAAGAGAATTGCAGAGACAGTGGTCCTGACATCACTGAGCTGCTGAATTATAACCAGCACATTCTACCTACAGGTATATCATGTGGGAAAAACAAACTTCTTCCTTGGTGATGGAGAGGGCTATGGTGGGAGTTGGGTTTACCGGATGACTGAACTGCTCTGGGGCAGATACCTGAAATTAGGGCATTGTGGGTTAGGGGGCAACCCCCAGATACAGCATTTCCACCTTACCCTTGTTCTTCTTGTCTCACAGGAGAAAAATATTGTGTAAGTCATTTTAGTTGAATATTTTGTTACTTGGATCCTTAAATATTCCTGTTAAATAGAGCCACAGATAACCTTTGGAAACCCAGCTAAGGAAAACTGGGAGGGAAATTCAGAGATGAATTTTTACTCTCTGATCTTTGTGTCTCCATTCTTTCTGGGTTAGAGTTTGGCTGACTGAACACTTGGAGCGCAGCAGAGTGTGGTCAGAAAATCTAGACTAGGAATTCTAGTTGTGGCACAGACAAGAAAAGAGAAAGTGGTGAGGGTCCCTGGGTCACAGACTCATAGTCTTTCAGGGGAGAATGTTCTCTCAGAGAGCACCTGGGTCCATATCCCAACCTACTCCCTGGGTTTCCATTCATTGTTGCCAAATTACTTCCCATTTCCTGAACATCCTGTGTCTCGGCTGCTCCATTTCCTTGACTCTAAAGTTTCCATCATCTCCTCTCCCACTTTCCCTTTTGGCTTATCTTTCAAGACACCATTTGGTGACCTCTTCTTTCAGGTTCTTCTGACCACTGCCATGCCTCACCCACAGAGGATGTATTGCTCCTTCTGCTAGGTTATATTAGTTCCCTACTCTCACATCTTTCCCAGCTCTCCCTCATCCAGTAAGCACCTTGGCACAGTTTGGGCATTTAGCATATGACACGACAGTTCATTGTTGATATGCTTATGTCACCTGCCAAAGTAGGGTTTCTTTGATGGAAGGATCCATTTATCTTGACCATTTGCATTTCTTTTTCTAGAGCCCAGAATGATACATTCAGTCAGTGCTTGAGTGTTTAAGACTGTGCTTTGGACCGTGTGTGCTTTGGCACGATAGTTTCCTAGAATGATCTTAGGAATTGCACACCAAGAGGACTCCATGGTCAAATAGGTGTGGAGAATAGTAGACTGTATGAAATTTTTCAAAGCCCCACCCATATTATGAATCACCAAGAGGGAGATTGAGTATGCCAGGTTTCTCCAGTGGATTTGATCATGGGGTCTCTTTTTCGCGGAGAACCTTGAGTGATTAAAATGTTGAGGAATGCATTTTGGAAACCCTAAGCCAGACAACTCCCTTATTTTAAAAGAAAAGCATAATCCAGTGCCTGTCTTAAAGTCTACCAGCTGGCTGGAGACATAGATGAACCCGAAGACTGAGATCCCTTGAGGGAATACCATGGATGACCCCAGGGGTTACTAGACAGTCAGTGAACTATAGTTCAAAAGGCAGCAGATTGAAGGGTCAGGAAGACCTGGGCTCAAATCTGGATTTTCCACTTTCTACCTGAGTCACCACAAGCAAACACTCTAACCTCTCCGTCTCCAGTTTCTCATCTGTAAAACAGAGCTAATAATGCCTGTCTCGGGGCGCCTGGGTGGCACAGTCGGTTAAGCGTCCGACTTCAGCCAGGTCACGATCTCGCGGTCCGGGAGTTCGAGCCCCGCGTCAGGCTCTGGGCTGATGGCTCAGAGCCTGGAGCCTGCTTCCGATTCTGTGTCTCCCTCTCTCTCTGCCCCTCCCCCGTTCATGCTCTGTCTCTCTCTGTCCGAAAAATAAATAAACGTTGAAAAAAAAAATTAAAAAAAAAAATGCCTGTCTCACGTGGCACTTGTGATGTCCAAAGGGTCTACCATGTAACAAAAGGCTCAGTGAATGGTTACTGTGGAAGCCAGGAGCATTCTCCAGACTTCCAGGGATGTGAGGAAAGATCCTGCAGATATTAGAGGTAAACATTAAAGAAGAATTAACAACGCTTTGGGTACACAGGCCACTGATACGTAGAGACATAGCCGAAGAAGGTTCTCCAGGAGAGAGTAAGAACTTTCCAGCCCCATATTAACAGTAGGACAAGGGCCTGTTCATTCTGGAATCTTCCTTCCTGCACCTGGGGACTGATAGGTGAAACCAGTCCTCGGAACCAGCTTCCTTCCCCACCTGAGTGGCCGTCTTTCCATGGCTCTCTACACCCCAGAGTGGGCATCAGTGCAGCTGAACCTGCACATTCCTCTCTTCCTCCTCAGCCTGCCAAGATCTGTCTTCTGTCCATCCCTTTGCCTCTTCTCTCTTTTCTTTCTCTGTCACACTCTGCCTCAGTGGCACCGATTCTCTATCACTTCCCAGCACCCTCTGGCCTCCTCCCTCCCATCTCAGGGCCTTTGCTCATGTTCTTTCCTCCATCTGAAAGCCCTCCCTTCTCTCTGCCGGTTGAACTCTTCTCCAGATCTTATCTCAAAGTCACCATCTCAAGAGAAGCCTTCTCCTAAATGCCACCATGAGCAGTCCTTCCATTGTTAGCTGCTCACATCCTTTCCTCTACTTTTTCTTCATCCTGAACACTGTCAATAAGGACACATTTGTGTGATTTGAAAAGCAATAATGTCTATCTCCCATTCTAGAAGATAAGTTTCTTGAGGCTTACTTTGCAACCATGGCGTCCCCAGGGCCTAAGACAGCCTGGGCACAGTAGTAGGTGCCCAGCAAATAGTAGGCGAACTGAGTAGACAGCATTCCTGGTTTAGTTTGGGGGTCTGTGGTTCCCACAGTTTTCTGAATGGGGTTGTTCTCTTTGTGGGCTCGGGAGGGAAAGGCTGGAAGGTTTGCCAAGCCTGCTTCTTCTAGGAAGGGGCTGATGTTTGGGCCTTGGTGTGTGCGTGGCCGGGCAGAGGAGGATTGCAGGAGACCCTGTCAGTGGGAGCCCATCTCTAAAGTGGCCCCCTTTAGGGATTCATAGGAGAAAATTCTTCCAGCCTTCAGTAGAGCATTTTCTGCATCCCTCTGACACATTCCATTCTTTACTGTGCAGATGTTGGAAGGACTCATTTCTTCCGTTTTGCTTCAGCTGCTGGGAAGCTCCTGTTGAATTTACAGCCACTTCTTATAATCAAATGACAGCTCAAGGCTTGCAGTTTGCATGTTAACCACACCCAGGATTCATTTTCTTTTCCTGCCCCCATTTCCCTTTTGTCCTGACTTCTTACTGTATTCATTTTGTATCCTGGTGTATGTAGGTGACACTCTCAGCCACATCAAACCTTTTCTGCAACAGTTTGGCTATTTTTAAAAATTGAGGTGAACTTCAAATAGGTGAAATTAACCATTTTGAAGTATCAGTGGCATTTAGTGCCTTCGCGATGTTGTGCAAACAGGACCTCTATCTCATTTCAAACCGTTTTCATCACTCCCAAAGAAAACCCCCATGCCCTTTAAGCAGTCACTCCTCATTTCTCTCCCCCCAGGCCCACGTAACCACCAATCTGCTTTCCATCCCTACGGATTTGCCGATCTGTTCCTACAAATGGAATTGTACAATATGTGACCGTTTGTTTGTGTCTGGCTTCTTCCACTGTGCCTAGTGTTTTGGGGTTCATCCATGTTGTGGCATGTATCGGCACTTCATGCCTTTTTGCGGTTTATTTTGGTAGATGGATTGGTTAAACATGGGGGTCAGCAGCAGAGGCTGAGAACATGTAGGTTCCCCTAACGTGTGAGAGGAGGAAAAAAATCTCCCCAGGTCTCCGTAGAGTACACGATAGAGATCTCCACCCAGAAAGCCAGTATACTGCGGACAGGCCAACATTACATTCCAGAGGTCTTGAGACCTGGGCACGGGCTGCTTTTCTCCAGAGATATTCTCCCAGAATAGACAGAGGTGTCAGTCAGCGTTAAAATAACCTTGGCAGAAGTCCCGATGCCAGAAAGATAGCCACAAACGTCAACGCCAAGGTACATGGTGGCGGGAAGGGGGGTTCTAAATTAAGTCTTGGGCAGTGAGTTATATTGACTCGGTTCTGGTGGGGCTGACCGGTCACCTCTACCCCTTTGGACGCATGTCCCTGGTTTGGCAGGTGGTGGGTGAGAAGGGCCTTGGGAAGGCCAAGGTGAAAATGCTGCCAAGAAATGTGGTATGATTTCCAGCACTAAGGCACTCCATCCAGGCCAGAAGGCAGTTTCGGGGGGAGAAATAAAGGGAGGCAACTGGATTTCAGCTTCTTGAATGGAACTTAGGAAAGCAGATATAATGGCTACTCCGCTCACGGGAAGCGACTCTGTTAATGTGTTGGTTGATTATTGACACTGGAGATGATCAGAGAGATGATAGGGGACTGATATAGATGAAAATGGCTGCAGAGGCCACTGTGGCCCAACCCAATTTCCTTCTATGACCCGACCTGAGGTTCTTCTTCTTTTTAAATTTCATCCACAGCTTGAAAATGGCAGTTTGGGCATTGGGGCGGGGGGGGGGGGGGGGGGCTTAGGGCTAAGATGACCCTGGGAACGGATTCCAGTCATGTCATCTCTCGTTATTTCAGCTTGGGTAAGTTTCCTCTCTGAACCTTAGCTTTCCCAGTTGTAAAATGGGAGTGATAGCACAATTACCTCGAGGAGCTACTGTGTGGATGAAAACTGGTAATGCAGGTGAGACATTGGCATTGAGGCAGGTGTTCCTTAAAAGCGTGCTCTCTTCTTCCTTTCTCCTCTTCTAAATATTAGGGGAGACAACCAGATCTTCAGGAGGATCCAGGTATCAGTGATGCAATGTGAGACCCAAAGGTGGGCTGTGAGTGAAAAAGTGAAGGGATAAGACATGGTAAGCGCCATACGGTTGAGAAAACTTCCGGTTGGGAGAGACAAAATACATTTATGTGAGAAGCAATGTCAGGATAACCCATAACAAGGGCATGACAGAGGTGAAGTGGTGCGTGCTGTCCTTTACGGTCAAGTGGTCCATGTCTTCTGGAGACGACGATCTTCAGCGACGATGGGTGAGTGCCATTCCACGGTTCTTTCCGTCCCCGCACTGACACGTTGGGTCAGCGTAACCTGTTTGTGGTCTGGGCCCCCTCCTCCGGCCTCCTGTGAAAACTGCCTGGTGCATAAATGCTTTTTTAATACTTTAAGTGAGTTTTCAATGTGTGCTTCCTATGCGAGAGGGCCTGCGCTAAGCTCTCTGTGCTGACCATCCCCTTTTCTCGTTACGGTGGCACCAGCAGGTAGGTCCTTGTATTATCCCTAAATAGAGGAAAGACACAGGGCTCTGAGGCAGAACACGCTTGCTCAAGGTGACCAGGGTAGCAAGTGGCAGAGCTGGCCTTTGACCCAGGCAGCTGGACTTCAGAGTTACTGCTCCAGCTCTCAGGCCCGGGTGACAACCTTCAGCACTCCTGCCTACTGGGTGCAGTAGGAAGGGAAGCAGGGATCAGTGTGGGCCTGACTGGTTGCTGAGGAAGACTCCAAGAACACGTGGTGACATTGCCGGACACGTTCACAAAGGAAGGCCTGGATGACTGCAGGAGACAGGGAAACCGAGAGCTTTCCAGTGGCAATAAGTCAGAATAAACACAGAGAGCAGCACAAGAGGACAGCAGAAGTAGGAAGATGGAGGAAGCTTCTGTCGGCGGCACACAGATCCCCAGAGAAGCTGTTGTTCCGTCACACAAGTTGGGGAGCACTGGCTTCGTGCAAATTGGGCAGCTACGGTGTGGACATGACAGGGACCGGGAAGGCCACCTGCTGCTTAGAAAGGAAGCCTGAGAGCAGAGGACTTGGGAGGGGATGTCATCCCTGGAGCCACACTTGGATTTGTGAGCCGGGACAGCCACTTTCTAGCTGGGGACTGACTTAGAAAGTCCCTTTTCATCTCTGAGCTGCGGGTTTCTTAGCTATAACATAAGGGCAGCTACCCGATGGGATTATCCTCAAGATTGGAGAGAATGCTTGCAACGTAATAAGCACAGTGCCGCCTCCCCCCCCCCCCCACCATAGATGTAAATGTTTGCTCTCATCGTTAGTAATAGTGGTAACGAGCACTGTTAATGTGCATGTCGCTGTTGGCACAGTATTGGTGTAAACCCACATATCCTCTGAATGGCCGTGCCAATTCATGGTGAAAATCAAGAGCACCCACTTCTGTACATAAAGCTTTGGAATCAACCTTAGAATAGGAGGTGAAGAAAGTTGGTGTGTGTGTGTGTGTGTGTGTGTGTGTGTGTGTGTGTGTGCATGCACGCACATGCGTGCCCCTTGTGTGTATTGTGGAGCTGTGGGTAGTCTCAAACATGGCAGGAGAATATGATAGTGCCATAGAGCAGACGCAGCATGTACGAAGTGCTGTGAAGGCACAAAGGAGGAACTTATTAATGCTGCCAAGAATAGATAAGGCTTTCAGAGCATATGATGTGTGCATGAGCCCTTGGCAGATGGGAAGAAGTCAGCTGGGTAAAGAAGAAAGAGGAATGCAAAGGCACGGCGTCTTGGCAGAGCTTGCTTGGTTCAAGGAACAAGTTAAGAAACAGCAGAGGCAGAGATCTTGGAGAAGGTACCAGGGCACATAGCTGTAAAGGTGAGCCCTCCCCTGACTCCAGCCCAAGCCAGACTCTGACTTTCTACCCAAAGGTCCCCCCAGGACACTCTGGCATGGGTGGCCCCATGTGGGCAGCTCTGTGTTCGGATAGCTATGTATTCCTGGATGTGTGTCTGTCCCAAGGATCCCAGAAGGGAGGAACATAGGTGAATGAAGTGGGAAGAAGCCAGAAGACAGGCAAGGACTCAGGGAAGGAAGCCAAGAAGGCAAAGCTCTTTAAGATAGCAGACCTTTGAGAGCCTACATAGATAGTCTCTGCTGTGAGCCCTGCCAGGGTGACCTCCAGCAGTCTGCAATGTCTCTGTGGATATGGGCCATGGAAATCGAGGGTGGAGATAGTTCTTGGCGAGGCACATCATGGTCTGGTACATCTCATGATTTCTCTTGGAGGCCTCCCTGGGTATGCTGTCACAGAGAAAGATGTCCACGGGGCCCCCCATCACTTCTGACTTGTTTTCCCAAAAGTGCAGCTGGATTTGCTCAGTGCTATCTGCACTATCTCACTGGCCACCCCGCCTGCTCATCTGTTTATAGACTGTCAGACAGCTGGCCCGGGTTGGGGGGACACGGTGTGACCACAGAATGCAGTGTTGACTCCTCCAATGGGAGGACCCTGGGGCCTTTACCTTGCCTGCTCTGGGGTCCCAGCTGAGAGATGGGCCACAGGTTAGCATCCACAGTGAGCTTGACCTATGTTAACAACAACAGTAATAATACCATGATTAATTGAAGGTTTTTTAGGTACCAGGTACCATACCAACATATAGTTTACTCCTGTAATCCTGTGAGGTTAGGGTGGGTCATTAGTCTCTTCTTCCTCGTGGGGAAACTGAGGCTGAGAGATGTCATGTAAATTGCCCAAGGATCCACAGCCAAAAGACAGAGCTGGAAGTAAGCTCCTGGAGGCACAGCACCCTCTAAAAAAGAAAGAGTCCCCTGTTCCTGACATTCAACACCCTTCGGGTTGTGTAGTGATCTATGTATCTGGGTTCAGACTGCCTGCCCTCATGCCCACAGCACAGCCACAATATCCTGCTGGCTGTTCCTGATGCCCTGTCTGATTTCTACCTTCCATGCCTCTGTCCCTACAGTTTTCCCTTCCCAGCTCTGGGAAATATCTCAGAGGGACCCCACCTGGTCTCCAGGGTCAGGAAAGATTTTTTTCTTTTTTTCATTTTAGGGTCCAGCACTACAGAGTTAATGATGACACTTTTTTCTTCTAAAGATACCTCCTGCTCATTGTTTAAGATTCCCAGAGTACAAAAGTGTATGAAGTCCAACCCTCCTTTCTAATCTCTTCTCCACCCCGAATTCCACCCTCAGAGAAAGCCGCTGTTGGGTGCTTTGCGGTGTCCTCATTTATACAAATGAGATCAAATAATGTTTCTGGAGGCTTTTCTCCATCTTTCTCTACCCTGCTCTGTGTCCGATGGACAGCAGCACCTTGGCTCCCATGGGCTCTGGCTTCCGGGTGGGGTGACCGATGGGCAGCACTAGCAGGAGACAGGAGGGCCAGAAAAGAGGCTGAAGTATATACCCCCTTCTCCCCTTCAGCTTCTGCGTTACCTCCCTGTGGTTCTCGAAGTGGTCAGACTCCCTGAGGCCACAGGCCACGTTGGGCCTTTCTCTCCCAGTCCAGCTACCTCTGGACTCCGGGGACCTGAGGCCCTCCCTTGTCCCCTGAGGCTGAGGCAGACAGTGACTTCCTGCTCTTGCTGCTTCCCAGATGCTTCACACCCCATGTTGGTCCTCTTACCCTTGCCCCAGCACCACACCAACTTCTTCACGACACCCTTTTCACACCTTTGCACATGCTTGAGTATGTCCTCTGCATGCTGCTGGAACTCTGCGACATACATACCATTCTGGAACTCCTCTGCCCCTTAGCACTATATTGTGGACATTTTTTCAGTTATCTGTAGCTGCGTATCTATCCTTAAAGCATGCACGGTGCTTCTTTCTGGGTAAATCATAATCCAGAGTTGGAGACCAGAAATAAACAGGGACCAGGTAAATGCACATGGCAGAGAGAACTGTGGAGGGCTTGAGTGAGTGGCCATGACAGAGACGAATAGGAGTGATCTGCCGACTGGTCTCCTGTCGTGCTGATGGACCACGGTCAGTTCCAGCTGTGCCCCATTGGTGGACACTTAGGGTTTGTCCACAATTCCACTCCTTCCAACAATGCTGCAGCAAACATTCTTGTTCCTGCACCTTTGTGCCTTTGTCCCAACATATCTGGAAAGGAATTTTACAGACGTGGAACTCCTGGAAAGACGTGTGGGTGGATTTAAAATTTGCTAGAGTCAATAAATGATGCCGAAGGAACACCTCTTCCTCAGGACAGCCCGTGCAAGATGAAGCCATAATTTATTTGCCCTGCAGGGAGCCAGAGGAAGTCTTATCCAGGACAGGGCTTGGTGAGAGCTGAGGCTCTCTGGCCTTCCCTGAACTAAAACCTCATCACAGACTGTCTCCTTTTATTCAAAGTGGCAATAATGCAACTTGCCCACCATCCCTTCCCCTGCCTTCCACAGCTATCTTTCTTCCAAGAAACCTTGGAGTTGATAGAAGAATGTTACAACCAAATACCACAGAGATTTTTTTTTTTTTAAATGAGATCCAAGAGAAAAGCCTGGAAACAATTACTGCTTCAACCTTTCTGGTGATTCAGTTTGAGTAAATGTTTAAAGAGCACCTAGTCTGTGTTAGTTTTGTGCTGGTACTAGGAAAACATGGGTGGATAAGATATGGCTCCCTCACCCCCCTGACAAGCCCACAGTCTGCAGAGGGGAGGAGTTAATACTGTGTTTTCCAAACCTGTCAAGGGACCTGGTGCACCAGAATTATCTAGGAGCTTTTAAAAATCTCAGGTCCCAGGGGGTGCCTGGGTGGCTCAGTCGGTTGGGCATCTGACTTCAGTTCAGGCCATGATCCCACGGTTCATGGGTTCGAGCCCCGCATCGGGCTCTGTGCTGACAGCTCAGAGCCTGGAGCCTGGGTCAGATTCTCTCTCCATCTCTCTCTGCTCCTCCCCTGCTTGCACTCTGTCTCTCTCTGTCTCTCAAAAATAAACAAATGGTAAAAAAAAATATGGAAAACTCAAAAGATTCCACTAAAAAACTTCTAGAACTTATCTATGAATTCAGCCAAGTTGCAGGATATAAAATCAATGCACAGAAATCGGTTGCATTCCTATACACCAATAATGAAGCAACAGAAAGAGAAATCAAGGAATTGATCCCATTTACAGTTGCACAAAAAAGCCATAAAATACCTAGGAATATATCTAACCAAATAGGTGAAAAATCTATACACTGAAAACTATAGAAAGCTCATGAAAGGAATTGAAGAAGACACAAAAAAATGGAAAAAGATTCCATGCTCCTGGATAGGAAGAACAAATATTGTTAAAATGTCAATATTACCCAAAGCAATGTACATATTCAATGCAATCCCAATCAAAATAACACCAGCCTTCTTCACAGAGCTAGAACAAACAATCCTAAAATTTGTATGGAACAGAAAAGGCTCCAAATAGCCAAAACAATCTTGAAAAAGAAAACCAAAGCTGGAGGCATCACAATCCCAGACTTCAAGCTGTATTACAAAGCTGTAATCATCAAGACATATGGTGCTGGCACAAAAACAGACGCTCAGATCAATGGAACAGAATAGAGAACCCAGAAATGGACCCACAAATGTATGGCCAACTGATCTTTGAAAAGCAAGAAAGAGTATCCAATGGAATAAAGACAGTCTCTTGAGCAAATGGTGCTGGGAAAACTGGACAGCAATGTGCAGAAAAATGAATCTGGACCACTTTCTTACTGTACACAAAAATAAACTCAAAATGGATGAAAGACCTAAATGTAAGACAGGAAGCCATCAAAATCCTAGAGGAGAAATCAGGCAAAAACCTCTTTGACCTCGGCCACAGCAACTTCTTACTCAACAAGTCTCCTGAGGCAAGGGAAACCAAAGCAAAAATGAACTATTGGGACCACATCAAAATAAAAAGCTTCTGCACAGCGAAGGAAACAATCAGCAAAACTAAAAGGCAAGTGACAGAATGGAGAATGTATGTGCAAACGACATATCAGATAAAGGGTTAGTATCCAAAATCTGTAAAGAACTTCTCAAAGTCACCACCCAAAAAACAAATAGCCCAGTGGAGAAATGGGCAAAAGACATGAATAGACACTTCTCCAAAGAAGACATCCAGATGGCCACCCGGCACATCAAAAAATACTCAACATCACTCATCATCCGGGAAATACAAATCAAAACCACAATGAGATACCACCTGACACCTGTCAGAATGGCCGACATTAACAACTCAGGCAACAACAGGTGTTGGCGAGGATGTGGAGAAAGAGGATCTCTTTCGCACTGCTGGTGGGAAGGCAAACTGTTGCAGCCACTCTGGAAAACAGTATGGAGGTTCCTTAAAAAATTAAAAATAGGACTATCCTATGACCCAGCAATTGCACTACTAGGTATTTATCCAAGGGATACAGGTGTGGTGTTTCGAGGGGGCACGTGCACCCTAATGTTTATAGCAGTGCTATCACAATAGCCAAAGTATGGAAAGAGCCCAAATGTCCATCAAGAGATGAATGGATAAAGAAGATGTGGTGTGTGTATATATATATATATATATATATATATATATATATATATATATACATATATATATAAATATAAATACACACACACACACACATACAATGGAGTATTACTCAGCAATGAAAAAGAATGAAATCTTGCCATTTGCAACTATGTGGATGGAACTAGAGGGTATTATGCTAGGCGAAATTAGTCAGTCAGAGAAAGACAAATATATGACTTCACTCATGAGGACTTTAAGAGACAAAACAGATGAACCTAAGGGAAGGGAAGCAAAAATAATATAAAAACAGGGAGCAGACAAAACATAAGAGACTCTTAAATATAGAGAACAAACAGAGGGTTACTGGAGGGGTTGTGGGAGGAGGGGTGGGCTAAATGGGTAAGGGGCACTAAGGAATCTACTCCTAAAATCATTGTTACACTATATGCTAACTAACTTAGATGTAAATTTTTAAAAATAAATAAATAAATGAATGAATGAATGAATGAATGAATGAAAAAAATAAATAAGTAAATAAACTTAAAAAAATAAAAATAACTAACAATTAAAAAAAAGCTCAGGTCCCAGAGGCCCAGCCTAGGGGCTTTCTTGTTCAGCAGATCTGATGTGGGGTCTGGGACTCTGCAGTCTTAAGGGCCCTCCAGATGACTGACATTCAGGGTGGGTTGTGAGCTGTGGCTGTAACATGTCCATACAGGTACATGATGTGATCACTTGTGAAATGTAGGGGTGACAGACCTTTATGGCCTGAAGGCCAAACCTGATATTTTGGCCTATAGTTTGGGCTTGTACGTTACAAAAAATTAGTCTCCAGCCTCTAATAATCAGAAGATATCTCATTAAAATTCGGATTTTATCTCTTTGAAAAATCCTAACAACTTGCTACAATACTTGACTTTTTATTTTATTTCATTTTTTTTATTTATTTAAAAAAATTTTTTTTTCAATGTTTATTTTTTTTGGGACAGAGAGAGACAGAGCATGAACGGGGGAGGGGCAGAGAGAGAGGGAGACACAGAGTCGGAAACAGGCTCCAGGCTCTGAGCCATCAGCCCAGAGCCCGACGCGGGGCTCGAACTCACGGACCGCGAGATTGTGACCTGGCTGAAGTCGGACGCTTAACCGACTGCGCCACCCAGGCGCCCCAATACTTGGCCTTTTAGATGGGACATACGCTCTCCAGCTTTGTACAATTCCCAGAACTCCCCGGTGTCTCTCTCATAACATTGCCAGTTGCCAGTTGTCAGTTACTGGATTCACACTACTCTTTTTCATATGGTAGGACTAAGGGCAAATGAAATACTTCTGTGCTGTTAACCCAAATGAAAAGTCAAAGAATGTTAAGACATGAGAGAGACAAGAAGTCTTTGTGTGTGTGTGTGTATGTGTGTGTGTGTGTGTGTGTGTGTGTGTGTGTGTAATTTTTAAGAGAGTGTATATTTATTAAAATTTTTTTTTTACATTTATTTAATTTTGATAGAGACAGAGCACAAGTCGGGGAGAGGCAGATAGAGAAGGGACACAGAACGAAGCAGGCTCCAGGCTCCGAGCTGACAGCTCAGAGCCCGACACGGGGCTCGAACCCACAAACTGCGAGATCATGACCTGAGCCGAAGTCGGACGCTCGACCGACTGAGCCACCCAGGTGCCCGATAAGAGAGCATATTTCCTCATAGAATTGTTCGATGGGTACATCAAATGTGACAAAAGAGTATGAGCTCAGTCTATTTCCTTCATTTATGCTCCCAGCCGGAGCCCCATGGCACCAAGAACACTAGATCAGAGTTGGGAGGTGGGAGAATCAAGAGTCTGGATTCCTCCAGCCCCTTTGGCCATTAACTTACCATGTCATCTTGGGCACAATATTGAATTCCTCTTGGCTGCCTTGTAAAACAGTGGTTTTCAACTGGGTGAAGTTTTACCCTCCCTCCAAAGGAACAGTCAGTGTCTTACAGCATTTTTTTTGTTGTCACAACTGGAGGGAGAAGTTGCCATTGGCATCTAGGCAAAGGCCAGGGATGCTGCTAAACATACTGCAATGAACAGGACAGTCCCTCATGCAAAAGGATTATCCTACCCAAATATCAACAGTGTTGGGGTTGAGAAATTGTATTATAAATGGAGGAGTCCATCCCTTTTAGCTCTGAAAATCTAAAATGTTAGCATTGGAACACACACACACACACACACACACACACACACACCCCTTTCAGTTTGGGAGTGGATAAAGCCTTAGTAACAGGTAAAATCTTGAAGGGTGACTAGGATGAGAGACAAGGAGAGGGTGTTCCAGTAAGTGGGAGCCATGGACATAGATAGGGGAGGGTGAGTGCAGAGCATGGTCATGGTCACAGAATGGTGAGTGGTTGGGTTTACCTGGTTCTTGCAGGTGATATAGAAATCCGTGCCTGGCAGAGAGGCTGGGGACCAGCTGTTTGGGACGGTGTTCTCAGTGCGTGGGGTGGATGGACGTCTGTATGGCTGATCACAACTATTCCAGCTCTCTCCCCTTCCAAGTAGGATTGTACTTCCTGCTCAGGTGAAGTCAGAGCTGACCATGTGACTTGAGTTAGCCATTGAATAGTGGGCAGAAGTGGTGAGACTTCGCTGCTGGGTGCAAGTGTTAAAGACCAGTGCATCCAGGGAATTCTTCATATTACTGTCTCCTTTCCCTCTGGCACAATGACCCTCCACACTTAAGACGGTGGCTGCTTCATCGGCCTGGAACTCCGAGCAACAGGAATGAGTAGGGACCCTGTCAACCCACAGTGAATATGAGCAAGACATGACCTTTGTGCTTTCGACTGCTGAGATTTGAAGGTCGTCTGTCTGTTACCGCGGCAGAACATGGCTATCCTGACTGATTTAGACGGAAGTTACCGGTGGTAACTAACATGATTGTAGATGGTACACAGAGATGGCATGAAACTGTACTACATTCCTCAGTGAGAGCACTTAACTATCTGGGTAACCCTAACAAATAAGTGTCGGTGTGGTGCTAGACTGCCTTTAACACCTGTCTGATATATCCTGTGCTCTCTTTTTTAACAGAGAGTGGGCACAGGCTCAAGTTTCTGTATTTAGCTAAAATTTCATAGCATAGTTTTAAAATTGCATTTAATGTTAAGGTTGCCTTCTATTTATGGCAAGTTTTCCGTTTATGGTAGTGATATAAAATTTTTAAAAATGGTTAAGTAAAGAAAGTGAGTCATTTTAAAGACTTATAGAAAGCCAATAAAACATAGGTGGTACATGCTTATGGCAAAACTTATAAAGACGGTTTACAAATGACTGAAGTTGGAGAGCAGAGCTCATAGGATCGGGCAAAATCTCTTGCAGAGGTAAAAGGGGTGAGTTGAGGCCAACGGTGGAATCACAACAAGAAACACAATATTAATAATATTTCTGGGCATTCTTCTAACAAGATGAGAGCAGCTGTCACACGATAGGATCTAAAGGGGCGTAGAATATAGTCCATGTTCTCCATACCACCCAGTGCCTGGCGCACAGCAGATTCCTGACCAATAATTGTGGAATGAGTGTGGTCAGTGGGCAGGACTTGGTTTAATTCTATGCTTGCTTAGGCGGGTGGGCTACAGTCTTGGGAAGTCCTTTGCTCTGCTCAGCATGTTGAAAAGCTTCTGCGAGCACATCTGGGAGACTAGGCAGAGTGCTAAGTAGCTCTGCAAACAGAGGGTAGGAAGGTGAAGGATCCCTAGGTGTGGGGCCAGGGGGATGGGAAGAAGTAGCCACGGAGGCTGGTACTGCCAGCCAGGAAAAAAGAATCGGTGGTGTGTGCGCGTGCGGGAGGCGGGTGGTGGCAGTCGGAAAAGGACTATGAAGGACAGACATTTCTCATATGAGTTTTGCAAAGCCCAGCTCTGACTCAGCAAGGGAGAAGGAGAGATTGCGGAAATGTCGGGGAGGCTTGGGCTTTCCAAAATGCACTAAAAAGTCTATGAGTTAACTTTCCCTCTAACTCATGGCAGCCCCATTTTTCTGCCCAGCTGCAGTGGTTGGCGAAGAGATTGCTCCTGGTGAAGTCCCCCTTCATGTAAGTCCCAGTGCTGGGATGGGGGCAGCGTGTGGGCCTAGATTGTTTTTCAAGTGCCATCCAATGTGTTTCCTTTGGTTCGCCCAAAGTCGTTTTGCAATTGCTGTTAAAAATTATAACTCTGAAGGAGGATTTATAAGGAGCCAGGAGTTTGCCTACTTGGACAACATCGTTGGGCAGTGTCCAGTTTAAGCAGTTGTCTCCTGGCTGGGAAGGAATCACACTGCATTCCGGAGGCAGAGGATCATGACTGTGTCTTAAGAGTAAAGTCACTGCATCCTGGGGTCTCGCAGCCCTTGGAGGTCTCCCTGACATGTGACCTGAAAGATGCTGGGAGCATCTGCTGACTACGACCTGGAAGGGATAAGTGCAAGAGGCTAAATTGTGCTGTGGGGAAGGGAACTCTCTGTGAGAAATTGACATGGCAAGTCAACTGGGAAGGTACCACCAACCAGAGCCTTGGAAAGAGGGAGTCCAGTGCACCTACTCCCTTTTATTGGGAGGATAATCGGTAAGGTTTGAGTTTCCCAAAGCAGAGAAGTATGCAGCTAGTTAATTTTACATAACCTGAAACCTAGATCTCAAGATACATTTTGTGCTGACATAGAAAAGTGTGTGAGCTGGTGCCACCTATGGGCAAGTTGTGGTGCTGCAGCCTAGCTCTATTAGATGTTGGGTCCAGATAAAGTCAGTGGATAAAATGTGTAAGGGAATTAAAAAAAATTTTTTTTTAACGTTTATTTATTTTTGAGACAGAGAGAGACAGAGCATGAACAGGGGAGGGGCAGAGAGAGAGGGAGACACAGAACCTGAAACAGGCTGCAGGTTCTGAGTGGTCAGCACAGGGCCCGACGTGGGGCTCGAACTCACGGACTGTGAGATCATGACCTGAGCCGAAGTCGGACGCTCAACTGACCAAGCCACCCAGGCGCCCCAGTAAGGGAATTTTTTAAATCTATAATTATATAAATGTTTGTTGGCATAGTTTGTTTTACAAGGAAGTATTACAGGCTCTTGGAACTGGAGGCAGAAATCATTAAATTGTATGCAAGAAGATGGAGAAAATTGTATTATAGGAATTTCTTCCAGAAAAAAATTCCATGTGTATAGGAAAGAAATTCTCTGATAAGTCTTTTTGGTCATGGAGTGAGACCCCAGAGGCCATGCTCCAGGAAGAGTAGACGGTCTACTGGCTACTAAGGAGGGTGGATCCTGTTAGCTGGCTATAACTGACCTGGATGGGGTAGACATGGCTGAGGGCAAGGCTGCATTGCTTGACCCAATAGAAAGGAGATGAAGCATTTTCAGGGGAAGCATTCCAGAAGAGGAATAATACCCCAGGGAAAGCACAGGAGAATGGGAACTTGGAGGTTAGACATGTCTGATGAAGAATGGAGGAAGTATGCTGTGAGAGATGCGGGTACCATCTCTCCTGCATTTCCCCCATGGAAAGTCTGGTTGGAGTTCTTTGCGGAAAATGGATAAGGGGTGAGAGCGTGGGTTGACTTGAGTTCTTTTTTTTTTTTTTTTTTTTTTTTTTTTTTTTTTACGTTTATTCAGTTTTGAGAGACAGAGAGAAACAGAGCATGAATGGGAGAGGGGCAGAGAGAGAGAGAGAGACACAGAATCCGAAGCAGGCTCCAGGCTCTGAGCTGTCTGCATGGAGCCCGACGCGGGGCTCGAACTCACAACCATGAGATCATGACCTGAGCCGAAGTAGGTCACTTAGCCAACTGAGCCACCCAGCTGCCCCTGACCTGAGTTCTTAATAGAGTCTTGGAGTTGAAAGGGATTCTAAGAGGTCACCAAGCCCATTCCCACCCAAAGTAGAAACACCTTCCCTGATTCCCATGGGGATGTGAGCAGCCTGGTTCAAACACATCCAGGACAGTGGGCTTACTTCTTCCGGAGGCATACAGGGCCAGTGAGAACTTCCTTTCTTTGGTTTGTGGTCTTTGTTTAATTCAGAGGAATCGTAAATAAGGAAGTGGCTACACTAGGGGAGGGCACAACAGTAAAGTCATGACATTTACTGGGTAGAGTGTTCCCACTGGTGCCAAGCATTTAACTTACATGATCTCACTCGAACCCCTTGGGAAAGTCATTCCTTCTGCTTTGGAGGTAAAGAAACGGAGGTCTTGCAAGCCTTGCTGTTCTGCCTGAAGTCACATGGCTAGCGGCAGGGGAAGCCAGCGTTTGAACTCTGGCATCTTTGAGCATTTCACGCTGTCACCATTTCTCCCCTGCTGGTTCTCCTGGGAAATCACCCCCTGACGAAATTTGTGAGAGAGTTCTCGTTCTGCAGAGTGATGAACTCAACATGGTATCTGACTGTGGTCTCTGACCCTTAAGAGGAACAGAACTTCCAAAGTGGTCGACATGTTTGCCGAGGAAGCTTAGAGAGTCAATGATCTCTCAGAAACACTCAGAAGAGCTGGGGTTAGTTCACTTGGAGAAGGCTGATTATACAACGGGTCTTCAGGTTTATGAAAGATTTTAGACACCGTGGTCACCCGCTGTTCTCCGTCGCCGCTCTGGACCAGAGAGGAGGAAAAACAAAAACGAGGCCCTTTTTCCGAGGACACCAAATGGAGACCAGTGTTGTCTTGGTGTGTGGGGGCTTTTCAGAAGCCAGCGTCTTTCTGCCTTACTAAGCAGACTCACTAGGGGTGTGCCTCAAGATTTTGGCTCTAGAAGCACCCACGGTTGGAGGGGAACATTGTGGGCTCCCTTGAGCATCTTCTCTGACAGTAGCCCCGATTGAATTATGCCCCTATGATAGCCCAGTACCTCTTAATAATGATGGCTCTTGCCAAGCACTGGGGCATTACCGTTACATAAGTAAGTGCTGAGGCTCTGTGTCACTGTCCTTCCCTTGGCAGTTTCCTGATCCTTGAAATGGGCTCAGGGTGTCTCACGGGATTCTGGAGAGGGGGCAATGAAATAATTTACGTGTAGGTCTAGCAGAGTGCTTGGCATGGAGTTGGCACTCCATAAATGATAGGCTTCTGCTCCCACAACCCAAATCTCTAGAATTTCTATGAAGTCTAAATAAATGCCATTTTTTGGCACGAAAACGACTTGATTTTGAGCGGAGTATTACAAGGTCGCTGTTGGACCTAGTCAAAGATTCCAGCTGCACAACTTATGCATTATGGGGTAAAGTGGGAATTACAACCCTGTAGCCCTGTTGCATGGATGGAATCAGATAGAATATACGAAGCACCTGGCACACGGCCTTGCGTGCAACTGCCAGATGAATGTTGAGACTAAAGCCGTGTTGGGGGATTTGTTTTCAACTCTTGGCCATGAGCAAACTGCCTGGGAGCCCTTCCTGGGTCGATCAGACTCTGGAGATTTATGGGCAACCCGAGCTGGCCTTATAGAGGAAAAGAACGTCCTCCCTTTTGGCAGATGTGCTAGGAAGGGAGCTTCTGCAGCCTCCTCCTTTGCCTCAGTTTCCCTGGAGCGGCTGATCCGATTGGCCGGGGCTGGCCACAAGAGGCGGGGTCACCGATGACTTACTGCGCGGATGGGTGGCTCCGCCTCTGGCCGGCTGTGTTTTCTGCAGATGTTTCTATCACAGAAGGTGGGTTGAGACTTCCACACCCCCTAATACACAGTCTTCCGGGAGCCCAGCCTTTGGGAAGGGGGGTGATTAAGTGCTTCCTTAGCCATTGATGAAGCCGGGCTTTCTCAGCTTCAGCACCATTGACATTTCCGGTGGGAAAATCCCTTCTTGTATGCATTATAGGATGTTAAGCAACATCCCTGGCCTCTACCCATTAGAGGCCAGTAGCAACTCCCACCTCAGTTGTGACAGCCAAAAATATTTCCAGACGTTGCCAGATGTCCCCTGGCAGGTAAAAGCTGCCTGGTTGAAAGCCAGTCTCTATCGGCATGTTGGGTAGTGAGTCGAGTATCGGGAGAAGGGAATTTTACTTCCCACTAACCCTTGAACTCTTAAGCTTTGCTACCAGGTGGCTAAGAGAGAGGCTTTCTTTAGCTTCTTCATAGCGAGAGAGAAACAGCAAGAAATAGTGAACGGGTGAGAGGCAGAAAGGGAAACTGAGGCAGGAGCCAGCCGTGAGCGACTTCCATGAAACTTCCAAAGGTGCCGCATGTGTAGGAGCAGAGTTACTGTCAGGGCTGGGCCGTGAGGGCCCCCCTGTGCTTGCTAAATACGCTGTCTGGGGTGCAGGGGCTGACGGGCAAATACTAGTGACCATCTCTGCTGCAGCTACTGGGGGACAGAGGTCGGGGAAAGACACACACTCCCTTGTGCAGAAACGACCGTTCTTCTCCCTCTGGCTCCCTACCCAGCCAGTCCTGCAAACCACCCTGTCCCGTCCTCACCCGCCCAGACCCTCTGCCCGGGGTCGTCCACTGCCGCCAGCTGCCCTAGTCAGCCCTAGCGCCGGTGCAGGGAGACGGGGCAAGGGAAACGAAACTCCCCAGCACTGGGCCATTGAAAATAATCACTGCCTTTTCAAAGGCCGACTTTGCCCGGTGCCAAGGCAAGAACTGTCTGTCTCGCCACCTTTCAGTTCTTGTTAAAAAGCAGAAGGCATGTCAGGGCCGGGCCAGGCCACAGGACAGAGAGGGCTTTCTTTGCAGCGCCGGATGATTCTCCGTGCTTTAATGAAAGCTCTTATTAGCCCCAGCTGGCGTCCCATTTTCCTGAGCTGTAATAAAAAATGGCCTGGGTCATCCTTTCCCAGGCTAATTTCAAAAGCATTACCACCGTCATAATTGATTACTATTTATTTTGGTCATTAATAGTCATGCACCCCTCCTTGTGACCTGTGGATTAAATGGCCCGAGACTATTTATGGCACGTGGCAGCCAGTATTTATTTTCTGTGATTCCTCAAGCCCCCAGTCCCTTTCAGAGTAACCCCTTGATTTCATGACGCCCAGAGAGTCCTTCTCTGGCTCGAATATTCAAACTGCTAGCCGTGGTGCCTGGTGGGAGTCGGGATGAAAAGGTGGGGCTTCAGAAAAGATGAGAGAGTGCCGGGGGCATAGTCGTGCAGAGGGCAAAGAGGTGTGCCTTCCACACTGGTGTTGGAGGCAGGAGGAAGGGAGATGAACCGAACAGTTATGAGTTTGTTGTTTTTTTTTCTCTCTGGCCCCTTGAAGCAGGCAGTTACCAAGCATCCGTGGCCAGTTAGTTTGGGAAGAGTATTGGTATTTTCTGTCTTCAAGACAGAGAGTTTGGAAGCTGCCTGCATGTGACTGCAGAAGGATCATAATGTTCCCTAAATAGTCAAAATATGAATAGAGACCTCATCAAATGAAAATCCCTGAGGAGGTCAGTTTAATTCACACCCACTCTTGAAATGGAGCGATTTTACTTCCATACTGTTGTCCTACTGTCAGGTAGTTAGTGCTCCCAAAAGGCTCTGGAAATTACAAAAAGAAAAAAAAAAAAGGCAAACGAGGGTTAAAAGGGTTAAAAGCTTTAAATTTCCCCAAAGGCTGTGCTCCTACATCTCCTATGTCCTACTGGGCAGACATGCTGTGTTCAGGTGGGAATCTGACTCAAGCTAAGGCAAAGGTAGTGCCTGCCTCTGGGCCATCTAGCTTCTTGATTGGTGGAAGGATAGACACCAAGCTCGAGTCCACCAATCAGAGCTCTTCCCTAGAAATTTTGAAGCTGAGACCAATAAAAGCACAAGTCAGTCCCTCTTTGGCTTTGGCAGTAAGGAACCATTCACAGACATGAATGAAACCAGTCCACCAGTGGGAAGGATTTGGTCAATATTCAGAGAGAAGCCCATTTCAGAGATGGAGACAGAGAGAGTCCTAGTGACGTTTGAGACGCTGCTTTTAGTTACTCCTGAAACCTGGAGGAACACTGAAAAGAGTTGTGCAGGGCACAATTCATATGGCCACCATATGATATATATGTGATGTAGTGGCCCTTGGGGTTGTGCAGTGTGCAGCTTGCACAACTGTACATGGTGACCCCTCGGAAGCATCCCTGCCCTTTCTTCCGCTTGCTTGGAGATACTCCAGTGCCCTGTTATTAAACTCTTCTTTTTACCAAGTCCATTTGGAATTGGATTTATGTCGCTTAAACCAAATGAGATCTAAATAATACAATAATAGCTATCTATGACCACAAAGGAAAAAAAAACCTGTAACTCCCTCACCCCCACCATCCAGCTTATTCTAGATAGCAAGAAAGAAGTACCTGTCTTTCTTACCTATTAATTGTCAATTTACTAGTCATTCAGGGAGTCACGGAAGAGGGAGAGAAAGTGTGCATCCCGACTCCAGCCACAGTCCTGGGGTGCCAGGCCTTGCAGACTGCCAGGCTGGACAGAAGGCGCGTGAATGCAAACAATTTCCGGAAGGCCTTTGGGCTGGCTGTGTGGGAACAGCTGCACAGCTCCCTAATGGGTGTCAATGTCATCGCAGACTCAACATTTTCCAGGGGAATGGGGCTGAGAGAATGCTGTGCTCTGGCCAGACAGTGCCCCGGAGGGGTGGGGGGATGTGGAGAGACAAGGAAGGTTGCCAGGCAGAATAGCGTCACGTCCAGACCCAGGGGACGGAGAATGAGGAAGAGTCTTGAAGAAGCTTTCAATTCATGGTTTCTGCATTCCACCACTGTAAGGGCTTTCTGAGTCTCCCTAGTAAAATATGTAGACACTTAATTTCAGGAATGAACAATAATTAAAGGATTTTTTTTTTAAGGGTTGGGGGAGGAGGAACCCTGGCAGAGTTCTTTTAAAAGAAGGCAGAGGGAAGGGAATTCAAACAATCCCAAGGAATGTAAATAAGTGTTCTACAAAGGGATGTGGATGGTGCGGTGGGATTAGCGTGGATTTTGAATTTAGCCTGATGTGGGTTCACGTCCCGGCTTTGTAGGACTATAGAGAAGCCACATCAGTTCTGGGAGGTGGCGTTTCCTCATCAAAACCAAGGATGATAATACCTAATTGAGTGTGAGTATAGCCCCAGACACAATAAATAAATGTTAATTAGGACTACAGAACTAGAGTCTCCCAGGAAAATAGTGCAATGCCAGAATGTGAGCTATTGGGTTTGGTTTTCTTGGTCCCCGCCCCCCCCCCCCTAAAATGTTTTGACACTGTGCTACGTTCTTACAGGCATCTTTTCTACTACAACTCCTTTCTCAGCTTTCATCCTGAGGCCACATGTTTTTGGAAATATGTAATGTAGTCCGCTGGATAACAGAGGAACTCAGACTCAGTGGCCATTCTTTGAATTTTTTATCTTAGCCCTGCCCTCCCCACGACCATCTGGCCCCTTTGGTTTTGCTTTTGCTTTGCCATTACTGTTTTCATCTTTTGCTCACTGCCCATCTGTATTAGTCATCCTTTGCTGCATAACAAATTATACCAACACTTAGCAGTTTGAAACAAGAAGCGTGAATTATCTCACAGTTTCTGTTTCGGGGATTCTGGAGCATCTGGGTGGTTCTCATTCAGTGTAGCATATGAGGCTGCAGGCAGCTGTCAGCCTGGGTTTCAGGCACCAGAAGGCTGGCCTGGGGTTTGGGTCCCATTTCCAGGTCAGCTCAGTCACTTGGCTGTTGGTAGGCGGACTCAGTTCTTCCCTACACGGACCTCTCCACAGGTTACTTGAGCGTCCTTGCAACCTGGCAATGGGAAAAGGCCCTTGTCTCCACTGTCACCAACCATGTCCGGTTTCAGTTCTGGGCAGTCTACCTTAGATGTCTCTTAATTCAGCCTTTTGTGATTTCTTCCCTAGAGGATCTCAACAACTTCCTATGATATGGTGATTTATAATGAGAAATAGATATTTGGGCTTCACCCCTGTTCCTGGCACAGAGCTCTTCAAAATCGTTGGAATTTCCTAAGTGAAGAGAGAGCTTAAGATGAAGAGAGTGTCCTTTGTTATTCAAAACAAGCCCCTTTCAACCACACCAGAGTTTCTGTTAACGTGACGACTTTTGGAAAGGCCCTAAGAATGGCGGAGACCAATCAGAGGATTAGAGGGTTGGAACTTTCAGCCCCATCCCCCTGCCTCCTGGGGGGAGAGAGGGACTAGAGGTTGAACTAATCACCAGTGGCTAGCGATTGAATTAGTCATGCCTACATAATGAAGCCTCCATAGAAACCTAAAAGGATAAAGTTCAGAGCTTCTCGGATGGCGAGCATTTGGGGGTGCCAGGAGGGTGGTGCACCTGGAGAGTGTATGGAGACTTCCCATACCACCCCTCAGCCTTGCCCTATACATCACTTTCATGTCCTCTAGTAAGCTGATAAACATAAATAAAGTGACTTCTTGAGTTCTGTGAGCCATTCTAGCAAATTATTGAACCTGAGGATGGGGTCGTGGAGGGGGGTCTCTGATTTATAGCCAGTTGACCAGAAGTACAGGAAACCTGGGATTTGTGATTGGTACCTGAAGTAGAGGGGCAGTCTTGTGGGACTGAGCACTTAACCTATGGGATCCAACACTAACTGCAGGTAGATAGTGTCAGAATTGAATTGAATTGCAGGACACCCAGTTGATATCCACAGAGAATTGGAGAATTAGTTGGTGTGGGAAAAAACCCACACATCTGGTGTCAGAGTGCTGTATGAGTGTAAAGGAACCAGGTTTTCCCGAACTTCCTCACAGGGCTTTCTCTTTCCAATCATCTGTTGAGCAAGGGTTTCTCAATCTTGGCACTAGTGACATTTTGAGCCACATAGTTCTTGGTAGTTGTTGAACAAATCCTTTGTTGTCATTCGACGGTCCGTGCATTGCAGGGAGTTTAGCAGCATTCCTGGTATTTACCTACTAGATGCGCCCCATCCCCTGAGTTCTGACAATCAAAGATATATCCAGACATTTTGTTGTTGTTGTTGTTGTTGAAAGAGACAGAGAGAGAGAAAGAGAAGCAGCGCAATCAGGGGAGGGGCAGAAGAAGAGGTAGAGAGAGAATATCAAGCAGGCTCTAATGCAAGTGCGGAGCCTGACACGGGGCTCGATCTCATGACTGTGAGATCATGACCTGAGCTGAAAGCAAGAGTTGGATACTTAGCTGACTGAGCCACACAGGCGCCCCCACCTGGACATTGTTAAATGTCCCCTGAGTGGGGGTTACGGGGAGCAAAAGTGCCCTTAGTTGAGAACTCCTGTGTTAAGCTGACTCTAGAGTTTCATTATAAGACATGTTAACTATAAAATGTACTTGTGGTTTAGTGTGCAATGCACCAGGCTGTTGATGATTGGATCGATTTGTGCCTTTCTCTCTTGTTTTGACTTTTTTCTAGTTGAGGTTATACGTATGTACAGTTTGACTAGTTCTACAAGGTATGTTAAGATGCCAATAACATTGCTTAGTTCCCCTCCCCTCCATTTCCCCTTTCTGGGGATTCAGTTTTCAGCTCTTTTAATATTTACTCTCTATCTCTTTATATACTTGAATTGCTAACTCTGGCTTTTTCAGTCTTGGGTCTTATCCATTAACTGTGGATGATAAGGACTTATCACTCTTTTCCTCATTCCATTTCCACCACTTCCCACCCCTCCACCCTTCCCATATATTTATATTGTAATTTTGGCTTGATAAACATTGTTTCTTATATATGTTTATATATGCCTTACGGAGCCATGGCTATGAACTAATCTTTTGTTTTACCTGGAATTAACAATTGCCTTTTTATTGTCACTATTATTTGATTGTTCAATTTTCTATGTATTTATCATTAATTCAACTCCTAAATCTCAATTTCACCTTTCTGAAAAAAAAAATCCATTTTTTAAATTTCATTTTTCCCGGTGTGGGCTGGTTGCCCTCTACTGTGGTATAGAGCTGTCAGCCTGGGCTCGTCTTTTGCCATTATCCAGAGAATTCCCCTCACCTTTGGTTTCTGTAGTACTGGGTTAAATATTGTCATCTTCACCACCCCCCTCCTACTAATTTGTGTCTTTCCCGGAACCTTAGAATGTACCATTATTTGGAAATAGGCTCATTGTAGAGGTAATTAGTTAAGATGAGGTCATATTGGAGTAGGGTGGGCCCTTAACCCTATATGACTAATGTCCCTATAGAAAGAGGAGAAGAGATATAGAGATATGCACAGAGGCAAGACAGCCATATGGAGACAGAGGCAGAGATTGGAATTCTTCTGCCAGAAGCCAAAGAAAGGCTGGGCCCACCAGAAGCTGGAAAAAGCAAGGAAGAGCCCCTTCAAGGTTTCAGAGAAGGCATGGCCCTGCTGACACCATGATTTTGATTTCTAGCCTCTAGGACTGATAGATTTCTGTTGATTTAGACCACACAGTTTGTAGTGCATTGTTATGGCAGCCCTAGGCAACTAATACATAAGCCATGTCTTTTGTTTTTTCTTAGTTTACTCATTCATTTGATAGAATATACTAGTGGCTTTTTGGCAAAAGCATGCAGCAGTTAAATTTTTTGAGAATTTGCATATCTGAATTATTTTTATTCTTTTTTTGTTTTTTAATTTTTTTTCAACGTTTTTTTATTTATTTTTGGGACAGAGAGAGACAGAGCATGAACGGGGGAGGGGCAGAGAGAGAGGGAGACACAGAATCGGAAACAGGCTCCAGGCTCCGAGCCATCAGCCCAGAGCCTGACGCGGGGCTCGAACTCACGGACCGCGAGATCGTGACCTGGCTGAAGTCGGACGCTTAACTGACTGCGCCACCCAGGCGCCCTGAATTATTTTTATTCTGTTCTTATACAGGAGTGATAATTGGGCTAGATATAGAATTCTAGGTTGGAAATACTTTTCTTTTAGAATTTTGAAATCACTGCCCCATTGTCTTTTGTTTGTTTTTCTCCCCATAGCTGTTAAAATTTCTTAATTTATTCTAATTTCTGATCTATTGCATGTGGCCTGTTTTTCCTACCCTTCAGAAGCTTGGTGGGATGTTATCTTTGTTCTGAGTGTTCTGGAAATTTCATAACAATGCACCTTAGTGTAGTGTGAGTATATTTATTCTCATTATGCTGAGAACTTAAAGTCCCCTTTGAATCTGGAGATTTTTGTTCTTCAAGTTTCAAAATATTCTTTCATTATTTTGTTGATGACTATCCCCTCAGTTTTCACTGTTCTTTCTTTGTGGTACTTTTCTTATTTGCATGTAAGACTTCTTGGGCTGGTCTTCTAATTATTTTCTCTTTTCTTCCCCGTTTTCTCTTTGTCTTTCTGACTTCCTTTCTGAAACTCTTTCTCAATTTTATATTTCAATCTTTTACAAAGTTTTTAACTTATATTTTCACAGTGTTAATTTTCAAAAAATATTTTTTTGTTTCTAAGTGTTTTTTTAATAACATTCTGTTCTTGTTTCATTGATATGGTATCTTTTCTTATCTTGCAAGGTGATCAATGATAGTTTGGAGCCATTTTTCCTCTCCTTGCAAAATTTCTGTTTTCTCCAAGTCATTTTTATTTGTTTGTTTTGTTTCTTGACTTGTCTCATAGAGGCTTTCCTCAGATATTTTGTTGTTGTTGTTGTTGTTGTTGTTGTTGTTGTTGTTGTTTTTAATCAATGGCTGTCTGAATGAGTGGAGTTTCTTGACTGTGAGCTTTACTGTGGAGTGCCATGCTGTGCTAATTGCTGGGGAGCTCCTGTTTCAATATCTTTAGGTCTTTCTACCTGAGTTTGTCAGACACAGGAGATAATTTTCCTCTAATCTCCTCTCCAGAGGGCAAAAGTCTGGATTCCAGCATTCTGGAAGCTCAGTATGGGAAGAGAGATGGGAGAAGGCCACGTCCATAGTTAATGAACAATAGCCCATCAACTGGGTCTGATGTCACATAGTCCAGAGTCTCTATATTTTATCCTTCTTGGAAGGCAAATGATCAGTCTTCTGCCAGAGTGAGGAAGGGGCAGGTACCCAGCAATGTGGAATGAGGAGGATGTCCAGGCATCTAATACCAATAAATGGATTCCAAGCAGTCTCCATTATTTTACACCCTCCCTCCCACAGCTTTGCTCTCAGTTCCAGAAGTGCACTGTGTCACAGGTTCCTATGTTTTTCTGAGTATTCTCTTGTATGTGTCCACTCGGCTTACAGATTTTCTTGCTATGAGCTTGGAATTCAGTTCTGTCAGAGCTGCTTAGTCAAATAATACTTATCCATAAACTTTCTGTATCCTAAAGTTCTGTTATTTTCACCTCTCTCATTTTCCCTTGCACTTTTATGTCTTAAAAAAAAAAATCCCATCCTGATACTTTTAGTCCCTTCATGAGGGACTGCAATGAGAAACCAGGTGCAATCTGACCTCTTTACTCAGAAGGCCCGAGTTTGCAATTCCCACCTTGTTTTGGGCGTTACTTTGGAAGAGAGCTGAAGCGTGTTCTCAAGCGTGGTCTCAAGCTACCACATCTCAAGCATGTTCTGAAGGAAACTTCTTCACCACTACTTGATCCAAGACAGCATTTTGGACCAATCGTGTGCTATCCAGCAAAACACATGAAATGTATTTATTTATATAATGGTATCTTCCTATCAACCAGGGGAATCCTATTTCCATCAAACACTTTTCCCAAGCACTTTACCACTTTCTACCTGTCTTGCACCTGATCCGAGGACAGCTTATCCCAGAGTTGATACTGAGAGGAGATAAAGAAAGCAGGGTTGAGGTGGGGGAGGTTGGGTGATTTATTGGTTCGTGACGCATGGAGCCCGAAGACGACTTGGGACTTGTGTTATTTGGGGTGGGCAGGAAAACATGCGTTGATGAGGTGGTGTGTGAGCAGAGACCACAGGAGTAGAGGAGAAAGGCATGCGGATGTCTGGGGGGGAGTTTTCAGGAAAGAAAACAACAGGGCCAAGGGCTCTAGGAGGGGAGGCAGGAGACCAGTGGGGATGGAGAAGAAGAGGGAGGGGGAGGGCGGGAGGGGACTGGCTTGGTGGGCCCATAATCAGGCGCTGACATTATCTCCAGGTGAGGTGGAAAAGCCACCGGAGTCTGGATTGGAATTACCTGACGCATCCCGAATTGCTCTGGCTACGGGGGAGAAGACCATTGTGGGTGAGAGCGGGAAGCAGAGAGCCCAGTGAGGAGGCTGCCGGATGCACGTGGCGGGGGGAAGAAGGTGTTGACCCGGACCAGGGAGCAGTGGAGGTGATGGTGCAGGACTCGATGCCGGGTGTATTTTAAAGGTAAGGCTCCAAGGACTTGCAGGCACGTTAAATGTGAGGCACCCAGGGAATGTGAGGAGCCCAGGATGACGCTGAAATTTTTGACCTCAGCTTCGAGAAAGACAAAGTGGCCAGGTGTTAGTGCAGGCCAGAGTGAGGGCCGAGCAGCCGGAGGAGGGAAGGTCAGGGGCTCGGCTTGGGCTATGCCAAATTTGAGGGGCTTGTTACATGTCGAGGTGGAGATGCCGAGCAGGCTTTTCCCTGGAGAAGCGCCCAGGGTTCATGGAGCTTTCTGGGGTGCCAGACGCCCTCTGTGTGCTGAGGGATTCTTCTTTTTGTGTGTGGAGGACAAAACAAAGGCATAGAAAGGTGAAGTACCTTGCCCATGGCCATATTGTGAGTAAATGTTGGAGCTGGGTTCAAACCTGAGCCATCTGGCCCCAAGCTTGTTCTACCCACCGTGCTCCCTGTGTCCCCCTCCTCCTCTGGGGTGCACATTTAGATCTTCAGGGTTTTGTGTGGGCAGCAGGAACCTGATGGGGCTTGGGGAGAACAGTGAATAGCGAGCTCTTGGGCTCAGGTGTAAGGCAGGCAGCAGATTCTTGCAGTTGCTAAAAGCAAGGCTTGTGGGGCCCGTCAGAGCTGGGTTTGAGCCTCTGTTACTTATTAACCTTGAGGAACTCATTTGCCCTCTTGACCTCAGTTCCCCTTTTCGTAAAATGTGGATAGTGGCCACATGTGGAGAGATGCTAGGTTGTCCATAGGGTCATTGAAAGGTTGAAATGAGCAATGCATACAAAGTGTTCAGTCAGTGTCATTTGTTGTTATCACCACTGGTCCTAAAAGGCAAACGTTGTAGTGTGTCCTGATCAGACCCCCAGAAGCGCCCCCTGCCCCAATCCACCATAAGGTGCTGTGTTGGGAGGGAGGTGGGATTGGTGGAAGGGAGCTTGGCAGTCCCCTGTGATAGAGTAGTGCACAGAATCTTCAGGAATGGCCTCATCCTCTTTCAGAAGCCAGGAATCGTTCAGGGCGTTACCCAATCCCATGATATTAGGGAGACTTTGTGGCCAGTAAAACCACCTACGATTCTTCTGGCCTGATGGCTTCTAATCTTACTTTCCGTTACTCTGGGATCCCGGGGATCAGGGCTACAGGAAGGGTCCTCCTGGCCGGAGAGCAGACTCACAAGGAAGCTTCTTGCTTCTCAAGGCCATTTGAACTCCTCCTTGGAGGACGCTGGGATATAGCTTGAATTGGCCCATCTCACCACACAACATGCCTGCAGCCCTGGAATGTTTCTTTAGACGAGACAGTCTCTGACTTACAGGAATGAAGAGTCACCTTTAATTCCTGGGTCCAGAAGGATCCCAAATGAATTTAGAACAACTAAAGACTCTCAGTTCAGAGGGACACTTTAAAAAGCAACCAATAATTACAGTTTGGGAGCCATGAAGTAGCCTGAAGAGGCCGAGGCCTGTCCATACTAGACCAAAGAAAGAATTTTATTTACCAACTTTTCATTTATGCTCCACCCACTTCCAAGAATTTGGGGTGGCTGGCTGGAGAAAGCAAACAAGAAGCCCATCTCTAAGGCTTTACCTGCTGGTAGAACTCCTGAGCTGGTTCTAATAAAGTGGGTTATTTTGCCAGGAGGAGACAGAGATCATGGAGCCTGGAGTAAGTCACACGGAGGGGCCCGCTACTCACAGACGTAACATACACTGAAAAGAGAAACCATTCCAAGGGCCTCTCTTCCTAGCATCCTCAAGGAATGCAACTTATCATCAAATGTTGCCACATTTAAATTACTGATTCCTCTCTGTTCTATGCACTGGAACTCTGACACTAGAATTCCTAATGCAGAGGTTTGGGGCAGGTGACTGGAGTAAATGTATCAATTTATCAGGTAGTTTCATGGTGACAGTTGGTCTAGGAGTAGATGCTAGTTGGGGCAGAAGACTTGAGCGTCTCGACCCCCCCCCCCCCCCCGCCGGGGAAAGACAGAAGGGCTGGGTGGGGCATGGGTGAAGTGGACTGACCGCATAGGGAGGTCTGGTGCCTCGATCAGGGAATGTGGTAATAAGAGAAAGTGGGCCCATGTGTGAGGGCAAGAAACCCACATTTGTTGAGCATCTATTATATGTTTAGGCTGTTTACATGTTACCTCCCTAACAATCCAGGGAGATCAATATTGTTTATTCTTGATTTTATCTAAGGAGGAAACTGAGGCTCACAGAGGTGCAGTGATGGGCCTATGCCACACGGCTAGAAAGGAATTGAGTCCTAACTTGTTCACACTATGATCTGGTAGTACCGGATCTAAACTCGTGGCAGGTGTTGACTCCTCAGCTCCCGGCCCGGCCTGGGGAAGCTTTAGGGCTTCTCTTAGTCAAACCTCGTCCTCTGATGGGCAAGGAAGCAAAAGCCCAGAGAGACCTGAGGTGTCTTGTCCACTGGGAGATAGCAGAGACTCATTTTGCATTTTGATCCAAAACTTCTAAGGGCCGGTCGGCCGCCGTGACACGACCCTGCCGCACAAAGCCCCCTACAATTCTCCAAGCTCGCAAAACCATTTTCAGAAACGGAGGAGTTCGGCAGCCACACCTGCTGGGAAGTGGAGTCTATTTTGTGCTGGAAGCCACTTTATTTACCATACCTGACCGTGGCCTGTGTCAGAGCACATTCCTAAGGATCTAGACACATGCAGGTCAAATCCTGGTACAACCGGCACCCGGGGGGCAGTTGTGCTTCCTTGGGTCAAGTATTTCCGGGTACAAGTGGCCTGAGGCTTGGACATATTTCTGACATAGTGTGCTTTTTGTTGCTTATGGGATTGGATGTTTTTAGGGAAATAGCAGCATGAATTCCTGTGCGGACACAGACTTCCTTATACCATTTGCAGGTAGATTAACATCATTTTTTTTTTTAATTTTTCTTAACGTTTATTTATTTTTGAGACAGAGAGAGACAGAGCATGAATGGGGGAGGGTCAGAGAGAGAGGGAGACACAGAATCGGAAACAGGCTCCAGGCTCCGAGCTGTCCGCCCAGAGCCCGACACGGGGCTCGAACTCACGGACCGCGAGATCATGACCTGAGCCGAAGTCGGTCGCTCAACCGACTGAGCCACCCAGGCGCCCCGAGATTAACATCATTTTTTACCAGTGTTCTTTTGACGAATGCTGCCAAATTGAGGCAGCTGGAATATTAGAAATGGACGTATTTAAAAGCCACTAGGCATGCGTTAAGTGGAGTTAAGCCAAAGGCAGATACGCGGTTCTTTGGGGAGCGGGAAGAAAGAAAGTAATAATGAGCGCAGGTGTTCAGAACTGTAAGACCAATGGGCACGTGATAATGGCCAAGAGCTGCCATTTTTTGAGTGTCCTTCTTTGTGCTGGGCACTCCTTTCCCTACAAGCTATCATTCAGTGAGAACCAGTCAGACTGCCCAGGCTTGACTCTGAGCTTTGCCATTTTGCAACTGGGTGACCTAGAACAATTTCCTTACTCTGTCTGTGCCTCCACTTTCCTCATCTGTACGACGGAGATAAAAGTGGCCCCCGTCCTTGTGGCAGGTTTGAGCATAGAAGATTATCCTCCTGAGGCGTTTAGCACAGAAGCTGGCTTGCAGTAAGCACTCAGTGAACATTAGCAGTTACTACCTTCTGCCAAGTACGTTTTCTCTTACTCATTTTGTGAACATACGCCGTGGGCTCACAGAAGGTTAACACACTGGCTAGAGCCACACAGCTAGTTTGGGGCAGGGCCGGGTCTTGAACTCAGACCGCTCCACCTGTGAAACTAAGCCCAGGGAAGAACCAGAACAGGCCAATGTGTGATCTCAAAAGCAGGTAGATGCTTTGGAAGGAGGTGAGAGGGCTTTGAGCAATCGGGCCACTCCCATATCATTTCTCCTGGGGCAGGTGCGGGACTGTCCATTTCACACATGTAGCGAGGAGAAAGACATGACTGTTACCTTAAAATTGGTTGGCCTAAGAGGAATTCCGTTTTAGAAGAAAACCGTTCCTGTGGTTAGGAAAACACTCGAGTGTTCCCGTTTGATTTGAAAGCGAGGCCCACTGGGCAGAGCCGATCGCACTGGCTCTTAACCCTGTCAGAACCAGTGACCCTGTCCTTATAGGAAATGTGTTGCGAATCCCCTTTGCGCTCCTGAAATGAAATGAAATGTGTCTACACACATTGTTCCTCCCCCCCCCCAAATTAACATAATGCTCTAGTTATAATAGAAAAGAGAAAAAAAGTAAATAATGTACGATAAAATATATATACTGACATCTAGACACATAGGCATGGCCGTCCTGGGAAGTATATGTGAAGTGGTCAGATATGTGCTCCAAACCATAGGGCATAAGTTTAGATTTGAAAGATATAGACAAAAATCAAATGAAGATTGTTGCAACTTCATGCGTCTTTAGTAGTTAATTAATAGTCAACTAAGGATATATGTCTACTTAAACCATAGGATCATGTAGAAATGTAGACAGACACGGGTGGATTATACGGGTTACTCACATACCTTGAGCAACTTTGCTGTTGGTGACATATTTTTTCTGAAATGATGATTCAACTCTTGGCAAAGTTCCAAACAAAACGAAATAAAAATCTTCTCTAAATTTACACAGGAGTTACATTCTGGGAAACTCAGTGTATATTAAACCGTGCAAAAAAAAAAAAAAACCCCCACATTTTGTGTTTATGTGTAGAGCTGAGCTAGGTTCTCAGATCACTCTAAACAGGTTTTTCAGCTCCACGGATGTCTAATGGATCACTCAAGAAAAGTGTGTGGGATTATAAATCACAATATGAAAGGTGAAACTAGAAAACTTCTAGAAGGAAACAAAGGGGGTAGGCAAGGATTACTTGGGACCAAAAATTATTAACCCTAGAGGAGAATTCGCTGTCTTAAGACTCTGTTTCATCAAATGGCACTTTTAGGAACATGAAAAGACACATCACAGAATGAGAGAAGATACTTGCAATCTAGCTATTCATGAGAGAAGCCCTAGACAGAATGCATGAAGAGCTACAGATCAATAAAAGAAGAGGCAAACAATTCAACAGAAAACCAGGCAGAAGATTTGAGCAGACGTTTCACAGAAAAGGATATCCAAATGGCCAGTGACCACAGTGGGATACCACACCACACCCTCCAGAATGGCCACCAAGAAACAGACAATACTAAGTGTTGATGAGACAACAGGGAACGCTCATACTGTGTAGGCGGAAGCGTAAGTTGCCACAACAGTTCCGGGCGAGTCTTTGGCCGTGGGTACTAAGGCTGTGATACGCCTGTCCCGTGGTCCAGCTATTCACTCCTAGGTGTCCGGCAGAAATCGGTGCATCAGTGAACCAAAAAATGTGTGCAGGAATGTTCAAGGCGGCACCGTTCCTAATACCTCCAAACTCAAAACACCCCGTGTGCTCATCAAGAACTATATTCGGCAAATGAGGGAATCTCACAGACATGGTGAGTGGAAGGAGCCAGACACAAAAGACTGACACATAGCATGAAGCCATTTCCAGGAGGTTCTAGAAAAGGGCAGGTAGATTCCTAGTGTTAGAGGTCAGGATGGTGGTTATCAGTGGTGGGTCGTGGTGACTGCAAGGGGGTCCAAGGAAGCTTTGAGGGTCCTGATAATCTGATTTTGGTCTGGCTGCTGGTTACGTGGATATGTTCGCTTTGTGAATATGCATTGAGCGTGTACTTCGATATGTGTGGTCTTCTGCACGCATGCCGTAGCTCAATCAGTTTACAGTAAATATTGAAAAAAAAAATTAAACCCTACCAAATGCCACTGCCAATCATTGGAACAGCTAAAAATATTTCACGGATTTCCAAAATGCTTCCAGATATCCCCCCTTGAGAACCAGAGGTCCAAACAGAAGGGGTAACACCAAGAAATGGGGGAATTCTCTACCTGGCCAAATCACAGGGATTGAGAGGTTAATTGACTCACACCCAGGAGGACATGGGAGGAAGATTCTCTCTTCTATAGGAAGATTCCAGAAACAAGGATGAGGAGTGGACCTTGGACGGGGTTGCTCTAAAGCAACCCGGGATGCAGTCCCATATTGAGCTGTACGCTCTGGAGCAGCAGGGATGCTAGCTGGTGGCACTTCCTTGGCCATGTTCTGTACCCACATGGCGTGGATGCTGAAAGCCAAGCATGCGAGGTAGGGGTCTGCCATGCCAGTGGGCCAAATGGGGTACAAAGTGAGACTCTGGGGGTCTGCATCCACTGAGTGTCCGGGGGGGCCAATACAGTGAGGGAGGGATGGCTGGTGCTCCCTGGGATATTTCTGAGTCCAAAGAGCAAGGCATGAGTTCACAGGTCACAGGTGGGAGTATCACGTCAGCAGACTACCAGTGACCAGATGGGAAGGAACATGGCTCCCAGCCAGTACCCAGGCCGGGGCTCCTTCCTTCCCATGCCAGGATGGCGTGTGGAGGAGTGCGTGTGGCCCCTCCCATACTAACTTGGTTGCAGGGGTGACTCGTGGGCATCGCCAGTCTGAACCAACACTGGGCAGGTGAGTTAGAGCAAAGTCTTAGGCCCTCACCTCCCTGGGTGTTAAGCCTTCAGTTGCTGGGTTATGTGAGTCTGAGGGTTACAGGGAGCAATCGGGGACAGACTAGGCACGGATGGGACTTGAAGCAGGTTTACCACCCGCATGGTGATGTTTAAAATTTATCAGCCAGGGGGTGGCTGGCTGGCTCAGTCGGTGGAGCATGCAACCCTTTGATCTCAGGGTCGTGAGTTCAAGCCCCACAATGGGCAGGGGGCCTACTTAAAAATAAATAAATAGTAAATAAAAGTTATCAGCCAATTCAAGTGTACCTTTATATACTAGCCAAAGATCAGCCCAGCCTGAGTACCGTATCCAGAAGCGAACCAGGGGGAGGTCATCTGAAAGACATTTTTATCCAAGAGACACCCAGGAAGAATACACTTGTGTCTTATAAACCGTTGTCCAAATCACCTGAAGTTGAACAAGAACTCAAGAAACAGAGCATTCTGGCCCACAGAGTGGGCCGAAGCAGTTTACTGGGTGTCAGTTCTACATGGAGAGGGGAAGAGGCACCTCAGCCAGAAGTCAGCCCAGGGAGAGACGGTCTCTCAGTTAAGATTAAGTTCAGCTGCTATGAAAGCAACATGCCAAAGAAGGGCAGTCGAGTGGGCACAGTAATGCTGACTGTTCTCTCATTGAAAACTGCTCTACACGCAGTTGGTCCAGGGCTGGTGTGGTTGTTTCACGGTCACTGGGTTGCCAGGTTCCATCCCTATTTTCGCTTCCCCAGCCTTAGCCTTTGCTTTCGTCCTTAGTTTGCCTCATGGCCCAAGGAGGCTGTTGGAGCCCCAGCTATCTCTTATGTAGTCCAGAAAGGAGGACGGAAGGAAGGGCAAAGGGATACTCCGTCTGGCTGTTCCCTTTTTAAGGAGCATCCTTGACCTACTCCAAAGACTTGGAGTAATTTCCGGGATTTTACAGGAAGATTGGGAACAGCAAGGCCACATGTTCCTTCTTCATAGTCTTGATGAGGGGATTAAAACAGGATGCCCTCACAAAGCCTCTGGCCCAAATGCCCAAGGTTCCCTTCTCCCCTAGTCTTTCTTTTTAGTTGTAGATTCTCCTCGTAATTCTGGATTCTCCTGGTAAATTATTCATAATTTAATTATGAATAATTCTAACTTACTGAGCATTGTTTTTGCTAGGCACTAAAGCACTTTATATATGTTAGTACTTTTACTACTTAACAGGACTCTTTCAACGAGAAGTAGGCAAATGTGGAGGCACGTGTTTCAAACTGGTCAGTTTGCCTTTAAGTGAGTTGAGCAGCAGTTTTCAGAGCGTTTTCACATGTGAACTCACTAAAACATGCACAGTCTCAGGCCCCAGCCCAGACCCACTGAATCACAAAACCGTGGCTGTAGGGGTGGGGCCCAGCCATCTGGGTGCAACATGACCTCCAGGTGACCTTGATATACACTCAAGTTGGGAACCACTGGCCTCATTTTTCCGTGGGTTCAGCTGCCCTGTGTAATGATTAATAATCATAATTGCTAACAGTTATTTGACTTTTCCTATGCGCCAGGCACTGGCTAAGTGCTTTGACACGGGCTGTCTCCCGCATTCCCAAAGTATTCTATGCGGCTATTAATATCCCCATTTTATAGACAAGGAAACTAAGGCAGGGAAAGATTAAGTGACTGTTCAAGGTCACCCAGGCCTGAGCTCAACTGCCTGCTTTTGTGTTTTCACAGTGGTTGTAATGATGACACAGAGCATGGCAACATATTATATAATTAAAAAAAAAAAAAAATCTGTTCCCTGAAATCCTTGCAACCTCAAGGGTTTTTCTTAAATGGCGGTTGACCAGAAACTGTGACTGATGGGAACTGGCCTGTTCTCAGGGTATCTGACTAATCTAGGCTTGCCTTTGGTTCGAGTGGCAAATCCAGATCCCTACAAGCGCCAGGCAGGTGACATAGCAGGCGTGAGAGGTGACAGGCAGTGAGGTGGTTCCAAGGTGAGGCAGTAGGGTTTGGTGGGAACTATGGTGAGATGGGGTGTATGTCCAGTCCAAAGGGGGAAACCACAGCTCCAGAGATGTTGCCATGTGATGACGTGGGCTCCTTTCACCCCATTTTATAAGCAAAAACAGCAATCTGGATTTTATGCGAAATCTCCCAATTTAAAAACTGACCCTCAATTCCGGTTTTCAGACACCATGAAGAAGGCTGAACAGAAGACATCTATCTGGGGGCCAGATGTGGTCCAGGGGCCGCTCCGTTGCCACTTCTGTGTAGCCCTCTTCAATGTCAGTGTAGAAGGTTGGCTGATTTGGTTGTGTTTCCCCATATCAGCCTCCCGGATTAATTACTGAATTTTATGCATTTCAATGTCACCCTCGGGCCAATAGCCAGCCAGCTATGCAGGGGAATAAAAGAAGGGCGCAGGGAATTGAGCTGGATGTCAGAGATCCCAGAGCTTCTGGACGGGGGTTGGCAGGTTCCCTTCGTCCTACAGTGGCGGAGGTCCTGCGGTCCTGTGGTTCAGCGCCTGCTTTTCAGGCTCTGCGGTGCCAGCGGGTGTCGACAAGAAGGTGTTGCGAGCGCCCCCTGGTGGACAGAGGGGGCACTGCCGAAAGCCTGTGGGCCGGGGGCGTGAACTTCTGGGGCCAGGTCCAGGTAGGAAAGCTGGAAAATGACCTGGGTTGGGGAGACGGGGGACACCCGAAGGCAGCCAGCTCCCTGAAATTCGAGAACAACTCGAAATGTTAGCAATGTCTATAATAATAATAATAATATAAATTAATAATGTATTAATAATATAATATTACAGTAAGTATAATAGCCATATTAGTAATAAACAGAACAACATAATAATTGATGCTTAACAATTGAAGATTTACAGTTCACAAGAGGTATTACTGTGTCTAATCGTTAAAAGCACTGAGCACTCTAGTAACGTATAAACGTATTCTTATTGAACAAGATTCAAACAATATGGAAGAGCAAATATTTTCAAGGTCTTTTAGAAAACTCTCCTTTTGAAATAATGCTGAACTTACTGAAAAGTTGCAGGAATAGTGCAGACTTTCCAAACACCTTTTGTCCGCCTGATCGGTTGTTAGTATTTTTGCCACATTTGCTTTGTCATTTCTCTAAATACAAAGTACTATTTTTATAATCCGAGCCATTTGCTAGAACATTGTAGACATGATACGCCTTCACCCGTGAATAGTTTGGTGGGTATTTCCTAAGAACAGGGTCGTTCTCTCCATTGCCTAGTTCACTCGTTAGAATCAGGAACATTAACACGGAGGCAATACTGCGTCATCTACAGACGTTATTCAGATTTCACCATTGTTGCGGTAATGTCCCTCATAACATTTTTTGGCGATCCCATCCTTATTAGAAAACATGAAAATACGAATGTTTTTCCTCACTCTCTCCCTTGGCCAGCGATACCTCACCCCCCTGTACGGTGCATACCCCTTAGGGATCTATCTTTCAGTTTCCTCGATGAAATCCTATTTCTCCCTTATCAATATGCCTTGAGAGCTCTTTTCAGTCTTCCCCAAGCCCTCCAAAGTAGAACTCTCTAGTTCTATTTTATGCCCGAAGAAACAGTTTCAACCTGATGGGGACAGTGCCTTTGGTGTTGCGGCTGGAACTCTAGTCCTGTTCTGTGACCTCAGGTCCCCCAGGCTCACTAAGAAGGCAGGAGAAGGTGAAAGGAAAGGCTTGTCCTCCGGAGTTATTCCAAGTGCTGCCCCATCTCCCTGGATCCTTCGGCAGCATGTGAACAGCCCGGGCGCCCTCCTCCTTGAGACGGCCTCCATCTGGCTTCCCGGACACCTTGCCTTCCCGGTTCTCCCCCACCCCCCCTGCTCTTATCGGGTCCTCCACTCTCAGCGCTGGGGCCCAGGACTCAGTCCTGGACCCCTCTCCTCTCTACCTGCACCTCCGTGCAAGTGCGTGCATAACCTCCTGAGTTCTGGGGACTCCCAAATTTGTACAGCTAGCCTGCGGTCTCCAGTGAACTCGAGGCTCCCATATCCAACTGCTTACTTGACGTTTCCTCTTAGATTTCCAGCGGGCACCTCATGTTTAAAATGCCCAGATGGAACTCCTGATTCCTTGGCCCCATCTGGATCCCATTTGTCCTCATCTTGGTAGGTGACATCTCCGTCTTTCTGGTTGCTCGGGCTGAAGCCTGAAGTTGTCTCTGATGTGTCTCTTCTCTCTCCTACTCCCATCCAGTCCAAGAGAAAATCTGATTGGTCTTCCTTCCGTTCCAATTCCAACCCCTTCTCGCCACCTCCACGGCTGTCGCCCAGGTCTCCCATCCGGATGATCACAGACATTTTCTAACTAGTCTCCCTGCTGCTTCTCTGCCTCCTTTTGAGTCTGTTTTCTACCCAGAAGACACAACGATGTTTATGAAACAAATCATGTCGCATCCATGCTCTAAACCCCACAGTGGTTTCCCATCTCCCCTGTGTCTCTCCTCTCTTTCCCACCCTTCCTGTCCTTGCTATCTTCTGGCCACACTGGCTTCTTTGCTGTTGCTTGGGTGCACAGGGGTGTTTGCACTGGCTGTTCCCTCTGCCTGGAATGTTCTTCTCTCAGATACTCCCATTGCTCTGCCTTTTCCTGCATGACTTGGTTCACCGTCATCATTCAGTGAAGCATCCCCTAATTGTTAATTCATTCAATACGTGTATCCATTTCTCCAACAAATCTTTGCTGAGGGCCCACTTTGTGACAAGCATCGCTCTAGGCACAGAGGAAACAACTTTGAACAAGATTCTCACCCCCACGGAGAAAGACTATAAACAATGAGATAATAGGGTCAATGATAACTATTTAAAAGGGGGAGGTGAGCAGGCAAGGGAGATTGGGGGTGCTGGAGGAGTTGTGGTTTAAAATTCGGTAATCAGGGGGCACCTGCGTGGCTCAGTTAGTTGAGCGTCCAACTTCGGCTCAGGTCATGATCTTTTGGTTTGTGGGTTTGAGCCCCACGTCGGGCTCTGTGCTGACAGCTCAGAGCCTGGAGCCTGCTTCAGATTCTGTGTATGTGTCTCTCTCTCTCTCTGTCCCTCCCCTGGTCGCACTCTGTCTCTCTCTCAAAAAAAGAATAAACATTAAAAAAAATTTTAATTGGGTAATCAGGATAGGGCAATTCATAAAATGCCATTTGAACAAAGTTTTGAAGAAGTAAGGGCTTAAGTCATGAGGACATCTGGGGGAAGAGCATTATAGGTAGAGGGAACAGCCAGTGCAAAGGCCCTGAGGCAGGGAGTGTTCCTGCAGCTTCAAAGAACAGCAAGAAGTCCAGTGTGGTTTGGGTGAGAGAGCAAGGAGGAGTGGGAGACAGGAGGGCAGAGGAGGAATGAGGTTTGTGGGGTGGAGAACGAGGGTATTCAGATCTTTCTTCTGAGTAAAGCAGTGCCACTAGAGAGGCCACCATAGCAAACACCATCCTTCTTCTCACTGCCCACACTTCCTGCCTTGCTCTGCTTTCATCACTAAGCAAACTTATATGCCAGGTCCTTTTCTATGTTCTGGGGATACAAGAGAACATTGCTGGTGGCTGCCCTCAAAGACTCTCCAGGCTAGCAGAAGGGACAAGGGAGGGATGGGCGCATAGGGAGCTAAGTGGAGGGCTTTGGAATGTGATGTGGTCCCAGGCACCTGGCCGTCCGTAGCCCATGGTGGTGGTGGCCAGGCCAGAAGACTCGGTCAGGGAGCCCGGCAGGCCACAACCTGTCCCCAGTGGAAGTGTTGACCAGTGTCTGTGGAGTTGAGTGTGATGGCAGAAGTAAGGTCTTCCTTGTTTAGAGAAGGAGGGTGGAGAGGATTCAAGATCACCTGTGTGAGTTTAACCTAGACCCCTCATAGCAGCTGTGGCCTTGCCCCTCAGTGCCAGGGGACAGAGAGCTGAGCACACAGAGAAGGCTGCCTGCCCCTATCCCGGAGGGGCTGAGCGGTCTCCTCCCATCCCTGAATCTCAGAAGGAAGCAGGGGACAGAAAAGAAAGGGCTGGCATGCACATCTCCCAGGTTCTTTGCTTTGTTTTCCATCCTTTATGGGATACTATCCCCAGATTTCATGCTCCCTGGGACTCCAAGAATGTGGGCTGTGAAACTCAGCTCTCTGAGGACTTTAGTCACTGAAGGACCTGGGTCTCAGCCCTGATTTGGTCCCACTGGAGCTGTTGTAGAAAAGTGCCAACTGGTGTTCTGGGAGCCAGTGCTGATGTCCAATGGGTCACTGGGAGGAGTTACATTTCTGAAGATCGTAGGTGAGCATCCCTGCTTCATGGCGTCTCAGTTTGGTAATTGACAATGGCAGGCAGACAGTTTGTCCTTGAGCCTTTCATTCATGCCACCCCTCCTGCTGGACCCTCTGCAGGTCCTAGGGAAACAGAAAAGGCACACCCCTACCCAGGGTCTGCTGGAGAAGACCGACAGGTAAGCAGGCAGGTCCAGCCCAGTGCGAGCAGTGCCCTTAGTTAGGACCCGGTGGCAGTGTGGCTCAGATGGGGCCACCAAGCCGGCTTCTGGTTGGGAAAGGCTTCTGATTAGTTTTCTGTGGCTGCTTTAACAAATTACCATAAGCTCAATGGCTTAAAGCAGCATAAATGTATTCCCTTTCAGTTCTGGAGACCAAAAGTCTGACATGAGTCTCACTGGTCAAGGTCAAGGTGTCAGCAGGGCTGGCCCCTTCTGGAACCACTGAGGGTAGAAAACATTCTTTGCCTTTTTCAGCTTCTAGAGGCTGACCATATTCGATCTCAGCTCTGTCACGACATGGCCTGCTCCCCTGTGGCCAAATGTCCTTCTGCCTCCCTCTTTAAGGATGTTTGTCATGCTTTTTAGGGCTCACCTGGATAATGGGTGATAATCTCCCGGTCTCAAGATCCATAACTTACCGCACGTACAGAGACTTTGCCATATACTGTGACAAGGGGTCTGGGGATTCAGCTGTGGACATCCGGGGGCCTGGCACAGCTTCCTGGAGCAGACAGCTGTGAGGTGGGCGAGAGGGGTGAGGGTGCCCCTCAGTGAGGGATGGGCCTGAGGCACAGAAAAGGCTAGCACAGTCAATGAGGGCATGGGAGCGGAGAGGTTGGCAGGGGCCAGATGTCCCCGTGTTAGGAAGCCTGGCTTTGTCCTGGGGTGGGAGGGGGGGCGAGTCTGCCCTGAAACTTAAACATGGACTGAAGGACGTTGTGTGGACCGGGGCCTCTCAGGACACGGATGCCACACTCAGAGGGGCTATTTGCAAAGGGGTGGATGGGGTTTAGGATGACTAACAGGAATGGGGCTTAGCTGGGACTGGGCGGTGATATGTGACCACCTTTTTAGGAAGGTGTGACCATCTCAAGGAGGCAGGCAGGGAGGGGGGGATGATCAGAACCCAGAGAGGGCGGCCCTGTGGCGAAGAGTCTGCGGGAGAGGGGTGCGGCCAACCGTGTGACCTGGAGGGGAAGGAGCTGAGTCATGAATGTCACGTGCCTACTCTCCTCGCACGCCCTCCCATGGCCTGCTGATGCCCCTCTACAGGGCGGAGCAGAGAGGAGGGACCGGGTGGGGCTGGGTGGGGGAACGCCCAGCACAGGTGTCACAGGGCAGTGGGACAGCTGGATCGTTTTCAGGAAAGATCACTCTGGCCACCCACTGGAGGATGGATCTGAGTGGGACAGAGGTAGAAGGTGGGGGTGGGGGGCGCAGCTCATTCCAGATGATTAAAACAGCACTTTTTTAACGCTTTTGTTATTTTTGAGAGGGAGAGAGAGAGGGAGAGAGGGAGAGAGAGAATGAGCAGGGCAGGGGCAGAGAGAGGGAAAGACAGAGGATCCGAGGCAGGCTCTGTGCTGACAGCAGAGAGCCTGATTTGGGGCTCGAACTCACAAACCATGAGATCGTGACCTAAGTTGGACACTTAACCAACTGAGCCACCCAAAACAGCACTTTTAAAAGATAAATTCCCCAGTTGGGGGTCCATTTTCCCTATGGGGTATCTGGAATAGTTTAGGAACCAGCCGTGTCTGAGAGGGTAAAATTCACCCCATGCTGCCATCATATAAGTGTGCTAAATGCCTCCCTTCTGAAGAGGCTACACCAGTGGGGAAGTCTGGGGTGGGGGCGGGGGGGCTTCCTGCAGACCACAGAAGCCACCTGCAGTGAGTTTAAGCAGAAACAGAATTTATTATGGGATATTGGGGCTGGGGGGCTCCCAGCATCTCTGGATCCGTCCAGGAACCAGGCCAAGAGGCTCTGCGGGGGAGCAGGGCCGTGCCACTGCAGGGAAGCTCCAGGGAGCGATTCTGTGAGCCCCTAAATACCCCGGATCCTCTGCTGCCTTGCTGCCTCCCTGCCTCCATGGGAACCTGCCTCATCTTCTTGCTGCCGGCTCTTAAAGTTTGGCTACTTATGTAATGGGTGAGCCTGGTCGTGTGCCTGCACCCTAGTTCTGGAAAACAAAGTTTCTGGCTTCTCTGGGGAGTCAGGGACACAGAAGGAGGAAATTCTCCAAAGTTTTAGGGTGTTCAAGGATGCTGAACAGGCAGAAGACACATATACATTAGAAGTAAGTAAAGGTAAATCACTTGAAAGTCCAGGCCATCTGTACCTCGTCATCTGGACAGCATGCCGGCTAGCGGCTTCTGTCATTAGAGTAACATCTCCATGTTAGCCCTCCAGTGTGCAAATCCTATCCAGGCTACCCCCCCCCACCGCCGAGGGGCACAGGTACCCCAAAGTGCACCCTAGCTCTGGTCCGTATTGCTGTGTCATTCAGTTTACAGGCTTCTCGTGGCCCGTGCAAGCCACTGGGCAGGGCGGAGGTGTTGATTCGGTACTTCCCTTGGGTCCCCTCCACTTCCCTCCCCTTCCTTAGAAATATGTTGAGGGTCTAATCTGCTCTAGACTCTGGGGACACGATGTTGTCTTACTCCCAAGCTCCCTGAGACCCAATCTGGGGATCAGCAAGAGTCACAACCTTCTACCTATCATCAACTCCACGGAGGCCCGTGGGCACAGCTCATGAGGCTGGATGAGACCTGCCCAGAGGCCAAGGGCAGGCCCACATGCCCTGATTCTTTTATATGTGTAAGGAGGAAGATACCTTTAGTGGAGGATCCCAACAGCTGGGCTTGCCTGGAAGAATCCCTAGCTGGATCACCCCATTTGTTACGTACGTTCTCTAGTTTCCGTGTTGCTGCATTGTTGCTAAATGTCTGCCTCTCCACAACGGAAGTCCCTTTTCTTCCATTTCCAGTATATTTTCCTTTATTTTTATTTAAAAAAATTTTTTTTAATGTTTATTTTTGAAAGAGAGAGAGAGACAGAGCATGAGTTGGGGAGGGGCAGAGAGAGAAGGAGACTCAGAATCCAAAGCAGGCTCCAGGCTCTGACCTGTCAGCGCAGAGCCCGACGTGGGGCTTGAACTCATGAGTGGTGAGATCATGACCCAAGCTAAAGCTGGACACTGAACCGACTGAGCCACCCAGGCGCCCCATATTTTCCTTTAAATCCTCACTAACATCCCCCTTCTGCCAAGTTGATGCCGTTTCGACATTCCCAGACACTTTCTTCAGAGGCCTCCCTGCTTCTGCTGGCTTAGCTTTATGTTCCAGTGGCACCCCACTTCTGGTACCAGACTTCATATTCATTATCTGCTCCTGCGAAACAGATTACCCCAAAACTTAGCAGCTTGAAACAACAGCAAACATTGGTTGTGTTTCACGGTTTCTGTGAGTCGAGAGTTCGGGAACAGCCTAGCTGGGCAATCTGGTTCCTGTGCACTCATGAGGTTGCAGTCAAATTGTCAGCTGGGGTGGCTGTCATCCGAAGGCTGGACTGGGGCTGGAGACCTGCCTCCAAGGTGGCTCACTCAGATGTTTGGCGAGGGCGCGCTGGCTGTGGTGAAGGCCTCACTTCTTCTCCACGTGGCTCTTCCGTGGGATTGCTTGAGCAACCTCGCGCAACATGGCAGCTGGCATCCCCCGGAGAAAATGATCCAAGAGAAAAGGTGGAAGTCACACTGTCCTATGACTTAGCCTTGGGTGTCATGCACCATTTCTTCTGCGGTGTTCCATTGGTCACACTGACCGTCCCTGACTCAGTGTGAGAGGATATACACAGCAGCAGGGAATGCCAGCATGTGGGGCTCATTGAGCATCATCTTGGAGCTGGTGACCACAAATAGTTACAGTTCGTTAAGTGTTTCTCATTGTAAAAGTAATTTATAGAAATTTAGGAAAATTCAGATTAGCGCAAACTACCCCATAATAGCTCCATTCAGAGAAAAACCACTGTCAACATTCTGGGGTAGATGTCATCAGCCTGTGCTTTAAAATTTTTTTAAGTTTATATATTTTGAGAGAGACAGAGAGAGAGGGAGAGAAGCAGAGAGAGAGAAAGCACGTGCGTGAGCAGGGAAGGGGCAGAGAGAGAGAATCCTAAGCAGGCTCTGCACTGTCAATGCAGAGCCCGATGCAGGGCTTGAACTCATGAACCCTGAGATCATGCATGACCCAAGCCGAAATCAAGAGTCGGACGCTTAACTGACTGAGCCACCCAGGCACCCCTGAGCTTTAAAAATCTTTGCAAAAATTGGGTAATACTGGACAAAATCGTTTGTGACCACTGTTTTTTCAATTAATAGTACAGTCACAAAATATGCTTCCCGGACATCTTTTTTTAATGGCGACACTGCATTCCTGGGAGCTTTGAAAACCTGAGGCCTGGGTCCTACCCCAGAGATTCTGATGTGATTCGTTTAGTGGAGGGGTAGGCTCGGCAGGTTTTTAAAACCCCTGGATAATTCACATATGCTGCCAAGGTTGAGGACTGCTGCTCTAGGATCTTTGGTCCTGCAGAAAGATGTGTGTGTGTGTGTGTGTACGTGTGTGTGTACGTGTGTGTGCATGTGTGTGTCCCAGATGTCTTCAAGTTTGCGTATTCCCAGGCTCACAGTTCTGGGGTCCTCCTTCCTGAGAACCCCATTCCACGAATTATGGAAGAGCCTGGGGATCTTTCCCAAGTGTTCCCGGATCCCACCCCCTGACCCCCGTTCAGCCCTCCCAGCACCCCATCGCCCCCTCCCCCACTCCACCTCACTCCCCACTGCAGGGGGTTTTACTTTATTGGTCACTTCCTGCCTCTGATTTCCTGTTCATACTGAGCACTCTATCCCATTCCTCTCTCTCCCCTCGGACTGTTTCCTTCTTTCTTTCTGTCCTTGTCAACTTAATGCCGGTTTTCACTGACCACCAGCACACAGCTGTCAAGTTTCACAGATGTTTCCTGAAGGTCTGCAGTTAACCAAGATGTGTCGTTTCCAGACTAAATTACTCTGCCCTAAAGTCCTTGGGTCGACTCCTGCAAACCCTGCTTCCTCCAGCGGTCAGCATGCAGCTGCTGGCCAAGTTCCAAAATGCTGTCCCTTTCTCTTTTTTTCTTTTTCCTCTTTAAAAAAACTTTTAACATTTATTTATTTTTGAGAGAGAGAGAGAGAGAGAGACAGAGCATGAGCTGGGAGGCGCAGAGAGAGAGGGAGACACAGAATCCAAAGCAGGCTCCAGGCTCTGAGCTGTCAGCACAGAGCCTGACAGGGGGCTCAAACCCACAAACCCCGAGATCATGACCTGAGCCCCTGCTCAGGAGCCCTTGCTGTTCCTTTCTTAATCAGAACAATTTAACTCCTTTGTGCATCTCCCTTAGTCCATGTAGTTCCAAAAGAGATGATGCACTCTCTGTGAAGAATCCAGTGACTCTGTACTCCTTCCAGGCAAACTGTCTCTAACTGGAGCCAGTGTTTTAAAAAAATAGCATCTCCTTCTTCCTTCTATTTGTGCAAATCTTCAGGGATTTTAGCAAGTTATCTTAATAGCTAGAGGGCCCTGCTGACTTCAGTGCAAATATTCTGGCCAGAGATCCGAGGTCCTCAGATGAAACCTAACAGTCGAAGGGGTCAGGGGTTCCGTGGTTCCGGAGAAAGGCAGCTGGCGTCTCAGCAGATTTTCCTAAAAATTTGGGCTCGGGCCACATCTGTTCTGTGGGGAAAGCAGGAAGGAGAAAGGGAGGAATAGGAGAGAGAGCACAGGAGGCTAAAGACTAAAACAGAACGATATAGTTCCCCCTAAAGTTAAAGTCTCTGGTCCCAGGAAAGGGAGGAGAGAGAAACAGGGGGAGGAGGAGTCTTGGTGACTCGGAGGCCCTATGGTCCACCCTCCCTCAGATCCCAGGATGTGCAGGGAGATAGCCACAGCTAGCCTTGGCCTTATGGGATGGACTCCTTCCAGGCAAGCTGTCTGGGAAGCCAGCTGCCTCTTCCTCTCCTTCCCTTCCCTTGTATTTTCCCAAGAGAAGAGAAGGCTTTGTTTAAAAAGTCCAACATGGGGCGCCTGGGTGGCTCAGTCAGTTAAGTGTCCGACTTCAGCTCAGGTCATGATCTCATGGTTTGTGAGTTTGAGCCCCACGTCAGGCTCTGTGCTGACAGCTCAGAGACTGGAGCCTGCTTTGGGTTGTGTGTGTGTGTGTGTGTGTGTGTGTGTCTGCCCCTCCCCTGCCCACACTCTGTCGCTCTCTGTCTCTTAAATAAAAATGTAAAAAAAAATTTTTTTAAAAAGTTTCAACATGAAACTTCATTGTGTATATCCATCCGATGGGTGAAAATTAGAAGGTTGTGTAATGCCAGCTGTTGGCCATAGTGCGGGTGGGAGGGGAACTCTGGTTCTCTGCAAGGGAGTGAGGTCAGGTGCGCCATTTTGCAGAGCAGTCTGAAAGGACTGGTGCAAGTTAACCATGTGAATTCCCTGCTGCTGGCTAGGCAATGTGCCAACCCTTGGTATACGGGCCAGAGACACTCTAGCCTAAAGGGACATATGAGAAAGTGCTCATTCAGCATTGTTTGTGGCAGGGGAGTACCGGGCCACTCAGGAGGCCGTCCCTGCAGGCTCCCGTCAGAGGAAGGGAAGCAATGTACACACAAATTGACATAATTTCTGGAACAGACTGCATTCAAATTCAAGGATGCACATTAAACACACAGAAAGGCTGCCTATGAGGAAAGGGATTGTGAGTGGGAAGTGAGGGTTGTAATGGATTAAAAGTGGTTCCAAATTCCTTGGCGTTGCATTCGTCCAGAGATGGGGCCTATACCTCTGGGTGGGCTTCCGACTGGCCGATAGAATATAGCAGAAGTGATGTGGTGTCAGTTTCCAAACGTGGGTCTTAAGAGATTGGTAGTTTCTACCCCCTCTCTCGTGGAAGTTTGTCTCTGGGAGCTCTGAGCTGTCATGCAATAAATCAACTACTCTGAGTGCCCCAAAGTTGGAGAGGCCATGTTTAGGCACTCTGGTTCATGATCCTAACTGATCCCAGCCTTCCAGCCAGCCCCCACCCCCCAAAGTCACCAGATATATAATTAAAGCCATCTTGATTCCTCTAGACCAGCCCACCTAAACTGATTATGACTGACCTTAGTTGATGCCACATGGGGAAGAAGCATCACACAGATGTGTCCTGCTAAATTCCTGATTCACAAAATGTGATAGGATAATAACATCACTAAGTTTGGGGCCCTTTTGTTGCCCAGCAATAAATAACTAGGATAAGGATAAAAGGCAATAAATCATGAAAGCCCTTGCCCTTAGCAATGATGAGGCTTAGTGGCATAGAAATATACGGTGTCCCATGAACTGAACCCTCCTGCCGTTCTTCTGGGCAAAGAAGAAAAATTGTTATGGAAGTATTAATATGTTTTCAGAGTTAAAATCCTTGAGATTTCTAATCATGAGATCAGAAATACATTGAAATGTTCTTCTTAAGAGATAACAAATCAGCTCATCTGAATTAGAATTGACCAATATTCACTAAATACTCATTATATGTCAGGGACAGTACCAGTGCTGGAGCTAGAAATGAAGCCAAGACACAGGTCTGCCCTGGGAGAAGGCAAAGAAAGACATTAAACAATGAACTTGCACTCACCACCTGTCACAGACCACTTTGTGAATTTGCAGTCCCTAGAGTTTTCTTAAAGACCTGATAATCTGGTACTGTTTATAATACTTAAAAAAAGTTAGTGTGTTTTTATACGATGAAATATATTTATATATTGCCCTTCTTGCAAAGCATCATTTTGAAGGATGATGGTTGATATCATCATCCTTCGATATTTGGTAGATAATTAAGTTGCTAGATCATCAGGAATTTTGGATTTTTTTTTTTTTTTTGGCCTCTAAAAATTCAGTGGAATCAAGGAAGATTCATTGTCAAAATTCAGGGCTTCTGGGTGAATTGAAAAAAAAACTAGATTGTATTAATAGAGTATGAGCTTTATTTTTAAATGTGTTAATTTATATCCCATCTTTTACAAAATGATTTGGGATGGCTTACAGAAGTATGTACCACACGAAGAAGAAAGAAAAAAATGATGTAGAAATCAGGGCAAAAGAAAAGTAATAGGCAAGAAAATGAAAGAAAGGCATCCTGATAGAAGCAGAAGAAATAAAACGATCTATCTCTTTGCAGATAGAATGACATAAGGAATACACTAAAAAACTATTAGAAGCAATAAATAAGCTCAGCGTGGTTGCAGGATACAAGATCAAGGTACAAAAATCAATTTTATTTTGATATAGTAGCAATGAGTAAAGTGCAAATTACATTAAGAAAACAATTTCATTGACAATAATAGCATCAAAAAGAATCAAATACCAAGAAAAATTTTAACCAAGTATAAAACCTATACTTTGAAAACTACAAAACGTTGTTGAAAGAAATTGAAGAAGTCGCAAGTAAATGGAAAGACATCTCATGTTCATGGATCAGAAGACCTAACATTGTTAATTAAGATGGTGTAACAGATTGAGTTGTGTTTCCCCCAAAAGATGTTAAAATCTTAACCTCCGGTACCTGTGATGTGACCTTATTTGGAAATAGGATCTTTGCAGATGATTAAGTCTAGATGAGATCATTAGAGTGGGCCTATTCCAATATGACAGGTGTCTTTATAAAAGGACACCTTCACAACATGTGAAGACGAAGGCAGAGATCAGAGTGATGCATTTACAAGACAAGGGATGCCAAAGATTGCCAGAAAACAACCGAAGCTGGGGGGAGGAGTGGAACAGATCCTTCCTTACAGCCCCCAGAATGAACCAGCCCTGTCAACACCTTGACCTCAGACTTCTAGCCTTCAGAACTGTGAGATGATACAGTTATTTAAGCCACCCAGTTTGTGGTGCTTTTTTGTGGCAGTTCTAGAAAACGAATACGGGTGGCAATCCTCCCCAAATTGATCTACGGAGTCAACGCAATTCCTGTCAGACCCAGGTGATTTCTTGGCAGAAAGTGACAAGCAGATTCTAAAATTCATACGAAATTCAAGGGACTCCAAGTAGCCAAAATAATCTTGAAAAAAGAAGAACAGGTTAGAAATCTCACCGTTACTGATTTCAAAACTTCCTGGAAAGCTATAGTAATCAAGACAGTGTGGTACCATCATAAAGAGACATGTACATCAGTGGAATAGAATTGAGACTGCAGAAATAAACCCTCACATTTACGGTCAATTGATTTCTGACAGGGTTGCCAAGACAATTAAATTGGAGAGAGAATAATCTTTCTAATAAGTGGTGTTGGGATGACTGGATACACACATGCAAAAGAATGAACTTGGACCCCTACCTTGCATAATATATAAAAATGAATTTAAAATGAATCAAAGACCTAAATGGAAGAGCTGAAGCTATAAAACTCTTAGAACAAAACAGAGGTATAAATCTTGGTAACCTTGGATTAGACCCTGCTTTCTTATTTTTTTTCAATAGATGAAATTTATTGTCAAACTGGTTTCCATACAACACCCAGTGCTCATCCCAAAAGGTGCCCTCCTCAATACCCATCACCCACCCTCCCCTCCCTCCCACCCCCCCCCCCCCCATCAACCCTTAGTTCTCAGTTTTTAAGAGTCTCTTATGCTTTGGCTCTCTCCCACTCTAACCTCTTTTTTTTTTTCCCTTCCCCTCCCCCATGGGTTTCTGTTAAGTTTCTCAGGATCCACATACGAGTGAAACCATATGGTATCTGTCTTTCTCTGTATGGCTTATTTCACTTAGTATAACACTCTCCAGTTCCATCCACGTTGCTACAAAGGGCCATATTTCGTTCTTTCTCATTGCCACGTAGTACTCCATTGTGTATATAAACCACAATTTCTTTATCCATTCATCAGTTGGTGGACATTTAGGCTCTTTCCATCATTTGGCTATTGTTGAGAGTGCTGCTATAAACATTGGGGTACAAGGGCCCCTATGCATCAGTACTCCTGTATCCCTTGGGTAAATTCCTAGCAGTGCTACTGCTGGGTCATAGGGCAGGTCTATCTTTAATTTTTTGAGGAACCTCCACACTGTTTTCCAGAGTGGCTGCACCGGTTTGCATTCCCACCAACAGTGCAAGAGGGTTCCTGTTTCTCCACATCCTCTCCAGCATCTATAGTCTCCTGATTTGTTCATTTTGGCCACTCTGACTGCCGTGAGGTGATATCTGAGTGTGGTTTTGATTTGTGTTTCCCTGATGAGGAGCGACACTGAGCACCTTTTCATGTGCCTGTTGGCCATCCGGATGTCTTCTTTAGAGAAGTGTCTATTCATGTCTTCTGCCCATTTCTTCACTGGGTTATTTGTTTTTTGGGTGTGGAGTTTGGTGAGCTCTTTATAGATTTTGGATACTAGCCCTTTGTCCGATATGTCATTTGCAAATATCTTTTCCCATTCCGTTGGTTGCTTTTTAGTTTTGTTGTTTCCTTTGCTGTGCAGATGCTTTTTATCTTCATAAGTAGACCCTACTTTCTTAGACATGACGCCAAAAGTGTAGGCAACAACAAATAAACTGGACATGGTTAAAACTGAAAGCTTCTGTACTTCAGGTGGCATCAACAAGAACGTAAAAAAGACAACCTACAGAACGAGATGAAAATTTTGCAAATCATATGTTTGATGAGGGACTTCACACTTAGAATATATAAACCATTACAACTCAATAAGAAAATGACAGGCCAGTTTCAAAATGGACAAAGCGGGGACTCCTGGGTGGCTCAGTCGGTTAAGCGTCCGATTTTGGCTCAGGCCATGATCTTGTGATTTGTGGGTTCGAGCCCCGCGTTGGGCTCTGTGCTGACAGCTCAGAGCCTGGAGCCTGCTTCAGATTCTGTGTTTCCTTCTCTCTCTGACCCTCCCCCGCTTGCGGGATAATTATGGGCACTTAAGTGTCTGTCCCTTTGATTATGCAGTGAATGTCTCAGGGAGTTAGTTCAGGGGCATGGAGTCCCCGCCAGTGGATTCGGTGTCACCTAAGGGCCGAGATTTATTTCTAGGAAAGTAAAATATGAATAAAATAAAATGAAAAAATGAAAAAAATGAAAATTAAAATAAAAAATAAAAATAAGCGTTAACAATGTTTTTAAAAAACGGACAAAGCATTTTGGATGGGCAGCTTTCCAAAGAAGGTGTGCGTGTGGCCAAATAAGCACGTGAAAAGATGCTCGACATCGTTAGTCATCAGGAAAATGCAAATCAAAGCCCCAGTGACTTTATACCCGCTAGGATGGCTATGATCAGAGGTAGATCGGAACAAGTCTTAGAAAGAAGGTGGAGAGATTAGAAGCTTCATAGACACCTGGTGAGAGTAGAGATAGCACAGCACTTTGGAAAACAGCTTGGCAATTCCTCAGACGGTTAAACTGAGAGTTACCATGTGATCCAGCAATTCCAGTGCTGGCATGTATCCAAGAGAAATGGGAACATATATCCCTACAAAAACTAGTACAACACATGAATGTTCATGGAAGCATTATTCATAATAGGAAAAAGTGGGAATAACCCAAGAGTCCATACACTGATGAATGGATAACAAAGTGCGGTGTCTCCATACAATGGAATATTATTTGGCAATAAAAAGAAGTACCTGGTAGGTGTTACAACACGGATGAACTTTGAAAGCATTATGTTGGTCACCAAGGGCCAAATGTCACATGATTCTGTTTCCGTGTTAATAGGCAAATTAGGCAGATTTATAATAGGGCCGAGGGCTTCTGTATCATCTGCGTTTCGGAACGGTCCACAGGATATTGGCAGTACACAAGTCACACAAGTCATAAGCATCATTATTATGATGATTGATTTATCACTCATAACTTCTAACAGGAACCAGTGGAGAATTTCAGCTCCTGTGAATATCGGACTTAGCCTAGTAGCTGTGCGGTAAGTATTGAACAACGTGTTGGCCCCAGACCCTTGGGAGCTCCCTTAAGAATGCCTGAGGAGGACTGGGAGATACTGGTGTGTCCGTCTTTGGGTCAATGACTGGCTTGATGGACTAAACTTGTATAGATCTCTCCAGAGGGAGGAAGCAAAACTGATAAGCACAGAAGTACATCAAGTAGACTGTGAGAACAGCTAAGAAGGTCATAGGAGAAGGCAGACAAGGGGAGCAAGAGGCAAAACCAAAGCCATTCATTGTTTTTAAATAAACTTTACATTTTGAGTTTTAGATTTACAGAAAAATTGTAAGGGCAACACAGAGAGTTTTCATATATTTCATGCTCAGTTGACCCTATTATTAATATATTAGCGTGGTGCATCTGTCCCAATTAATGAACAAGCATCGATACATTATTATTAACTAATATCAATGCAGATTTCTTTGGTTTTTACCTAGTGTCCTTTTTTTCTGTTCCAGGGTTCCACCCAGGACTCTGCATGGCAATTGGTGACCATGTCATTTTAGGCTCCTCTTGGCTCTGACAGTTTCCCAGATTTTCCTTTTCCATCAGGTTTTTGATGACCTTGACAGTTGAAAGAATACTGGTCAGGCATTTTGTAGAATGCCCCCCTACCCCCCTCGCTGGAGTTTGTCCGTTATTTTTCTCATGAGTAAAATGAGGTTATAGGTTTGGGGAAGAAGACCACAGAGGTAAAATGCCACTCACATCACATCATGTCAAGGGAACATACTGTCAATGTGACTTCTCACGGTTGCTGTGGACTTTCATCGCCCAGCCAAGGTAGGCCTTGTCAGGTTTCTTCTCCGTGAGGTCACCCTTTCCCCCTGTTGCCATACCTCCTCTTTGCAGGAAGTCGCCACGTGCAGCCCATGCTTCAAATGGCAGGGGGTTCTGGTCGCCCTCCTCGAAGGTAGGGTAGCTACATGGTCATTTGGAATTCTGCACAGGAGATTGGAACCATTCGTTTAAAATCTGTTATTAACCAGAGGGGGAGGTGGGGCAGGGAAGACATGTCTCCAGGTGTGGAATTGGTCTTCGATTCCTTTAGGGAAAAGGAGGAACTGGTGCTCCTCAGGGAGAAGGGCAAGAGGAAGGAGAGCTTGCGTGGCCTCTCCCTTCCTCACAAACGCCGTGAAAGAGGGGCCGTGTGTTCCTGACGCCGGTGCCCCAGGCTGTCTCTGCTGTACCATCACGGTGATGCCATGCCCGGGAGTCTTGACCTAACGCATTCATGAGCTGCCCAAGCAATAGTGGAAAAGTTTTCTGTCTTTTTCCCTGGGCAGATTGTTTAAAAAAGAAAAAAAAAAAAAAAAAGGTCAGTTATAAAACCACAACAAAATTGTCGGTCCCCAAAGCGTTTCTCCTCCTTCCTCTCATCTTTGAGTGGCCAGAACTGAGCTGTGTATGTAGACCTCCTGAGATGATGTGCAGCGAATGCCCCAGAGTCACCTGATCAGGGCGTGTGGGGCCCTTGGGACTCGTGAGTGGGTGGGCCCCAGGTCTGGGAGAATGCCACCGAGAATTTTTCCACTCTGTGATGAAAGGAAAGACTCTTCTGGATTGGGCTGTTTAATGAAAGGCAAAAGCAATTTGGAAAAAAAAAAAAAAAAAAGATCTGGCTACTAAATGCAAAGGTTATTTTTACTGTACGGGGCAGCCATCTAATAAAATGCCACCGTTGCCAAAGTTTGTCTCTCCCCCACCCCGGGGAAGCTTTATGGGCACTGACGTGTGTGTCCTTTTGATTATGCTATGAATGTCTCGGGGAGTTCAGCGAGCGCCTGCCCAAGGTCATGGAGTCCCTGCCAGCGGATTTGGTGTCACCTAAGGGCTGAGATTTATTTCCAGAAGGAAATATGGATTTTTCCATTTGTTACAGTCACATAATGCTTCCTTAGTGCTGCCCGAGTCAGGCCATGAGCTCCGCCCACACGTCGGCATGGGGGCTACAGGAGACATTGTTGCTATGTTCTTGGGCTGCCTGCAGACTCTGAGGCATGAGATGCAGTTTCTTGCTGAGTTCATGTGTCTTGGGCACGAATCCCTTGCAACTGGACGGAAAGTATTCTCTGGTGGTTGTCCGTAGACAGGTTTAGGACTAAGTACTGTGTCTGCATTCCTGAATCCCGAATCGAGATGTCAGACGAGCCATTGCCTTCCTAGCAGGTATCTGAAATCAACTTTCAGACTTTTCCTAACGCTTGCTGCAGGCTTCACATCCTCTTTACGGAGAGACAGGCTGAGTGGTGGCAAAACTGGGTTGGACTCCTACATCTATCATTACTTACTATTTGACCTTGGACAATTCACTGGAACCTCTCTGCTGCTCAGTCTCTATGATTGCGGGAAGGGGTGACATGAAATGATGTCTACGGGATATTTGCACAACAGTGAATTACCAAAATTAAAGAGTGAATGGTGGAGAATACGTTTCCTCTTCTGACGCAGAGCTCCAGCTCTTGACTCTTAAAAAAACGACTCAACGATTCTACATTGCTACTACTTTTTTTTTTTTTTAAGACCTTAATTTTTTACAGCAGTTTCAGGACCAGAACAAAATTGAGAGGGAGAGACAGAGAGATTTCCCACATATCCTCTGACCCCACACATGCATAGCCTCACCCATCATCAACTCTCACCGGAGTGGGACATTTGTGACCAAGGATGGCCCTGCCCATCACAGTCCCCCCAAGTCCATAGTTTACCTTAGGGTTCGCCCTTGGTTTGTGCATTCTGTGGGTTTGGACAAAGTATAATGGCACCTATCCACCACTATCATATCATACAGAGTATTTTCACTCCCCTAAAATTCCTCTGTGCTCTGCCTGTTCACCTCCCCACACCTAACCCTGGCAACCTCTGATCTCTCTCTCTCTTTTTTTTTTTTTTGATGATTATTTATTTTTGAGAGAGACAGAGACAGAATGCGAGTGGGTTGGGGCAGAGAGAGAGGGAGGCACAGAATCTGAAGCAGGCTGCAGGTTCTGAGCTGTCCGCACAGAGCCTGACGCGGGGCTCGAACTCCCGAGCCGTGAGATCATGACCTGGGCCGAAGTGGGACGCTCAACCGACTGAGCCACCCAGGCGCCCCACCTCTGATCTTTTCATGGTCTCCGTAGTTTTGCCTTGCCCGGAATGTCACCTAGTTAGAATCATACACTGTGTAGCCTTTGCAGATTGGCTTCTTGCATGTAGTGATCTGCATTTAAGTTCCCTTCATGTCTTTTCATGACTTCACAGCTCACTTCTTTTTAGCACTGAATAATATTCCAGTTTCTGGATGCACCGCAGTTTGTTTGTTTATCCACCCACCTACTGGAGAACATCCTGGTCGCTCCCAAGGTTTGGCAATTAAGAATGAAGCTGCTATAAACAGCTGCGGATAGGTTTTTGTGTAGACATAAGGTTTCAACTCCTTTGGGCAAATACCTAAGGAGCGCTATCGTGGGATTGTATGGTAAAATTATGTTTAGTTTTGTAAGGAGCAGCCAAACTGGCTTTCAAAGTAGCTGTACCATTTTGCATCTGCACCAGCAATGAATGAGAGTTCCTGTCGCTTCACATCCTCACCAGCATTTGGGGGTCAGTGTTTTGGATTTTGGTCATTCTAATAGGTATGTAGGGGTGTCTTGTTGTTATAAACCATGACTTTTTTTTTTAAAGCCTGCTTTTCAACAGATCATCGATATGGTTTTTTAAATGTGTATTTATTTATTTTGAGAGAGAGAGAGAGAGAGAGATCATCGGGGAGAGGCACAGATAGAGGGAGACAGAGATTCCCAAGTTGGGTTAGCGCAGAGCCCCCGTGCAGGGCTCCAACTCATGAACCATGAGATCATGACCTGAGTTGTAATCAAGAGTCGGACGCTTAACCGACTGATCCACCCAGGTGCCCCAAGATTGATACCGTTTTTAGGGATCCCGGTCGCACAAATCTGAACATGGTAATTTGCCCCAGTTAGACCCTAGACAATGGCTCTGTCTTGGGTTTTCGCTTTTAAAAAGCATTTCAAGCATTTTATTTTATGAGAGAACCACTAAAGGCTCACCACACACTCTGGATATTTAGCTGTGCCTATGCTCTTGTGTGCTGTGAATGTATTAAAAGAGTAGCCAGTCTGAATGGCTACAAAACTTCTTTTTATTTTTTAATGTTTTATTTATTTTTTTAAGACAGAGAGCATGAGTGGGGATGGGGCAGAGAGGGAGGGAGACACAGAATCGGAAGTAGGCCCCAGGCTCTGAGCTGTCAGCACAGAGCCCGACACGGGGCTTGAACTCATGAACTGTGAGATCCCGGCCTGAGCTGAAGTCAGATGCTCAACCGACTGAGCCATCCAGGCGCCCCTACAAAACTTCCTTACGAAGCTGCTAAACAGCTACGCCGATACGTTCATTTCCTGTGGAACCGACAGGAGTTATACCAATAGCTTAGGGTACAAATCTAGTCATATTTCTTCTAGTTAATCACTTGAATGCTCCCTCCCCCTCAAACTCTGTTGTGATAAAGTGTAATATTTTGCTTTTGATTTTTCCAAAAACCCAGGGCTTTCCGTTGTCCTGCTTCTGAAATACCAGATGCAGAGGGAACTGGAGAGTCAAAATCCCTTCTTGCTCTTGCCTCTCTGCGCCACAAGGTGGAACCGTTGAACACCAGCCTGCGCAGCCCTGTGGAGGGGAGGAAGTTCCTCTTCTGTATTGCTGTTCCTGCAGTGATTTCCACACGCAGGCTCCAGAGTCCGGTCCCTTGGTTCATGTTTGGATATTATTCCCCCAAATGAAACCCCAAGCAGCGTCCACCAGCTTTCGGGTGCTGCGCCTGAATCACCCACCACCGAGACTCCCGTGTTTTTCCTGGTAAGCATTATGGACTGAATGTTTTGGCCCTGTTCCCTCCCAACCTCCCCTGCCAAATTCATACGTTGAGGCTCTAACATGACCGTATTTGGAGATATAGGACCTTTGTAGAAGTGACTAAGGTTAGTGAGGGCCTTGATCTGATAGGATTAGGGCCCTTATAGGAAGAGGCACCAGGGAGTCTGAGGTCTGTCTTCCTCAGTGAAGCACTGAGAAAAAGCCATGTGAGGACGCAGCGAGAAGGTGGCTATCTGCAAACTGGGAAGAGGGCCCTCCCCAGGACGTGACCACGCTGGCACCCTGACCTTGGACTTCCAGCCTCCAGAACTGTGAGAAAATAAATCTCTGTTGCTTAAGCCACCAGTCCGTGGCAGTTTGTGACGGCAGCTCGAGCAGACGGACAGAGTGAGTTTCTCACTGCGTGTTGGCTGGAATGGACACTGTGGAGCTCCCCGTGTCCATTCCTTTCAACATACTTTGATCAGGGTCACCCCGGTCTTACCTGACAGAGCCGTTTGGGAAGGGAGTTCTGGCATACTGAGTACCCAGGCCGTGGGTCTAACAGTAGGGGGAAGGGAAGAACATGGGATCCAGGTGGGCACATCCGTGGTCCTTGCCCTGCGGGGACAGGCATGGTCAGAGGAGGAACAGAGCAGGAGCGTCTGAAATGTGTGGCCTGGGACAGGGGTCCTTTTTCCCAGGCCTAAAGCCGGGCTGGCCTGGGCTGGATCCTGGGTCTGCTGCCCAGGAACTGTGAGCCTCAGGGAAGATTCTTTGTTCTCTTTGTGCCTCACTTTCCTCCCCTGGAAAATGGGGGTGATAATAGGATTAACCTTACAAAATTGTCACGAGGATTAAATGTGTCAGTTGCATCACATACGTAGAATAACGCCTGGCATAGGGTAGCTGTTACTTCAAAAGCAAAACACACCCAGCCCCTCCGAGAGCTCTCAAAGTCATCCACTCACCAGTGGTGAGTGCAAACTTATCCAAGATTCGGTACATGGGCCAGAGGCCTGGGGTGCCATGGTACTCTCCACGATAAAAAGCCCTAAAGACCCCCTTCTCTCATGTTCTCTTTGGTCATCCTCCTGCTGGGCTGTCTCTCTCTGGCCCTTCGTCCCGGGGGTCCCCAGCTTTCCCATGTCTCTTATCTAGTCTTTACTCCCCTTTCCCTTGGGAGAAGACACATTCCTTTCCTTGTCTCCCTGTCCCTGTACTGTTAAGTCGTATCCTTTTCATGTGAACATGAGCTAAGGGTCTCACCATCCCAGTCATTCTGCCAAAACATTTCTTTCAAAGAAATAAAATGTCCTCCCTGGTGGGTCCTGGTGGGGGACATTTTCTCCATCCTTCCGTGTGCGGAACTGAAAGCAGGGCCATGGCGTGCTTGGGAGGTCCTGCTACGCTGTCTCATTTCTGCATCTGTGTACCTTGTTGAAAAGTGAGCTCCCCAAACACAGGGGTGACGCTTTGTGAGTGACAGCAGGGCCTGGCTCCAGAGGCACAGGGGACGTGTATGGAGTGAAGGAGTTCACCTTTGGTCTCCGCCGTGTCCCTTGGCAAAGCCTTGCAGGCCCTTCCTCGGCTCTCGGGAGGGGACAGTTCACACCCTGACGCGCTCTGAGCTCCAAGCTCCCTTCTGGGCAAGGCGCTTTTCTAGCACCCACTAGTCATTTCCATTTTTATCTTGGCCCTGGGGCGTCCGAGAAGCTTGCTCTGAGCTTTTCCCTAGCAACACAGAACATTCGCAGCTTTGGCATTTAAAATTACCCCCTTCAGGTCGTTTCGCCTGAAACAGAAGGAAAGCAAAGTGGCTCAAAGTGCCAAGACTACTTGGGGACCCCTCCCCCACAAATGGTATGGATCAACGCCTGAACTCAATCTCTTATATAAAACCAGATATAAGAGGTAATGCTTACATCAGTGTGGTCAGATACCAGCTTAGTAAATGCACACTTTTAAAGGCACACATAACCGTGACTTGCTCCAAAAATAAACTGAGACAGCCATAGAGTTATAAATTCATAAATATATATAACCCGTTGTACAGATGAGAACCCTGAGGTACCCAGGCAGTGTGGCTTCGGGGTCCATGCTTTTAGCATGTATACAATGCTTCTAGAACTCCAAGGAGTCCAGGAAGTAATCTGTTTGTGCATCCATTTACTGAGCAGACTCACGATGATCCCCAGCGCTGTGCCACATCCACAGGGGGCGCTGGTCACCCAGAAGGGACAGCGTCTGGGGGTCCCCTCCAAGGGGGCCTGCCACCCGGTGGTCCTCACCGCACAGAAGGGCTGAGTGAGGCATCAGGACCCCAGCCCCAGGAACGCACTCAGCCCTGCCTCTTAAGAGCGTGCGCCTCGGGCCCGTCACTTCACCTCTGTCCTCTGTCCTCCGGTTCTTCCGCTGTAAAGCGAGAATCAGACCCCCCAACCCTCTCAGGTGGTTCTGAGGGTGGGATGCATTGGTGCTTGTGAAACAGCGTGCGGAGCACTGGTGCGTGTGCAACCCGCCCCCCTCCCCCGGAGAAACCTCTGCCATTTGCTTTCTGGTTTCTGGGTCCATTTGTAGAGTCATTCAGCAAACACGCTTGGCTTTTTTTGTTTGTTTGTTTTTTTGGCAGGGGGTGTGTGTGGGGGGGGGTGGTCGTTTGAGTGTGCGCTTGCCCTGGTGAAAGAAGGGTAAGGTTGAGCCCTCGAAGCTTCGAGGACTGCCTCCAGGGCAGGTAGAAGTGATTTTCCAGCGTGGAGCACGGCTGACAGCCGAGACGTGGATTCCGATTCCAGTCGTGTCACCCCAGCCCTATGATTTGGGGCTAGCTGTTTTACCAGGAGGGAGCCTCTTTACCTGTGATGGCACCCATCGCCTTGGGCCGGTGGAGGTCTCAGACAGCGTGGGTAAGGTGCCCCGGGGCGTGCCCTGCTGTTGGTACAGCTGTGTGGTCACACCTGGGGATGAGGCGAGTGGGTGCCCTGAGTGGCAGCTCCTCACTGCGGGGAGGGCACAGCTCAGTGAGAAGAAAGGACCCAGGGCAGGGGAGGCAAGGCCCCACTGAGGGTGGGCGAGACAGAAGTCAGGGACAGCGCCTGGATGCCCTCTGGCTTTCTGCACCCCACTGGGGCTCTGCCGGGCCGGGGGGGCTTTCACGGCCCACCCTGCCCTTAGGTCCGAGTGTTATTTGAATCAAACGAGACTGCCACCCCCCAAACCCCCTCTCGAGAGGCCAGCGGCCTTCAGGGCCACCGGGGAGCGGTTGTTTACTTACAATGCTTCTGTCTGTTTATAGCAGTGGCACTGATGAGACCCGAGCTGCGGTTGGGCCTGGGTGGCTGGCTGCCCCACAAAGACAGCTTTCAGGCCACACTTGGCTGAAAATCTGGGGACAAAAGCGGGGTGAGATAGAAGGTAAGGTCAGGCCGGGATCAGGCTCGGGCTGAGAGGGAAACAGGCAGGCAGCTACCATGGTTTAAGTCCTTACTACCTACTAGACTGTGCTAAGGGCTTCACGTGCATCTTCGCAGTTATTTGCACCACAGAGAGGCTGAGAAACTTGCCTCTGGCTGCTTGACTGCTTTTTTGGAGAGCTGGGGTTTGAGCCCTGATCTCTCTGAAGGTCTAGTGCTTCCCCCCCTCCCCCCACCCCCGCTGTTACTTTGCCTCCCCAGGTAAACTTAATACTAACAGTTGCTGTTTAAGATTATCTGTCGTCCTCAAAGCAGTTTAATAGATAAGGAGACTGAGGTTCGGAGGGGACCAGTGACTGGCTCGTGGTCACACAGGGAGGGAGCGACGGAGCTGGGGCTAGCTCCTAGCACCTAGCTCCTCCGAAAGGTGAGGGAGGGTCTCCTCTGACACTTCTCCTCTAGGAAAATGCACGGTGTTCCCCCCCCCCCCCCCCCGCCCTGTCTTCCAGGTAGACAGGTCCCCCGACTCCCCCTTCCCGGCATGCTGCATGGAACGTGTCCGAGGAGGACAGGCGTCTGGCCTCCACCTCTGCCCTAGGCTCACCCGTCTCGCTGGGTCTGACAAGCCGTGACTGAGAGCTGCATGCCCCCCCCCACTGCCCCGTACCCCCACGGCCTGTGAAGGAGGGACCGGACTGCCCTTTCCCCCATTTTACTGAGGACGACAGTGGAGGCTCCGAGGGTGAGGAGGGATTTGCCCAAGGTCGCCCAGCTACTGAGGGGTCCACGTGGTGGACGAACCCAGGCGGCCTTCACTCCAGAGCTTGGATGGTGGCTGCAGACCCTCAAATTCCGAGGGCCTCTCCACTTCCTTTCCTGCGCCTGTCCTATCCTCTCCGGCAGGTGAGCCTGCTTCTGACCCCCTTCCCCTCAGATCCCCCGCCTCCTCTCTCGCACGCCCCTGCTGTGTCTGTGCCCACATCTCCCATCTCTCTCTCCCCTGTCCCGGGTCTCTTGGAGCCTGCTGGCCAGATCAAGTCCGTGCCTTGGGCTGGGCTCCCGGGACCTGCCGTAGCAGACAAGCCCTTGTTCTGGCTCTGCCACCCTCGGGGCTGAGGGGCCACGTGGGCCAGGTTGCTTCACACCCCGGGCTTCATCTGTAAAATGGGGGCAATGATGGCTGCTCTGTGTCCTAGGGTGTTTCGTGGTTGAATGAATCACCGACAGCTTCTGCTACTCTGCTGCCACTACGAGGGGTGATAGCAGTATTTAATGAGCACTTACTATGTTCCCCTGTGCGGTGCTCCCAGAAACCCTCTCTTTCAATAAATGATGCAGAGTCTGGCTAAGTGATGGGGGGGGGGGGGGCTAGTTTCTGAGCTTCCTGTTCTCTGCTGTTTCCTCTTCCTCTTCTCCTTCCTCTCCTTCTCCCTCTCCCCCCTTCTCTCCTCTCCTTCTCCCCCTTCCTCTCCTTCTCCCTCTCCCCCCCTCTCCTTCTCCCTCTTCCCCCCTCCTTCTCCCTCTCCCCCCTCCTCTCCTTCTCCCTCTCCCCCCCTCCTTCTCCCTCTTCCCCCCTCCTTCTCCCTCTCCCCCCCCTCCTTCTCCCTCTCCCCCTCCTCTCCTTCTCCCTCTTCCCCCCCCTCCTTCTCCCTCTCCCCCTCCTCTCCTTCTCCCTCTGCCCCCTTCTCTCCTCTCCTTCTCCCCCCTCCTCTCCTTCTCCCTCTCTCCCTCCTCTCCTTCTCCATCTCCCCCCCTCCTTCTCCCTCTCCCCCTCCTCTCCTTCTCCCTCTTCCCCCCCTCTCCTTCTCCCTCTTCCCCCCCCTCCTTCTCCCTCTCCCCCCCTCTCCTTCTCCCTCTCCCCCCCTCTCCTTCTCCCTCTTCCCTCCTCTCCTTCTCCCTCTTCCCCCCCTCCTTCTCCCTCTCCCCCTCCTCTCCTTCTCCCTCTCCCCCTCCTCTCCTTCTCCCTCTTCCCCCCCTCTCCTTCTCCCTCTTCCCCCCCCTCCTTCTCCCTCTCCCCCCCTCTCCTTCTCCCTCTTCCCTCCTCTCCTTCTCCCTCTTCCCCCCCCTCTCCTTCTCCCTCTCCCCCTCCTCTCCTTCTCCCTCTTCCCCCCCTCTCCTTCTCCCTCTTCCCCCCCCTCCTTCTCCCTCTCCCCCCCTCTCCTTCTCCCTCTCCCCCTCCTCTCCTTCTCCCTCTTCCCCCCCTCTCCTTCTCCCTCTTCCCCCCCCTCCTTCTCCCTCTCCCCCCCTCTCCTTCTCCCTCTCCCCCTCCTCTCCTTCTCCCTCTTCCCCCCTCTCTCCTCTCCTTCTCCCCCCTCCTCTCCTTCTCCCTCTCCCCCTCCTCTCTTTCTCCCTCTCCCCCTCCTCTCCTTCTTCCTCTGCCCTTTCTTCTCCTGATCCCACACAGCCCGGCCATGACAAGAGTGCCACATCTCAGAGCCCACAGAGCAAGAAAAGCTGCCAGATAACACAGGTAGAGGTTGGGGTGCCTTGTCCCTCGAGGATGTGGTTGTATCACTCCTCACAAATGGATGGGCCCCAAGTCCACGGCCATTGCCATATCAGGGCCCTCAAAAACCGTCCCCAAGGCAATGGCTGGGAACTGCACACCTCCTGTTTCTGGTTTTTACGACTCTGGGCAGATTTGCAGAAGGTCTGCTCCTGTCTCCCTGGGCCAGTCTGCCCTGGGTCTGATCCCACTAAGGACACCCCCACTCGCCAGGGGATGAGTGCTGCAGGGACTGGTCAAATTCCAGGGCCCTTGTTGGGCCATGGGGCTCACGTGGAGATACCGGTCCACGCTCAGGTGCATTGCTCTCGGTTATCACCTTTCTCTGCCCGTCTCCTGAGATTAGAGTGACACAGAGCTGGCTCTCAGGCTGGGCATCTTCCTCTTCTTTCTTTCCTGCGTGGGAGGCAAATAAGGAGAGGAAGACCTTGTTCTACTGGCTCTGGAAGAGTCCTCTCCATTTCTCTTGTCCCTCCCTCCTCATGGTCACCCGGCATGGGGCTTTCTCTGGCCTGACATGTCCTGGGCTCCAGCACTGGGGGCCCACGTGCTCTCTTGCTGCACACCCTCTCTCTCTTCTGCCCCAGGTGGGAGAGGGGACACCTTGCACCTTACCGGCCTGACACATTCCAGGAGGAGGGTTTAGACCGAGGGAAACAGGCAGAACTGGCCTTTTTTTTTTTTTTTTTTTTTTAATTTTTTAAAAGTTTATTTATTTTGAGAGGGAGAGGAAGAAAGGGCACGTGCGAGCAGGGGAAGGGGCAGAGAGAGGGAGTTCCAAGCAGGCCCCACACGAGCACGAAGTCCAATTTGGGGCTCAAACCCACAAACCATAAGACCACGACCTGAGCCGAACTCGAGAGTCAGATGCTCGACCGGCTGAGCCACCCAGGTGCCCCACAGCTGGCCTTCTTAAAGCTGATTTCGGTTCAAGGTCATGTCAACCCAGAACTGGCTTGGGCAAACAGCCCCCCGAGTGGTCCGGCCTGTCTCCCTAGAGTCCTGTGTGAGGGTTGGGGCCACAGGCTTTGCTCATAGTAAAGGACCACTTTACCGATGTCAGCTGTGCAGATGTCGTCTTGCAGGGAGGCGGGAGGCCGGGCCAAGGCAGGAGAGAGGTGGGCCTGGGTCTCCAGGTCCGATGGCGGTGGTTTACAACTGCCAACCACAGGGTGTTCCCGGCACAGGCTTAACGAGGGGAAGTGGAATGACATATCACCGTTCTCCTCCTACAGGGTTTTGTCCAATAATGTTCACTTTGTTTCCATCCACCCCTGCCCAAGCCTCTGTGGGGAGATTTGTGCTTGGAATGAACTTAGTAAGATTTATGGACTTTATTAGTAACTTATGGACTATAAATAAGTTTCTGTTGGTCTCTACCGCTCATGCACGTGGCTGCAAAGCCTTTCCCCCAACCTGCTGGATACGCTTGAGGGGGCCTTGCTGGGGGAACGAAGAATGAGTCCTGGGCAGCCATCAGGAAGACAGGCGGCCTGCGACCCGAGTGGCTGACACGAAGCCATAGCAAGAGACGCGAAAGGCGGATGGGGGGTGGGATGGACACAATAAAGTAACATGAACAGAGAGAACGCAGAGGGCTAGCTTGACCCCCAAAACCTGCTCTCTCACTGCTCTACGGCACTCTCCAGGAGGTGACCCTGCCGTTTCCTCTTGTAGCCAAGCCCGAAGACAGCCAAGTCACCTGCCCTGCCTGGCAGGGGCTGTCACATGGTGATGATTCACTACGTTAGCCATTTCTTCATTGTCACCACCCCTGGCTGGTTCCGATTCAGGAAGGGCTTGTCTGTTCATACCATGTGACCTTTCAGCAGGGCTCAGGTCAGGGGTTTACAAACGGTTACTGAGCCACTAGGTAAGCGTCCGTGGAGATGGGCACAGGGGGCGGTAGACCAGTATGGGGTGTCAGAGCCTGAACAGGTGGGAGGCCATCTGTCTGGGAGCGGGGTGTTGGCTATGACAGGAGGAGTTCTATGTAGAGGGGACTGTTCCAGTGCAAATGTATTGAGGTTAGTGGGAGAGGCTAGAGAAAGAATGATGCTTAAGGGAAGGAGAGAAACTCGAACGAACCCCTAGAGGGTCTGGGAGTAGTGGCACATCCAGAGTTGACTTTTCTTTTTTTAATTATTTTTTTCAATGCTTATTTGTTTTTGAGAGAGAGAGAGACAGAGCGTGAGCGGGGGAGGGGCAGAGAGAGAGGGAGACACAGAATCAGAAGCAGGCTCCAGGCTCTGAGCTGTCAGCACAGAGCCCGACGTGGGGCTCGAACCCATGAACCACGAGATCATGACCCGAGCCAAAGTGGGACACTTAACCAACTGAGCCAGCCAGGCGCCCCCAGATTTGACTTTTAAATACCAGACAAAGGAATCAGGCTTCTTGGAGAAACGGCAGATCCCAGGGCAGGAGCAGGAAAAGCACGAGATAAGCCTCGACCACCTCCTTGTGTCAGAAAGTAAGCAAGTGGCCAAGGACAGATGGAGGGGTGTGACACGGATGCAAAAGCCGGCCTGAAACGCTGCCCAGCAGCCAAATCTGGGACAATCCGACACCGAAAGAGGTAATGACGGCACCAGATTGTACAAAACGTTGAGTGAAACAGGAATCTATGGGTCCATACAGACAGAAATAAACATGTGGACCAATAAATAGGGACAGGAGAAAGCAGAATTGGGAGCTAATCCTAAGCAGTCGTCAGACAAACCCACCTGAAGAGATATTCTACCAAAGATCTGGCTTGTAGTCTTAAATTTTTTTTTTTTTACATTTTTATTTATTTTTGAGAGGCAGAGAGAGACAGAGTGTGAGTGGGGGAGGGCCACAGAGAGAGGGAGACACAGAATCCGAAGCAGGCTCCAGGCTCTGAGCTGTCAGCACAGAGCCCGACACGGGGCTCGAACCCACGAACCGTGAGATCACGACCTGAGCCGAAGTTGGACACCCAACCAACTGAGCCACTCAGGTGCCCTCTGGCCTGTAGTCTTAAAGAGAGACTCCTGCTGATTGGAGGAGACAAAAGAGATGTGGCAACTAAGTGCAACGTGTGATTCTGAACTGTGTCCTTTCACTGTGCAGCGTGGAGCTGGGACAACTGGCAAAACCCGACGAAGATGGAGAGATGAGATGGTCGCACTCGGTGAACCAGGCCAGTCACGGAGGACAAGCACGGTATGGCTCCACTTATACGAGGTTGTGGGGGGTGGGGTGGGGGCCCAGAACTTCCTGTAGAGACAGGAAGTAGCTGGTGGTCACGGGGGGTGGGGAGGAGGAATGCGGAGTTGGTGGGGACAGAGTTTCAGCTTGGGAAGATGCACAAGTTTTGGAGATGGATGGTGGTGGTGGTTGTGGAACGATGTGAATGAACCTGATCTTACTGAACGGGACACTTAAAGATGGTTCAGATGGTAAATTTTATGTCATGTGTATTTTCCTGCAACACAAATGGGGAAAGCAGCTGGGTTTTGGAAGTGAACAGAGCAGGGTTGGACTCTCACCTCTGACACTGGTCGCTGGATGACCTCGGGTGACCTCGGGGGTGGCTGTTAGTGGCCTGCATGTGGCAAGCGCTCAGAACAGGCTACCTCTTCTTAACTGGTCATTGCGCGTCTTTGACTCTAACTGCAAGGTGGCTGGTTGGATTTTGCCCATCGCCTCCACCCCCAGGCCCATGCGTACAACCTGCCGGCCACTCAGAGCTCCTAAGCCTGCCACCAGTCTTCTCTCCAGGAACCTCTCCTGGGGACAGTTAGAGGGGCGGAGCGTGTCCCAGCCAAAGACACAGGTAGGACCTTACATGCTTGTGTATGCACCTGCTGTCTCTGGAGGGGAAGTATGGACCTGGGAGGGACACGGGTGGGGAGCTTCTCCCTGTGAAACCCGTTCATGCCCCTGGAATGTCTTCCCACAAGCTGCGTCTATGTAAATCACATAAATAAATACACAAGTCAGTCATTACCGAAGAGGGGCCCCCGTTCCCTCCTCCCTTTCCCTCGTCCCTCTCCTCAAGGCACTGCCGTCTTACATTAGCCCCTTGCTCTCCAGCCAAAACTGCTGCGGTCCTCGTTGAGGAATTCGGTGGATGTCTCCCTCTTTCTCCCTCTTCCTGTCAGCTCCATGGCACTTTGAAACACCACTTTCCTCGGCTTCCGGAAAACCAGCGAAATCTATTCACGATGGGGAAGGGCCATGCCTTTGCAGTCACCGTTGGAACTCCTATGGCAAAGGGCACTGCCTGGCATGCTTGTAAGTGCTCAAAAAAAAAAAATTTTTTTTTTTTTGAACGAACACACCATTAAACCAACAAAATAAAAAATATATAACGAGCCTCAGTGCAGAAGTAAGCTCAGGCATAATGGCACTGACACACTCCCCAAATCATGCAGGTGTGCAAATGGCCAGAAATAAAGGCAAAGGCCATCAGTTTTTAAATAAAGTAGTCCTGGGTGCGGGATTATGTTATTGTTTTGCAGAACGTTACCAACAGAGAAACCAGGTACGTGTCGATGTTTATGCAGGCTCTCTCAGTATTGTCGCAACTCCGTGTGAACGAAACGAAATTTTTCCAACATAAAGAGCTTAATTTAGGTAATGTAGTAAGGGCAAACCTGATCTGTCCGATGAAGACAAATCTGTCGATTTGTGCATCATCAATGAACAAAGTGCATCAGATGTTACTGGAAGTTTGGTCAGGGCAGGGGCGCCTGGGTGACTCAGTCAGTTGAGCGTCCGGCTTTGGATTTTGGCTCAGGTCATGATCTCGCGGTTTGTGGCTTGGAGCCTGCTTGGGATTCTGTCTCTCCCTTTCTCTCTGCCCCTCCCCTGCCTTCTTGCTCTCTCTTCCCTTCAAAATAAATAAATGAATTTAAAAAAAAGAACAGAAGGCTGCAGGGGCGGATCATGTACCTAAAAGGGGAGAGATGGGAAAGGGGATTTTTAATAGCATCATGTGGTCGATGTTGCCTGTGTTTGGCAAGGTCTTACAAGAAGATGAGATCAGCCAAAAAACTTTCCAGCTTGTGAACAGACATTAGAAGTAAGAAGGAGAGTCCAGATATTTGAGGATTTGCAATGTTAGGTAAGCAAACTGATTCGGGGCCCTAAATGGCAAGAAGCAAATGTCGAGAACCCTTGTGTGACAAAGGCCTCCATGCAATGATCAGATGAAAAATGTGCTGCTGAGGCGAACTTTTCAGGTGGACAGAACGGCTCAGGGAAAAAAGCGTTAAGGCTTGGCTTTTGCACATAAGTCCCATAGCATCAAAGTTTCAATCAAGAGAGAGGTATGAGAGTGAGGGAGCAAAGGAATAACAACAGATTTACGAGTCAAGTCTCACAAAAAAGTTGTGAATGGGGCTTCTGGCCCATGTCGCTGGTTGGAATCCGTTAGGTAAAACTCCTACTGCGTTTATAAGATAGCCATTCTGACCCAAACCCCCACGATCCTGAGGCTCCAAAAGTCTCAGCTCAGAACCGAAAACGACCTTGGGGCTCTAGTCTCCTAGGACAGGATGGGGATTAAGAAAGCTGGGCAGCCTCTCAATTCAGATTCCCCAGTGTGGTGTTTGGGTGTGGCCAGAGGGGGTGATGGCAACGGCAGAATCTCACAGAGGGTGGCGCTAGAGGCCGCGGAGAACGGCAGGGCAGAGTGGGACCTACAAGGGACACCTGCCATGCCGCGTTTAAGTGGCCTTACAGCAGAATTGCTTCCCCTTTCCGGTTACTTCTCTGTTAAGGATTAGGTGGGGTATTAAGCAGATGACTTTTCTCTTTAGTTATGAGGTCTAATAGAGGAGGAGGTGCCTAACCACTCAGGTGGAGACATCCTGGGCCTTGAGCTGGATGTGGCTGGTCACTAGATGATACTTAGGGTCATCTCCTGTGGAACAGGATTAGTATCTCTGCGGGAAGAAGACACCATATTCACTGGTCGAGAGGGCACACGGAGGTAGCCTTCTAGGAACCCCCCCCCCCCCCATTTGATTCTCCTCTCCTTCCGGGCACATGAGTGGTTTGTACCTCTCGGCGCCCCTGCAATTAGGTATGGCCACGTGCCTAGCTGTGGCCAGCGGGCTCTGAGTGAAAGGGAAGCGTATCGCCTGCAGGCCAAATTATTCATCCTTCATGCGAGACCCTCTGTTGTTCTCTTCCTTTCTTGTGCTCTTAAGGAAGAGGTCTAGGGTTAAGTCGATGGGCTAAAAGCTTGGAGCAGCCAGGATGCGAAATTTCACCTTGACCTTGCCCTGGAGGGTTGCCCGGACCACAGCCATTTTGTGTGAGAAATTTGTTGTGTTAGGCCTAATGAGTTTTTGCTGTTTCTTTGTTCAGCTACTGTAGCGGCAACAGGATCTGTCATCACTAATGCTGCCCCAGAGCCCAAATGGTAGAGTCGGGATTCAAATGTTGAGCCTTGCACCACCCGCACATTATAGGAGTTCATCGGATTGTGGTGGGGACGGCCATCGTTAAGGCTTCGGCGGGTCTGAGTCTGACAAACTTCTCCCACATGCCCACAGAATTACGTCTGTAGAGACTGAATGCTGCTCCCTTACGAGTGCTGGAGAAACTTGGCCACGTTCAGCCATCCCTGTCATATCCAATCTATTGCTCCTGTAGAGAGGGGTGGAAAGGATTTTCTCTCTTCTCTTCCAGCAGTTAGCGGAGACCCCTGTAATAGATTAACAAGAGAAAAACAAGTTTCTTAACATGTACACCTCATGTATCCATGGGGACACCCAGGGAAGAATAAGTAATCCCCTGAGGTGGCTTAGAATTCAGAATTAAATAGCAGCTCAAGTGGGAAAGAAGAGGGAGAGGGGGAAGTAAGCCTCTAAGGGGAGAGTAAATGATTTTTGGGAAAGAGAACGGACCTTTAGAACAGATGGGAGGTGTGACAGTTTGTGATGAAGTTTGTCAGGGTGTGGGGTTGACTTTTAGTCTCTTCTCTTGTGGTAAGAGTCAGTCCTCCCTGGTGGATAAATTCCCAGGAGGGGATCTGTGTGGCAACTGTTGTTTCTTTTGGGGGTATCGGTCTTTAGATAATGGGAGTTCAGTGACAGCCTCTCCCTGTATTTGCTGTTTTCCAAGTGCCCCTGCAGCACCAAGCAATCCATATATCAAAAAGCAGCAAACTTGGGGGTAGCATGTCCTGCATGGCATATTCTGCTACCCTTTGCTCTCTCGTTTACAAAGTTTTAAGTTTCATACATTGATTAGGCCACACCGACAAGCCCTCTTCTGGCTTCGGCCCTGGAGAAACGGCTACTCAGGGTGAGTCTGAGGGGCTTCCGGGAATACCGTGTGCTGGTTTTACCCTGAGCCCACATCTGTGTGCAGTGTTCTGTGACCTTCGCTCGTCCTTGGATGGTTCAATCTGGACACCCTGAGGGAGATGTTAGAGGGGGGACTTCAGGCTCCATTCCAAGCCAGAGAATTCTAGAACTGCCCTCAGGTAGCTGAAAACTTAGTCTCCATGAAGATCAGTCTAGAAGATCTGGCCCTCTAACTGGAGATGTTTTGAATCATCTTACTCACAGGATGATGATACTCTAGGGCAAGTATCTCCAATATTCTCAGGGGCCAGCAGGGTGCTGCAGATGGGAGAACCAGCCAGTGACATCTGTATGTCCCACACGTGGTCTCAAGTAGAGAGTTGCTACAGAGTTCTGGCAGATTGTTAGCCCGTGGGAATGTAAATGTGTTGTCAAATCTTGACATTTTTCATTAGGATCCAGAAATGGAGCTCTAGCTGGAAACCTCCCCATTTAAAAATGTTGGTAATTAATTAAAAACAAAATAGACAATAGTCACAACTCCATGGCCTATAGAACATGGTTAGAGGGCGGTCGGTCGTTCAGCAAACTCTGCCCTGTGATGCACATTTGAGCGAGGGGAACAGACTGGCTAGAGCTCTAAGGGTACGTGTTGAGAGGTACCAAGCGGTCAAGTTGACTTGATTTTGGCCCTGTATTTGGAATGAAGGGTGGACCCCAAAGGACTGACAAGTTTGAACTTAGGTAATAAGGAGGCAGACTAGCAAGGGGGTGGTGAGGAGGGAAACGTGAGCTTTGAATTCAGAGACTTGGGTTCACTTAGCAGGTGTACGAGTAAGTTGCTTCACCTGAGTCTAGGTTTCCTATCCCTGAAATGGAGAATAAATCCTAACAGGGTCATGAGAATTAAACTACATTTATACATAAGAAAATGTCTGCCACCTGGTAGGGGCCTGGTTTGTCCACTTCCTTTCAAAGGCTTGAGAGAGAGGAAGAGATTTGATAACAGCAGTGTTTCTGGAAGGATGGCCACATGGTTGTGTGGGCACTGGAGACAGAACGACCGGCTAGGTATCAGGCAGTGTGACCAATTTGAGAGGACGGGTAATCACATCCATGTGGCCTTGGAGCCAAGCCCATCCCTGGTGACAAGACCGTAAAAGTTGACCTCCTGGCTCCTCCGTGGGTAAGGTGATAGACAGGGTGCAGTACATAATGCCAAGGAAAGCTTGGCTGCACCACCTGTCCTGTCTGCTTCCCACCCTGTCCTCGGCATCCTTAGGGCAGCTGAGAGAGGCAGGGCCCGGCCCCATCAGTGCTGATCCAGGGCCTCGGGCACAGGCAGGCCTTGACCTCTGCTGGGTCCCACAGGCAACTCTCCTCTATCTTTCATAGCCGGGGAGTCTTCTGCAGAGTTCTCAACAGTGTTCTGAGCTGCTTAGCAAACTCATCTTCAGAAGACACTTGTTTTGAAAGCTTAGGAGGTTTACGTTTCCAAGTCAAAATGCCCCAAAGCACGGTCCTTGCGAAGAACTAACAGAATTAAAAAAAAAAAAAATCAATATGAGACTCGCCCCTCAGGAGCCGTTAGAAGAGACAGGTTTACCCACTAATTATAACTAAACCGTCATTGCCACTCAACATCACCAGCTTTCCAAAAGTTTCTTCAGGTGAAAATGATTTTTCCTGTGCATCAGAATCACCTGGAGGGCTTGTGGGCACCCCCCCCCCTCCCCGCCCCTCCCCAAGTCTGTGAATCAGGTCTGGGGTGGGGACTGCATTTCTAACACTTTCTGGGGTGATGCTGAGGCTCCTGGTCAGGGACGCTGTGTTCAGCGCCACTTCTGTGACGGATCTGCTTGTATGTATTTAGTTCACAGAGCTGGCGAGTGATCCAGAGTGCATGGGATCCTATTTCCCTCATGAGTAAACAGAAGCTAAGGTTAAGTGGCAAAAATAGGGTCAAACAATGCCTACAAATCTAAAAGCCACAAACTTCACTACAAGCCAAGAAATGGAAAAGGTGGAGGCGGTTCATTTTTAACAGGGAACCAGCTAAAGGCTTTAAAGTTTACTAGATGGACACTAACCAGTGATAGAACCACGACTCTCTCAAGTTTTCTTGGATATTATCCAAGGCTTGCAGTACCAAGTGTTTGCCAAGGGCCAGCAGCACGAGCATCACCTAGAATGTGAGAAACAGGCACAGGCCCCACCCCAGAACTTCTGGGTCAGAATATGCGATCTTTCCAAGATCCCCGGATGCTGCTGCTGCTGCTGCAAACTCAGGTTAGAGGAAGATGGACAGAACGTTCTGCCCTCACCTAACGACAGGCCTCAGTAATGGTCCAGGGGAGGAGAGGGACTGTCTGCCCACGTCTAGTGTTACCTACTAGCTTCAGGGGGTAGGCAGCTCTAAGTTACGTTCACCAATCTTCCCCCCACCCTCCACCACCAGACTAATCATGTGTGGGCATGGGCACAGCATGCAACGGAGGACAAAGGTTGTCCTTCACAGGCCTGGAGGCTACCATTCAGTTGAGGCTTCGGAGTAAGAGTATCAAATGATTTTATTACAAAACTTAAGCCATTCATTGATCATTCAACTTTTCTAAAAAACATAAACATGAGAATAAAATAAACACACCCAAGACTCACTAGCCTTTGCAGGATAGGAAAAAGCCCTGGACAGAGAGCCTGCAAATGTTTTTCCTTTTACCCGATGTCCGTACTTCCTCACACATTCTAGGGTCCCATGTTTTGTCACCTCTTATGAGGAAAGGAAACCGAAGCTACAAGATTCATGTACAAGAGGGTCACGACAACTTTAGAGCTATTCGATGCTAATGCTTACATGTTCTAGTTGACAAATAAGCACTGTCTAACACCTACTCCATGCTAACCTTCACTGTCATTCTTTGAAATTGCATTTTGGGACTGGTTATCTTCATTCTCTGTAGCTCCAGCCCCTCTAGGATCCCAAACACAAACCCTAAAATCCACACGCAGTCTCCAAGTTCAAGTATAAAGGTTTGTTTCAGGACAACCCCAGGCTGACGTAGTGTTTCTTTATAACTCTGTAGTGTCTTCTGGATGCCATCCCCTTCGACAGGCTGACCGGATGGCAGCACAATGAGGGGGCACACAAGGTCAACTTTGCTACTGCCTGTTCAATCTGCATGCTACCCCACAGTCAAGGCTGAATGCTGAAATCAGTGACGACCTCGGCCTGTCTTCATTCTGAAGGTGTACTCCATTCTGAAGGTGTACTCCGAATCCATTTCTTCACAGTTAATTTAATGGAGCTTCCAAAAAATGTCAGACATACTCTAAAAAGAAAAGAGAATCGGATCAAAATGCCTCTTGATGAGACTACATTTATGTTCCTAAAGAAATTTACAATTAAACTAGGAAGACTGGAAATGAATGTTTTGCATTCTGTAACGGAATTGAGGTGTTCTCCCAATACTGGCACAAATAGACAACCTCCCCTTAAGTCAGTGCCCTACACGAGCGTCCCGCTCTTGCTTTGTTCACTCACTGATGCTTTCCTATCAAAAATGACAGACATCTTCATGAACCTTGAAAAGAGCACACCAAAGTGGAATGAGGGTAAAGGGCACACCCCAATGGTAACTAACAACGGCTAAGTGAGGATCTGCTGCTTACTTGCTATCACTGCTCATATTCACTAATGGCTCAAAGCCTGTAAAAAGCATTGTTTTGTGCATCTGCAGCTGACTTTTAAGATTAAAGTAAATCCCAAGTGTAATAAAAAGAGGTATGCATAACAGAAGTGTCCCATGGTAACGGATAGTGGTAAACTCAAATCTCTAAATACAAGGAAATCCAGCAGGGCTAAAAGCGGACTGTGCGCACCATTTAGGATGCCATTTTAGAACGCATTGTTCGATTGTATATTCCAATTGCAAACCCAAGTTTAACTCATGTCCAGGGGTGAGACTCATTTGCACATGATCTTAGCCAAAAGGCCGAGAAGCGATTAGGAGTGAGGCCCATTTAATCATTTTCAGAAAAACAGGACTTTCATTTGAATTTCTCTTGTGCACAACAATCATCCCGGTTGGTTTCTACTGAAGTATCTATTCACAGCCTACATGTTTAGCTCTGGTGGCCCACAACTTCATACTCGCTAACACAAGAGGACACTACTAATTCCTTCTCAGTAACAAACGACTCCTAAACAGCAGCGGAAGTCTATCTGCACTAAATGCTTTTCTGAAGGTATAAAGAAGATGATCCCCAATGGTGGCTTACCCCTTTTCTATCCATTTTATATATTTATAAGCCAGAGATGAAGGCTCCTGGACAAAAGACAGGATACCGGACCTTAGGAAGCATCCTGGGATGGAGCTGGGGGGTCCTGGCTCTCAGGCTCTGGAGGGGGCGCTGGCACAGCTTCTTTTTTCTTGGCCGCCAGGAACTCATGAATTGCTCTTTCTATCTGTGGTCTGAAGATGTGGTTTAGTTTGGGATCCACCACTTGAGAAATGATTCTGTCCACTCCAGCTTCCAACATCCCTGACCTTGCGGAGACAAAGAGATCACTCTCTGAAGGTCCATGCACCCTTTCCCCAGCCTCCCCTCATGTTTGCACCGTGCGTACCTGACCTGTACCTGTAGTACGATATCAAAACTGGGAAAATGACACGAAGACAATACGACCTTATTCAGATTTCACAGGTGTGGCTGTACCCTGCACAGGTAGCTCTGTGCCATTTCAGCCACATGAGTAGCTTCAGGGAGCCACCACAACGAAGCTCTTACCTACGCCACCACAGCACCCCCTGTGCCAGCTAGCCCCTGCAAGTCACACTCACCTCCTCCCCGTCCACCCCCAAGCCCTTGGCAACTACTGATCTCCTGTCCATCACTGTAATTGTTCATTTATCAGAGTTACATATGTGGAATCGGCACCATGCATCTGTTTGTTACTGGCTTTTCTCAGCATAATTTCCTGCTGTTTCTAAAGAGGTGGGCTTCATAAGCTTTTAGATATTCCAGGAGAGTTCAGTGGACGAAGACCTGAACACAAGTGTTAGTATTAAGAACAAGAAAAGGGGAGGAGATTAGAAGAAGCTTATCTTAGGACACCAGATTCCAGGACCCACCTCCACTTTTATGCCCAGTGACACTATGAAGTCACTTGGATGACCTAGCACTTTATTAACTGAAGTTCAGTTTGTTTGAAGGACACGCTTTAATAGGACTCTACGCCTTCCTAAAAGCTGCCATCACACTTTAGAGGAGCCATGTGGACTCAAAGACTTTGTAGAACTCCCCTTCACTTGGGAGACCAAAGATCCAGCTCCTCCTGCCCAAGATCCGAATGCCGATCCTTGATGTAAAACTCCCATGTATGTGCCAACTACACTGAAAACTCCGAGCAGCAGCGGATATGTTTTGCAACCTGGAATATATTTCGGAGCACCCAGGAAAGTTTACACAGGAGGCCTATAGAGGTTGGATAAACTAGCAAGAATGTCATTTGGGTGCTTTGCTCATTTGAACTTGAATAAAAGGGTGGACTGTTGCAACTCGTGTGTGGGGTTTGCTGGAAAGTGCCATCCACCTTGACCAAAAAAATGACTCGCATCAGCTTTCCGCTTTCCTGCGTATCATACCGGTGATTACTGCCTTTTCACTCCTAATTCTAGTTACTTACTGAACCACACTCTGCCGCAGACCATTTCGCAACTGGTTTTTGTTCATTGTAGGATTCCATTCCTGCTTGTCCAGATGTGTTGACACAAAATTATCCACTTTCTGCCTCAGGTTTTGGTAAGCTGGCTAAAACATTAAAAAGAACACGCAAGGTAAGAAGTTATATGCACCAAAGTTTTAGAAATCAGTCACTCAAGAATACTGCTTTCCACAGAAACGTAGAATTTTCAAGTCCTTGAAGACACTTCTATGACTATGAAGATCACCGTGCGGCACAGTAGAGTGGGAATTAATGCCCGACACAAGTGCTTACTTTATGGTGGCCAGGCACAAGGCCAGATGCTTTATCATCCCATTTACTTTTCAAGTAACTGTACAGGGAGATTTTATTAGCTCTCTCCTGCCCCCATTTTAGAGATTAGAAACTTACACTTAGAAAAAGTAAACAGCTTGCCCACTTAGCTAAAATGTGGCACAAGCCAAGGGCAGACCCAGTCTGTTTCTGAATCAAAGGAACTGAGTTCCAGCCTGGCACCATCACTAACTAGCTGTCTGACTTTCAACAAGTCACCAATCTTTAAGTCTCAGTTATTTCCATTTGTAAAACTGAAATGCTGCCCCCCTGCTTACCTCGCAGAGTATCCTTAGCAACAATGAAGGGGTCAGGAAAGCCCTCTGCATAAAATGAAGGGTCACCAAAACCTCAGCACAATGAGAATGCAGATGCAAGTCAGAGTCTACGGAACACTGGGAAAGGCTGAAGGGAAGCATGGCTGAGGTCTGAACATGGAGCTTGAGACACTTACTGGTCTTAAATGTTCTCGACACAGCGAGGGTCAGAACAAAATGAGAAGGAACTTGGTGAACACAAGGAACATATGTTCTCAGCCTCTGAGACCTTCTGGTATGATCAGCTACTCTTCTTTAAACCAGGTATGATAGATACAGTGTGCATTGCTGTTTAGTATCACCGGTGTCCCCTTCTGCCATGGGCAGAGGATGTTTACCTACCCCAATGATGCTGAGTTTTGGCAATGCCATACAGTCTGGTCATTGGAGTGCTAGGGACAAGTGACCTGAAATGTGGTTGTGTCTGGCTTGGTTCTTGTGCTCTGGTGACCCTCTATGAGGGCATGTCCTGGGATCTAAGATGAGTTCATGTGTAGCCGAGCTAAACCGAAGCCCAGCTGAAGACTACTTGGATGAGCTGAACTTTAGCTGACCTGCAGCCCTATCAACATAAGAATGAATGCCTGTCATAAATCACGTGATTTGGTTGATTATGCAGTGTTACTGTATCCAAAGTTTGCTAGCAGTGGGGTAAGCGAAACCGACAAAAGAATGAGTAGGCTTCAGCCTACACGTGGACTCCCAAACACCCATGTACTATCTACTCCTTCTTCCTCTCCTCACGAGGGTCGGGCAGAGGGTGCCACGTTCTCCTGGCCCAAGGGTGGTGCCTCACCCATGCTAAGACAATGCTGATGTTTCCTGGAATTTCTTTGAATAGGAACTGAGAATCCCTTTCTAGAGGAAGAAGACATAAGATGTAATCAAAATACTAGCAGCCAAATGGATGACTCTGCTCTACGGTGACAGTAAAACAGTTATAAAGAGCAGAGATGAAGGCCCTCGTGGAGCATCCCTGGTTCCAAATGCATCCCTACTCTGCTGGCAGTTTGCGCCTTGGGTCCTTTCTTGGGTCAACAGATTCACCTCTTTGCTTAAAGGAACTAGAAACTTGAACTACGCATCCTGTTTTACTTTCTACTATTCAAAATAACTCACCTGGTTTGAAACGACAATTACTGTGTATTGAAAAAAAGACAAAGGACAGCAAACGTCACCACCAAACCTGAACAGATCTTGACACTACAGAATAATCCCTTCAGTTCTTGAAGCGAAAGGAAAGAATGCGCCTGCCATTACATTTTATTGTATTAATCTGTCCCTAGCTTGACTGATTCCCATATCAATTCTATTTATTTATATTTTGGATGCACTACAAAGTAATCATCAGTATACTCCTGAATATTTCAGCAGTCTGGGAAGGGGCCTAAGGATATACGTTTCTAACAAGTTCTCAGGTGACGTTGATGCAGCTGATCCACCGGCCACACTGAGAACCTTGGGGCTAAAGCAACAGAGGACTCAACAGGTGCCTAAAAACACACTATCTTCCAGAATTAAATTAACCACCCTATAATTACCAGAAGCAGCATCTAAGGTGTTGGTGGGAAAGGCTCCAACTCTCTTTCCCCAACAGCTTTGTAATACTCTTTTCTTTTTTCGAGAGAGAGAGAGAGGTGGGGGGAGAGAGAGAGGTGGGGGGAGAGAGAGAGAGAGGTGGGGGAGAGAGAGAGAGAGAGAGGTGGGGGAGAGAGAGAGAGAGAGAGAGAGAGAGGTGGGGGAGAGAGAGAGGTGGGGGAGAGAGAGAGAGGTGGGGGAGAGAGAGAGAGAGGTGGGGGAGAGAGAGAGAGAGGTGGGGGAGAGAGAGAGAGAGAGGTGGGGGAGAGAGAGAGAGAGGTGGGGGAGAGAGAGAGAGAGGTGGGGGAGAGAGAGAGAGGTGGGGGAGAGAGAGAGAGGGGGGAGAGAGAGGTGGGGGGAGAGAGAGAGGTGGGGGGAGAGAGAGAGGTGGGGGGAGAGAGAGAGAGAGGTGGGGGGAGAGAGAGAGAGAGGTGGGGGGAGAGAGAGAGAGGTGGGGGGAGAGAGAGAGAGGTGGGGGGAGAGAGAGAGAGAGGTGGGGGGAGAGAGAGAGAGAGGTGGGGGGAGACAGAGCACGCTCGTGCATGGGGGTAGGTGGACAGAGAGGAGAGAGTCCCAAGAAGGCTCCGTGCCTCCAGCACAGAGCCAGACTCAGGGCTGGATCCATGAACTCTGAGATCAAGAGACCTGAGCCAAGATCAAGAGTTGGACACTTTACCAACTGAGGCACCCGGGTGTCCCTCTTTCTTTCTCTCTTTCTCTTTTTTTTTTTTCTTTTAAATAACTTGCATATTACATTGACTTAGCCACACAAAACGTAACAGAACATAGGAAATGTGAGTGGAGAACTTGTGATGGGAGAACACCCAGGGTCCTGGGAAAGGTAAAAGCTCAACTGGTATTATCTGAGACCTTTAAGTAAAATTAAGCACTAAATATTAAACGCTTCTAACACCACTTACTCTCTATATTATCTGGTCTATGGGTCAGTTTTCTACCCTGGGGTACAAGCTTTGAGGACTGGTGGTGACTGACTTGTTCCTATACCCACACAGCCTACCATGCTGTAGGCCAATAAACGTTCAGTGAATAAATGGACTATGTCTTTCCCTATCTTTAAGTTGTAATTTTAAGTTCACAATCTTCCTGTTAGGTAGGCAGGTTTTCTCAAAGAGAAATCACTTCCTTCGAGGAGCTGTCCAGTAACAGAGCCTCCTAAACCTACCACCATGGTCTTGCTAGAGAAGCTTCTGAAAAGGGAGAAAACGAACATTCCAGCACCTACTATACGTCTGACACAACCCACGTGACTTCACTGAATCCCCACGACTTTGGCAAATAACATGTAACAGCATTTTACTAGGTTGACCTATGGCATTAGGATCTAAGAGAGGCACCAAATCCCCTTCAATCCACCACAAGGATGCCGGTTCTGCACCAACGTACCTAATCCAAGCCTGCAAATTGCTGACCTGGAGAGAAGGAAGAAACAAATAGCTACAGCGTTCTGGTGACTGTGCATTCAAACCGTTCTTGCTTACTCACCTGGCTTTCTCCAACATTAACACACAGAGGTTTGTTACTGAGGGGCTCAAAGAAGTCTCACCTTGGGAAAGATCGGATCTAGGCTCTGAAACCAGAACCGAATCCCCAAGTCCGGAGAAACGACCGGACTGCACACAGCTGAGGGCGATGGGGCTGGGAGCCCAACCCACGTGTGTACCACTCAGAAAGCCTCCTGCACTGCCCCAAGCGGTCTAGTGCCTCACTGCTGAGATTTTTAAAAATACCTTTTGTTAGAAAAGCCAAGCTGCAAGCTTGCCATCCTCACGCCCAGCCCGACCCCGTCGGCCAGGCGGCCTCGGCTACCTTGGTGTCCACGTCGGCCAGGCAGTCCCGGCGGAAGCTGTCAAACAAGCCCCGGCTCTTGAGCTGCTCCACGATGAGTGCGATGAGCTGCGGGTCCCCGGGAGGCAGTGAGGCGGGGTTGATGGGGCCGCCGCTCCCACCTGCCCCCGCCGCCCCTGTCGCTGCCCCCGCCGAGGCCTGGCCCGCTCCGCCGCCGCCCACCGAGCCCGTGCCGCCGCCGCCGCCGCCGTCTGCCATGGCTGCGCCCGGGGCCCACAGAGGAGACCGAACACAACTTCTCAGGGACGGAGGGCCTGAGTCGTGTAGAGGCGGCAGAAGCGCCCAAGAAGGAGGCGGCGGAGGGGGAGGACAAAGGGGAGGCGGCGGGGGGAGTGGAAGAGGAGAGGAGGGAGAGGGCGGCGGCGGTGGCGGCGGCGGCGGCGGGAGCCGGCTCTGAGGCAGCGGAGGTGGTGGTAGAAACGGGAGAAACGGCCCGCTCCATCCCGGGCGCTCTGCCGATGACGTCACCACTGGCCTTTGCATTGTGGGACGGGAAGTTTTCGGCAGTCACCTCCTCCTTTCTTATAGGCAGAGGTCTAGCCGACAGAAACTACAACTCCCGGCAGGCTCCGGCTGGCTTGGCGTCAGTTTTCGGGGCAGTATGGGAATTGTAGGCTCAGGCCCTCGTGATTGCCGCAACGTGCGCTGGCCTTCCTCGTCCAGTGGCTGCAGCGCTCGCCTTGAATCTGCGGGTCTCGGCAAATGCCCGATTATAAGAATCATCTGTGGGGCTGGTTAAAAGTATAAATTAACAGGCTTGTCCCTGAGATGTTCGGATTCAGTATTACTGGGTAAGGGTCTAGAAATCTGTGCCCTAACAGGCACACCCACGTCCTCCTTGAACAATAGGAGCCCGGGAAATTTGGGAAAAAACAGTAGACTAGTCAAATTCGTATTATGTGTGGATATTTTTTTATCCTTTCAGATTTTAATAGCAGTGCATATTTAGAAAATTGAAAAATAGCGGAACATTGTGACGAAGATAAAAGTTTCCCTGAATTTTTTCTTACGTGTGTGGGTTTCCTCCCAGTTATTAGACACTGTCCTAATAACGGTAGTAATAATAATAATAATAATAATAAACTAATGTCGAGTAAATGGAATATGCCAGGAATGAAGCTAATGCACTTGGCACACACGGCTTGACAAGAAACTAAAACACAGATACTGTTACTGCTGTTTTCCAGATACAGAAATGGAGACACAAAGAGTTTGTTGCCCTGATCGCGTAGCTATAGGCTGAAGACAAGGCTTTGAACTCAGGTGTTCCGAATCCAAATCTGGCAGTGTTTAACCTAAGGTATGCTTCCTTCTGAGATCTAGCTGGCATCACATACTAGGTAAGGCTTTTTATCCTGACTTGTTTTTAGCCGCAGTTCACCAGGAGAACCCCGCGGTTGCCCCCACCATAGTCTCCTTTCAGCCTTTTGCCTGTTATTAGCTCAACTCCTGCCCAGGACTGGGGCAATCGTGTGTGCCATTGTTATGTTCTCATCTTACATAAGCAGTGTGGGGTGAGGGGATATAAATAATAAATTCTGCAATATCTGTGGCTACTGGGAAGAGGCGGAATAAAGAGATTTGGGATGCTTTCCGCACTAATGTTTCCTACTCAAGAGAGTTTAAATTAATCCTCAAGATAAGTATTCAGGTGCTAGTTTATATTCACCTTTAACATCAGGTCAGTCTTCCTCAATTAAATGCAAACTTTAATGTTAATGACATTCTCTTAATACTTCACCATCCTTGAGATTAGCTAATGCCTGTTCTTATTAACTGACCTCACACTTACTACCTTTAGCCCCAGGAGAAGCCCCGTTCAGGCTACCTGGGCCCCATGTTTATTCTCCTCCAACCAACTCTGATCACCTTGACCAGCCTTTTATCTATTTTTGGCACAGCACACCTGACTCGCTTTCCCCAGGGCACATTTCTGACCTTCAGACCTAATCTGGTTTTGGTCTCCCTCATATAGACTTTCAGAGCCTCATTTTTGTAGCAGTTATAATTAAAAGTGAATCGTTTATAGACTAATTAGCCATTTGTTTCCCCTACTAGAGTGTAAGCTTTAGAGCTGGGACCACGTCTGGTTCATCACTGTGTCTGCAGCCTGTAGCACAATACCTAGTTCAAAGTGAATGTGTAAGTTCCTGTCTGTTTCCTTAGTTTTAGGATAGGATCAGAGTGTGTGTATTGTGTGTGTGTGTGTGTGTGTGTGTGTGTGTGTAGAGGGTGGGTATCGTTTAAGCCACAACCTTCAGAAAAGAAGCATTGTAGCAGGAAATGATGGATTAATCTGTTGATCTAATGGAAACGTGATCCTGGAGATTGGCAGTAGGTGGTTCACCCTTTGGCAATCTCACTGTGGGTTATGGGGACCTTGTGTCCCGGTGGGTGGAACTCTGAACCATGAGAAGATGCTGCACCATATGTCTGCGACTTTGCCTCTGGAATTGATATAAATGGGGTGGGGTGAGGGTTTGAGGAGCCAAGGTGATCAAGACTTATTATTCATCCAGACTTGCAACCGGAAGCCACTGCTTACATCTAGAATGTGCTCATTCCGAGTCAAGGGATGTGTAGCACACAGTGGTCACTGGGGGGCTCCATTGCTCCGTTAATAATCCATCACCTTTAGAAATTCTATACAGATCATTGCTTTAATTTTGGCCCAGGTCGTCTCGTTTTCAGGTATCCTTTAGGAAAAAAAATAATTGTTGAAGCTCAGTTTTAAAACTGGTCTGAAACAGGTTTCCTGATCCCAGTGAATTTCACGGACTAGGTTCTGGAATATTTTATATCAAAGATTGCATACAAGAGTGGAAACTCCATTAAGTCTAAACTCAGGTCTCGAAACAGAAAGGGCAGGAGCTGGAAAGAATTGAGATCTATAGGTTGCCAAGGGAGATAGGAAAAAGCAGCCACGTGCATGCACGGGCTTTTTGCATCAGATGGCGCAGGATTGGAATTCCAACTGTCACTTTGGGGCAGTGTGACTTTGGGAAAGCTGAATCACCTCTCCAAGCCTCCACTCCTCAGGACCTTGGAGAAGATTAAGCACCATTTTGGCAGTCCTTTTAGTATAATCCCTGGCCCTTAGCAAATGTTTAATAACCTTCCAGTTGCAAATTTACCTTTGGGTTGGGGGGTTATTTGATTTACCTCTGTCTGCTCCCGCTGACCTCTAAATTCCATGAAGGGATTGTCTGTTTCACCTAGAACAGGGCCTGGTACATACAGGCTCTTGGAAGATGTATGATGGATGGATGGAAAAAATCATGAATGGGAAATTTGCTCTTCTAAGTATAGAATAGACTAAATACATGACTAAATAGAGTAGGAGGCTGGGGCAGTGAGCCCCCAGGTTAGAAAGGTTGCCCTGGTAACCTTCCAACCATGTAATCCAAGATCCTGGTCCATAAGCAAGAGCATTCCAGAGCACTATGACTAAATCCAGGACTGCATTTAGACACCAGAGCCACTTGGGGTAGATACGTTGTTGATTGTTATTCATGTTCATGGTGTGGCCCTTTTTCTTCTTGTTTCTGTGTCGTCATCCAGGGAGCCCTGCCAATTCTTAGGCTGGACAGCTGTTCATTTCCTAATTAACAGCATCCAGAGTTTCTCAAGATTGCCTGTCTGTAGTGTGTTGGCTGTATCTATACCATGTGATCTCAGCTGCTTTTTGTTTGTTTCTGTCTGATATTTTCCAGCGTATCTAATGACAAAATGGATCCAAATACACGTCAAAAAACGGAGCTTTAATAAGCAGGAGTCCTCAGCACCAGTCAATACTATTACCGCCTTTATTACCAGACATGCATCTCAGATATCATTTCAGGCTTTGGTGTTTTTAACATGTTGTCATTTCACATTATTATTCCTGAAAGGTGTCTAGGGAAAGAGGCAACCTGAGATAATATTGAGGAAAGAGAGAAGTTTGGAATCTGGGTTGGGTTTAGACATAGCACCTCTGCTTATTGACTTAGGGTCATCCATTAACCAATATGAGTGTTGGCTTGTTCACCTGTAAAGTGGGGATGATATTAATACCTACCTTTTGTTGTCCTGAAAATTAGGGTGATCATATATATGCAGAACCTGGTATGTAGTAGGCCATTCATTTTGTTTTTTTTTCAACGTTTATTTATTTTTTTGGGGACAGAGAGAGACAGACCATGAACGGGGGAGGGGCAGAGAGAGAGGGAGACACAGAATCGGAAACCGGCTCCAGGCTCTGAGCCATCAGCCCAGAGCCCTACGTGGGGCTCAAACTCACGGACCGCGAGATCGTGACCTGGCTGAAGTCGGACGCTTAACCGACTGCGCCACCCAGGCGCCCCTGTAGTAGGCCATTAATAGCTAACGATACCATCTTGCTACAACATTCTAATGCACTCAGTTGTAGTCTATGATTGGGGGGAGAAATCTTGATTAACATATGCATTACTTTGGGAGTTTTAATCTTGTGATGACGTAGGGAACCACTCAGCCAACCCCTAAGCTGGTGAGCCCAGTGAAGCCAAGTGCGTAGTCAAGTCCTCTATGCTGTTGCTGCTGGGGTCCGGTTCCACCATCTCTCATTGTTGTCACACTGCCAGCATTGTCTCTCATTCTCCAGTGACGCTCCCTATCTTCCTATTTATGTCTAGTTGCTTATCCAGTATCTATTCTCCTCCTTTACCAGCAGAAGAGGCTGCAGCGTGCCCTGTTGAAGTATATACTTCCCTAGATGCCACTGTTGCTAGGGGTGGCCGTAGGTCCTGCTTCTGGCCAAAGAGATAATCAGCCGAGGTTCCTGGGCAAGCTTTGCCTTACTGATAGAAGAAGCACCCCTTCCTGCTGTAGCATAAAGGCACAGCAGTCATGAATCAATACCCTGAGGGTGAGTTGGGGCCATGTAACGAGTTCTAGTCAGTGAGTTGTGAGCAGAAGTGATGGAACATTTAAAAACCAACATGGGACGCTCCAAGAACTCTCTTCCCATCTGCTATGATAAGAAGCACAATTTAAGGTAGTGGCTGGTCTGTCATCCCGGGTCCCAAAGGGTGGAGGTGTGGAGCAGAGGCCCCACTGGCCCCTAATGGACGTGTGGCAGGAGTGAGAAATAAACCTTGGTTGTTCGAAGCCACTGAGCTTTTGGAGCTGTTGGTTAGGACAGCAGACCCTAGTCCAGTCTGACTGATACAACCCTGACCGCATTCCCCTGCTAAATCCATCAGCTGAGAAATAACTGAAAAACGAATGAATGAGTGACTGAATGCATCATTGAATCAACTTCCTTCTTGCAGGGCCCATCCCTTCAACTCATGTCTAGAAATGGCCACAAGTCAGCCTCATTTACTATGTGCCCCCTTTGAGACAGCGTCAGTCAGTCCTTCTTCAACTTTGGCAGCCATCCAAATTCCTTGAGGCCCTTATATTAAAAATATAGATGCTCAGCTATCCCCCCAAACCTACAGAAGCAGTCCCTAGAGGTGAATCATGGCCATCTGCATTTTTAAACAAGTTTCTTAGGAGGTTCTGACAACGGGCCAGGGTCAGGGACTGTGGCCTCTCTAGGTGGAAATTTCTGGACCCATCAACAGGCTAGAAAGGGTGATGGTCTTCGGCATGCGGGTTTTCAGCTTCTCGCCGTCGTCCCCTCCCCAAGTCCTACTCCCAGCCTCCACCCTTGTGCCCATGTGGCCACTTTGACCTAACGGCAATTGCCATTGATAAAGGTTCCCTTGAATATGTGGGTGACATCTTCTCCCTGACCGTTTATCTGTCAGAAGAAGGGAGTTGAAACAGGGTGGCCAGAAGAACCTTCTGGAGAGGTGTCAGCAGTAACAATCTAACATCTTTCAGATGCATGCAATATACTGTGATGTGATGTGATGGTGCTGCTTCTAAGATAATTCAGGCGTGACACACATGTGATGCCTATAAATTCATAAGTGTGCCACACGCCCTGTGGTATAACCGTTGGACAAAGTTGAAAGCTGTGTGACAGTTGCCTTCTTTGTTCCTTTGGCGTTTCTCTGTGACTGTGTATTTAGCCGTATTTGGAGAGAACGTCTAAATTCGAGGACTGGACCGTGAGGCCCAGGGGAATGACCCTCCGACACCCCACCACCCCCACCCCAGAGGCAAAGACAGGCCAGGTGCTGGGTGTCTGGGTGTGGCTCAGGGGCCACTTTCTATAGCCAGGCCCTGTCAGGGCAAGCAGAGGTCTCTGAGCTGAGGGAAGTCGCTTCCATTTCTGAGAGAGAGCTGGCTTTAGGGTGTGTTGGATCTTCCTGGAAACACCGCTGAAATTCCAAAGATTTATGGCAGGAGGAGAAGCAGATTGCCCCAGCTAGAGGGAGGGAAGTGATAGTTATTGAGCGCCTACTGTATACCTGGCCCCAGTGGGGCCCCCACTATCTGTAGTTGGGACAGTGGCCCTGCAAGGCAGACAGACATTCTTCTCATTTTACAGATGAGGACACTGAGGTGCAGGGAGGGGAAGTCACAAGCAAAGTTCACGCTGGGTCTGCCCGATGCCTAAAGCCTGGGTTCTGCCTTCTGTAACATTTTAGGAGGACTGTGACCTCTGGAGGCGGGCCTGGGATGGAATTCTGGCCCACCCACCACGTTGTAGCTATGAATCATGGGTCAGCTCTCTTCTTGGAGCCTCCGTTTTCTCATGTGTGATATGACAGTAATTACAGAACCTACCTCCAAGGGATGTGGTGCCTGGCAGGTGCTAAGTTCTAGATCCATGCTACCTGTGATGGTTCTAGAGAGAAGACTGGTGATGGTTTGTTGAACAGGAAAGGGCCTGTGCACAGGTGAGGAGGTATGTGCATGTAGATTTTATTGTTCCTGAACTCAGGAAGCTCTTTCCAGGCCAAAGGGGCTGTTGTTTAATGTGGTCCTTGGGTGGTTGAGCGTCCCTGCCCAGATCTATGACAGCCTGCTGCTCTTCCCCCTGCCTCTACCCGCTGTCTGCTGTCCCCCACCCCCAGCCCTGCCCTGGTGTCTGCTTTGCTGGGGACTCCAGGCTATAGTGGGACAATTATATCCTTCGGGGCTCAAGGACAGAGGTGTGTAGGGAGCCACTGGGAGCTCCCGCACCCTGTGTCCTTACCCTCCCCTGAGACAACCTAGGTAGGAAGGCTCTAGAAGCTGCCCATGGACTTACATAGTGCTGGGCCAGCTTCCTGATTTCCTTCCATTGCCTTCTCTGGCCAGCCCTGCGAGGTAGCCTTCTGGTTTGGGGCCCAGTGCTGGCTGAGTGTCTTTGGCAAGTTACTTAACTTCTTTAATCGGCCTCACATTCCCCACCTGCAAAACAGAGAGGACCCAAATCAGCCCCACTTGTCAATAAAATATTGTTCATTAAGTACCTAGCACAGAAATGAGGGCACGGTAAGTGCATACATACGTCATGGTTATTACTCGTTGTCCTCTTGTCGTATGTGTCCTTGGTAGTGGAGCTAAATCACTTATTTGTTCACTCAGAAATAATGATACCCACATTCTGTTCTAGGTACAGAGGGCTAGAGGGGAGAGGTGAGATACAGACATGATCTCTGCCTTGGTCCTCATCCTGGAAGAGTTCAAAACCTGGAGGGAGGTCCTTAATAGAGTGCCTGAGGAGGAAGGTGGGTACAGAGGGAACAGAAGGGGTGCAGGGAACTGCTAGACACAGCCGTGGAGAATGTCACCAAGGAGGCACTGTTGGAGCAGGGTCCTGATGAGTGCAGTGGGCATTTGCCCTTCTTTTTAGAAGTTCCTTTGAGCACCGTTCCTGCATTTGGGCAGTCTCCAGCTTATGACTCCTGGCAGGAAGCGTAGAGCCCAGAGACTTGATTTCTCTGCTTCCCAAACATGTAGCCTGGACTCCAGCTGTCAGAGGCCACCCTGGCCTGCTGATGCCGCAGGGGGGCATATGAAGAAGTAAGGGGGAGGTGGCACCCCCTTCAGAGGGGCCACGATGGAGCTCCCCCATGGGTCCGGTGCCCTGCATGGGCAGCATCAGAGGCAGCTGCTGCCTTGTCTGTCCCAGCAATGGGGCAGTAGTGTCACCATGAAATGTCTAGTAGTGGGACTTTGGGTGCAGCTCCTGGCCTTGTCATCCTCAAGCCTGGATCTCTGGCCTTCCCAGAGATTCTGGGAGCCACACTATGTCCGTTACTACCTCCTTTACTGCATGAATCAGCCAGAATTCACTTCTGTTGTGATTAAGATTCCCTGGATAAGTAGGTAGAGAAGGAGAGGCTCAGAGTCTCAGGCAGAGGGTCAGCTTGGGTAAAGGCCCAGAAGCTTGAAGAGCATAGGTATATTCTGAAGAGAGTTGCATGTCTCCAAGCTCTGTGGGGTTGTAGAGCATGTATTTGGGGTGGGGTGTGGTGGGGACCAGCAAGAGAGGAGTTTGGAGCACCTGGGTGGCTCAGTTGGCTAAGCGTCTTTTTTTTTTTTTTTTAAATGTTTATTTATTTTGAGGGAGAGAGAGACAGAGTGTGAGCAGGGGAGGGGCAGAGAGAGAGGGAGATATAGAATCCGAAGAAGGCTCCAGGCTCCAAGCTATCAGCACAGAGCCCGACGCGGGACTCAAACCCAACGAACTGTGAGACCATGACCTGAGCGCAAGTCGGACACTTAACTGACTGAGCCACCCGGGCGCCCCAAGTGTCTGACTCTTGATTTCGGCTCTCATGATTCATGGGTTCAAACTCCCGAGTCGGGCTCTGCACTGGTGGTGTGGAGACTGCTTGGGATTCTCTCTCTGCACCTTCCCTGCCTGTGCACACACACACTCTCTCTCTCTTTCTCTCAAAAGTCAATAAACTTACAAAAAAGAGAGAGAGATGAAGTTGATGAAGTGGACTGGGGTCTCAGATGCTACCATTTTGGCAGTTGAACTTGACCTTGGGGTGGAGATGATAAGCTTTAAATAGGGCAGGACCAGCATCCGATGTGCGGTTTGTAGAAGTTTCTCTAGGACAGCACAGACTGGGTGAAGCTGGAGACGAGCAGTGAGGAGACAAGTGGCAGATGTCACATGCCCCTAGATAAGACTGTTCACCCCCACCCTTACGGTGGCCATCCCGAGCCCTGCAGAAGGCCAAGCCTGACCCCCTCCACAATTTCTGCAATTCTCCATGGTCACCTCTGCTTTGGCACTCGTGCCTCTACCCTGTTCCTTGTAGCTTGTGGGTTTTTGTATGGAACTCAGCATCTTGATTCTTTATTACCGACTGAAATTCTGAGGGTAGCAGAGGAGGCACTGACATTTCAGCAACATTAAAAAACAAACTGGGGGCGCCTGCATGGCTCAGTCGGTTGAGTGTCCGACTTCAGCTCAGGTCATGATCTCACGGTCTGTGAGTTCGAGCCCCACATCGGGCTCTGTGCTGACAACTCAGAGCCTGGAGCCTGCTTGGGATTCTGTGTCTCCCTCTCTCTCTGCCCCAACCCACTCGCATTCTGTCTCTGCCTCTCTCAAAAATAAATGAAAAAAACATTAAAAAAAATTAAAAAACAAACTGCAAATTGTACCTTCAACCTTCTTGCTCATAGAGGGCTTCCCGTATCATGAGGGATTCGTGATCAGCTTTTTCTCCTCGTGAGTGCACAAGCCTCTGTCCAGCTTATCTCCCGGCCCCTCTCCCCGTGCCCATCTTCACTCCCACCCTCACAGTTTGCCACCAGAATGCCCACTTCTCATCATGGGATGCAACATAAATCAGCTCTCTTCAGGTCCCTTTTCCAGACTGAGCCCCAGTCCCGCTTTTGCATCCCCAGACCCATCAAGGAGGTCATCCAAGCAGGAAGCTCATCCTTTCAGCCAGCTCCACACTCCTTTGAAAACAGGAGTGTGGTTAACATGACTTTTCTGCTTCTGTTAGAGCAGTTCACAGTTGCATTTTGCTGCTAAGACCTGTAAACCGCAAAATAGCAGTGGCTTACACACGACAGGAGTTTGTCTGTCTCATGGAAAAGTCTGGAGGAAGGCAGTCCTGGGCGGATAGGGTGGCTCTCTGACCCTCAGACTCCTAAGCTCCACCATCTTGGGAGTGCTGCCTTGTGATCCAAGATGGCTGGCCACAGTCTTGGAGAGCTTTCTGGTGCAGCCTCCAGTTAGAAATTGTGGTTCATATTATTAAGGAAGAAGTGGCACATGTATATGGGAGGAGACTAGGGGTCTGTGTTGTATCTATGAAGCCCACTTGTCAGAAGCTACAACCGCCCTCTTCCTGGACTGGGTGTTGATGGGAGCTTTTGTATTTAATCTGTTGGTCATTGGCCCAGTTGTTACCAATAATTGCTCTTCCTCCTTTAAAAATTTTTTTAATGTTTTTGAATTTATTTTTGAGACAGAGAGAGACAGAGCATGAGCAGGGGAGGGGCAGAGAGAGAGGGAAACACCGAATCTGAAGCAGGCTCCAGGCTCTGAGCTGTCAGCACAGAGCCCGACGTGGGTCTCGAACTCACGGACTGTGAGATCATGACCTGAGCTGAAGTGGGACGCTTAAGCGATTGAGCCACCCAGGCACCCCTGCTCTCGCTCCTTTTAGAAGTGTCAACATCACAACTTAAGGAAGGGCTGTGTAGCTAGTCGGACCCAGGTGTGTGAGATCCTTCAGAGATGCAGACCCTCACTCTCCGTGCCTGGTTCTCTGCACTTTTCTGGGATTCCGCTTGTCTGTTGTCTCTCTGTGGCTGAAGCAGATTATGGCCCCAGTGGCCTGTAGACGTCCCAGCTCCTGCTGCTGTCCGTCAGGTGCAGGCAGAGGGTTTATTTTCAGAGAGAACGTAGAGCTGCAGAGAAGTATCCATCTTTCTGGGGAAACAGTGCAGTGACTAAGGAGCCAGTGAGCAAGGAGGAGGAGGCCGCCTGCCCACCTGAGCTCCAGGGGGCTGATCTGCACTTCTGGCTGTGGGATTACGCCTGGCCCTTCGATGCTTCATGGTAGATGGTACTCTGACATTTGCTGTTGGCATTTGAAATTTGAGTGGATGGCTTTCTGTGACCACACCCAAAGGTGGGGGATCCCTGGAGCCTTGGAGGTGCTAGAGGAACACACAGACCTTGGTAGCTCAACCTGGAATGAAAGTCAGGTCTCGTATTTCCATTTCAGGGCGTTTTTCCTCTATTCGCTCCCTAGATGGGCTGTGGTTCGCAGGGTTCATGTAGTGGACTGTGGGCATCCTTAATGCTCTTCGGATATTCCCAGGTTTCTGTCTCCTACATCCAAGGCAGGATTGCACCTGCTGGCCCCAAGGCAGGGCCATGTGAGTAGTCCAGCCAGTGAGCCATGAGTAGAAGTGACATGTGTCACTCGAATCTCCCTTTCGCTCTGCCGGGGTGACAGTGGGCAGTATCTGAAATGGTGGCTGTACTGTCAGCCTGAGATCTGGGCAAAGAATGACCTGGAGCAGAGTCCCCAGCTGGCCCTTGATGGATACGTAGAGTGAACAAGAAATAAATCTTTAATATTTGAAGCCGCTCAGATTTAGGAAGTCTTGTTCACACAGCATTACTGAGCCTACCTGACGGATGGCGCACATTTCCCATCTCTGTGGTTGCCTGGCATCCCAGCGCCCTTCCCGTTTGGGGCTTGGTGCCACCCTCGGCGACTTGTTGAGAGGCAGAGCCTCGCTATAAGAAGGTGAAAATGCCAGGCATCCCCCACTTCCCAGCCTCCCTTGCAGCTCAGGTGCAGGCGCGTGGCCAAGGCCAGCGGAGATCGTGCGGAGCTGTGGGGAGCCAGGGGCTGTGCGTTCGTGGCAGCTGCGATGGTGACTTTACTGGGCTGGAGCCGTCGCGAGAGTCTGGGTTCTGATTCTGGCCGTGTGGCCTCGCTTTTTTCTTGCCTGCTTCCTAAGCCTCATTTTCCAGCCTTCCCATCTGTTCCATGAGCTGCCCAGTATCGTTTCTATAAATTCCCTTTCAGCTTAAATCACCCAGCGTCCGTTCATGTTGCTGGAGACTAGGAGCCTTGGACAAAAACAGCCAATTAGGGGGCAGTTGTGAGGCTGCAGGGAGGCAGGAGGGAAGACGCACATGCTGGCTTCTCTTCCCCTTATGGGCCACTTCCCGGAAGCAGACCTTGTGTATGTTAGCCCAGAGCAGGCCAGAGGGTACTGGGGAAGGGGGTTCTGGTCACACTTGGGCCACCTTTAGGTCCGTGAATCACACATTCCTTTTCTGTAAAATGGAGCAAATAACAGGACCTCACTTTATGGGGTGGATGTGAGGAATTTGAAAGAGAATGCATTTGACGGAGCTGTGGGAACCGTGAATCCCAACTCCAGCGCAGGTTTACCACTTTAACTGTGTAAAAGGTTAATGGGGTATGTCCAGCGGGCATCTCGGGCAGTGCGGCTGTAAAGCAGTGACTGTCCTTCGTGATGCGGTTCTCTCACTGCCCTCCTGGGTGGGCACAGCTCAGTCCTCTCAGTTCAGACCCAGCTGAGGTCCCACCCATGAGACCAGAGACCCCAGATTTAAGGTAATGATGGGCTTGGAAGAAAAGCAGAGAAGCGTAAAGGTGGGAAAGGATTTTAGGGATTATTTTCTTCAGTCCTTTCAATTTGCAGAGCTCAGAGAGGGAGGACCCCTGACCCACAGTCACACGGCAAATCTGTCCCTGAGCTTGGGGCTGGGATGCAGGTCTTGTCACTGTGACAGTGTCACTGTCTTAATCTGGAGGTGCATTTGTGCTGTCATCCACGTTTGCAAAAATGATTTGGAAATACAGCAGCTCTCTCTCCAATTTACAAGCCCCATTTCATAGCAGCCTCTGACCACCTGATCCTTATCCCCGCTGGAGAAGGACACTTCTTTTTTGCTTTCTCAGCCGTCTAAAACACTTTCTTGTGGAAGGGCGAAAAATTGCTGAACTGATCTTTTTAAATTAACATGGGATCCAAACGAAACAACTTTGGAAGAAGAGAACTTTCTCCTCCAAGTGCCTGCCAGCACCCAGCCCCACCCCCACCAGCTGAAGTGTCCCTTGTTCTTGCCTGCTGTGCCCCAGATTCATGGGCCGCTCTCCGAATCGTTGGCAATGCTCTCTGCACTGTCCTGACAACCTCGGGCCATGAAATTAAAAAGCTAGTTACCGCATCTTGCTCCCAACGGCTTTGTCCTTGCCAGCGATTTGACAGAGAAATCTGGAAGAGGGAGCCTCCGCTATGCCTGCAGTGGGCTGAAATGCTGCCGGAATGACAATGGGCTTCACCAGGGAAGGAGGAGAGAACACGCAGTTTGCCAGGAATGAATGAACGAAAGAACAAGAGACAGAGAGAGAGCGAACTTTGGGCTTCAAATTGAAAAATTCCAGTGTCTCAGCAGAGGTCTTGGTGCCTCTACTTTAAGACCTGCTACAAAATACTGAGCAGGGCACGTTTCTCCACAC